>NC_080030.1:63457979-64082979 GCF_030020395.1 Manis pentadactyla | reverse complement strand
GTTGTCTAGGCAGACAACTGAAACTTTTAGAAGAAATGAAGGAGACTGGTTTTTTGTGTCAATCATAGTAGAGGCAGGAGATGCTCTGGGGGCTTTAGTCCATCCTCCGGTGCCACTGTCATCAGCACTTCCCACATGCCACCCCAAATAAACAAGCAGTCCTAATACAAGGAGTCGGCCTGCTTAGCAAATGTAGCTTTAAGACAAGGTCCCAAGCCTTCCCTTATCCCTCCAAAACTAGTTCTGTCCCACTTCCTTCTGGGGAGAAATTATAAAGTGCCTACTAAATACCTCTTTCCCTCTGTCTTTTCCTTCCTTTTTAATGGTTCTACAAAATTGTTTCCTCTGAAAAATAATAATGGACATTTAAAAAAACTGACATGTTAAGCTATGAAGTTGCACTATTTTTGAAAAATCATAATGCACACAAAAATATTTTGATAGGCAGATAATTGAGAAATGATGAAGAATATTTAAAAATAAGATGTACTTTGATACATAGTGGGAGAGTATAAACATGTGGGTGGCTTATTTTTGTTTTTGATAAATGCAAATGTTTAGCTTTAACCATGAAAAGCTCTCATGAAACACTTATCTTTGTGTTTAAAGCCATCACTAGATAAAATCAAAGTGACTTAAAAATATAAATAATACTTATTAAATACATGTGGACATAGTAGAGTTAGTCCTCTACAGCTATAAGAAAATTCTAAGAAATTTCACACAAAGACTTTGGTTTTCTAAATAATTAATCTCCATATGATTTATACTTATTTAGTTGTTTATTTTTTATTGACATTTAGGCTAGAAAATATCTTAAAAACAACTTAGGCTAAATTATTGGTAGAGAGGAGTTACTGAGCCTTGAGGAGTTGTTAATCAGAGTTACTTAGTGTCTAGTTAGGGCATCATTCATTCATTCAGCAAACATGTATTTTGCTTCTGGTGTGTATTCTAGATACTGTGCTAAGCATTGGATATGTAGTGATGATAAGCCAGACATTGGCTGTTCCCTCCTGGAGCTTACATTCTAATGGGGGAACCAGATATTAAACAGCTAATTACAGTAGAAATGCTTCAATCCCACTACATGTAAGTGCTACAAAGGAGAAGTAGATGGCAGCATAGAGACTTAGCAGGAGGACCTGACCAATTCTGAGGATCAGGGAAGGCTTTCATGAGGAAGTAACATTTAACCTGCTCTCTGAGGGATGATAGGAATGGCTAGGTAAAGGGTAATGGGGTTCATTCTTGGCAGAGGGAGCAGCATGTATAAAGGTCGAGGGTAAAATCAATAGGAAATAGTGACGGTAGAATGTGGAGATAGAGAGGGAGCAGGATCCTGGGTCCAGGTTTCCACTTAAACAGCTGAGCGGACTGAGGTACTCCAGTGAGCAAGGTGATACCTCAGGGAGATGCAGGCAGGCAAATGACAGGCTTGTTTGGGGTCATCTTGCATTTGGTGTGTCTGTGCAAAGGGCACATGGAGTGGTGGAATTGGTGACTGGTAAGCAGGGGAGGAGCTCAGAGCATACTTCTGAACTGGAGTGTGAAGTTGAGACTCATCAATTTAGGAATAAAAATGGCCAAGGGGCCTGCTGAGAAGACATTGTGAAGAGAGAACTCCCAGCCCTGCTCCATCCCTAATCTTCCCTGTGCAGTAAGCACATCTACCCAGCAGTTGAAACCCCAAATCTGAGAGTTGGTTTTTACTCTTTTTCTTCCCTCACTTTCCATACCTAATCCATTAGCAAACCCTACTGACTTCACCTCCAGAACATAACCTAAATCTTTCCACGTCATCTCCTAATTACTACCATCTCTCTTCTGGATCACTGCTGTGCCTTTAACTGGTCTTCTAGGTTCCATCCTTGCCCTTTGCAATCTGTTCTCCAGAGTGGAGCCAGAAAAGAACTTTTAAAACATTAGGTCATCTCATCCTCAGAATTAAATATTTGAGTGGCTTCTCAGAGCCCCTGAAGTAAAATCTAAGTTCTTGACCCTGGTACAAAGCCGTGTATTTCAGCCTCTGCCAGCCTCTCTGATCTTTTATCATTGTTTACTGGACACTACCTCCTAGCCTCCTGTGGCCTTCCTCCCTGCATATAAACACAGGGAGACTGAGAGGTTTCAACAGGAGGGTTTGATGTCAAGAAAGCCAGAGAACTTCTGGTCAGCAGTGCTCACTGCAGCTGAAGAGTCAAGGGAGGTCAGAATCAGAAACTGTCCCCCGAGCCCTCCTAGTCCCTGGCCCACTGCGCCCCCCATCACTGCTGCTCCCTGTGTGGGGCACTTCTGAAAGTCAGCTGCTCAGGGACTGTAGCTCCCTGGGATGGACGTGCAGTCCTGTGCCAGTAAGGAGCTTGTGATCCTCACTGTGCAAGGGAATGACACACTGAAGCGTTGTTCTTGTTCAAACGACAAGTAGAGAATAGACCCACCGAAGTGTAAGGGAGAAAGAATACATTTCCACTGATCGCAGAGGCCCACCCTTTTCTCATGATTTAAAACAATAGTAAGTGATAATCATAAGAAATTCAAACAGTGTGAAACAATGTAGCATAAATGATTTTAAAAGTCTTCTGACATTCTTTTTTCCTCCTCTCCTGCAATTTCTAATCCCCAAAGGTAATCTGGGTGATAGGATCATATCTATCCTTTCAGAAATATTAGGTCATATAGGATCCTGTTTTCTCCCCCAGCCCCATAAATAGACTCTTACTGGTCTTTAACTTCCTTTTTTTTTCTTACTGCTGTAAATAGACATATTTTTAAGATGAGTCCTTATTTTTTGCTGTTACAGTGTTGCATTGAATTGTACTCTGTCTATATATATCTTTGTGTTTTTGTGTAAACATTTCTGTAAAATAAACCCTAGGAGTGATCAAAGCCTATTATGCAGTTAAATTTTGGATCGTTATTCCAAATTGCCCTCTGAAAATCATGCCCCAGCTTGCACTCCTACAAACAGTGCATTTTGTGGGATGTTTCCGTTCTGCTGTAAGACACATACTTTGAGCAAGTTGCTACTTTGGTGATGTGACGATCTGTGCCAGCTTCTCCTTCCTCCTTTCTTCCATTTGCCTGTCTTTTTGTTTTTCTTCTCTTATTTTCTGCCTCCTTTTCTTATTTTTCTTACTTGTTTCCCTCCTTATTCCTTTCTTTTTCCCCTTCCTCCTTTTCTCCCATTTTCCCTCCCTCCCTTTGTTTTTCAGGCCATCCATCCATCAGTATTTACTAAGATGCCGTTCACACACTGGAGAGTGTAGTGTTCTGTAACAGCTCTAAGGAGCTCATGGTATCTGGAGAGAGAGGACCCCAGAGTTCCACGCCTTCCCGCTCAGGCCCCAAGTGAGATACTGCAGGCCCCAAGTGAGATACTGAGCCGTATGTTCATTTGAGAGCAGCTAGTATACTGAGAGTGCAGACTGTTTTGTTTGGGGAGTAATGGAAAGTACTGGAAGCATTTAGCCTGGAGAAGAAAAAAACTTGGTGGGGTGGGCTTGCCGTCTGCCTTACATCATGAAGGGGCTGCCTTGAGGAGCAGAATTCTCAGTTCTCTGGGATAGTAAGGAGGAGACAAACCTACGGATCGGAAATTTCCAGGCAGATTCTGGCATTCAGCAGAACAAAGAATTTTATTAATGCCGTTTATTTATTTATAATATTGTTTTCTGTGTCAGTTAGTGCTCCTTGTGAGACAAGAAGAATAAAACCTCAGAGAGTAGGCATGCCGTTAAGAACAGCGGGCTTTGGGGCTCGTGCACTGCCTGCCTCAGCTCTGCCCCTCTTCATTCTCAGACCCCACAGTGAGTTCTGGGGGTGGTTCTGGACTCTCACTGTGAGGGGATGAGAAGACTGCTGTAGCTCCTGCCTCTGAGTTGCTGGGGGAGGAAAGAGCAAGAGTGTTTTCTGGTAGCTTATTCGTTTGTCCAGCTTGGAGTCGCTCTACTGGAACTGAAGTGAGAAGTCCCACGTGGGAAAGGTTGTACAGGAGGAGGAGCACGCAGCGGCCAGTGGTCTGCTGTGCTCACCAGATCATGCTGAACAGGAACAGCAGGTTTTCCTGCTCTGGCAAGTGGAACAGTTCACCGGTCAGCCTTGGGGCAGCCACCAGTTCTGCTCTGAGTGGCCCACTTACCACTGTCCTGACTGCATTGACCTCCTGGGAGCTGCACTTCTCTAGCAGCCCATTTTCTGATGGCATAGGTGTGCAGACCTAGGGATTAATTTATGGGTTGAGCAACTACAGGTCCATTTGACAAATTAGGAGTTTCTTTGGAAATACAGTACAATTTTTTTTTTAATGGCAGGCTTTAATTCTATTTTCTTTGGCTAATTCATAGTTAGTGACCAGAACCATGGACTTGGCTGAGCCCTGGTCTTTGGATGGAGATAGAACTTGGCTTGGGAATTTTGGTCTCTTAGCAGTGGGCTGATGCTCAGCCCATCTACCTTGCCTCCAGAGTAGCACTATTCTCTCCGTCTCTGCTTTAGGGCAATAAAAACCAGTTATGTTCTAACTGCATCAGAGCAGTGGAGCCATCATCCTGGCAGAGGGAATAATTGGAGGTGTTTGGGAGGGGTCCGAAGAAGCTCATTCTCTTACAGATCCTCAAGACAGTGAAGTTCGCTACTTTCCTTGCACTAATTTTAGTTTAAGGCAGATAATTTAGCTTTTCCACCTTTGCCAGACTCCAGGTTACCAGGCTCTTAGCTGTTGCAAGCCACAAGCAAAGGTTTTCTTTTACCAGACAGTTTCATCTGGCTCTACTTTCAGAATATCAGTTACAGCCCAAAAGCTTGTCTCTTTCTTGTAAGATCTTACTAATAGCTGAAAGAAATAGGTAGTTCACTGCAGAATTATAGAAATTCTCTTAGGCCCCTAAGAATGAAGTCCTTATGATGCATGGTCTGGTTTTAGGACACAACAGTCATCCATTTGATTATCCCATGACAAAGGTGCCCTCAGTGCTTTGATTGACCCGAGTCAAGTATTTCATCCCTGGAGCTGGAGTGGATCCCTACCCAGATAAGGTATGACAAGTGGAGGGAGGATATATTTATTGAAAAATTGTCCTTGATGTCAGACTAGGAGGAAAAGATGATAGTGAGGCCAGAAAAAGTCAACTATAGCTCTCTATAATACGTCCAACACTGACCTATGTGCTGAGGCTAGTTTTTAAAAAGAATGGTCTATGTTGCGTCTCAGTGAGCTTCTAGGCACTTGGAGTGTTTTGAGAGTCTGCAGATACAGTAGTTGATTTCATCATTGGCTGATTTGATGAGATAATTGTTAAGGAGCTTGTTACCATATAATTATGTTTTATGACTTATTCTAATTAGAAAGCAAAAGCTAATTTGTTTATTAGCTTAGTTATACAGTTAATCATTGTATCATTTTAAATTATGATTCTTTCACCATTTTAGAATTTTCAATACTGTGACAGCTTTATGTAGAATTCTTAAAACCCAATTCAGTGTTTTCTTTAACTTCACAATTCCCCTAAAACAATATCTGAATACAGAAGAATTAATATATTGAAGAATGCCTTATGTTTTGTGTGCATGGTAGTCTTACTAGGGATATAATAGTTGATAAATGCTAAATTTTAGTTTTTCCCTGTGCCACTGTGAAATTGTAATGTATACGTGAGTTAAATACTGAGCCTTGCTTTTTATTAACTGGAGCTTCATTGCCCTAATCCATATAAACAGCAATAAAACTTCCCTTTCTTTGACTTTCATTTGAACTGTAGGTAATATACTCCCTGCAGAGAATCTCAGTAATAGTTAAAAACATATTTTCCCTCATCTTATGAAATATTGTTATCATTACTTTTTTGTTTTCTTCAGAAGGCTTCTTTAATCTCAGCCAAAATACAGTCCAGCTGAGATTTTTTATGGCTTAATCCAGGAACATGGAAATCCACAGGAAATTTGGATGATTATTGTTCCAATATTATAAAGGTTTAAAATAGTTTTATAATGTGTATTAAAATTAAAAGGAATTTCTAAGATCAGAACATTTAAGACTATAAAAATAATTGCAAATCTATGACAAATTACTTTGCCTTTTTTCAACAAGTATTAAAAAATCAAAAAGAAAGTGTAATCAAATCCAAGTGTAAGTTTCTTGGTAAAGATTGTTATTGAAGATGGTGATTTGAATGTCCAGTTAAGGGCATGTAATGAACTCTGTTGCAACTCTGTGCCAAGAGCATATTAGGGATGAAGAATTCATGATAGAAAGTCTACTTTATTTGGTGGAAATGGGCAGGTGTTCAAATGGTGGGGACATTGTTAGGTCTCAGGGTAGTCGTCCTCCTCAAAACAGCTATGTTATTCTGTAAATTAGTAGATTGGTATTGGGTGGAGTTTGATTTCTGTCAGTGTAAGAGACATTTGGGAGATTAGTCCCTTTATTCTATATGACCTGGTCAGATTCAAGGATTTTATCAATTTGTGAACTTTGACATAAAACACTTAGACTGCTTTGTCATTCCAGGACTGAAGTTTGTTAAATTTCTTGTTTATTTATTCATTTATTCACTCATTCATGTCCCACCTTATTCTACAAAGACTTGAGGCACTTGATAAAAACTATACATATATTATCCATATATAACCAGACTTTGGCTCATTTTGGCAAAGTCCCAGCATTGTCACATTCAAAGAAGTAATTATGACAGAGAAAGTCATTGAAAATAATTCAAGTATTTACTTCACCTTTCAGAAAACATCTAAGAGGGGAGTGAATGCATTATATATGATAGAACTTTTTTTTTAATTCTCTTTCCTCAATCTCTCTGACCTTTTACATGGCTATCAGCTATTTCCCCAAGCTCTCTCCTTCTTGAAACCTATACAAAAGCTCTCCCCAAATCCACTCAGTGTATTTCCTCATATCCTTACCTTTACCATTCCTTCTCTCTTCTTTTTTAGATATCTGTTCTATTTCCTCTCCCACTATATGTCCCCTTCTACTTCTCTCCTCCTCCTGATTCATTTCTCACATTTGTGTTAATAATCCCACAACCAGAGAAAGGAACAAAACTGAGAATCAAACCCAGAGCCTCTGTTAGGAGGCATATCAAGGAATGAGGTTGAGATCATCCAGATGTTAACATGTTTCTCTTTGTTACCTTTATAAAACAATTGTAAAATACTAAAAATGGAAAGTCCAGACCAGGGAACATACAAATTGGGACGAAACTGGGATACCAAACTGCATGCTGTTGGTTGTATATTTGACTCAGAACTACTTCCATCATCAGTGTTATAAAAGGACTTCTTTCCATAATTCTCCCTGTTCTTCATGGTAGAGCATATACTCGTTTCTCAGGTGACAAAGCACTTCCTTGCCCTTAACTCTCAAATTATGTAGGACTTCACATCCTATATAAAAAGATTATATATGATAAATCTTTTAATAAAAATTCTGTTTCCTCAATCTCTCTGACCTTTAAAACTACTAAAAAATGTAGTCGTAGTGTCTTTAACAACATGCGTAAAGGCAATTTATTGCAACAAAGGTGCTTAGAGAAGACGTGATGCCAGTAGATGACTCAGGAAAGATATTCTGCAGTTGGCCAACACAGTATGGCCTAAGACTGCAGCCTCCTGATGGTCTGAATTGAGCCAAGAATAGAACTTTATGCTGTCTGGAGCAAAAATTGCAGACACTGACCTCGGAGACCAAAGTGGTGATGTAAACATAGGTGGTAGCTGCCAGCCTGAGGTGCAGGGCACTGCAGGGAAGGAAAAGACTGGCAGCTGGAGAGCACTTGTCTTTCTGAAGGAGAGAAGCTGCTGCTGCTCTGCTCTGTCCTGCTTTTCCTTGTGGGAACCCAGACCAGTGCTATTTGGTCTTCTTATTCTTCAGGTGAGCTTGAAAGCCAGATTTTTATGTGCTGCGTTTCCATTTTAAAGGTTCATCACTCAGTCATTTCAATTTTTAAAAAATGCTTGTGGGCCAAACAGAACAGGCCAGCAGGCATTCAGTCATCCATCTCTAATCGGAGAAAAAGGTAGCCTGCATGTTTTTGCACAAGTCTTTATCAGCCTAACATCCAGCTTCACTGTTGTACTCAAGATTGGTTCTCTGACAAAGTCTAGAATCTGGCATTCTCTGATTCTCCAACACCAACTGGGCCCATTCAGTTCCAACACTAGTGTCGGATGCCGTAGGTTTGAGGGCGCAATCCTTCAAGACTGCCCTTACTCAGATGCCAGTCTTCTGATCTAGGCTCCCCAGTCCACCCATTTTTCTGTCCTACTTGGCTACAAATTTGGGAGTTCTCATGATTCCTCCTCAGGCTAGACAATTCACATGAACAATTCACAGGACTCAAGAAAATACTTCATTTACATTTACCAGTTTATTATAAAAGACACAACTCTGGAACAGCCCAGGGGAAGAGATATGTAGGACAAAGAATAAGGCTGGGGGTGTGCAGAGCTTCTGTGCTTTTCCTGGGCATGCCACCCTCCCAGCACCTCAGTGTGTCCAATCCAGAGACTCTCTATATCCTGTCACTTAGGGTTTTAATGAAGGCTCCATTGTATAGACATAATTGATGAAGTCATTGGTCAGTAGTGATAGAACTAGATCTCCAGCCCCTCTCCTTCCCCCAGAGGTCTGGGGGTGGAGCTAAAAGTTCCCAGCTTCTCATCCGGGCTTGTTTCTGGTGACCAGTGCCTACCCTGAAACTATCTAGGCTCCTCACACATACAGCGGGAGTCATTTCATTGGCATACAAAAGATACTCTTGCCATTTAGGAGATTCCAAGTGTGTTAGCTCTGTGCTAGGAACTGGGGAAGGACCAAATACTTATTTTTTGTTAAACCACAGGTGGGGTTTTTTTGGTTCGTTAACACCAAACTCGTATACTTGAGAGATGACCACCGACGGGGGTTTTTGAAAAGCTGGACCAAGACTGCTGTGTGGTGGGACGGTCATCACCCTAGAGATGGGCTTTCATAAATATGAAGGCAAAGCCATGGTGTTCCTTCAAAATCTATTTTTGGTACACTTACACTTGAGTGAATTACTCCAGAGTTCTGCCCACGTTTTCAAGGGCAACATTTTAGAGTCAGTATTACTAGTTTCCCACAACCTGAAATCCTAGTTCTGAGCAATGTCCCTTCCCAAGATATGGCCAGTACATATCAATTAGAAAAAATACCTTTGAGACATTGAGTGGACATATTGAATGTAACCAATTAAATTGAGAGCATTTACCAAAATGATTTTAAAAATATTATATCTGATATTACATTATTCTTTCTGAAAGTACTTGTAATATCAGGATGAGTGATGTGGCCACTTCTAATTTATGACATTGAAATAACATCATAAAAGGTTACATTTATAGGTGTGTATCTAAAATGGTTCAAAACCAGTTAAAATTATTAGAATATATTTTGAAAGTTGGAAGGAGAGAAGTTGAGTTAAAAGCATTTTGTAATTTTTTGCCACTCATAATTGTTTTCTGTTAGCAGGCCATTTATGCTGATCATAAATGTTACATTTAATTCACTAGACTTTCAGAAGAGTATTAATTTATATGCTGATTGTTCATAAACTGATTGTTTTCATGACTGTATTTTTTTAGTCTTTATATTCCTCCATGTTTCTATAGTTTAAGCAGTTAACAGGAAATTAGGTTAAAATCTGAGAACAAAATCCCTGGCATCGTTGTGTTTCTGCTTGAAAAATCTCAAGGTAGCTATGCTTTAATTAGTTGCTTATTTTGCTCAAATAGCTTCAAGAAATCAAAATAATATTTCTGTTTCTCCAGATGGATTGTGTCCCTGAAATATATTGCTGCTATACTGAAATATGTGTGTCATTGAAATATATACTAATGCTAATTCCTGTAAAAGTCACTGGAGAGGCAGAGCATATGATACATTTTGAGTAAAAAAATATTTTTTAGAAAATTTACTGACCAAAAGGGAAAAGATTTCAGGGAATACTAAGGCCCTCTAATTAAATATATGTGTGTGTGTGTGTGTGTGTGTGTGTATTGGGAATATTTCTTTAGCTTTGTAAGTGATCATAAACAGTGAATCATTGATTTTGATGATGATTAAAGTGATCAGATAAAAAATGAGATTGAGCCCTTCAGAAATCCTACCTGTTAAAATTTTCCTTCCAATACCCCACCTCTAAGAGGCTGTTTTGAAGCCACCCAACATAAAATGAAAGTTCATGTCTGTGACATTTCCATTGCATCTTGAAATTTCAGGATAGTTCCGAATAAACTTTTTGGTTTTTCTTTAGCAATATGAACTTCTTCAGGTAACAGACAATACATGGCATTGACCTAGTAAGGATTTGGACATGGGAAACCCTGCAATGATAAAATGCTCAGCTTACAATTATTTATAACACAAACCCTAATTTAGCCAGTGTGGTAGACTGAAGAATGACCCTCCAAGTTATCCAGCCCTGATCCCTGGCCTCGTGTATGTTACCTTATATGGCAAAAGAGACCTTGAATGTAGGATGAAGAATGTTGAGATGGCAGATTATCCAGTATTATCTGGGTAGGTTTCTAAATGCAATCTCATTATCCATATGAGGAGGAGGCAGAGGGAGATTTGAGAAGGCAGTGTGTCATTGAAACCAGATTCTGTGCAGCTAGATTTGAAGATGGAGGAAGGGGCCCAAGGATGCAGCCCTAGAAGCTGGTAAATGCATAGAGGGAGCCTCCACGAGGAGTGTGGCCCTGCAGTTGATTTCTGACTTCTGAACTCCAGAACACTAAGTATAAATGTGTGTTATTTTAAGCTGCCAAGTTTGTGGTAATTTGTTGTAGTAGCTGCCGGAAACTAATACTTGCCAGTTAGTTCAATTATATCAAGTTGACTAAACCACATGCCTAATACCACTGTAAAGCAAAAGGGAATTTAAGAACTTCCAAAACTTTGTCCATTCTTTACATTTCTATTTGCAGATTTGGGTTAACTTGCGTGTTGCTGTGTTTATCAGTTTATTCTTGACTGATTAGCAGTAAAGTTCATCATAGTTACAGGAGTTTGCTAATTACTCTTGGGTCAAGATAGTTCTCTTACCACCTGGAAAAACTTCCCTTTTCTGGCTCCCTTTCTCTGTTTGTAGTAAGGTGTATCTATTACCATTGTTTGTGCTACTGATTTCCCAGCAACTTTTTCAGGCTGTGACTCAGCATCCTGATTTTTAGAAAAGGGAGCCAGTCTTCCACATGGGCAATCTATATATGCAACAAAAGCCTGTCTTGTTTCATAAACACAAGGCAAACAGTCTACACCATAAACATCCACTTTGGGACAGTGACATCGTCATCCTGGTACTGAGGGGAGCACCTAATGTTCTCTGAAATGTCCTGTATGAACCCACCCCAAGGCTCCTCTGAAAGTGTTACATTCCTGGCCACCTGCACTTGGATTACCAGAGTCCCCTAAGGTCAGCTATCCTCATCACTGTTTTAATAGCACAGAGAAATCCTAAAAAGGGGCAATTTTTTGTTTTTGTCCCTGATTGGCATTCTATTTAGCAGTCTTTGTTAGAATGCCATTGCTTCTCAAGGCTAAGGGATAGTCCTTTTTGTGTATGTGTATTCACCTGTACTGATAGACTGTTAGTTACTGAACTCAAAGCCAAAGAATCTCTTTGTCTTCCTGTGTTGGTTCTTTGTTACCAGAGTATTTCCATTGATTACTGATGAATTCTCTTGTTGGGGGTGGGAAATTCCCCCAAAATTAGATAAAGTGAAAAAAAGAATGCATATCTTAAAAAGGTAGCACTAGAATCAGACAATAACTACAGATTTTTCCAGTGATTACTCCTAAATTTTGTTTGACCGTAATCCCAAGAGAGAATTTTTATCAGGTTTTTTTTTTTAACTATTTTTCCCCTCTGGTTTTAAGTTTGATTTTTTTTGACATATATCATAGTTGGGAATTGACAGTGGATAGTGAAAACTGCCCTTTTGTGAAAACAGAAAATCAAATGAAATAGTAGAAGTAATGTTTTTCTAAAAATAATAAATAGATTTGTACTGGAGACTAAATTCATAGCAGAGTTAAATAAAATTAATATTTTTGTATACAGTGAAAAAAATGTGAACATATAGTTATACTAATATCTACAATTTATCAGATATCTTCTTTGTCATGTCACACTGCTTTACATACTACTTCATTTTCTCAGATCTTGAGAAATTATGAAGTAATGACAACAGCTGCAACACGGCACTTCAGGTTCTAGAGCTGTTACTGGAAACCAGATGCAGATTGTATTTGAGAGTAAAAGTAAGCTTTCTGTGTGTGCTCATCAGTTTATTCATCACGAAAGACCATTTCAGGCTATTATTTCAAGAACAAAGAACCTGAGGCTTAGAATTAGGAATTTACCCAAGGATATATACGTAAGGTGGAAAAATGAGGATTCTAATGCAGATGTTTCTGGCCCACAGATTTGAGCTCATCTGTGGTGACACCCCCATTTTCCCAAGTCTGGAAATGGCAAGAGTTAGGTTTAGGCAACCAGAAAAAAACATAGACTCTGAAGGTCAGAACAGTAGAATGTCAAGGTTGTGGTGGAACAAACAGACCAGCCCTGTGTGATAAGGAAGGGAGTTGGGGCTGCATTACAGGAATTCACTGTGATAGCTGGGCCCATGGGGAAAATAAACCAGTGGCAGGGAGATTAAGTGAAATGTTGCCATAGGTGCAGATTTAAAAATGTATTGGCCTTATAATTTCAAAAGAAATATAAGCTTACCGTACAAAAAATTCAATACTAAATTATATAAATGTAAAGTAACAGTTGCTCCTCTTCTCTTTTTCCTACCGAACCACCATTTTCCCACATCTGTGTATCTAAATCTGTGTGTGTGTGTGTGTGTGTGTGTGTGTGTGTGTGTGTGTGATAGTTGGTTTGGGAGGGTGTTACTTTATTTTTTTGTTTTATTCCACAAAAATAGTGTCACACTATAATACTTTTCGTAACTTTTTTCATAAAACAATATTCCATCGGCATCTCTTAGGTTAGTACTCTTATTTACCTACAGGGAAAATTTTGAGGAGAAGTAGTTGAATTAAAGAAGACTGTATTGAGGGGGTAGGCAAAATGGGTTAAGGTGGTCAAGGTACAGACTTAAAGTTATAAAGAAAGTCCTGGGGATGTAATGGAACATGGTGACTATGGTTAATAGTACTATATTGTATATCTTAAAGTTATTAAGAGAGTAGATCTTAAAAGTGCTCAACACAAGAAAAAGAAAATTTGTAACTGTGTGGTAGTGGATGTTAGCTGGCCTCCTGTGATCATTTCACATTATTTACATATATTGAATCATTTACAAAAATGAATACAATATTGTATATCAATTATATCTAAAAAAAATGCATAGCTTTCTTGTGGTTTTCAAGGTCAGAACTTAGCCCTCACCTGCTTGAATACTTCCAGTGATGGGGAGTTCACAACTTTGTGAAGTAGCCAGTTCCATTATTGGATTGCTCTGTTAGAAAGTCATAGTGAACTAAAGTTGGTGACTTTATGACTTTCATTCATATGCTCTCTGAAGTTCCACTGACTAAATCTCATCCCCTCTTCACTGTAACTGGATATATTGAGAAACAAAAGGGTGTGCTTAAGGATATTTAAAAAAAAAAACAAAACTAAAAGCAGACAAAAAATTAACAAAAATAAGATTATATTGCCCCCATGGTAAGTCCATTTTGACATTTTCTGTTTTTCTTCACATGGCTGTTAGCTGCCAATTGTAAAGCAGCGCTTTCTTGTCTCTCTCTTTTTTAAACATCCTATGTATAGGAATGGTGCATATACAATGGTCCATATATGAATGGTTCTGTCTTGGTCTTTGAACTTTTCCAGGGCTGGAAGTTCTGCAGTTGGAGGAAAATATACTCAGCTGAGAGGAAGCACAGGGACATGCAGACTTTTGAGAAGGTTTAGTTTGGATTTAATTAATTTTTTTTAATGTTTATTTTTTTCCTTAAAACAGCTTTAGCACTTTTCTTAATCTCAGCCAAGTGTAAATTGTTTGAGCCAGACAGGACCTTGAAAATCATGTCCGCCTCTTGTTTTTATTTACTTTAGAAGCCCTGGAGAGTTTATCGTATTTCCAAAGAAAGTCACAGAGAGCCCAGCCAAGAACCTGAATCTTTCCTTCCTGTAACTGTGTTCTCCAGTTGAAGCCCACTAGATTGCCAGACAGTTCTCCCCTGAATAGCTCATAGAATTTCCAAAGTCCAGTGAATTTTTTTTTTAAGTCAAATATACATATATACCATAGAACTCCTCAGGACAAGACCTGGGAGGCCCTGTGGCCAGTGGTTCAATATAGCTTAGTGAATTCCTGCTGCACAACTTAACTATGCTCTGTGACCTTGGGAAATGGCCCTAATTTTCCTCAGCCTTCCTTTTCTTATCTGTAACATGGAGATAAGATTGCCTACCTCCTTGGGCTTTTGTGAGGATAAGATAATATTTGTAAAGTACATAGCAATGTAGGCTCCTGGTTCATTAGTCAACTCAACAATATTTGCCCTTATAATTAAGCACTCAGATTTTCATAATTCTTTTCAAAAAGTAAAACTGAATTTTTAAAATTTGACTGTATGTAAATGTTAAATTATTCTTATAGTAGGAAGAAGACTTCAAGGGCTAAATACTTAAACAAATATTTTGACTAGTAATATGTGGTATAAAATCCAAAAGGTATAAAGAGAACACAATGAAAAGTAATTTTTCTTACTCTCTCTTTCCCCTGAGCTACTAACTTTCATTTGCTGGAAACTTACTTTACCAATTTTTTAGTGTGCCATGGAGACATATTCTATGCATAAATTCAGTAAGTTTTAAATATTAAATGATCTTTATCTTCACCCTTCTCCCTAGTCTTTTCCTAGTAGGGCAGATAGTCGAATCAGTAGCTTGAGGTCAGTACTGTCCAGTACTTTCTGTGATAGAAGTGTTTGTTCTGTGTGTTGCTGGATCAACTAGTACATGAGTCTATTGAGCAATTTAATGTGGCTCTTACATCTTACAACTAAAGAACTGAATTTAAAATTTTTACTTAATTTTAATTATATTTAATGACCACAGGTGACTGGCTAGTGGTCCTATATTGGACAGTGCCATGCTAGATATAAAGTTTATGTCTATAGTGCTTTTTACAGGAACACATGGACCTCAAATTGTGGAATTAAAGAATTTTAGATATTTATGAGTTATATTAATTCAACTTAAAAGAATCATATTAATTAAGACTATAGTTTTTTGGGTTTTTTTGTTTTTTGTTTTTATTTTTTTATTTTAGTATCATTAATATACAATTACATGAGCAACATTGTGGTTACTAGATTCCCCCCTTTATCAAGTCCCCACCACATATCCCATTACATTCACAGTCCATCAGCATGGTAAGATGCTATAGAGTCACTACTTGTCTTCTCTGTGCTATACTGCCTTCCCCATGCTCCCCTTCCATTATGTGCACTAATCATAATGCCCCTTAATCCCCTTCTCCCTCCCTCCCCACATGCCCTCCTCATCCCCTTTCCCTTTGGTAAGTGTTAGTCCATTCTGGGTTCTGTGAGTTGGCTGCTGTTTTGTTCCTTCAGTTTTTGCTTTGTTCTTATGCTCCGCAGATGAGTGAAATCATTTGGTACTTGTCTTTCTCCACCTGGCTTATTTCACTGAGTATAATACCCTCTAGCTCCATCCATGTTGTTGCAAATGGATTTGTTTTCTTCTTATGGCTGAATAATATTCCATTGTGTATATGTACCACATCTCCTTTATCCATTCATCTACTAATGAACACAGGTTGCTTCCATTTGTTGGCTATTATAAATAGTGCTGCAATAAACATAGGGGTGCATCTGTCTTTTTCGAACTGGGATTCTGCATTCTTAGGGTAAATTCCTAGGAGTGGAATTCCTGGCTCAAATGGTATTCGTATTTTTAGTTTTTTGAGGAATCTCCATACTGCTTTCCACAGTTGTTGAACTAGTTTACATTCCCACCAGCAGTATAGGAGGGTTTCCCTTTCTCTGCATCCTCACCAGCATTTGTTGTTCCCATTCTTTTCTAGGTTGGCCATCCTAACTGGTGTGAGGTGATACCTCGTTGTGGTTTTCATTTGCATTTCCCTGATAATTAGTGATGTGGAGCATCTTTTCATGTGCCTATTGGCCATCTAAATTTCTTAAAGAAGTCTTAGTTTTTAATACATTTTTAATTGTATGTAGCTAAAATATTTTCTTTTTAAATCAAGTATCTAAATAAAGGAGATGGGCAGTTCTTTTGGCTAACATGCTGTTAATCAAGAAAGCTGTAAAACCGTACATTCATAGGAAAGCACTGGCTAGGAGAGATCTCAACCAAGTCACAACTAGCCTCGTTTAGCCATTCATTCATTCAAGAAATACTTACTGAGTATCCCATGTGTACCATGCATAGGCCCTCAGTGCAGTATTGAATAAAACTAGACCAAATGGCTGCCATCATGCAGCTTTCCGTGCAATGCAGATGAAAGTCTGCTCTCATCATTTGGTCCCTTTTGTGTTTCATTCCCTTGGTTGTCAGCAAGCAGCAGAAGAGACCTCAGCAGAAACAAAGAAAGGAACTTGCTCAAGGCCCCGGCTTTGATTGCTGCCAGTACCCTGGACTTAACTTCCTTTAGTAAAGGAAAAAGCTTCAGAGGAACAGTTTTCATCCAGCTACTGAAGATGGCTTTCTTTAGCAAACCACCTTATTTATTTCTTCAGTCTCCTAACTCTGAGTTGAGATACTAGTAGGGAAGAAATGAGGTGTTCATGTGTCCTACAAGTGCACACAATTTTAATGTAAGAAAGCCAAGAGATTCCAGAATAAGCCCTTTAATATCCCTTTATGGGAAAGTACAAATAAGCTCAGAATCCTGACAGTGAGCCACACTGCCTCATCTTCTGCACTGAGAGATGATCTGAATAGTGTAACTTCTCCTGTCTTCTGGCTTTCACATTATCTCCTTAAAACAATGATTGCTTCTTAAGGCTGCATTGCATTTAAGTTTTATTCTTTTGTACTTTTTTGCATTTTCAAAATTTTCTAGTATGAATGTGTGTTGTTTTCATAATAAAATGAAGAATAATTAAACTGTAATAAAATAGTCCTATCAGAGAGATAGTAAAAGCCTGAAATGATTCAGTGGGAGCAGAGATCAAGAAGAGAAGGTAATTTTGAGAGGAGAAAATTCAGGAAATAGAATTGGCAGGGTTTGATTATAATAGTGAGAGGAGATTGAAAAATAAAACACTTATTTTATGTAATTGTGATCTCTTTTTTTATTTTTAAAAAAACACCTTGATTTTGAACTAACTTTAGATTTAACAGAAAAGTAGCAAAAATAGTACAGAGCGTTTCCTTATCTCCTTTACTTGATTGCTCATGTTAACATCTTTCATAACCACATTGCAGTTGTCAGAACCAGAGATTTACCTTCTGTGCAATGCTATTGTTTGTTTGCCTCTTCACTTTTTGTGTTTTTAATGAAGTATCATTGTTATACAATCTTACATTGGTTTCAGGGATACAACACAGTGGTTCAACAGTTACTCCATATTACTAAATCCTCACCACTATCTGTCAACTTAGGAAGATGTTACAGAATCGTTAGCTGTATTCTCTGTGCGGTACTACCATCCCTGTGACTATCTTATATTATGATTGAGAATTTTTGTGCCCCTTTTGTCCCCGATCATCCTCCCACCCACTCACTCCAACCCCTCCCACATGGTAACCATCAGTCCCTTCTCAGTGTCTATCAGTCTACTGCTATTTTGTTCATTTTGTTTTCTTAATATTTTTAGATTCGACAAAGAAGTGAAATTATATGGTAGTTGTCTTTCTCTTTCTGGCTTATTTCAGTCAGCCTAATACCCTCTAGGTCCATCCATGTTGTTGCAAATGGCAGGATTTCTTTCTTTTTTACTTCAGCAGACAAATTAGGACCAAAAAGGCCCTCCCACAAAACTGGTGTTATCGAGAATTTGAATACAAATAATATTCCATTGTGTGTATGTTCCACTTCTTTATCTACTCATCTGTACTGATGGACACTTAGGCTGCTTCCCTATCTTGACTATTGGAAATAATGTGGTGATAAACATAGGGGAGCATATATCCTTTTGAATCAGGGGTTTTGTTTTCTTCAGGCAAGTTCCCTGAAGTGGAATTACTAGGTCATATGGTATTTCTATTCTTAGTTTTTTGAGGAACCTTCATACTGCTTTCCACAGTGGCTGCACCAATTTATATTTTCACCAACAGTGTAGGAGGGTTGCCATTTCTCCACATTCTTGCCAGCACTTGTTATTTCTTGTCTTTTGGATAGTGGCCATTCTAACTTGTGTCAGGTGATAGCTTATTGTGATTTTGATTTGTATTTCCCTAATGATTAGCGATGTGGAACATCATTTCATGTGCCTATTAGCCATTGTGATCTCTTTTAAAAAAAGATAAATGCTGCATGATGAAATACAGGTGAATTTTTTAAACATATATTTACAGCAGTCATGTTAAATATGTCTCATTATCTTGAATTACTCATCTGTTTAAGATGATTTGCCAGGTTTTTTTTTTTTTAGCTCAAGTGTACATTTGGGATCATTAAAAAATCTTAGGTGAAAGAAGGGGAGTTGATTTTCTTATATAACCTGTTGTTTTCAGTTAACCTTAATTTAGTGATAAAAAACCCTATTGTGAGAATGCCCTGATACTGACTTGAAGAACAAAAGTGAAGCCTGAGAAGATAAAAGCCTTAAAAAGGAATATTTGAAGAGCATTAATTATACAATATTTCTCAGACTGGCAGTTATTCCCTCTTAGAAAAGGTGTTGAAAATATATTCCCAGGCTCTGAAGGAAGTGTTTTACAGTCCTGAAGGGCTTCCAGAACTCATGTATGATTTCCAGTTATAAGATCAATATGATGGGAACATCATATTGATAACCTATAGAGAAATAAATTCTCAGGAGTAAGTACGCTAGCCAAAACAAAAGATGTAGCTGACTATAAAATTATTGGAGTATTAAATTGTACTCTGTTTTCTGTTAAACAGATTTGTTATTGCTGTTGTCTAGCTTTTTTTATATATACAACAATGATGTGGCTATATGCGTTGACAATGATGGTCTGTGTGTAAAAGGGGAAAAATGAATAAAACAATGTATCCCATTTTGTTACTTTCACATGTGAAAATCAGTCTCTAATGAGATGTCCCTGAGCAGTGCTGCTGTTCATCAGAACATGTGCCCTAGATCTGAGTAAGTTTAATTATCATGGGGACACTGAAATGAGGCCATTTAAATCAATTTAAAGGGAAAAATTCAGAAGATTAAGAAACAGCTTATCTCAGGCTGCATAGATGTCTCTTACTCCTATAAGGAATCATTTTTGGAATGGACAGTAAGGTTCATTTCAAGCATGTTTTTGAAAGCCCGTATATCAGAACATACCAGCCATTGCCAGTCTTCTGGATGCAGAGATCAACTCTTTGCATAGACCTCTCTAAGCAAAGTGCTGATCTCTGATTATATCTAGGTTACTGCATATTAATTTCAGCCTCAAATAGTAATCTTGATGAAGAGAGAAATTTTTTTTATTAGGAGCATTGTCTGACTCAATATTGCAAAGAACCACCTACTCTTTTACCAGATTAAAACAGTTTAGAATCAAGATAGAATATAAAAATGTGTTTACTGAGTTTAATTCCTTTTTATGAGTCTCCAATTTTGTCTAGTCTGTATTTTTTTTAACAAGTAAACATGAAAAGACAGCTAAACTAAGAGATGCCAAGTATATTCATCTGCAGTTTTTTCCAACTGTCCTTTCTCCTAGTGAATATACTTAACACGTAATGAAAATCTAAGAAAGTGGCTGCCTGTGTTCAATGAATAACAGCCTAGCTGAAATATTTTCTTAAAATATGAGACCTTCATCTCAAAAGCTGAATATGTTATATATCTTACCATACTTAGTTCTCATGTCATTGTATGATCATATTAGGGAAAATCTTACAATTTCTGTTTCTGTTTGTATATATAATATGGTTTATCTCAATATTTTTATTGATATAAAATATATTTTGATATTTTGATATATTTGATATATTTGATATTTTGATATATTGATATAAAATATATCAATATAATAAAATTTATTGAGATAAATATATCAAAATAATATATTTATCTCAGTTGATCATAATAAAAGATCTGTTAGGTAGCAAAGCCTCAGCAAGGGACCTCTCCAGACTGTTAAATTGATTTGTCCAATATCACAGAGCAAAGCAGCACAAAATCAAACCTTAGTCCCTTTATTTTCCTACAGTCATCTCATTTTTCTCCCCAAACATTTCCTTATCTTTCCCACCATAAAATTGTGTAGTTGTTCAAGAGAGCAAAGGAAACAGGCATGTGTCAGAGATAGCTAACAGTGCCTAGGAGGAAATGGAGGGGAAGAGGATCCTCATTTTTAAAAATTTTCATGAGTAGACTGTCATGTATAGTAGAGGCCCAGACCCTTGTTCTTGAGGTCTGGTCAGATAAAAACATTCTTCAGAAGAACTAGTAAGTACAGAGTGACCAATCAAGTACATATATCAGCTGGAAGAGACTTTGTGTTGTTGGGTTTCAGTGAAGTATGATAAACTTCATCTCTTTAACATCTTGGGAGTAAAGAATTGAAAACATCAAATATGTTAACTAATGTGTCTGCCATTACTAATCATAATGATAACTACATATTGTCGTTGTGGTATGCTCTTCCTTCAGTACTACTATTACATGTGGAAAGAAAAGGATTACTCAGACCTGAACCGTTCCACACCTTTCCAAGCCTTTACACTCAGCACAAGAGACAAGTATAAAGGAATGATTTTTTACATATGTTCCTGCCCATTCAGACCAAAGTATCACTGAAAATCAGAAACACTCTTTTTAAAATAAAATGTAATGCTCCAAGCAAGGCATTATAGTAGGGTAGCTGTATATATTGATTAAAAATACTCAGCATGTAATAGCCATGTAAGAATCTAGTTTTTTCTCAGGCTTAGAGCATTTCCCGATAATTTTTTGAGGCACAAATACTGAAATATAAAATTCAAGAAAGGCTATATAGGTCTCCACATAAAGATTTTTAAGTGATTAGGAAAGAAAAAAAAGGAAAATGTAAGTAATATAAAGAAAGTGTTTTTCTATCAGTTCATTAGTTTCTCAATATCCAACAGAGTGAAATTAATATAATCCTTCCTAACACATCATTTTCAAATGTTTTTCCTTTTTTCCCCCTCATTCCTAGATTGAAAAAGAAAAAACAAGCTAAGCAAAATGCAGAGACAGCCTCAGCTACTGCTCCAAGGGCTCATACTGGAAAAGAAGAAGCTAGTACAGTGATTTTAGAACAAGAGAAGTGCAACATTGCTGGGGAAGAGGAATATGTTACTGATGAGAAAAAAAAGAGAAAAAGTAATCAGTTAAAGGAGATCAGGCGTACAGAACTAAAGAGATATTATAGTATTGGTGAGTATTGGTGGCAGTACTGCAGCATTTTCATTTTTAAATTCCACAATAATTTTTAAAAGACTAATTTGTAACTGGTCATACTAATAATAGTAAGAGTTTATTAAGGAGCTAATGTGTTCCATGTACATAATCTTGTATAGAGGGATGACAGCGAAATAATGTTGATTTGTCTTGCTTAACTTTGTGTTCCCAGTGTCTAGCGCAGTGGCTAGCACATAGTGTGTGCTAATAGTTATCAATGAATGGTCACTTACCCTGTATGATAATGCTTTTCTTAATGTGTATAGATATATGCATAAAAACGATAGAAATGCCTGCACTGCTTGGCATCAGCTGGGCAATAGAAAGTGTAGGAGACATGGCCTTGTAGCTATCAGTTTGAAAAAAAAAAAAGACTTGAGAATTTTAGGTAAGGAAGTTTTTCAAATGATTATATATTTCTCAGAAGAGTCTTTACATCTGAAACTGCAGTAGCAAAAGTGGGGTCTAGCACGATGGAAGCAGTAATCCTGCTTTATGTGGGTCATCAGTCATCTCACACTTGCTGCTCCTGTCACATGCAGGAAATGTTCAGAAACAAACACAAAGAAAGGGGACCAGGCATCAGAACTCGACGTGGCATCCAGGTTACAGGACACTCAAATCGCTAGCATAAGACAGAAGCTTGAGGGGGTCTCTGGGAATGGACTGCAGTACAGTGTACATGCGTGGTTTCACAGGAACTTGTTCACAGGGCCCCAGACTTGGTCCCAGTTTATGCCAAAGTTACTGGGGAACAGATCTTGTCTCCCTGTTTAAAATAACTGTCTAGCAGTGCTCATCAAGGTAAAATGGGCTGCCACTGAGGTGGCAATAAGTGTGCTTTGCTGGCATTGCTCCCACTGGGGCAGATGAGGTGTCTGCAGCACAGCAAGTGTGGTTCCTAGTTGTCCAGCGGCCTGTGCTGAGTACATCACATATTGCATGGCTTGATGGATGCTTCTGATCTCAAGCCATTCAGTATTTAATAAAATGGTGTAACTGTCACCCTATTGAAAGAAACTTGTATGTGATTAATACACTTCCCTTTAACATTTAAAGGGGTTGAGTATTATCCCTTACTCCCCAGAACATGAAGAAGATTAAGGAAAATAGCATATCACATCTTCTTTTACAAATAATTTGTACATGTTGGCCATTTGAAAATGGTGTGGTTTTTATAAGCCGTGCAGTTTAAAATACTGTCTTTTTTCATCTTTACTTGAAATGTGGTTGAGTAAGAAGTACTTTAAAGTGGAAACATTTTGCTCTGCACTTTTTCCCTGAAGGAGGCTGATAAGAGTCCTGTCCACTGAGGTTTCTTTTTAGGTATGATGCTGTACTAACTGTGGACACTGCATTAGGATAGTGTTGCATTCTGTTACATGTGTAACTCTTTGAGTCTATAGTTCCACAATACCCTTCACTCTTACTCTTACCTAACTTTCACATGACTTCAGTGACTGACACAAAATCAGTTCAGTCATCATTTCTTCCAGGAAGCCCTCCCTGTCCCTGGCCTGCTCCTTAGACTTCCCTTCTGCTTGTCATCATGGATTTACTTATCTGCTTCCCTATTTATTATTTATAGACTGTCATGACTTGGACCCTCTATTATTAGCTTTTTGTAGTATCTGTGTTACAGATGCTCTTTAAGTGTGCTTTGAGTGGGTAAATTAATATGTAGATGAATGAATACTCGTTTGAATTTCATGAAAATCCTGGAAGGATATAGGTGTCAGTACAATAGTGGGGTCAGAATTATCTTGTGACTTTATTTGGGGGCAGCAAGAGATGCCTTCATAGCTTTTCATCTTCTCTCAAGAATGACAGTGGTAACAACTGGTTTGCACCATTTCCTTAGGTGCATCCAGTACTTGTATAAAACCACTAGGTGGACCATTGAGTTCCAGGATTCCTTGTCCCTTTTCATATGTAACTCTAGCTGACACACCTGTTGGCAGGTTTGCTTGATCTCATAGGGCTGACCTGGCATATTCCCGAGTCCGATAAGGATGTTGTTCTGTACCACTAGGTGGCGATTGAGACCTCAAGTCAGAGCAATTCCAGTTCTCCTTCACTGCTTCTTTTGGTGGCTGTACTCTGGGGACAAGAGACGTTAAAATGGGAGCATCTTGTCAGCTACACTAAGGATTTGGACTTTATCCTGCAGTTAGTGGGCTTTGGGGGCATCTCCGTTAATCTGTTTAAAATGATGAATCTGAGGACAGTGGGTGGCCGTGAGTCTGAAGGCAGGTTGTGCTGACTGGAGACTGGGGCAGAGGAAAGAGGACACCCTAAGGAGAAATTTTTCTCACAGAAACAGCAGTGTTTGGTGACCAGTGTAGTGTGTAGGGGGAAAAAACAGTCAAGAATTGACAAACTAGAAAATTCAAGAAGGAAGGTAATGAATTTGAAGTTGAAGATGTTTTTGAGGTGCCAGATGGATTTGTGTAGGGGGGCCTAGGTTGCAGGTGAATGGCCCAGAAATTGGTACTTTAAGGTATAAGGTAAATCCATACATGTAAAAGAAGTGATCCAGGAAATGCACTGAGTCAAAACCAAAAGTTAATGGATAAAAAATAATAATGAATTATTAGAAAAACAAACTGGAAGGATATCTTGCCAATTGGTTTCGGCCCCTGGGCAAGTTTGCTATAGATTCAATGTGACCAAAGAAAATGACAGCAAACATTCTTTGGGGTGAAAGGGTTCATTACACAGCTTGTTCTCCCGGTGGTAGGTTGAGCACTAGTGTCTCTGCCTCTGCCCAGAGTACTGGGCCGAGCTCTCTGTACAGCACAATAATAGCTTATTGCCTAAAGGTGTGGAAGTGGTAGCCTAACAACAAGCCAGTTACATCATCAGGTGGTTTAAGTTGAGTGAGGATCCTGGCCATAGGAACCCCAACTTCCCACACTCGACCCCTCCAGGATTCTCACCTTACAATCAACACACTTTCAATTTTCTGCAGTGGTCCCTGTGTGAGAAAGCTGGAGCACTGTAACCAGATTCCACAACAGCAACAGAGGATAACAACAACTTAGAGATAATGACAAAAATTAAGATACAACATCGTAGCATGGTCCATAAGTGGACTGACCATCCCTGCACACTATTGGTATCTGACTTTAGTCTGGATTTTAACAAGCCATTGTGCCTCTCTATCATGCCTGCTGCAGTAGGATTGTATGGCACATGAAACTATCATTTGATTCCCACCTGTTGCACCCATTCTTGCAGTGTATGTCCAGTAAAATGGGTGCCCCGATCACTCTAAATTACCTGTGGTCGGCCATAGGCATCAAAGAGACACTCCAGGCCTCTTTTGGTCATCTGCTGGTCTGCACAACAGGTAGGAAAAGCAACCAGACGTCCAGTAGCTGTGTCCACACAAGTTATGGCATGCTGATATCCTTCTGACACATGTAGAGGCCCAGTAGTCAATCTGCCACCTGACGAGGGGTATCGGGCCCTTAGCTATTGTCCCATGTTGCTGTATAACTTGGTGTAAGTCCCTTTTGGAGCACATGTCACACTCCTGCTGGGCACTACTAACTTCTTCAAAGGTCAAAGGTAAGCCCCATCGACGGGCTACAGCCCACATTGTCTTTTACCTGACATGCAACAAATGCTGATGTAACCACTGGGCTACATCAGAGGCGGGATTTCCTTCTAACCAATGTATCTGGGCCAATTTATCTGCTTCATCATTTCCTGTGGATGCCAGTGGCAAATGACCTGTCACATGGTATACTGTAATTATTTTAGTCTGACCACAGACCCATAAGTCTTGCCACAATTCTTGTCCCCAAAGGGGTCAGTGACCAACCAGCCAGTTAGCATGGTAGCTGGTTGGTAGCCACAGGGTCAAGCCCTGATAGACAGCCCAGCTATGGGTGTAGACAACTCTAGGGGAGGGCTACTGGCTGATCACAAGCCCCACGGCCCACAACTCTGCCCACTGGCTCCTCTTTCCCTCACCGTCTTCCATCCATATTGTCTGAGTCTTAGGATGGAAAGCTATGGCCCTCCATTTTTGGGGGCTTCCCATGGCCAGAGCAGTCTGTGTACCATGCATCTTTGGGTATAGGGGTTCGTCCCTTCCAATAGGAACTCTCTGTTACTAATGGCTCAAAAGCAAGTTCTTCCTGCTTTTCACTAGTATATGTCACTGGCCCCAATAAGTGTTGGAGTTCTTCACTCAAGGGCCTATTACAGAGGGTACTAAACTGCTGTAGGTAAGCACCCCACTTGGCCAGTGTGGGCGTTTGTGCCACACGACTCCTTGGCTTTTGGGTCCAATCTTGTATGCACCCCAAGATGGGATAGGTGGTTATTACCTTTATCAGGCCATTCCAATGATGGATTTTGTAGCCAGCAAGGCATGATACACGGCAGGCAGTTGTTTCTCTATCAAAGTGTATCGTACCTCTGCCCCTTTCCAGAGTTGTGACCAGAATCAAATAGGTTGGTGAGTTTGTTCAAGCCACTGCCAGAGACCCAAGCTATAACTGTCTTCAGTCACATGAACATGCAGCTCACAGGGCCTTAATGGCTCTATCACACTCAAGACCTACAAGGCCATAACTGCCCATTTTGCTATAGTAAAGACAGATGCACATGTCTCATCCCAGTCCCATCTGATGCTCTTTCGTATCAACTGGTATAATTGCTTCAGAATTTGTGCCAAGTGTGGGATAAACACTCTCCAGTAGCCTGGAAGACCCACAAACTCCTGTAGCAATGCTATAGTTGTAGGGATAGGAAAAGCCTGGACTTAGTCTATAACTGCTTCTGGTATAACTTTGGTCTTACCTGACCAGATGACCCCCAAGAATTTGACAGACAAACCAGGTCCCTGAACCTTGGTACTGTTCACAGCCCATCCTTTCTCCTGTAGATGTTGCAGCAGTCTAGGTGCTGCACCTTCTAGATCTGAAAGAGAATGGATGTGAGCATGACATCATCAATATAATGGTACAGCTGCACCATTGGCAGTTTCTTCCATGTAGCCAAGTCCTGGGTTACAAGTCTGTGACAGATGGGGCTGTGGAGGTATCCCTGTGGAAGGATGGCAATGTGGAAGGATGGTGAAAGTCCATTGCCGTCGTTCCCATGTGAAGGCAAACTGTTCCTGACTTTCCTGCTCAATGTCAATGGAAAAGAAGGCATTAGCAAGATCTACCACATAATGGTATGTTCCTAGTTCACGGCTGAGAGTATCCATCAGGTCTGCAATAGAGGGGACAGCAGCATGCATAGGGGGTATGACTTTATTCAGTTCTCTGTAATCTGCAGTCATATGCCAGGAGCCATCTGGCTTTTTTACTGGCCATGCTGGGGAACTGAAAGGACTATGGGTGCGATTTATAATACCACCTTTTCCAGCTCCTGGAGAGTTTCTCCAATTTCTTTATGCCCTCCAAGCACTTTGTATTGTTTGGTATTAGTCAACCAGCAAGGCACAGGCAAAGCTATGGGTGGATGCCTAGCATGTCCCCTCAGAACTGCCCTCACCACACGTACTCTCAGTCTGAACTCACCTGCAGTGGTCTGCAATCATAGACCCTGCAGGATATCAATCCCCAAAATATACTCAGGGATAGAAGATATCTACACAGTATACTCTTTTGGGGGTAGATGCCCTATTCCCAAAAGGATTTGGGCTTGTTTCAGTCTAATAGCCTTCCCCCCGTATCCATCTATGATAGTGGGGGTCCCAGGGAACCACTCAGGTTTACTATGAATCAGTGAACATTCAGCCTGTGTCCACCAGAGCCAGAACACTAATGTTCACTGGGGACCAGTGGATAGCTATTTTAACATGTGGCCTCAGTCCCCTCCTGGTCCCTCAGAGCAGGTACCTCGACCTTCCCCTCAGTCAAACCGTGTTCCCCAATCATCCTCCTGTGTGGGCTCAAGTGAGGTTGGCTTGCTCTCCAGCAGGAAGTCTTGCAAACAAACAGTACGGACTTGTGGCTCTGTCTCTGACCTCTGCCTCTTTGGTCTTAATGACTGGAACTGCTGCTCTGGTTTCAGCTGTTGCCATAGCCCTAGTAAGATCCTATTTGACTTCCCATCTAATTTTTTTCCATCTACTCCTGCCCATGGTAAATCAGTCTACATCTGGGTTCTCATAACCTTCATGGGGCCCTTTAAATTCTTCTTGTGAGTAGCAGACCTTATTTCTTTCCATGTTCTCATTGCTTCAGCCTCTTCTAAGTCTCCTACTATATGTATCACCTCGCTGATGGGCTTCCCTAAGTGAGGGGAAAGAATGGCCACTAGAGACCCAAGGAGGGGTGTGGGAGCCTTTTGAAGCACAATATTTCTCATCCCAGTAGTGAAAATCTCTTCATCTGGGCCATAATTCTCTGGACCTTAGATGACATTTCTTATGCCTAGCTCTTGTAACACCTGTTGGAGCTCAGCACATGTCTGCCATCTAACAGGAGAAGATGGTAGATCACCCTGATTGGACCACACAGCACGAAGTGCAGACATAAGCCAATCAAGGAGGGAGTGACTCCCTGGGGTCTGATATGCGTTTTGTAATCGCTGCCTCAAGGCAGGCTGCACTGTCAGGGAAAACAGCTTTCCCATCTCTGATCCCAAAAAAACAATTCCATCCACCCCTAAGTCCCACAGATGCAGGAGCCAAGCTGATATTGACACCGAGGGCTTCTGCCTAAACCGGGAGCCCAAATCCACCAGCTCAGCCTGAGTATAGGGGCGGACCATAGAGTGCTCCACGACCTGGGGAGGGGGCTGCTCCTCTCCTTGGGGAACTTTCAGCTGCTGAGTCTTTATTTTCTTTATAATCACTGGGTGTGCTTTCAATACAGGAGGGGTCAGTGCCTCTGGCACCACCCCTTCATCCTTCCCCAGCTCCTCCATTTCTGGGGCTGATGGCACCTTTCTCTCCCCTCCCCTGAGTGCCTCTACTACAACCATTACCTTTTCTACCATCCCTTGCAGCAATGCTAGCTCAGTCTTCAGCAGCTCTCTTACCTTTACCTCAATGCTTCGCAGCTGGTGTTCTCCTGCTACCTCAGCCTGTGCTTCCTTCAGGAGTTAGTCTTTTTCCTTGATGGCCTTTTCCTCCTTCAGAGCACCTGGCAGCACTGCCATCTCATTATATGTCATCTTTTACCTCTTCAGTGGCACCTTGCTGCTGGCCTTCTTGTGTTGCCTCCGCCCACATCAATGCCACTTCTTTCTTCAGGGAATCCACAGAATTTTGAAGCTCGTGTTCTTGTGCCACCATTTCTTGGGTCTTTTCAGGAGCATGTCCTTCTCTTCTGTAGACTTTTTTAATACTGTGAGAAGCAGCCAACTCACAGTCCCTGCTACCTCATGGGCACTCTGTCTCTCAAAAGACCTTCTTACTATACCAAGGGCCACCCCTACAGCCTCAGGTGTCACCTCCACTTGCCTCCAGTCCTGGGGTGGGGCCCAGTCCTGTAGGAGGCAAGCCACCTCAGACCACATATCCATTGGGGGACAGTCCGCTGTCTCCCCATTCACAGAGGCAGCCCACTGAAGCACCACTCCCTTAAGGGCAGCCTATCTTTTTCCTTGGTCAACAATGAACCCTGCAGACTTTGCCAATTGTCTTGCCAGTGGGTTTCGGCCCTGGGCAAGTTCGCTATAGATTCAATGTGACCAAAGAAACTGACAGCAAGTGTTCTTTGGAGTGAAAGGGTTTATTACCCGGCTTGTTCTCCCGGCGGTAGGTCGAGCACTAGCTTCTCTCCCTCCGCCCAGAGCACAGGCTGAGCTCTCTAGATAGCACAATAATAGCTTATTGCCTCAAGGTGTGGAAGCAGTAGCCTAGCCACGGGCCAGTTACATCATCAGGTGGTTTAAGTTCAGTGAGGATCCTGGCCATAGGAACCCCAACTTCCCCACAAAGGATCTATAACATGATGTTGATAATTATTTTCATGGGGTACAGAAATTGCAAGAGCATTTTGTTTTCTTCATTTTTTAACATACTACACATTTTGTAATTATTTTTAATATTAATCAAAATATGGGAACTGAATAATAAACCAAAGGACTTTTACAAAAAGAACATTAGACAAATGTAAAGTTCTATAATCAATATAAAGGCAAGTAATTACTTTCTGTAGGTGTCTATCTCCACATCTGTAACATTACCTGTCTCATCTGAGGAAGTATATTTTGACAAAATAATGTTTTTATCTGTGCCTCATGTAAACTTTGGTTAAGAATGCTTTGCTATCTCCTGTCAGAAGAATGTAACAGTTGAGATACTGGTAAAAGATATTATGGAAAGATTGAGTCACCTCATTGTAACAAGGTGGTGCCAATTCTAAAAATGTTTAGTTTTGTTTTGTTTTTCAGAGGGGAGTAGGAGAAAGGAAGTGGAGTGATTGTATCAAGGCAGATGGCATCAGATAAATCTAGATCCATCTCCTAATATAGCACCTGGCATACCATAAGCATCCAAAAGAAGCTTCTAGAATATGTGAACCCAACCCCTCTGTGCTTGTGCTTGTATGTTCTGATAGACTGAACTCCCTTTTCACTTATTCTATTTATTTATGTGAACTCTTAAGGAACTGTTTGATAATAATGCATCTTAATGTATGTTTCAAAATTAGCTATTAAGTTATAGTTAAATTTGACACAGATATATTGAAATGTTTATATATGTATCAAAAATGGTTGGTCCATATTACAGTATCAAAATATATTAAATGGTATGCATTATGTCACAAAATTCTTTTATATTAAGGGAATACATTATTCTTTAATCTTAGAATAGTGCACATTTTTTGCTTCTGTGTAAGTGGAGATAGGAATGGGAATTTTGCGAATGTGGACTATGTCTCAATGGGGAAGTTCTTCAATTGAAACAGGTATGCAAGTGTCAGATACGAAAGAAATGGAGAAATTTCATAAATATGGGAGGCAACCCTAAATTGGAACAAAATATATTATTACAGCTTTGTAGTATTTTAATACAAAACATAAATGCTAAGAATCCTGAATGATAAAGTAGATATTTTAAGAGAATTGGGAGGTTACTTCAACAAAAGAAAACACTATGTAAGAGTATGGCCAGTTTTGTGATTATTGCGAAGATTGATTTAGAGCAAACCTCTGCAGTGTGAGAAATAAATTGAGTTTTTCAGTAATAAATTTGTATTCCTTATATTAATCATTTCAACTCATAGTTTTCTCTCCTTAAGCCAAAAAAAACCTTAAGAATAAAATAGTGAATTAAATTCTCTACTCTCCTTTGTTAGGCTTTTTGGTTTTGCTAGAACATTAAAGTAACTACTGAGTTATTTTCCACAATGGCAACCCTGACACTTTCCTTACATGGATTATTTTTTCTTAGGGTTTTTTAACTACATGTGTGAAGATTTCCTATTTGTCACTTACCTTTGTTTCACTTGGCAAGTTCAGAAGCCATGGCTATGTTATTTTGATAGATTAATCCCCAAACATAAAAGTAGGTCAAGCCACAACACAAAATAACTTTGATCTTCTTTTCAAAAGTAGTGATCATTCTGGTACTTCAGAGCTCAAAGAATCACAGGATATAAGGATTAAATGGACTTTAATGTGAAAGAGGATATCAAGAACCCAATTAATGCTTTGCTTTTTAAATCAGTATATAAAGACTTGAGGAACCTGGATATAAAATAATTGAAGTTGTTAGGATGGAAATAATTAGGGCTGTGCTTCAAGGGGCCATCAAGAAAGTCAAATTGTTTAAATGAAGTCATGCCATGAAAACTAGGTGGTAACAGGACAAACCTAATGATTGTCCTCAGAAGGTACCAGAGTGTTGCAGAAGCAATGAAGTGGTAAGAAAGAAGATGACAGATATGGGAGGCATGAGTGAAGAGTGTTTTTTGGAACATTATATGTACCTCCCTTTATTCAAGCTTCCATTTATAATACTTTAGTAAATCTTTTTATATATAGAATATTATATATATATATATATATAAATATATATAATTTTATATATATATAAAATATATATAGCCCTTATCTTATTATATTTATTCCTACATATTTTCTAGTTTGACACCATTATACCTGGAACTTTTTCAAATACATTTTTATCACAAGTATAAAAGACTATTACATCTGGCACCTTTACTGAACAATTTTATAATTTCTGGTTATTTGTATATGTTGGTTCTTTAGGTAGACAATTCATCTGACAATCAAATTTTCATTTAATTAAGTTTGAATACTTAAAACTCTTAATTGTTGCTTTGACTAGATTCTCAAACAAAGCTGAGCATAAACCACGATAGTTGAAATCCTTGTTTGTATATTGGTATGTTTTACTTTTAATATTTGCTTTTGATTTCTGATACTTTTAATATTTGTTTTTGGTTTCTGATCTAAGAGCTCATCTGTTTACTCAGGTATGCTTTAGGAAAGATTAGAATAGTGCTTAATTTCTAAGGAGGCCATTGGTGAACAAGTGGCACCTGGAGTGCATTCTGCACAGGTGTTACCTTATGGTGCTCAGAAGGGGGGCCTCCAGTGAGTGCCCGGGATCCCCTCTTCATCCTCAGGGTTTCCAAACTGTCTCCATTATGTTTGTAGTGTTTCTTCTTTCATCTCCACTACAAAGTTCATTTTTATGCCCTTAAGTACTTGTGGTTTAGCCTTGCATCACATTAGGTTAGCCTCTTTGTTGTAATTTAGTTGAGTAGAAGATACTGTGCCCAACAGCCTTAAAAGCTTTGCTGGAATTGCTCTTAGGCACTTATCTTGCACAGAACAACAAGAATAAAGGGAATAGAGTGGAACTCTTGCACTGCTGTGGGTATCTCTCCCACTGCATACCCCAGAACCTCTCTTCTAGGAAGCTGGGGTGGGGGTCTCACTAGGGCCTGAGTTCAGGCTGCATGTAGGTAGTTAATGAGCGACTGTGGACCTGGATGTGATATCGGGAAGTCATTCAGTTTACATTCTTACAAGGAAATTGCTTTTGATATATACCCTTTAGGGTTCCATTGCTTTTTCAGAAGCATATTTCTAATGAACATCAAAGAATAACTGAAAGATCTTCATAATGTTAAGAAGTTCCCTCCTATTCTTAGTTTTCTAACAGTGGGGGATTTATTTAAATTTTGTTCTTTTTTTAAATAAACTAATGGCTGTTTAACTTTATCATATGCTTTTTAAAGGCACCAAAGTGATGAGATATGGCTTTTCTTTAAATAATTCATAATCATCTATCATATTAATGTTATATAACTCCAATATTTCTGGAATGAAACCTTTTTGCTTATGGTTTATAATTATTTTAATATTCCACTCTATTCAGATTGCTGTTTACTTATGTTAACTGCATTATTATCAATAATAATAGCATTTGTTAAGCACTTACTTGGTGCCACACTCTGAGATAAGTACTGTATCCATCATATCACTTAATCAACATTATGAGATAGTTCTTCATTTTATAGATAAAGACACAGAAACACAGACATTTTCAAGTAACTTTGTTAACTTGAGAATGAGAATGTGTCAGTGTTGCTAGTTGAACCTAGTTCATTTTACCCCCAAACCAAATTATAATTCCAAAAATGTTTGGTGACATAAGAGAGGCAGCACATGACCTGATTTTATTGTTAATGTCATCAAACCGTGATTGCCAATGCATCAGCTCCCAGAATAGTGATATCTCTGTCGTTGGAAACAGGTTTTCCTGTTTATAAGTCAGAGTGCTCCTTTCTTAGAAAGATCTAGAAAGACATAGACAACTTTTAATCCCCCTTATATAGATGCCATGGAAACTGGAAACTGTTCTCCCCCTTGAGACACGGTGTTGAGTATCCTGTGAGATTTGTCTCCTGTACCCCATTCAGATGGTCTCACGCTAGAGATGGAAGGGAGAGCGTGGTTGTTCAAGGGGAGTGAGGGAAAAGGGGACACACATAGTAAGTCTAAGCCAGTGCAGAATTGACCCTGATATAATTTGAAAACCTGGAAAGTTCTGTTTGTGCTTATTCACATAATTGATAACAGAAAAAAAGGCTATATACTGTCTTTTCTTTCCTTCCTGTATCTATGTAGAGGTTATGGAATCAAGACCCGGGGAATTCACAGTGTCTGTTGTTTATGTTTTCAAGTACAGTAATGTATAATGTCAACTGTCCTGACTTCCCCTGGTCCCCAGTGGTTTGTGGCAGGAGCCAGATGCTCAGGTTTAGAGACATTGGTATTGCCTCATTCTTGGTGGTTTTTCTCAGAACCAGAAGTATAAAATAATAAGTTTGTGTTTGTGTTTAATATAAGTCACTAAATTCATGGTAATTTGTCATGGTAGCAATAGGAAACACCACCTCATGCCATTTTCCTAACTCAGCATCCAGCGCTCCTCACCTGCAGGCTGGCTTCAGCTGCCCTGCTCGTGCCAGCAGCCCCACCGGTGGCCGGTAGAGTAGGGTGCTTGCTCACTCCTCACACGGTCTGTCACCCTGGTGCTGAGCCCCCTGACCGCTGGTGAGCCCTTGTTGTTTCTTCTTACTGCTGCTTTCAACATTCACATTATTGAAACCTTCTCTTTGCCACAGTAACTTTTCCAAATTTTACAACCCTTTAGCCCATACATTTTAGCAAATGACCTTATCCCTACGTTTCTGATGAGGTTAACACCGTCTGTCTTGAGATCGCTCCAGTTTCACCACAGGAACTGTTATCCATTACCAGTTACCAGGTTTCTATCTCTTATCTTCTGTGCAGCATTTGACGGCATCAATACAACCTTCCTTTAACTTTTTGCCGTGGCCTCTTCGACATGATGCTCACTTCCTGGACTTTCAGCCCCCCACGCTCATCAGCCTTGCTGCTTCTCACCCCTTCCTTGGGTTCTGTCCTCCAGCCTCAGATCTTACGATTCAGTCCCCTGGCATTTGTGACCTCATGCGAGACTTCACAGATCACCACTGCAAAGGAATCCTCCCCTTTCAGCCTTCATGCCCCTCTGGGCATCCTCCTGAACATCAGCTTCATTTGGCCTCAGTGCACGGAGAGAGAGGAGTCTCCTTTCAGTTAGCTTGTATGTAGGCACTCCTCAGATGCAGGAGCCAGGAGCCTTGTGCTCCAGACACTCATAACCCTCCTGTGGGAGCAGCGAGGGAGGAAGGGCACCAGATCTATGGGGGTTGAGGTCCACACGGGTTCCCCCTCCCCATTTCAGCCCCCACCTCCAGGATCTATGAGACTCGAGATGGACTAGGCTAAAGGGTCTATGTTGCATCCCCTAGGGTTTTTGTCGGTTTTTTCATAGCTGCTCCCTCATTGGTTTGGAAAAACTGGCTCTAAAGGCTTCTTTTCAGAGTGGGAGCAGATAGGAGGTTCAGTGGCTTTGCTCTGAATGGCTTCGGAGGAACACCTGCCAACTTTCCCCTCCAGCAGGAGGTACTTTGACATCATTTACTTCAGGTTCCTGTAAGTGGGAAGTTGGGGAGCGGCATTAGAATTGGGGTAAGTAAAAAGGGTCTGAGGAGGCCTGAAGCTGAAAGTAGATGTATCAGTGTCACTGGGGGGACAGTTCCAGATAGTTACGTGCTTAGCATGGTCATGATCTCCACTTGAAACACTGGAATCGCAGCCAACCACCCTTTCCCGAGGCCTCAGCCTCCTCTGCAGGGCCAAAATCTCCCCACTGCTTTGTGGACTATATGCCACAGAGCCCATCTAGTAAGGTCCACAGGACTCCATTGAATTGTGACACATAGTTCGCCATCTTATAACTTACAGCAAAAAGATATGTAGGAAGCAGTAAGAAACCTTATCTTGTGCTATAATGACTGAAGACATTAAATTAGGTCCTTGGAATTTACCAATTTTGTGCTTTCTAGACTGAGTCCACTGTAAAACACATTGTTAAGTTTGTGGCTTTAATGGTGTGATACGATTTTCTGGTGTGATGTTCCATCAGTGAAAATGTTGCCTGGCATCAAGTTGGTCAGGCTCATTGATCTATATTGGGAAGTTCATTCAAGCATATACACCAGGTGTCATATTATGGCACATGATATTCAAAAATGAGTATATCATGGTCCTTACCTCAAGAATTTAAAAATCTTAGACTCTGGAAGGAAGGCTCTTTTTTGAGGGCATCTCTCATATTTATTGATCAAATGGTTGTTAACAACAATAAAATTCTGTATAGGGGACTCAATGCGCAGTCATTAATCAACCCCAAGTCTATATCTCAACAGTCTCCAATCTTCTGAAGCATAACAAACAAGTTCTTACATGGTGAACAAGGTCTTACATAGTGAATAAGTTCTTACATGGTGAACAGTGCAAGGGCAGTCATATCACAGAAACTTTCGGTTTTGATCACGCATCATGAACTATAAACAATCAGGTCAGATATGATTATTCATTTGATTTTTATACATGATTTACATGTGAATCCCACATTTCTCCCTTATTGTTATTATTTTTTTTTTAAATAAAATGCTGAAGTGGTAGGTAGATGCAAGATAAAGGTAGAAAACATAATTTAGTGCTGTAAGAGGGCAAATGTAGATGATCAGGAGTGTGCCTGTAGACTAATTATTAATCCAAGCTAGACAAGGGCAACAAAACATCCACAAATGCAGAAGATTTCTCTCAAAACCGGGGGGGTGAGGTTCTAAGCCTCACCTCTGTTGATCCCCAATTTCTCACCTGCTGGCCCCGAGACTGTGCCTGTCTTAGGTTGTTCCTCCTTTGAGGAATCTTACCCGTCTCTGGCTAACCAGTCATCTTCCAGGGCCATACAGGGAAATGTAAAGTTGGTAAGTGAGACAGAAGCAATATTCTTTGAAAAGGTTAGCTTTTTATTTCTTTGCAGATTTATGCCCTGTGGCTTCTATGCCCAGCATTTGTCTTGAGGTATCTTTACCACTTGGAAGAATTACGATACTCGGTAACTTTCGATATGAGGCACTAATTCTACTAAAGGGTTGTAATTAGGAAGGAAGAAGAAAAGCTATAGAGGTAGCAGACGGAAGAAAACATGGGAAGATTGATTATTTCTTTGACATATATTCTTGTAGAGTAACATAAGCATGTATAGGTTTTAAACTGCTAATTAAATTGCGCACATACATTAACATAATAGGAATACAGCTACATAACAAAAGCAGACCTACAATTACCAGCCCTCTCCAGTGAAACCAAGAAAACCAGTTAGGTACCCTAGGCATTTGTGAAAACTTGTCAATGATATGATGGATATTGTCTAACTGAATTTGAATAGTTTGAGAAAAATCAGACAAATTAAAACAACACATTCCTGGGAACAGTTCACATCCCATGTGTTCTTTTAACAGTAGATAGTCTATAGTCGCACGATTTTGGAGCACTGCAACTTGCACTTCTCCTAATTCTTGGTTGAGTTCCGACAGTATAGATCCAGTCAAATTTGTTGTTTTACTGTATGCACAGGCCAGCTTAGATATCTCCTTCTTCATTCCCATGGCAAGTCCAGGAACCGGTGGGATGACTGCAGCTACCAGGATCTTTGTTGAAGTGTTTTGATGTTCATCTTCTGGAATGACTCTTCCAGAGGATGTTGATGGTGGAAGTTCTTCTTCATATCGTATCTTAATTCGTTTTCTGTGTAGCCAAATTAGGCTTTGATCCTCTGTATAAACACAAACAAACCCTTTGCCCACACTTTGATATGACCTTTATACCATTGTGAAGAACCTATTGGAGATCACCACACAGGAACTGCTTCTTTTTTTTTTTTTAAGAGAAAGGAATATTATCAGAAAAATGTACTTCCATAGCTGATCATCTGACACCCTTTGAAAGATCAAAATTAAGGATATGTAAAGCATGCATTAATCATTGATTTGCAGTTAGTTTTATGGGAAGGCTTTTTTTGATCCTTTTAATATTACTATCTGTGACATTGTTCTGGCCTACCCACCTATGTCAAAGGAAAGTAATTTAATTTTTGTACTAATTCAGGTGTATTTAGTTATGTTTATCCTGAACGGTTCAGCCAGCACCCAGTCTTCTTTCACAGCTGGGCAATATAGAACCTCATGACTTGGTGGCTTGGAACAGTGCCCCCTCTGGGACCAGAGATAATTATGCCCAGCTTACAGAAGGGCATGGACCAGAAGCTGCCACCGATAGGAAAGGAGATTAGGCTCTAGAATAGGAAGCACCTACAAAAGGATGTGAAGAGACTGTTCTCAAAGCAAGAAGACCTAAAGTTACAACTGTTTATGCTGACAATGAGAAAGGCAGGAGTGCAGGGCAAAGAGAGTGGAGCTGAGGTATTAAAAGGAGTGAATGCCAGTTAGCGCATAAGAATTATAAAATACCATGATGGAGTTTTTCAGTAGTCTATGTAGAATCTCCCAATCTACAGAATCTGGAGATCTGGAGATCTAAACAACATAATCAGTAGTCTCATCTTCCCGAAGGAATTTAGATGTGTCTACCTGAGGTAAGGAGGTGATTTTTCATAGTCTAGAGAGATCTTCAGAGTCCTGCAGTTCTATGAAGAGATCTGATTGAACCTACAAATAACTAGGAAAGGACTCTAATGGCAGCATCTATTGTTTTCTTTTCTTTTTTTTAAATATTAAATAATGTAAAAAAATATCTCAAAGGCAGGTAAACCCCATGTGAATTAACTATTTTCATGTTTTTGGGTTACCTTCCAGTTCTCATCAGTATGCTCATATTTGTTATGTAAATGCAGTGATACTGCTGATCTGGGTGATCGGGTATGGGGGGATGTAGGAACTCAGAGTGCTGAGTCAATCATACTTCTCATCAGTTCATGGCATGTCATCACTGGTCAGAGCTGAACTCCTTGTTAATTATTCATTAATTCCCTTTTATACTCATTCGCCACTCCCGTTTGTCTTCCTACTTCACACCATTTTACAGTGTTCAGTGTGTACAGGTTTTTATTTGGATATGGCCTTGAAAAATGTGTGTGGTTGTGTGTATCTCTTTTAAATATACATAATATTGTTCTGTACATACCAATCTGTTTCTTGATGTAAACATGTTGCAGTGTACATTTCCTGCTTATTTTTAATTACTGCCTAGTATCCCAGAGCACATCTACTTCATTTTACTTTCTCTCCAGCACCGCACTGACACAGATGATGCTGTTAGGTACACCCTCTATAGGTCACTCTATGCTCTACATAAAGCACATACCTCCTGGGGAAGGATATATAAATGTGAGTTCAATTGCTGAGTCATATGGGCTCTGTAGACTTAATTTGCTGGAATGACTGTACCAGTTTACATTCCTAGTAGTTCACATGTCTGCCAACCCTAGAATTATCCATCATTCTGATTATTTTTTTGCCATGCTAATAGGTATAAAATGATACCTTGTCTTAATTTGCTTTTTTTTCTGATCACATACAAATTAGTTAATTCAGTTTTATATTTTTTGTTACTTAAAGTATTGTAATTATCCATTGTAATATTTCTCTCTGGTTTCCAAGATCTGGGTTGCTATATTAAGATGTATTTAACAATAACAATTAGTTTGACTTACAGATAGCTGCCAAACTATTAGGTTGACCAGTTCTGACTTATAAAAACAGCAAAACCTATGGTGCAACTTAATATGTTGTTGCACATATAGGTTTTTCCAGGGTTTTATGATTATAAATAATATTCTAGTAACCATATGCTGTGACACCTAGCAGTTTTATTTTTTGTATTTTTCCTTGGTAAACTTACTCTTAGGAATTTATCCTGAGTCAAAGAATGAACAATGTTATGGCTATTCTTACATACTGACAGATCATTTCCTAATGGATGTGTTGATCTACATTATATATCATTTATATCAGGATTGTACTAGTTTTACTCTAACTTCACCATACATTAATTATCATTGAAACTATCACTTTAATAACTATAAAATTTTACCTCATTGTTATTTGTACTGTTTGGTTACAGTTAACATTAGTCATTTATTCAGGTGTTCACTGATGAAATATGTTTTTTTAGGAGTATGGTCTATTTGTGCCCTTGGTCCATTTTTCTATTAGTGTTTTGTTTTTTAGTCAATTTGAAAGTGAGTTTTAACAAACTGTAGATTACTCTGGCCTCCAATCCTGAAAATGAAATTTTCATTTACATATATTTTGTTCTTCAGATAACAATCAGAACAAGACACATGATAAAAAAGAGAAGAAGATGGTGGTTCAGAAGCCACACGGTACCATGGAATACACTGTAAGTATAAACATTTGTTAATACTGGACTGACATGTTTCCTCCTGACACATCCTGCCTCTGTGCTGCACTTCTCTTGTGTACCCATTAAATAATGGAGCTTCTGAAGTCCTGCTTTAGGTCATTTCTCTTCCCTCCATATTTTTTCCCTGGGCAATCTCATATAAACCTGTGACTTGAATGACTTATTGTATGCCAGTGAGGACCAATTTGAGAATTTGAGGTCTCTGTACCGAATAAGCTTTCTGAGTTCCAAAATCATAGATTCAGTTGCCTATTCAACATACCTATCTAGACCTTCATATTTGGTCTTTTTTCTAGAAACAATGGCTCCATCATCCACACATTTCTACAACCCAGAACCTTCTTTCCATGATAATCCATGTTCATTCTTACCTTCTGATCATCCACCAATTTATTTTACTGTCTCATAAAATCATATTCCTTTAAATAATTTATCTCAGCTTAACATTTTTTATGTAATAGTGTGATTGTTATTTTAATGTCTGTCTTGTCCCTTGATTCATCTTCCCATGGAGAGAGACTAGACCCCTTCTTGGCCAACATTGTATTTGTGGTGCTCTCAGAGTTAGACCTATCAGTAGATGAGTAATTCTGTGCCTGTGTCCATTATTGCACCTCCACATTATCTTCCATGTGCTTATCTCTCTCACTATAGCATGAGCTCCTGGAGACCAGAGTTATGTCTATTTATCCTAGGTCTGGCACAAAGCAGGCACTCAATTATGGATGTGTTTTAATTCAGTTTGAAATAACATTATTGAGGAGTGTTCTCTAACTTCTAAAAGGAACTGAAGTGCTGTTTGCCACTGTCTGTTTGTTTTCCTCATATGTATTCATTCTCTACTCGTTAGTTGTGTGCCATGCCAGGCTCTATATCAGGCAAGCAGCAAGGCCGGATCCCTCCCTGGCATGTTTGTTAGAACGGTAAATCTCCTCCAGGCCTCTGTAGCAGCACATTGAAGAGCTCTGGCATGGGCATTTCATGCTCAGTGCTCTGAGAACATGTCTAGGCATCTTTCTGTGGTTCAGAGGCCTCCTAGTCCTTTCTAGAAAGTTCAGGGTGATTATATATCTCACGTTATCACTGTCTATAACATGTTTGTGATCTCCACAATACCTGGCACAATGCCTCACCTCATAGCAGGTATGCGAGGAGTATTGAATTGTCATCGTACAATATTAATTCTAAAGCCATGCATGTATCCAGGAGTATGATTCACAAGCTCCTCCAAGAAAATGAGGTACGTTGTTTGCTAGGAGATGCTTCACACACATACTTAACAATGTAATAAGAATAAAAATCAACCCCCATATTAATTGATATAAAGAGGTGATCAACTTAGCAATACGAATATGTCTTCCTGTTTGAGATATATGTTATGGGGATTAGTTTTCCTTGGCAAGTTATTTTGTGTACTTGTCATTGGAAATAAAAGTGATTCATAACTTTGCATTTAGAGAACCATGCTAGGTAGCACTTACCAGATTGCTTATATTGCTCCACAGCTGTGGATATTCAAGCATTCTGTTTAATATCAAGCATTTAATTGATACCAGTTTCCCCCCCGGGGCCTGTGGCTTTGTTGTTATATTTACATATCAACTCTAGATTATTTCCCTGAGCTCCCTATATACAGTATCTTATACAAGTTTTTTTCATTAAAACCATGAAGCGAATTTATTGTGAAGTAAGTGCTCTAAAAGAAAATACAGTTGTTTCTGTTTGGTGGATAAAGAAACTGAGACACAGAGCAGTTAAGCCAATGGCCCAAAGTCACACAGCAAGTGGCAGATCTGGAATCCAGATCCAACAGTCTGGTCTGGTCTAGTCTGCATTCTCATTAATCTGTATCCTGAACTGACTCTAAACCCTGGACTGGATTTATGTAAATCTAATACTAGAAAAGAATATATAAAAATACTTGTTTAATTTTTAGTAGAGATGATTTTGCCCAATGTAGAGGTAGGGGCATATGTTGTTAAGTTTTTAGTGATTTTTAAAAAATATATGTATTTATATCCTAATCTTCTAGAAATGCTTTGAGGTAATTTTAGTGTAATCTGTAACTCAGCCGGTTTTGATACTAAGGGCAGTCGTGGGTTTAGTTCAACATCTGTATCTTTTTACCAGTCCATAGCCTCCTGCAGCCACCTCAAATCTCCACCTAATTAAAGGCTCACCTGATGGAGTTAGTTCTGCTTATACAGACAGCCACAGCCTTGACCCAGGTCTATAGAAGGGATCTGCTCAGTAAAGTTCACCAGAGTGACCCTGTACAGGTAGTCTGTCCTGGGGCACTGACCTCACCAGGGACAGCAGGCTTCTTTTTTTTTTAATCTTTGTTTTCACTTTATTTCCTTGATTATTGATGAGATGATTGAATTTTTTTTTTTATTGAGAGAGCATCTCTCATATTTATTGATTAAATGGTTGTTAACAACAATAAAATTCTGTATAGGGGACTCAATGCACAGTCATTAATCAACCCCAAGCCTAATTCTCAACAGTCTCCAAACTTCTGAAGCATAATGAACAAGTTCTTACATGGTGAACAAATTCTTACATAGTGAATAAGTTCTTACATGGTGAACAGTGCAAGGGCAGTCATCACAGAAACTTTCGGTTTTGATCACGCATTATGAACTATAAACAATCAGGTCAAATGTGAATATTCATTTGATTTTTATACTTGATTTATATGTAAATCCCACATTTCTCCCTTATTATTATTATTATTATATTTAATAAAATGCTGAAGTGGTAGGTAGATGCAAGATAAAGGTAGAAAACGTAGTTTAGTGACAGCAGCCTTCTTTTGAATGGAGCTTTTTTACTCTGAAGTTTCACATGACATCTTCTCACTGTCTTCTTTATTCCTATTTCTCCTCTATTAGAAAAGAAACATATACACCTCAGACATACATTCCAAGTTCTATAAATTTAGAGAACATTAATTTGGCTGATCATTGGAAATTGCCATTTTAATGACAGTGAACAATTATTGGTTGCTAATCTGAATTTCTTTCAGAGTTCCTTGCCCTCTACCATATTCATTTGTCAAATATTTGAGTGCCTTCTATGTGTTGAGCACTGTGCTGAGATTGGGGAAAACAGCTATTAATATGCCACCATCCAGGAGCCTATAGTGCAGTGAAGAGACAGGCAAACAGAAGAGTGAGAGTTCCACTTCCCCTTTCAGTGGGCACTGTATGTATGTTTTATTTCTTTTCTACTTACAGTTTGTTAAACCTTTGGGCCTCTACTCCACACTCCCAAGTTGTGCCAAAGTTAGTTTAGAAGTCTATTAGTGGACAGTGAAATTTGAAGATAAGGGAGCCCAGAAGTGAATTGCATTTAAGACTTTGCTTTTATGTGGATTTATTAAGAACTGAGAAATGGTTAGGATGGCCAACATCCAAAAGACAAACAACAACAAATGTTGACAAGGATGTGGAGAAAGGGGAACCCTCCTACACTGCTAGTGGGAATGTAAACTAGTTCAACCATTGTGGAAAGCAGTATGGAGGTTCCTCAAAAAACTCAAAATAGAAATACCATTTGACCCAGGAATTCCACTCCTAGGAATTTACCCTAAGAATGCAGCAGCCCAGTTTGAAAAAGACAGATGCACCCCTATGTTTATCACAGCACTATTTACAGTAGCCGAGAAATGGAAGCAACCTAAGTGTCCATCAGTAGATGAATGGATAAAGAAGATGTGGTACATATACACAATGGAATACTATTCAGCCACAAGAAGAAAATAAATCCTACCATTTGCAATAACATGGATGGAGCTAGAGGGTATTATGCTCAGTGAAATAAGCCAGGCAGAGAAAGACAAGTATCAGATGATTTCACTCATCTGTGGAGTATAACAACAAAGAAAAAAATGAAGGAACAAAACAGCAGCAGAATCACAGAACCCAAGAATGGACTAACAGTTACCAAAGGGAAAGGGACAGGACAGGATGAGTGGGAAGGAAGGGATAAGGGGGAGAATGGGGCATTACGATTAGCACACATAATGTAGGGGCTTGGGGACACAGGGAAGGCAGTATATACAGAGAAGACAACTAATGATTCTATAGCATCTTACTACACTGATGGACAGTGACTGTAATGGGGTATATGGGGTGGACTTGATAATAGGGGGAGTCTAGTAACCATAATGTTGTTCAATTAATTGTATATTAACAGTATCAAAATAGATATAGATATATAAATGTAAAAAAAAAGAATTGAGAAATGTATTCAATTTCTTTTTCATAGTATGTATGTATAGAACTATTTTTCATTCACTCATTTCACCAATTGATTGATGTTATCCAGCAAAAGGAAGTCCACTTTGTTTTTGGCTTTTTGCTTTATATTTTTAATCTTGTTTGTTTGATTATTCTAGGCTGGAAGCCAGGACACCCTGAACTCCATAGCTCTGAAGTTTAACATCACTCCCAATAAGTTAGTGGAACTGAATAAACTTTTCACACATACTATTGTTCCAGGCCAGGTAATTATTTTCTTGTTGAATATTGCTGTAGAAATTTTACATTTCTCTTATAGTGCCATTTTTAATGCCTTACTGTTAACGTAGTAGGTTATCATTAGTGGTAATGTGCATTTGTTCAGTCTTTCCTCTCCTGTAGATCCAAGAATTCTGACAGCATTCTAGAGCTTATGCAGTGCTCAGAGAGGAATGCTTTACAAGTCATTAACATAATTTACTTAACTGTCATTGGTTTATATTATAAGTGTTCCCAAAGGACATCAAGACAAGTTAATTTAATGTGACTTTTTTTCCCTGTAGAATATCACATAGATGTTCTTAGAATGCTTAATTTAGAATTGTAGGTTTCAATTTAGTCTATTCCTGGAATATAGTATAGCCATCATTTTATTTTAAATTAGTCAGAATCTTTGTCATTTTTGTCTTGGTTTGATACCATGACAAAAATAGTTAATTTGGCCATAGGCAGAGACATTCAGGAGGACCATCTAGAAAAGGCCACACAAATTTTTTCCCAGGTTTTTGATGCTTCATTTGTTAAACTGAAGGAAATTGAAAATTGGGTCCTTTTGCCAGTTGGTTATTCCAGCAAAACTTTTGTAGCATTTTCTACATAATAACATTCTTATATTTTTACTATAAAACTACGTTCAGCTAATAAATGTAAATGACCCAGTCATTGGTGGCTCCTAGCTGAGGCCAAGTTTCAAGTCCTACCCATAGAATTGCTCCATTGTCACGAGCACATTCTGGTTCCATTGTTGACTTACTCAAGGATTTTCCTGCATCTCTGTGTTATGGTGACATTTAATTCTTTCACGATAGATGCGGCTACTTATATGTACAGATTCATTCAGGGAATAGGGTACTGTTCTTTGCATTTTGTCTAAGGGCAGCTCATGAAGGCAGGAGGCCATAAATTGGCCAGTTTGTATTACTGGGCTTTCAGTATATATGTTCTTATCAAAAAGACAAATTCATATACCCAATAATTAGGGGAAATATGCATTAAATTTTTTAAAAATCAATTTTCATCTTTAGGAAAATTAGTAGTCGATTTCAATTGCCTTTCCAGGTTTCTTTAAAGCTGGGGTATTGCTGTAACTGAACATAGCAGGGAACCTAGGCATATATTTACTAACTCAAAGCTAAAGATTATAGTTGCTGGAACTTAGTAAAATAATTTAGGGTAATTCATTATTTCTTTTACTATATCCATAAACAAAGTATTGGTATTGGATCAAGGTCCAGTAGCCAATAGGAAGTGTAAGGACTCTTTTAATACCATCCTACTGTAATGGTAAATATGTCAGAAATAGAAGCCCCAAAGCTTTTGTTGGGATTGGCCTGTAGGAGCTGTTTGACTTGGGCAAATCACTTCCTTTTTTGAACCTCAGTTTCCTAATCCCTGAAATTAGGGGTTGGGCCACATTCTCTTGGACATCCCCTCTTGCCTTTGCTGTGCTGTCCAGCCCTTGTATAATTAAACACTCACATGCTGTTAGCTGTCCCAGGACCCAGCTGCAATCATGGTTTTGCTCGCAAAGAGAAGAAACCAAGAGGAATGAAATTAGTGGAGGAGCTTTTCAAAAATGGTAGATGTCATTTTGCTGTCAGAGATTTTTAAATGCTCTGTCTTGGTGCATGAAGTGGATCTGGTAAGTCAAAACTGGTTTTATCTGCATTTGTCCCAGAAAATGTGAGACTCACCCTTGTAGAGACTGACTTGATGGTCCTTTTAAGATAGGAAAGGAAATTGGTATGGCTGAGTGGTGACCATGTGTAAGAGACAATTGTCTGAGGACGTTACCTGACAGCTTATGGCACTAAAATCTTACTCTAGATGTTTTGCTGCTTTAAAAACCAAAAACAGCCCAGTTTGGAAAAGACAGCTGCACCCCTATGTTTATCGCAGCACTATTTACAATAGCCAAGAAATGGAAGCAACCTGTGTCCATCAGTAGATGAATGGATAAAGAAGATGTGGTACATATACACAATGGAATACTATTCAGCCATAAGAAGAAAACAAATCCTACCATTTGCAACAACATGGATGGAGCTAGAGGGTATTATGCTCAGTGAAATAAGCCAGGCAAAGAAAGACAAGTACCAAATGATTTCACTCATATGTGGAGTATAAGAACAAAGAAAAAACTGAAGGAACAAAACAGCAGCAGAATCACAGAACCCAAGAATGGACTAACAGTTACCAAAGGGAAAGGGACTGGACAGGATGAGTGGGAAGGGAGGGATAAGGGGGAAGGGGGGAAGAAAGGGGGCATTATGATTAGCATGTATAATGGGGGGAGGGCACAGGGAGGGCTGTGCAACACAGAGAAGACAAGTAGTGATTCTGCAGCATCTTACTATGTTGATGGACAGTGACCGTAATGGGGTTTGTTGGGGGGACTTGGTGATGGGGGGAGTCTAGTAAACATAATGTTTCTCATGTAATTATAGATTAATGATACCAAAAAATATAATAATAATAATAATAAACCAGAAACAGTAACAGACAAATTTAAAAAACAACAGAAACGTAAAAATTATTTTAGGAGTTCCTGAGTTTGGCTATTAGTTCAGATATTTAGAACAAATTTGAAGGCATATGCAAAGAGTGTACTTTCTCAGGTAGCTTATCTTAAGCACACTCAGAAGTGACTTGTGTGTGTGTGGTTTAAAATGTTTTTATATTCATAGGGCACATGCCTAGAAAAATGTCTAGGCTGAAATAACAACAGCTTTGTTTGATGGTACAGAACTGTAGGACTTCAAATCCCGCATTTGCCTATGTGTTGCAACAGACCTGGAGTTCTTTTCTGAAGTTAATAGGAAAACTTCACCCCTCCCCATGACCCAGGCCCACTTCCATGTTGAGGTAGCACATGTCTGGCTTAGCTTCCCAGCTCTCCATGGTCATCTCTGCCTCTAGTGCAGTGAACTGTTAAAGCATAGGAATTACCTCTTGGATTTGACACCTAGAACATGTCAGGCAACAGAATCTCAACCGTGTTGCCTAATACTTGTCAAGAGCTCAGGTGCAAAAAAAATATGAATGGACAATTGCTTGGAAGAAATGTCATCCATCTCATTCCTCTAGTCTAAATATAAAAGTTAAATAAGAGCTGTTTACCAAGACAGCATCATTTTAGTGCTCTGTAAATTGCTTTTACGGAACTCTAAACTTTTTTCATTTGCCACCAAACCATACTGAAGATGTTCTAAAGAACAGTCCGCCCAAACTGACTATTGTATTACTATCAGTGTGTTCTCAAGAACAAGTATTTCAATGCAGGACATATTTTTTTTATAAGACTTCATGGAAGAATATTTGTATTTTGGAGAAACTGGTTTTGTTTTTATCTTATGGAAGTTGTATTCTACTCACTAATGGTATCTATCCCTCTGATTTGGTTATTTAGAAACTCAGAACCAATTTTATGGCCCACCTCTCACCAGGTGTTTGGTGACTTGGGACTCCATATATTCAGTACTAATCAGTCCTAAACTTAATTTCTCCCTCATGTTTATTTTCCTACCTTTATCATAATGTTTTGTTGTGGCCTCAGAGTCTTTTTTTCTGTATTAAAGAGAGATTTACATAATTAAAGTTAAAACAGAGTTATGGTTGGAAAGATGAGAGAGAGTAACGTATAAGTTGTTACATGATTAGTTCTGTATTCTCTGTTTTATAACATTAAAGGTGGTTATTTTAAGATTGTATTTTATATACGCCAAAATGTAGCAGGTCTCATCTAAAGAGTGTTGAATGACAGGATCATAATCATATTTAGGGAACTAGGACATTTTTCAGAAGGAGGCAATTTGGAGGATTTTAATTTTTGTTTTTCGATAACCCAGACAGTGATGGAAGAGAAAGCATTGGGAGCATTGACATTAATGTGTACAGTTTATCATATCAAGACCTTACTTCATTAGCACTCAGGGTCTGCTCAGAGTTAGCAAGCCTGGATTTGTTCCATTTCTTCCAGACAAAAGTGTTATGTTTAGAAGCATGCCCTGCTGCTCTCTCTTCTATTCCTTTTTACTATTAGTACCCTTCCCTGGAAGGCTCTTCCCTCCCTACCCAAATCCCTTTTGGTGAGTTCCTGCAGCTTCTACAGGTATATTCCATACCTTTGCACTGCACACACTCATATTGTTGATTATTGTTTCATGGATTAGTCTAGAAGGCCCCAAGTTGCTTATGAGTTCCATGAAAGCCAGCGAGGTCTTAGTCATGCACCTAGCATTATGTTGATGTCAACAGTAACTGCTTTAAACACTGTTGAGTGGTTTGCCTGATTTTTGGTACTTACATAGCCTCTCTTTCCATTCTCAGGTCCTTTTTGTGCCAGATGCCAACTTTCCTTCCAGTACCTTACGGTTATCATCCAGTCCTGGTGCTACTGTCTCTCCTTCATCCTCAGATGCAGAATATGATAAATTGCCTGTATGTATGTTGTTTATGCACTGAAGTTCATGTTTATCCAAAACATTTTTGAGTTGTAGAATTCTACATGTTATTGTTCATGGGATTTCATCTGAAATTTCCCCAAAGGACTGGGGTAAGGGAATTGTCATCAATTGAAAGAATGTATCCAATCCAGAAGAAACCTGTTAACATTGAAGGTCTAAAGGCAAAAATGCATGCCTTGTTTACATGAAAGTATGAAGGTAAACTCTCAAACTGGTCATTTATTTATACAACTTTTACTCCTTTTTCTAAAGGGAATTTGAAACCATAAATCAAATGTGAATTTGTTCAGTTAGGTTATGTTCTAAAGACATTTTATAAGTCGTTTTTCTGGTTTCATACATAGGCACTTTAAAAAAATCTTAGTTTGATTTGGGTACTTATTGTTATATTTGCGATACTGTTGAAGGACATTTGCCTTTTTTATGTTAAACAGAAATAGGTCATTTACAGGGAGCGTATGTAACCTGATTTATATAAATGATTTGTTTTGAAAAAGTGCTTCTATTTGATTTTGGAAAATTTTGCTTTCTAAAGGATGCTGACTTAGCAAGAAAGGCATTAAAACCCATTGAAAGAGTCTTATCATCTACGTCTGAAGAAGATGAGCCAGGCGTGGTAAAATTTTTAAAAATGAATTGTCGATACTTCACTGATGGAAAGGTATATGGCAATGTAATTTGTTTCCTTTTCTTGGACTCTATGGAAAACTAAACTAGGTTCCACATTACTGAATGCAGGCTACATTCAAATACCTCACCCAAAGTTTCAGCTCAAGATTTCACAAGTGTCCATTTGTTTTCCCTGTTGGATTCCTTATAGAAGGAAATGTGATCATTGAGTGGAAATGTGATTCTTTGTTGACCTTGGATTTATCGTTTTATCTCAGTTATTGGCTTATAAGTTGTTAGGGAGACAGTATAGTATGTGTTTAAGGGCAAATTCTGGAGTCAGACTCCCTGCTGCTGGAGATGCTGGCATTAAACATGTCTAATAGGTTGTGTGTTTAGTTTTTGGGTTGTTTGGTTATTTACAAAGAACAAATCCAACGTGTAATAAATCTCTAAAGCAGGGCTTATGTTGAGATATAAAAAATTATCTTATGTGCTCATAAGAGAGACTTCATACCAGGTTCCAAAAGATAGGAAAATGTTATTGATATACAGTATGACTTTTGCAACCAAGAATAAGTAATACCCGAAATGCAAAACTTCTTGCAAAGATGATCACTTAAGTAATTAAGAGTATCAAAATAAATTATTTACCTAAAGGGAGTCATCTGTATCATGCTGTCTCTGGCAGATAATATCCCTGTGGCCATCAAGGTCTATAATGTAAATTGACCCAGCTCCAGGCTTTTAAGTTCTGCCAAACTACTGGTTTTCAATTTTAATTCCCATAGTTCAGCTGTTTACTTCTGGCTGCAAAAAAATGGCATATTCCTACTTGTACCTAATTTGCTGGAGGTGGGCTTTCTAAACGTTCTAGAAATGGATATTAGGATTGTTCTTTGGCACCATAACTCCAGGACACCTGCTGCCTAAGCATGGTGCCATGGACATGTGGTGAACGTGCTGAGTGAACTGTAAAGCACCCAGTCCTCGATAAAGAAAGCACTTGAGAGGCCCCTCTCATCTTACAGCCAGGGCATTGGAGAATCTGAGACATACATGTGTAACCCAAGATCCCACCCCAATTGTACTTTTGCAGCAGCTGGGCCAGAAGCAGGCTCGGTTGACTGCCATAACTGAGAAAAGTCTATTTTCACAGCCTCACAAATCATACCCCGCATTGCCTGTTTCTCCAGCCCTCTTGAAAGGGATGTGATTATCATATAAGATATTATGGTTCACTGAAGTCAATAGAATGGCAGCGTACACTCATCCAAGCTGCTGTAGTGGTTGCATTTCCACCTGTGGTGATTCTGTCCTGTCCCTCTCTCCTGCAGGGTGTGGTCGGAGGCGTCATGATTGTCACCCCTAATAACATCATGTTTGACCCTCACAAGTCCGATCCCCTGGTCATTGAAAATGGGTGTGAAGAGTATGGCCTCATTTGCCCCATGGAAGAGGTCGTTTCCATTGCCCTCTACAATGACATTTCCCACATGAAGATCAAAGATGCCTTGCCATCGTAAGAGACCTTTCTTTGTTTACTAGAAAAAAAGGGGGTGTTGAGAGTATTAAATACAGTTAAAAAGCAAAAGTGTTGGCAGGAGTGAGAGATTGTGTAGAGGTGAATTTGAAGGTGGGAGATTTGTACACTAAATTCAAGAAATAGAGAAATGAGAGGAAATGAAAATAGTAAAGTCAATGACAGGGAAAAGTTGAACATATAAAAATGAAAGGAGAAAAGCAAAAAACCACATAAAAATGGTATTTGTTTGGCTTCTTTTTCTGAAAGCAATGCTTGTTCTTAATACATTTATAAAAGATGAAGTTTCTATGAAAAAATTTGATTACCAGTGGGAGAATAGTCTTTCTCTCTCAGTTTAGTTGTTAAACAGAATTATGCTCTTCTACATTCAAATTCTAGGATCAGCAGTCTTTCCAACTCATGTCTTCCCTTAATCCTGCATGAAGGGAAATTTGAGTGGACAGTGCAGAGGTCACTGCCCCTGTAGCCAGATACTTTAGGTGATGAGTAAATGGAGAATAAGACTAGTTTGCTTTCTCTCTGAACTGTAGATGAGTATTGCTTTAGTCATGATTATATTTGCCTTGTAAAACTGAAGACTGGGGTTTTTTGGTTTTTTTTTTTTTTTGTAAAAGAGAAGGAAGCTCCCCATGAAGAAAGAGAAATAGGGTTAAGAAAGCTCAGATCAGTTCACTTCTGAGGATAATCTGATTCTGTCATTTTGTCAGTGTTTCTGTTTCCCTACATATGCTAGCACTAAAAATCTTTAGAAACCCTCAGGGATGGGGAGGTAGAGGCAAAGCAGGGAGTCCCAATGGTACACAGGGAAACTAGTTCTTGGGACTCACGCAAAGAAGGGAAGGTAACTAGAGAATGAACTCAGACAGAGTCCTTAGGTGTTTACCCTGGCAGGTTCTCCTAAACTCTTAAAGTCCTTTGCATCTGACCCACTTGGCCCTTACCCAAGTCCAAGCCAAGGAAACCACCACCAGAGCATAGACACTGCAGTGGTTTCTAAATTCTGCCACAAGTGCCCAAGTAAGGGGTTCAGGAGGCCACGTGGCAGGCCAGCAGCCGTGCATCATGATAAGGTTGTAGCCACACTGACTGGGTTTCCCCAGCTCTGCCCCTAACGGCTCCATGACCTGCATGAGCTACTCAATCCCAAGCCTGTTTTCTTCTCTGTAAAATGGAATTGATAGTGTTCTTCAGCTTACAGGGCTGTTGTAAGAATTAAATGTATTGACATACCAAAACCCACAGAAAATAGCCTGATGCCCAATAAGTGTAGGCTGTTATTTGAACCTTTAATTCATATCTGAAATGCTGTTCACTTTTCTGTGGGAATCTTGTTATCCTTGTGGATTGAGGCTTCTAATGCATCTTAATGCCTCTTGTGTGGTGGATATGTGAAGGTGAGTGGGCCATGGCCCCTGCCCAGACACATAGACAGAAGTGATAATTCAGTGGCACTGTACACATAGAAGTACACACAGCATTTCATAAGAACCCGGGTGAGGAAGTGTCCAACTGCTGTGGAATGTTAGATGGAGGCAGAGAAGAAGAGGAGGTGAGGAAAGGAGTTAGTTTTGGAAAGAAGGAATGAATATTGGGTTTTCTGCGATGAGAGGAAAGATAAGAATAGGTAAAGATGTAGTTCCTTTTGGAAGTGGGTGGCCAGGCATTACGGGCATTCTTACCCAATGATGGCTGCTAATGGAGTAGTGCTATTGCCTGTCTTCAGCTTAGGATGTTAAGTATCCTTTTTAATAATAGAAAGGGAAGATAGAACCTTTCTTGACAGAAACGTTTCATTGTGAGATTGAGCTCTGGAAGACAGTTTTAATGCTGTAGCTGGAGGGAGAGAGAAGAGTTAAGAACTGGCTCCTTACATGCTGAATTTCTTTCAAAGTCGTGCCCTATTCCTGCTTTGGTTGCAGGTGTAGAAAGACTGTTCAGTCTCATGAACAATATGTGTACCAGTGAACAAGATAGAATCTGTGAGCAGAATCAGTGTGAAATGAACTTAGTATGACTTCAGAATTCCATCAATTGTTTAGAAGTTAAAAATCCCTTTAAATTTCATTCCTAAAAGTTGAATGGTAAAACAAGAAGTACAAATTGTCTAGCTGCAATATACAAATACTTTTTAAAAGTGTGTGTGTGTATGTGTGTGTGTGTGTGTGTGTGTGTGTGTGTGAAATTTCTCCATCCTCACCCTCAGACTTGGTATTTTTTCTGTATTTTTTATCACTCCAACTGCCACAGAGAATAGGAAGAGAACAACTGAAGAGATCATTGATCATCATTAAGGATCTGGCTGAGTCTAGAAAACATTAACAATCGGGCCAGTTGGCACCTGTGTGTACTCGGCCCCATGGTGCTTGGCAGCTGCAGTGCAGAAGAAACAGATGGCTAAATAAATCCCAGCTTGGATTAGATACAAACAAGAAGGGAGGGGCAGACATGGTAATATAGGAGGCTGATTAGAGTGCAGATATGTTCTTTGTGAGGGTCAAGCTAGGTAAAGAAAGAAGAGATGAGAAAGGGGCTTGGAATTTCATAGAAGAAAGTTTTGCTTATTAACCAAGTATGTGCAGAGCTGTTTCTTTGTTGGACTTCTTATAGTCTTCAATACGCCAAATTAGATTTGAGGTCCTAAAATGGAAATTATGCCACATTACACTAACTTATTTGACTCTGGGATTTATTATCTCCTGGGATGCTAGTATTGTGTAGAACATTTTTACGACTGCAGGTTCCTGTAGAACAGACACTTGTCACGGTAGTTTTAGAGCATAGGGCATTAGGGGCTTACTGAATGCTTATTGAATTGAAATTAATTATGCATTAAAGAGACTTTTTAAAGCATTTATCAGAGCCTAACTGTTATGTATGCTGTTATTTTCTATTGGATAAAGCATGGCTGTTCCATGTAAGTGATTTATTCACAAAATAACTTTGGGGGGACAATCTTGTAACTTAGAACTTCCTGGTCCTTTGTTGTTTTATTGTCATTAATAATTTCAAAGCCAGAATAATAAAGTATTACCTGAATATGATGTAGCCTTTTTAGAAAATAAAATTATTTCTGAAGTCTGAAAAATATTAGTTTTATAAAGGGTTTTTATCTCTGTTTTAACCTAGTTTCAATAGTAAGGTAAGTGAAAATATGGGTTGCTCAAGGTATTTCCAGTCATAGTTTAAAAAGTATCTTTCTTGACCATTTATATTAAACTTTGGAAAACATGTTTAATCAATATTTTTGTGTAATTGAAATCTGGGTAGTAAATCATCTGTTAGTAAGGAAAAATAACTGACTGTAGCCCGGGACAGTACATTTCACCCGATAAACCAATTGCTCATTGTCATAAAGTAAAATGATACTGTTATAAAATGAAAGAGTTAAGAAATTAAACCTAAGAAATTTAAGTATTATAAGACTTATTTGATTTACTTTTCTATAAATTTTTAACAAAATGGAGCAGGTGCTATATGTCTACAATAATAGTGGAAGCTTATTCTTGCATATCTCTCAGGAGTAGAATGATGTCTGTTAATGGAAGCATCAGATCTTAAGCCATGAGACTCAAAATTAGGGTTTGGGGTCAGTCACTTTAGAGAGCTTAGTTAACTGAGTAGCTACTCAGTCAGTGAGTCATTCAGAATTAATGCAGTTGGTTTTTATTCTCTTTTATGAAAATAGTCTTTTGACTATTTAAGGTATTTTAGTCCTAGTACTAAAATATTTCCTTTCTTTCATGAATATCAGAAATATCATTTCATCATTAAAAATCTAGTGGGTAACATCTCCACTTTCATAAATGGCTTCAAAAATCATTCATGTACTTCTAGTAGGATATGCAACTTTCATGGTTCTTTGTTTTACCACTTCTTACACTTGATTTGTGTTTCATTTTGAAGTCAGTTTCTTGTTTTCATTTCCTGATTCTGAAATCATTTGAACATAAATTTAATTTGCAATATATTTATGTTTTAGTTTTTGGTTGGGTTTTATTTTGGTCTTTGCCTTTCCTCCATTTTGTTTTTGGTTTTGTTTTAACAGTCCATGTGCACCCACCATTTTTCCCCCAACAGTGACCTACCTCAGGATCTTTGTCCTCTGTACAGGCCTGGAGAATGGGAAGACCTGGCTTCAGAAAAGGATATCAACCCATTCAGTAAGTTCAAATCTCTCAACAAGGAAAAACGGCAGCAGAATGGAGAGAGGACCATCATTTCAGATTCCAAATCAACAAGCACTTTGGAGAAGTCAACAGAGTACACATATATGAAGCCCCCAGACAGCTCTGTGTCAGGCAGTTTAAAGAAACTGGAATCCTCTACTGAGGCAACCAATGGTTCTCCCAGAGTGACCAAGGTCTGCAAGGAGCTTTCTGATACTCACACTGCATTTGAATCTATAGCCAAAGAAAATTCCCTTTTAGGGGAAGATGATGACTTCGTTGACTTGGAAGAACTTTCTTTTCAAACTGATAGTGGACTAGACAAAATAGACCCCTCCAAGGAATGCCTTTCTCTTGACACGGAAGAGCTAAGGAAGGCTAAGTCACAAATAGTCGCCTCTGCCACAGAAATGCAGGTGCAGTCAGCCCTGAATTTGTCAGGACCCGAGAGTGATGCTGAACTGAAGGGGGCCCTGGATTTAGAAACGTGTGAGAAGCAAGATATAATGCCAGAGGTGGGCAAGCAGTCTGGTTCCCCAGAAAGCCAGGTGGAAAACACGCTGCATATACATGAAGATTTAGATAAAGTTAAACTGATTGAATATTACCTTAATAAGAACAAAGAAGGGCCACCATTATCTGAAAACTTTCAGAAGGCAGAATTAAGTGATGGCAGAAGTATTGGGCAAGTGGGAATAGACATCACCCTTAGTAGTTCTCTTCCCCAGGCAGGTGATGCCCCAACTGAGGGCAATAAAGAGCCAGATAAAATGTGGGTGAAAGACAGAGCACCCCTCCCACTGCAACTGGCCTCTTCTACAGAAGAAAACAGGAGTAAGGAGTCTTTAGACTTCTCTTCAGAACCTACGCTGGTCAACAGCTGTGAAGGTGCACAAATGGATAATAAATCTGAAATTCAGTTATGGCTATTAAAGAGAATTCAGGTACCCATTGAAGGTAAGTTATTTTTCTTTAATATCTTTATATTCTGTCTTCTGGTTGGCTTTCTGAAACTTGCACATGCATTAGCAAACATAGTACAATTACTTGAGAACAATGTTTTCTCAATAGAGCTTATCTTTACCTGACACATTAATTGGGAAAAAGATTAGGTATGCTATCTATTTTGGAACTTGAACTATGACATAGATGACATTTTGAAAGTAATTTGCTTTTCTTTTACTCTTTCAAGTAACTCCCCTTTTTACCATGAACTTCTAAATCTAAAGGAGTTTGAAATGTTTTTGTAGATAACTCAGTTCTAAACTGAATTGCCATATGGTGTGATTGAATCCTGGGTTGCCATCCTCTACATTCTTGTGAATTGTCACAACTTCCCACTATTTGCTATTGTGTTGTTTTTTATGCTGTTTCCAGGATGTAGCATCTCATGTGATGTGGAACACCCTGAAACTTTCAAAGCTTTTTCCTTTTGTGCTAAAGAGGGTCTGAAAATTTTAATTAGTCCTCTAACATGATGGTGATGTATGTTTCTGCCATATGTTTTGACTTGCTATCACTAAGTGGGGATCAGATACTAATCTTTGTAAGTTGATAGACTTCATTATCACCAATATTGTCAATATTGAGGAAGATTTTTTTCATGTGTGATTTAGATATACTTCCTTCAAAAGAAGAGAAAAGCAAGACTCCACCCATGTTTCTGTGCATTAAAGTAGGAAAACCAATGAGAAAATCCTTTGCCACTCACACTGCAGCCATGGTTCAGCAGTATGGCAAACGAAAAAAGCAACCAGAATACTGGTTTGCTGTTCCTCGGGAGAGGTGAGTGTGGGCTAAAATGGAAGATGCTGGGCAATGAGATTCTAATTGCATCTCATTTTTTTTAATCTTAAAATACTTATTCTTGAATAAGAGATTTCTCTTAACTTTACATTTTAAAATGTCTAGAAAGGTATTTTTTGAGTAGCTTTCTGCTAAAGGGTGGTTTCAGTATAGCAAATTTGAGGTCATCTTCATGCTGAACTGCTTTTATAAGTTTCTACCCAAGCAGTATTTTAAATGAAGGAAGATTTATACATTCTTAGGTACCAGTAATTAGAAGTGCTTTTCTGTTAATAAAAAAGGAATATCATGGAGCAATTCCAAACCCCTCTAAGTGCAGTAGAGAGGCATGTTGTCATTTTTAAAGTGCTAATATTCCGGGTAACTAAAGATTGCTTTGGCCTTATGCAGGGAGTGTGACTCCCTATGACAGCATCATGAGACGTGCGCCCCGAGATCACCTGGGCGGGTTCTAGGGGCTGTGCACCTCTAAGGAGATTTGTATTTTTAAACTGCCAAAAAAGCAGTTTTATTGGTTATATTGTAATCTAGGATAGCACATAGAATGGCATAGAAATTCTTCATTAGTACATCTCAAAGGACATCTTACAATATAAATAATTAGGAAATACTATTTTTAGAAAAAATTATGTTTTCCTTTTTTATGTGTGGTAGAAGAAAAATGTCTTTACAGAGGCCTCACAATTCATTTTCAAAATGGCAAAAACCCCACATTTTTCCTCTTCCCACCTAGTCATCGAACATCATCATCTGAGCAGACCTTTTGGCTAACGGACCTGCTGAGAACATTACACTCAGCAAGCTATTAATTTTGATGGTTTCTTTTCCCTGTGTTAGACACAGACCCACATTAGCATGGTTGTTAAATGTAATTTATGTTAGGTTTATGTGATATACTTCTCTACCTATTCCTATAACCCCCTCCATACCTCACTGAAACTTTAAACTAGGGATATGGAGGAGATAAAACAGAAAATGTATCTTTTATTATTTAAAAATATTTTCACAGAAGCAATATAAATTTCTGAAGCTCTGTTCAAATCCAAGTTCTGGAATCAAATTTCACACTGGACATTACCTTAGGGATGAAAGCCAATTGCTAATTTTTTAGGCGAGGAAAATAGCACTGAAACTTTCAACCACACTGTGGGTAATGGAGACTTTCCGGGTCCACCAGAAAAATGACTTATCAATATATCACTTTTTCTCTGGAAAAACTGTTTATAATGTAAAGAAATTGTTTTCTGTGTCTGTTGTTATCTTTAATGATATTGTGTGCACCAAGGACCATTCTAGAATAAGTATAGCAACCCCACATGTACAGTTATCTTAGTGTCATTCTTTAACCCAGAAGAAATCTGTGATGCTGAAATAGTGCTTCTCTTTGACCTCTTACATGAAGTTTTTGTGAGCTTTTTAAAGTAGGTCACTTGTTGAATTCCATTATATTTTATCTTATAGTGTCTGTGACTTACCTGCCTTTGGTTAACCTGACATAATTAGTTTTCTTTCTTGAGCTAATTATTAATCAACCAAGGATTTTCTGGGAAGCATTATATCTCAATGTGTTAATGATAGATTCTTTTCTATAGATGTTAGGAACTTTTTCTTTAATTCTTCCTTTATAGATTTTGTATGTAGGTGTTAAGAATCTTTTATTTCTCTTTAAAGTATTTCCCTGTCTACTTATCCTAACGGAGGCCACATTTTAGTTTAAGGTTGGAAAAGATGGAGCAGTCCTACAGTTAATTCCTATCCTGAACTCCAAATGCACAGTAAGAAATAAGAAATCATAATTTATGAAGATCTTTCAGACATAAGGTTCAACAAAGTCCTTAAGGAGCTAAGAAGTGGCATGCAGTGTTTTCCTCACTCTGAAGATAATTTTGGGATTCCCTTGGTAATCAAACTGAGCATTTTTTCTTGCCTTTGTTTACCAGATCCTTACATCCATTAGAGTTTCAGCAGCAGAGTGAAGTCAGCCTGGCAGTGGCTCCCTTTCTAGGTTCGAGTGACCTCTCATAGATTTTCAGGATGTGACTGCTTACTCATTGGCAGGTCTCTGTCTCTTAATGCACCAGTGCCCCTTGTCACAGGAGATTAGTATTTTGATACCGCCATAACCTCACAACTGTGTTTTGCTGTTCTTCTCTATTATCCTATACTTGTTTAAAGTGTTTCTTTTTTTCCTTTTTTGTTGTCATGTACCAAAACATCCCTTCTTCATTTACAGTGTGCTCTATGGCTTCATTAATGCCATCCCAAATGAACAGTTTACAAAGTAAGAAAATGGTGAGTGCAGAAGGCAGGGGGAAGCAGTGATGGGAACCTCCACATAGACTCTATTTATCTGCTTTGTTTTTTATGTTTTTTCCCCTGGTAATCCTTGGTCTTAAATTTTAGATACTAGAAATTAGAGCTGTGAAGTAGTTAAAAACTGCCTAAGTACTTCAAAATAGTTTTGTTTAACTTGGTTGAAGTTTTCAGAAGGGCTGAGACCTCCACGAACCTAGGAGAGCTTGTGGTTTCTTCTTGCACACCTGTGTGCCACTACCTGAGACGTGTGCACATTTACTGAGGATTAAGTGCATGTCAAGCTTAAAATGCCGCCCCCCGAGCTCCATTGCAGTTTGCAGAATTAGGTATACTTATTTTGCATCAGCAAAGGATAACAGTGTGGTGCTTGGGTGATTTGCGAAGTGCTCAGAGGTTGATTTATAAACCTGAGACATTCAGGCTCTTCCTAGTCCCACTCTTGGTGCTGATTCAAACATGCTGACCACGAATCATTTCATCTTATTTCAGTCATCTCAAACAGGATTTCTCTTCCTTGGCACGATTGATATTTTGGACTGCACGGTTCTTTGTGTGAGGGGATGTCCTCTGTGTTGTAGCACATTTAGCTGCTTCCATGGCCTCTACCCATGAGTGGCCAGTAGCACTTCCCCAGTTGTGACAACCAAATGTGTCTCTGGACATTGCCAAATGTCCTCTGAGACAAAATCACTTCACATGAAAAACTGCTGGTCAAGTATTGGACCATTTGACCCAGGCCTATATGCCATTCTGAAAGTGATTGTGAGCCATACCAGCCAAATAATGTAGGCATTCAACTACTTAACACTTGTTTGTACTTGATTATATTTGTAGCATTTATGCATCTGCAAATACTTTATTTCCTTTACTAAACCCTATTTCTTTGGTTTTTAAACTTATTATTAATCTATAGTTTTATATCTGTAGAAGCAACACCACTGCACCTAAAGAAATATTTTATCTGGAGGTAGTCCTAAAATGATAAGAGTATACAAACAATAAGGTTGATGGTATTGGCAAGCATTTATTTTTGCACCTTCACTTTGCACAGGCTTATGCTAGAAGCTTTTGGAAATTCAGGAAGACAATACGTGCCCTGTCCTGGAAGAGGCATAGCATCTTGGGCTGCCCTGCTCTGGCCAGTAGAATAATGAGCCACAGAATCAGGCAGTGATGGAGGAGAATCCTGAGGAACTGTGGGCTCTAGAATGGGACACTTTATCCAGTTGGAATGTAATTTGTTAATTTAAAAAATGAGTCACTGTATTAAGTAACTAGATCATATGTGAACAAACACTTATTAAGAATACGTATGTCTGGGTGCAGGTTTAGATAAATAAGACATGGACTCTACACTGAGGAGCTTAGGAAAAGCTGTTGAAATTGTGCCTAGCACTTTCTAGAGACTTAATTATGTGATTGTATTCTATAGATTTGGATACTGCTCTATGTAAGAAATATAGTTGTCTTTTGTTTTACTTAATATTAAGAGATTTCCTTTTTTAGAAGGAATAATTCCTGTTCAGACTTCCTCGTCTCTTAATGATTTATGGTCTCAGTCTCTGAAATGAAGTTTTCAGAAGTTATAATAATTGACTTCATATTATCCAGCTTTTAAAATAAGTTGGTAATGGAATTCAGTAGCAGGAATTATGTAGAATTTGCTAAGTCATGCATAAATGGTAAATCCAAGCTGAATTAATTGTTTAGTGTAATTTGTGTAATAAGTAAGCTAATAAAAGGAGGGTTACATAAGGGGAGAGGAAGAGCCTGTAGGCAAATAAAAAAATTTTTTAAATTTGAAAATAATTATGCCAAGATAATTTTAATAGCACTTGAACACACAGACATGTTGTCGGGGGGAAGGGGAGCAGAATCTTTTGCAATTTACTTTTTTCACCATTTAATACGTTAGGCACATTTTCCATGTCAAATAGTGTGTTATTATATGTATATAAACTATATAGTTAGCACTACTATTAAGTTCTCTTATTGATTTAATCATGCTCCTGCTTTAGGTATTAGGTTGTTCTAAATTTTTTGCCATTATAAGCAGTGCTATTTAAGCATGTTTGTAAAATTGTTCAGATAGTCAAGTCAAAAGGATCTGTTTAAAGGCATGTGAATGTGTGTGCCAATTTATACACCACTAGCATAAGAGTGCCCTTTTCCCCACAGGCTGGCAAATCTAAGTAGTAGGAGTCTTTATGTTTATCAGTTTGGCTGATAAAAAAGGAAGCAAATATAGCTTTGAAATGTTTTATTTTAAAGTTGAGTAACTTCAGTAGTACCCTGAGGATTTTTATTCTGCATGAATCCTTTAATAATAAAAAAATTACTTATACCGTGATATACAAATATATATATATACTTAATAAAAATTACTTAAAATACCATGTTTGTCTAATCAGCTTCTAATTAAGATCAGCAAGCCCTTTGAATTATATTAGATGTATTTTGTGCCTGCCCACATTCAGAATAAATTCATCATGTACTAAGTTGATTCTGTTTTAGAAAACATATTTTCCTTCATAATGTCAAGGATAATGGAAATTCCCAAGAACTTTATTAATAGTAGGGTTTTTTGTACTTTCAAAATTGAAATGAGTAATGCATCCACAGCATGTGGGTATTTAAAATTTTGTTTTTTAAAAAGTACCGTCCGTGTCATACATGTATTTCTCAGAGCCAATTTCTGTGAGAATAGTAGTACTGCCTGTAATATATGTGTGGCCTTCAGAGTTATCCATGGTCACCTACCCTCCACACGGTCAAGACCTTTTAGAAAGGGTGCCTTTTCTTTAGGCCAGCATTTGCCCCAGAGAGACTCAATGGGAAGCTCTTCCCATGGCCAAGTAATAGGTATTTCATAGTTAACTAAATTCTGTAGGTAGTTTTCACCTCTATCTGGAGTAGAGCCTTATGCTCATAGTTGTTATTCTCTTAACTGAAATACTCTCTTTATAAAAATTTCTTAGTTTTACTTTCTGTTCTCTACTATTTTTCCTGGTACCAGTATAATAGAATGTAATTGATTTTTTAAAATGTATCTTTAATTACATTTTAATTCTGTGAGATTACTTGGATTTCCATATGTATATTTACATACTATTATAGTTTTATCTGTTGGTTTTAAATTCTTTACTTTAATAAATGCAATTTGGAATTTATTTCCCTTTTTCACATTTCTGATAGTAGCAGCCATACATATGAAAACTAGGTATGTAACCTTTCAGCCATCAAAACCATAGTGTATGGTTAGGGGTGACTGACTAATGGCAGATCCTAGGCAGGATCTACCCTTTATCTATCTTTGTATCTTTTATCTTTCAGAAATGTTCACACTTAGTTTTGAAATAATTAGTGTAAAGCCTGAAAATAATGAGTCCTGAGCTTTCCATGATGTGCCATTTATCTGAAATCTTAGTCATTTTAAACTATGGGTCTAAGCTGCCTTGGACCCTGATATAATTCCAGCAGCTAAACAGCAACTTTATAAAATGCATCAAATTATTCTGATTGAACACATTCCTTAGAGATGATGCTCCAGTGATATCTTTACCACCCAGAGCAGGATCACCACTTTTAAAACCTCAAAGGGGAATAACAAATTAACTCACCAGGCCAACTATCAATTTCCCCAGTTCTAAGTCAGAGATACCTAAGAGGGCAGGCATGGTGCTCAGTTGGTGCCCTTCCTAACTTTGTCCTAAACATGGTACTTTAGATGGTACTTTGCCTAGGTTTTCTCACTTAATTAATACTCATGATAGTTCTGTGAGGCATGTGGTGGTATTTCATATTTTATAAATGAGAAAGTGGAACACAATTGTTTTCAACACTCAGATTAGCAAATAAAAAATCCAGAATTTATACTCAAATCCATTTGACTTCAAATCTCTCTCCTAACCAGACACCAGAGCAGGCTGAAACTATATTAATCTTACCCTGTATTAATTGTACTCTGTATTTGGGCAGACATATCACTGAAATGGGGGGTGGAAGAGGGGTACTCAAAGAAAAGTCATTTCCTGGCTCATGAAGGAATGAGCATTCTGCAGCATACCCCATTTGTTCACCTCCTTGGATGTTGCTAACCCGCTGTCCATCTGGCTAGGTGCAGCTCAGCAATTATAGGGAGAGGCTATGACTCATACTCAATGGATGATACTCCATGGGGGCTCATTAATTGAATTAAGGTGGTCTAATCACTGTATGGAAATAAAGGACAACTAAAATATCCTTTCTCTGATAATAGATGTTTTAACTTAGTTGCAAGCTAATTCTACTATTGGCTCATTATTAGAATTAACTTTTATGTGCTACAGTGGTTATCTGGCCAAAAACAAGCCAACACAGAAAAATTCCACCTTCTGAAGCCAGTATCACAAGGTCCAGGTACCTTATTTTACATGACTCATACCCTGAACACAGTACCTTGAATCTAAGCTGCCACTTACTATTCTCTAGTTCCTCCCTTTAAAATGTATTTTGGAACTTATGGCCACAATAATCTTCTAAATAGACATTTTTATCTTGTCATATTGTCACAGAAAAAATATCTTAAGCCCTCAGGATTAAAGTCTAAGCCCCTTCTTCATTTTTAGAAGTCCTTTGCAGACTGGCCTATCTTTCTAGTTTTTCCTTCTTTGCCTGAATCTGCAGCTTTACCGAGATTGGTCACCTTACGGGCTTTGTCCTGTAAATCTAGGATCTTTCTAACTTAGATCCTTTTAAAACTGCTGTGTTCCTGAACTTTGGTGGTTCCTCACTTTCCTCTATGTGTGCAAATCTGTTCCCCCAAACAGTTCACCCTACAGTGATTTCTCCCTACACTAGCGATTACTGTCCTTTCCTAGTCTACACCTGATTGGTAAGCAGCTCACAGGCACAGAGACATTGAGGGAGGAATCAAAGTCTGGCACCTTTTCCCTTACAGAAGCAATCTCAGTTTCTAAATTCAGAAATGTTGACTAAAGCCTGTGCAGGAATGTATTCTGTTTCACAGATAAGAAACTATAAAGGTAGCATAGAATTCAGGGCTTAGATCAATGGGGGCCAAACTTAGCTTTGCACTAAAACCACCTAAGAGCCTGTAAGCATACTGAGTACCCAGCCAGGAACTTCCCTGAACATCTTGACGCTTTGGATTTGGATTAGAATGCTAGGATCTATTAGGCAGCCTCCATATTGTGACAATCAAAGGGGCATTATTTTGTTCTTATTTAACGTTCTGTAGCATTTGACATCACTGAACATCACCCATTTCTTTGACATCCTCTTCCCTTCTATCAACCCTTCCCAGCCTTTTCTTCCTGTTTCCTCATTAAATGGTACCCCTTAAATGACCTCTCCTCACTACATATACAATTGCCTGCACCTGATTATTTCTTTCTCATATGCCAGTCATTTCCAGCTATCTTCAGTCTAGAACTTTTCTACTCAAACCCAAACACATACATCTAGTAGTCTTCAATGTTAGGATTGATCCATGAATCAAAGTCAAGACAGATCAAGCCCTAAATTGGGTTTCTTCTTTCCACCTTTGTCCCTGCCACTGTCCCCACAGCTCCGGCCTCCTGTTTCTCCATCATAGTAACTGGTACCACCAGCCATTCAATACCCAAAGCCAGAATGTGGGCATAATCTCACTTCTCAGTCATCTCCCTACACTGGTCAAACAATCACCATGTCCAGCTTATTCTATCCATTCAACATCCCTAGGATCTCTTGCTCCCATTCTGCCCCTTCAGTGGACAGCTGGCCGTGTTTCCATGTTAAGAATGTGAATCAGATTTTTTGGCTGGCTTGCTTGGGATGCCCGACATCCCCCAGTTACCTGCCCACTGAAATGCATATAAAAGTTTAAATGTTACCTTTCAGAAACATTCCCCGTCTGGTTTAGATGTACTGTACTCCTGCCTCTGTCATAGCACTTCACTCTTGTATGGATGTGGACTACTTGTGGCTTTTTTCCTATTGGACACACCTTCTGAGGACAGAGACCAAGTCTTAAAAACATCGTGTCCTCGAAACAGCATAGGTGTGCTACATAATATACTCCAAAATGTTAGTTGGGTGCATGAACAAATTAGCCTATAGACTCATAGATAAAAATGTTTAAAAACTTATTCTTTATAGTTAAAGTGATGCATAGATTTTACATATTTAGAAAAATGCAAAACAAAAAGAAGGGGGAAAAGCTCATAGTTCATTACACAAACTACAATTTATTTTCATTTGTGTAGCCCGTTGGCCTTTTTTCCTATGCATGGATTAATAATTGTGTGTGTGTGTTCATACACACATATACATACAAACACATTCACTACTTTATAAACTACTTTTACTTAAAAGTATCTTTCTCAGGCATTTAAAATCCTATGCATGCATTTAGTGAGCATGCATTACTTTTCTAATGAGAAGTAAATTCATAAGAAAGAAAATTGATTTTCTTATTAACTTTAATACAATGGGAAGACATCCAAATCCTAAGGACCCTGAAGACTAAACTCTTAAGAGCATTTTCCTTACAGAAAAAAAAAAGGAATTAAAGGAATCACAAACTGACCTAGTTTTCTAGCATGAAATTTTTTATCATAGTTAATGCTGAATTTTCTGATCAAAATTCACCTTGCTTTTAATAGGATCAGGGCTAAATGAAATCTTTAATGACTGTTAGTGCCAAGACACTTGAATAGTCTTTAAAGTACTTTGCTTTCTACAGCAGCTTAGACTGTGGTTAGCCAAAACAGGTTTATTTCAGAATAGGAACCCTCCAAAGCACACCGGTGTACTCTGCTCTTATGTATGTCTGAAGGTAAAAATGTGATTAATAAAAAACAGAAAAGGTCTCCAAACGAATCCCTGAAGGAATTATCTTCTCTCTTTGTATTTATCACAAGTTTTAAGTTTTGGAAAACTACTGAACCAAATATGAGTTACAGGATTACTAGTCATTTATGTCAATATTGTCACTTCTTTCTTTAAATACCTTACAAGGTTTTGAAGTGATACTGCTTCCTCTCATTCTTTTCCTGGTCATTTTACTTTTTGTTTCATTAACTTAAAGTTCTAGAAATTCATCATCAACTTCGGAGGCACCCTACTAGGCAGCCACCCTTCAGTAACTTCAGTAACCTGCTTTGGCAAATGCCTTGAGTTAATCAGTGACTAATAGCCAGACCTAAGCTCAAGAAAAAAAATCCGCCCCTTTATAAGTGAGCTCTTCACTGTGGTGGCTGTGTTTCCTGTGGGAGGAGTGAGTGCCAACACTTCAGAGGATAGCTTGTGGCCTGTTTCTACTGCAGAATAATCAGCCCCTGCCCATGGGTGCTGCACAGTGTTTGGGAGTAAGTGTGCAGAAACAGTAATTATTGCAAGCCTGAATGCCTGCAGGAGCCTAACAGAAATGGATGGTGGGAAGCTCAGGGGCCAGTGTTACCACCTGCTCTAGGAAACAGCTGGGGTGAGCTCTCTCTGTACCTCCAACCAAACGTTGCTATGTGGGAACATGAGCCTGGTGTTACCCATCATCCCATCTTCTTCAAAGAAATTGAAATACGAATTATGTGTGCCAGATCTCTCCAATTTGTATTAGCCACTGTTTAATTAAAAAAAATAATAGGAGTCCAAAAAGAATGTATCTTTTTCTGAGTCTGAGCTATCGGCTGCCTGCCGCAGGCCTCCAGTGTTGACATTAATACAAACTTCTGGCTTTTACTTATTTTTGAGCAATCCTGTTTATAATTATAACTGTTATTTTGGCCAATGATTATTATTTTTTTTTTGTAGATAATTATTTTTTATTGAAGGGTAGTTGACACACAATATTACATTACATTAGTTTCAGGTGTACAACATAGTGATTCAACATTTATATACATGATAATTCTAGGTACGAGCTATCACCATACCAAGTTGTTACAATATTTTGACTATATTCCTTATGCTATACATTACATCCCGGTTACTTATTTATTTTACCATTGGAAGTGTGTACTTTTTTTTTTTTTTTTTGTGAGGGTATCTCTCATATTTATTGATCAAATGGTTGTTAACAACAATAAAATTCTGTATAGGGGAGTCAATGCTCAAGGCACAATCATTAATCCACCCCAACCCTAATTTTCGTCAGTCTCCAATCTTCTGAGGCATAACAAACAAGTTCTTACATGGAGAACAAATTCTTACATAGTGAATAAGTTACATGGTGAACAGTACAAGGGCAGTCATCACAGAAACTTTCGGTTTTGCTCATGCATTATGAACTATAAACAGTTCAAATATGAATACTCATTTGGTTTTTATCCTTGATTTATATGTGAATACCACATTTCTCTCTTTATTATTATTACTTTTAATAAAATGCTGAAGTGGTAGGTAGATACAAGATAAAGGTAGAAAACATAGTTTAGTGTTGTAAGAGAGCAAATGTAGATGATCAGGTGTGTGCCTGTAGACTATGTGTTAATCCAAGCTAGACAAGGGCAATAAAACATCCACGTATGCAGAAGATTTCTCTCAGAACAGGGGGGGTGAGGTTCTAAGCCTCACCTCTGTTGATCCCCAATTTCTCACCTGATGACCCCCCTGCAACTGTGCCTGTCTTAGGTTGTTCCTCCCTTGAGGAATCTTACCCGTCTCTGGCTAACCAGTCATCATCCGGGGCCATACAGGGAAATGTAAAGTTGGTAAGTGAGAGAGAAGCCTTATTGTTTGAAATGGTTAGCTTTTTATTTCTTTGCATATTTATGCCCTGTAGCTTCCATGCCCAGCATTTGTCTTGAGGTGTCTTTACCACTTGGAAGAATTATGATACTCGGTAAATTTGATATGAGGCACGAATTCTATTTAAGGGTTGTAATTAGGAAGGAAGAAGAAAAGCTATAGAAGTAGTAGGCAGAAGAAAACATGGGAAGATCGATTATTTCTTTGACATATCTTCTTGTAGAGTAACTTCAGCATGTATAGGTTTTAAGCTGCTACTTAAATTGCACACACACATTAACATAATAGGAGTACAGTTATATAACCAAAGCATACCTGTAATTACCAGCCATCTCCAGTGAAACCAAGAAAAGCAGTTAGGCACCTTAGGCATTTGTGAAAACTTATCTATGATATGGTGGATATTGTCCAACTGAACTTGAACAGTCTGAGGGAAATCAGACAAATTAAAACAACCCATTCCTGGGGAATGTTCACATCCCTTATATTCTTTTAACAGTAAATAGTCTGTAGTTGTAAGATTTTGGAGCGCTACAATTTGCACTTCTCCTAATTCTTGATTGAGTTCCAACAGTATAGATCCAGTCAAATTTGTTGTTTTACTGTATGCACAGGCCAGCTTAGATAGCTCCTTCTTCATTCCCATGGCAAGTCCGGGAACTGGTGGAATGAGTGCATCTACAGCTGTAGCAGTGCGTGGATCTTTGTTGGGGATTTTTGATGATCATCTTCTGGCATGAGTCTTCCAGAGAGTGCTGATGTTGGAAGTTCTTTTTCATATCGTATCTTAGTTCATTTTCGGAGTAGCCCAATTAGGCTTTGATCCTCTGTATAAACACAAACAGACCCTTTGCCAACACTTTTATATGCCCTTTATACCCTTGTGTAGAACTCATTGGAGGTCACCACACAGGAACTGCCTTTTTTTTTTTTTTGGTATCATTAATCTACACTTACATAACGAATATTATATTTACTAGGCTCTCTGCTATACAAGGTGCCCCTATAAACCCCTTTACAGTCACTGTCCATCAGCATAGCAAAATGTTGTAGAATCACTACTTGCCTTCTCTGTGCTGTACAGCCCTCCCCTTTCTCCCACACCCCCCTTGCATGCTAATCTTAATACCCCCCTACTTCTCCCCCCCTTATCCCTCCCTACTCACACATCCTCCCCAGTCCCTTTCCCTTTGGTACCTGTTAGTCCATTCTTGAGTTCTGTGATTCTGCTGCTGTTTTGTTCCTTCAGTTTTTCCTTTGTTCTTATATTCCACAGATGAGTGAAATCATTTGGTATTTCTCTTTCTCCACTTGCCTTGTTTCACTGAGCATAATACCCTCCAGCTCCATCCATGTTGCTGAAAATGGTAGGATTTGCCCTTTTCTTATGTCTGAGTAGTATTCCATTGTGTATATGTACCACTTCTTCTTTATCCATTCATCTATCGATGGACATTTAGGTTGCTTCCAATTCTTGGCTATTGTAAATAGTGCTGCGATAAACATAGGGGTGCACTGATATTTCTCATACTTGATTGCTGCATTCTTAGGGTAAATTCCTAGGAGTGGAATTCCTGGGTCAAATGGTAAGTCTGTTTTGAGCATTTTGATGTACCTCCATACTGCTTTCCACAATGGTTGAACTAACTTACATTCCCACCAGCAGTGTAGGAGGGTTCCCCTTTCTCCACAGCCTCGCCAACATTTGTTGTTGTTTGTCTTTTGGATGGTAGCCATCCTTACTGGTGTGAGGTGATACCTCATTGTAGTTTTAATTTGCATTTCTCTGATAATTAGCGATGTGGAGCATCTTTTCATGTGTCTGTTGGCCATCTGTATTTCTTTTTTGGAGAACTGTTCAGTTCCTCTGCCCATTTTTTAATTGGGTTATTTGTTTTTTGTTTGTTGAGGCATGTGAGCTCTTTATATATTCTGGACGTCAAGCCTTTATCGGATCTGGCATTTTCAAATACATTCTCCCATACTGTAGGGTTCCTTTTTGTTCTATTGATGGTGTCTTTTGCTGTACAGAAGCTTTTCAGCTTAATATAGTCCCACTTGTTCATTTTTGCTGTTGTTTTCCTTGCCTGGGGAGATATGTTCAAGAAGAGGTCACTCATATTTATGTCTAAGAGGTTTTTGCCTATGTCTTCTTCCAAGAGTTTAATGGTTTCATGACTTACATTCAGGTCTTTGATCCATTTTGAGTTTACTTTTGTATATGGGGTTAGACAATGGTCCAGTTTCATTCTCCTACATGTAGCTGTCCAGTTTTGCCAGCACCATCTGTTGAAGAGACTGTCATTTCCCCATTGTATGTCCATGGCTCCTTTATCAAATATTAATTGACCATATATGTCTGGGTTAATGTCGGGATTCTCTAGTCTGTTCCATTGGTCTGTGGCTCTGCTCTTGTGCCAGTACCAAATTGTCTTGATTACTATGGCTTTATAGTAGAGCTTGAAGTTGGGGAGTGAGATCCCCCCTACTTTATTCTTCTTTCTCAGGATTGCTTTGGCTATTCAGGGTCTTTGGTGTTTCCATATGAATTTTTGAATTATTTGTTCCAGTTCATTGAAGAATGTTTCTGGTAGTTTCATAGGGATTGCATCAAATCTGTATATTGCTTTGGGCAGGATGGCCATTTTGATGATATTAATTCTTCCTAGCCACGAGCATGGGATGCGTTTCCATCTGTTAGTGTCCCCTTTAATTTCTCTTAAGAGTGACTTGTAGTTTTCAGAGTATAAGTCTTTCACTTCTTTGGTTAGGTTTATTCCTAGGTATCTTATTTTTTTTGATGCACTTGTGAATGGAGTTGTTTTCCTGATTTCTCTTTCTGTTGGTTCATTGATAGTGTATAGGAAAGCCACAGATTTCTGTGTGTTGATTTTGTATCCTGCAACTTTGCTGTATTCCGATATCAGTTCTAGTAGTTTTGGGGTGGAGTCTTTAGGGTTTTTTATGTACAGTATCATGTCATCTGCAAATAGTGACAGTTTAACTTCTTCTTTACCAATCTGGATTCCTTGTATTTTTTTGTTTTGTCTGATTGCCATGGCTAGGACCTCCAGTACTATGTTAAATAACAGTGGGGAGAGCGGGCATCCCTGTCTAGTTCCCAATCTCAGGAAATGCTTTCAGCTTCTCGCTGTTCAATATAATGTTGGCTGTGGGTTTATCATAGATGGCCTTTATTATGTTGAGGTATTTGCCCTCTATTCCCATTTTGCTGAGAGATTTTATCATGAATGGATGTTGAACTTTGTCAAATGCTTTTTCAGCATCAATGGACATGATCATGTGGTTTTTGTCTTTCTTTTTGTTGATGTGGTGGATGATGTTGATGGACTTTCGAATGTTGTACCATCCTTGCATCCCTGGGATGAATCCCACTTGGTCATGGTGTATGATCCTTTTGATGTATTTTTGAATTTGGTTTGCTAATATTTTGTTTAGTATTTTTGCATCTATGTTCATCAGGGATATTGGTCTGTAGTTTTCTTTTTTGGTAGGCTCTTTGCCTGGTTTTGGTATTAGGGTGATGTTAGCTTCATAGAATGAGTTTGGGAGTATCCCCTCCTCCTCTTTTTTTTGGAAAACTTTAAGGAGAATGGGTATTATGTCTTCCCTGTATATCTGATAAAATTCCAAGGTAAATCCATCTGGCCCGGGGGTTTTGTTCTTTGGTAGTTTTTTGATTACCGCTTCAATTTCGTTGCTGGTAATTGGTCTGTTTAGATTTTCTGTTTCTTTCTGGGTCAATCTTGGAAGGTTGTATTTTTCTAGGAAGTTGTCCATTTCTTCTAGGTTTCCCAGCTTGTTAGCATATAGGTTTTCATAGTATTCTCTAGTAATTCTTTGTATTTCTGTGGGGTCCGTCGTGATTTTTCCTTTCTCGTTTCTGATACTGTTGATTTGTGTTGACTGTCTTTTCTTCTTAATAAGTCTGGCTAGAGGCTTATCTATTTTGTTTATTTCCTCAAAGAACCAGCTCTTGGTTTCATTGATTTTTTCTATTGTTTTATTCTTCTCAATTTTATTTATTTCTTCTCTGATCTTTATTATGTCCCTCCTTCTGCTGACCTTAGGCCTCATTTGTTCTTCTTTTTCCAATTTCGATAATTGTGATATTAGACCGTTCATTTGGGATTGTTCTTCCTTTTTTAAATATACTTGGATTGCTATATACTTTCCTCTTAAGACTGCTTTTGCTGTGTCCCACAGAAGTTGGGGCTTAGTGTTGTTGTTGTCATTTGTTTCCATATATTGCTGGATCTCCATTTTGATTTGGTCATTGATCCATGGATTATTTAGGAGCATGTTGTTAAGCCTCCATGTGTTTGTGAGCCTCTTTGCTTTCTTTGTACAGTTTATTTCTAGTTTTATGCCTTTGTGGTCTGAAAAGTTGGTTGGTAGGATTTCAATCTTTTGGAATTTTCTGAGGCTCTTTTTGTGGCCTAGTATGTGGTCTGTTCTGGAGAATATTCCATGTGCACTTGAGAAGAATGTATATCCTGTTGCTTTTGGATGTAGAGTTCTATAGATGTCTATTAGGTCCATCTGCTCTACTGTGTTATTCAGTGCTTCCGTGTCCTTACTTATTTTCTGCCCGGTGGATCTATCCTTGGGGGTGAGTGGTGTGTTGAAGTCTCCTAGAACGAATGCATTGCAGTCTATTTCCCCCTTTAGTTCTGTTAGTATTTGTTTCACATATGCTGTGCTCCTGTGTTGGGTGCATATATATTTAGAATGGTTATATCCTCTTGTTAGACTGAGCCCTTTATCATTATGTAGTGTCCTTCTTTATCTCTTGTTACTTTCTTTGTTTTGAAGTCTATTTTGTCTGATATTAGTACTGCAACCCCTGCTTTCTTCTCACTGTTGTTTGCTTGAAATATGTTTTTCCATCCCTTGACTTTTAGTCTGTACATGTCTTTGGGTTTGAGGTGAGTTTCTTGTAAGCAGCATATAGATGGGTTTTGCTTTTTTATCCATTCTATTACTCTGTGTCTTTTGATTGGTGCATTCAGCCCATTAACATTTAGGGTGACTATTGAAAGATATGTACTTATAACCACTTTAAATTCGTGGTTACCAAAGGTTCAAGGTTAGCGTCTTTAGTATCTTACTGCCTAACTTAGCTCGCTTATTGAGCTGTTATATACACTCTCTGGAGATTCTTTTCTTCTCTCCCTTCTTATTCCTCCTCCTCGATTCTTCATATGTTGGGTGTTTTGTGCTGTGCTCTTTCTAGGAGTGCTCCCATCTAGAGCAGTCCCTGTAAGATGTTCTGTAGAGGTGGTTTGTGGGAAGCAAATTCCCTCAGCTTTTGTTTGTCTGGGAATTGTTTAATCCTACCATCATATTTGAATGATAGTCGTGCTGGATACAGTATCCTTGGTTCAAGGCCCTTCTATTTCATTGTATTAAATATATCATACCATTCTCTTCTGGCCTATAGGGTTTCTTTCGAGAAGTCTGATGTTATCCTGATGGGTTTTCCTTCATAGGTGACCTTTTTCTCTCTAGCTGCCTTTAAAACTCTTTCCTTGTCCTTGATCTTTGCCATTTTAATTATTATGTGTCTTGGTGTTCTCCTCCTTGGATCCTTTCTGTTGGGGTTCTGTGTATTTCCGTGGTCTGTTCGATTATTTCCTCCCCCAGTTTGGGGAAGTTTTCAGCAATTATTTCTTCTAAGATACTTTCCATCTCTTTTCCTCTCTCTTCTTCTTCTGGAACCCCTATAATATGGATATTGCTCCTTTTGGATTGGTCACACAGTTCTCTTAATATTGTTTCATTCCTGGAGATCCTTTTATCTCTCTCTATGTCAGCTTCTATGCGTTCCTGTCCTCTGGTTTCAATTCCATCAATGGCGTCTTGCATCCTATCCATTCTGCTTATAAACCCTTCCAGAGTTTGTTTCATATCTGTGATCTCCTTTCTGGCATCTGTGATCTCCCTCCGGACTTCATCCCATTTCTCTTGCGTATTTCTCTGCATCTGTCAGCATGTTTATGATTCTTATTTTGAATTCTTTTTCAGGAAGACTGGTTAGGTCTGTCTCCTTCTCTGGTGTTGTCTCTGTGATCTTTGTCTGCCTGTAGCTTTGCCTTTTCATGGTGATAGCGATAGTTTGCAGAGCTGGGACGAGTGACGGCTGGAAGAACTTCCCTTTTTGTTGGTTTGTGGCCTTCCTCTCCTGGGAGAACAGCGGCCTCTAGTGGCTTGTGCTGGGCAGCTGCTCGCAGACAGGGTTTCTGCTTCCTGCCCGGCTGCTATGGAGTTAATCTCCGCTGTTGCTGTGGGCGTGGCCTGGCTCGGGCAGCTACTCCAAAATGGTGGAGTCGCGTTGGAGCAGGAGCTGCTGGGAGGCTATTTATGTCCGTAAGGGGCCTCCCTGCTCCCTGCAGCCCAGGGGTTAGGGTGCCCAGAGAACCCCGGATTCCCTACCTCTGGATTAAGTGTCCCGCCCTGTCACTTTAAGACTTCCAAAGAGCACCCGCCAAAAGAAAACAACAACCACACACAAAAAAAAGGTGGCCGCTTGTTTTTCTTTATTCTCCGGCGCCAGCCTCAGGCATCTGCTCACCAGTCTTGCTGCCCTGTTTCCCTAGTATTGGGGTCCCTATCCCTTTAAGACTTCCAAAAAGCGCTCGCCAAAACAAAACAGCAAAAAAAAAAATTGGTCGCTCGCTTTTCTTATGTCCTCTGTCGCCCAGCCTCCGGTGCCTGCTCACTGTTCTTGCTGCCCTGTTTCCCTAGTATCCAGGGCCCCCTGGGCACGCACTGTGTCTGCACTCTGGCCCGGATGGCTGGGGCTGGGTGTTCGGCAGTCCTGGGCTCCGTCTCCCTCCCGCTCTGCCTGCTCTTCTCCCGCCAGGAGCTGGGGGGAGGGGCGCTCTGCTCCTGCGGGGCCGGGGCTTGTATCTTACTCCCTTTATGAGGCACTGGGTTCTCGCAGGTGTGGATGTGGTCTGGATATTGTCCTGTGTCCTCTGGTCTTTATTCTAGGAAGAGTTGTCTTTGTTATATTTTCATAGATATATGTGGTTTTGGGAGGAGATTTCCGCTGCTCTACTCACGCCGCCATCTTCCCCAATGATTCTTAAATGAAACTTCCTATTGTTTTTCGTGAACCAAAACAAAGAAGTATATTTAGATGGTACTTTGTAAATAAAGATTTCTTTTTATAGACACACTGAGACCACTAAGGATGGGCATTACATCAGGGGATTACTAACCCTTGGTTTTGTTCAGAGTTGCAGAATACTGAAGGGACCTTACAGGGGCAAGGAACTTACTTTTTTCATATACAGACCTCTGGTCAGGCCACTGAGGTAGGTTTTAAAAGATGATACCTTTCTAGGAGCAGCCTCTATGGTCAAGAGTACTTTGCGCCACTGGGCTTCTGTGGCTGGGTTCAGAATGAAGCCTGGGGAGGTTTTAGACTGAAGTGCATTGGAATACCTTTAACTTACAGTTAACAATACAAGTGAGCAGTGTGGCTGCATGTATATTTATGTCAGTACTCTTGTAGTCACATTCCTCTTCCCTTTGCCTTATTATTTTTCATTCTCTGTGCCATAATGTACTCTGAAGTATGTTTTTAATGTAATAGCTTTTAAATTATTTAATACTTTCTGCTTATGATTTTTAAATCAAGTGGGTGGCTTGGGGGTGATACTAGGCTGTGTCTAGTATAGTCCCAGTTTCTTTTCCTGCCAGTCCCGTGACCTTTGCTAAGACAAGAATGCCGTAGCTGCTTCTGGGTAGTTTTGATCAAATTTGCTGGCTTATGTGGTAGCAAGATCACATGATGGAAGGAACTTTCTTAAAAATTTGCCTGGAAGCAGAGTGAATTTCCTTATACATTTAGGCACCTACATGAGGAGCTAGGTTTTCTCATCTTCATTTCAGAATCTCAGAGAGATTAAGGAACTTCCCCAAAGCCTCCATCTGGTAATACGGGAAACCAGTTTGGAAGTTCAGTTTTTAACTTAGACATGTGTACTTTTTTTTCTTTTCCTTTTTTACCTTTACTTCACAACTATGTTTTTTTAAAAAAAGAAAAAGAGCAAGAGTAAATAAAATCCCACCGTAACTAGTAGTCCTGTTGAATAAAATAGATTATAATTGTACCTAAAGCCCATATACTTAAAGTGTGAATCACAGAAGGTTTTGTTCCATGCATCAACCCAGATTTTTTTCATCAGGTTTTATATCCTCTAGCTCTTCAGCTTTGTCAGTGACGGGCTTTCATGAAATTGGAAAACCAGGACAGCTGGAGGGACCATAAAAGAAATGGTAAAGCATAGTAGTGGAGACCATGACCTGACCTGAGGTTGACCCTCCACCTCTAGTGTGCAGCCTCGGGCAAGTTAGGTAATCTGTGTAAACATCTGTTTCTTCTTCCATTAAATAGGAATGGTAATTATAGTGGCTACCTCCTGGGGTATTATGAGAAAAAAATGAGCTTATCCCCACACTAAGTGTAAGTTAGCTGTTGCTATTACTTTGTCTCCTACCGGCTGCAGTGCTTTGTTGCCTTTGGGGTAAGGCTTCTGCCTTCCAAGAACCTGTCATTTACCTTGGAATTTCTTTTTCAGGGTTGACAACATTTTTTGCTAAATGGGGATTTTTATCTTGAATATGGTGTCTCCTCTGGGGTGACTCCCTCAAGGAGCCTTATGTTGACAATAAAGACCTTTGAGGTTTATGAAGAAAGCTAATTAAGCCAAATGTGCAATTAGACAGAAAACCTAAACAAAGCCCAGGTGCTGGGTTTTGGTACTAACTGCTGCTGGCTGGGTCGGAACTAGTTTGGTGCCTGGAGGAGTGCGTATGGCAAGCTTGTCCCCACATCCACTGGCACTTTGTCACCTCTTGGCTGGATCACTGTTGCAGCCCTCTCAAGAAAACCTTTGTTTCCAGCCAGCCCTATCTTTTCCTGTCCTTCCCTACTTGGCTGCACACCAGTCATTCTAAACTGGATTTAGCCTGGCCTTTCCCTGCAGAAGCCCTGGATGTCACCTCCCCAGTGTCTGCTGTGGTGCGTCTCAGGCTCCAGACATTCCCACGCAGCCTTCACAAATATCCCCGTATCTTTGAAACATCTGTCCTGCTGGTTACTTCATAGTTGTCTTTAAAGGACTTAAATCATTCTTGTTTTCTAGCCTTTTCCTGAGCAGCAATGTCTGTGAAATCAGGAGCATAATGTTAGTTATAGTAACTACTAAAGTTCTTTAAATGAGTGTGTAACTATTACTATATGTCCATCTTTGTACCCCCTGAAGTCACACGAGCTGTCCCTGGCACACTTTGGGAAACAGGGGTCTTGGAATAAGGTCCAAGCCTTTTTATCTTGCATCCAGGATGTTCTGTGAACCAGGGACCCAGTCCCCAGGTTTTTCATTTTCACCTCTTGCCATCCCATTAAGCAAAAAAAATAAATCTCACTCTTTCATCCCTCCTGTCAGGAAGCCTCCCCTGCCTGGTGAGTTCCTGTTCAACGCATCCAGCTCAGGTGCCCACTGGCTTCTGTCACTGTGTTGTTGACACTGTGTTAGGATTTGTTGTTGACTCCCCACAACCTTCGCACTCTAGGGCAGGTCCTGGATCTCCTGCATCTCTGCAGCCCTGCCCCTGTTACAGAATGCTCTGCCAGAACTCACCTGCGACTTCATTGCCCTTCTTCCTCTGCCATATCCAGTTTGACCTCCTCCCAGTATCAGCCTGCTCTTAAAATGCCATCTTTCTGCACGGGTTCCCTCTGGCAGAATCCCATTCCCCTTCCTCCTGGTACTGACTCTGCCTGCTCCCTCAGCACTCAGTTAACAGTGGCCCTGGGCAAGGCTTCCCTGACCCCAGCCTGAGATGATTCTCCCCCAGACTTACCTCTGTCATCACTCTTCTTAAAAAGTAATAATAAAGGAGACAGAAAAGAGGAGCAGCATGAGCACAGAGGCCAGAACGGATGTTGGAGCAAAGATGCAGGAGCACATGGCTGGAACAGAGAGTACATTTTAGAGAATGGCACACACAAAGCTCTCAGGCACCCCCAAAGGGCAATTAACCCTAAAACCTACAAAGATATTAGGGAAGGATTTTACACAGCTGGGCAAAGTGATCAGATTTGCATTTTATAAGTTCATCTCTGCCTCTGCCATGTCTCCTTGGCTTCCTTCCAGAACCATTTCTGCTTTCTCCTTAAATATTAACCCTTTCTAGAATCTCCTTAAATATTAACCCTTTTCTAGAACCCACTACTTGACCCAGTTCCCTGCTCACTGTGCCACACCTATTGCTTCAGGACCAGTTAGCAGCCCACGTGGTGATAATTACTGGTAATTGTGTCTGCTCGGCCTCTTGCTGGGAGATAGTGCTCTGAGGCAGATGAGGCCCAGTTCTGTGACTCTTAAGAAGCCACCGGCTGACTCACTGAGTTTCAAAAAAGCCATGGATGAGCTTTTACAGGTCAAGACAAACGACCGCCAAATTCTGTTGAATTTGACAGAATTTTTTTGAGAATATCAACTCTGCATAAATCTGAGGCAGTTTAATAATGGGCATTACTACAAGGTTAATAAAATCAGAAAGAAAGAATTCAGAAATGAAAAGGAGTTGAAAATATGCTAACCCTCAATGTTAACAATATACTCTGGAAGGAAAATAAGGCACAGGAAGGGAGTTTTAGGAAGAAACAAAATTCAGAGGTTTTGATTTTTTTTTTTAAGGATATGTAATTGCGAGTAGGTTTATAGGAGTCCCACAAGGAGTAGGACTGTCAAAAGTACAGAGAGGAGGGTTAGTGTGGATAAAGTGAAGGTTTCTATAGCCAGGATTCTCACCTGGCCCTGGTTGGCTAGCTCCCTACACACGTGTGGGCAATACATAGCTATTGATTCTGCATAAAGAGCTCTGCCCAGTGCTCTGGGTGACATTGTGGCATGGCTGTTGCACAGCTGCAGGGCTGCAGAGCTGCAGGAGAGCAGAGATTGGAGTGGTGGCAGTGCTGAGGACAGAGACTGGGGACAGTGGCGGGGGCAGAGAGGCCCAGAGGCAGCGACCGGCTTGCTGCGTGCAGACTCGCTCTGAGTGGACGGGATTCTAGTGACTGACCTGCCACCATGGGAATAAAGTTGGGTATAAACCTTTTCACCCCAAGAATGTTCCACTGTCATTTTTCAGTCTCATTGAATCCAAAGTGAACTTCCCCGGGGCTGAAACCCATTGGCAAGACAGTTAGGATGGGTAGAAGAGGAGTTCCTTCTTCTGAAGAGAAAGGTCACTCAGAGGGAAGGTGGAGGGAAGTGCATTGTTTGAACAGTGCATTGGTGAGCTTTCCATTCAGAGATGGAGGCAGGCAGGAGAGCAAGGTTGAGAGCTGAGAAAACAGAGGTCTAAACAGTGACTGAGGGGGTAGTAACGGAAGGGAGCTGGAGGTGAGCAGGGAGCCCCACCAGGGAGGGTGTTCCTAGCCAATCTGAGGTGCTTTTGATTTTTATTGGATTCGTTAAGTACGAATAAGCAAACCCAGCAGCATCTGTCGTCATCATCAGTGGAGAGAAGAGTTAGAAAGATAATTGTTCTGTTTCTGTGGGAAGGTGTTTGAAGGGCAGCTTTGATGCTTGTGTGCTTCTAGGAGGCGCCAGTAAGGTGAAATGGAACGATTGGCCTCCAAGCCTGTGAACCCAGGAGGCGGGGGGCTCATGGCTGGGGAAGGAGGAGGGGTGGAGGTCAAGGTGAGAGCAGAGCCCATACAGGCTAGAGGAAGGAGTGGGCGAGGCAGAGGCAGAGAGCCAAGGAGGGGAATTTTCAGAACTTGAAGCCTGTTTCCAGAGGGTTGACTTCTGGGAACTAACTGCCAGGAAAACCCAGTTAGCCAAAAAGAACCATTCCAAGAATTAGGTTAAATAAACTTAAAGTTACAGCCACTCTAATGTAGAAGGAAAAACGATGAAGTCACATCCTCTTCCTCTCTCCTTCCAATTAAGTAGTAAATATAATATAAACAGAGGACAGAGAATTGAGCAGAGGTAGAGCTCGAAAGAGGGATATTGATTCCTTCCACTCTGTCTTCAGGAGCCTAAGAGGTAATCTGATTGGTTCCAAGTGAACTTTAACTTTCCCTTGTGCAACAGGCCATTTCCTCATCCCTCTGCTTTTCCCTTAGAGGCACAGTACGAAGGCCCTCTCTACAGGAGAGAATGAGGGGGTTTTATGTGGGGGGCTGTTGTTGAGGGAAATCAGGGTATGTCAATGCCCCAAATGTCTGAGAGAAGAGACATGATCGCTTCCTGTCGGGGTGCCCTACTGCAGAACATTCTCTTAAGGCTTCCCATCCCACCTCAGCTGAGGCTCCCCAAAGCTGGGGTGACTGTCTGACTGCCAGGTAGAGCCCACCACCTGAGAGAGGAGGGAGGCCATTCAGGGCCCTGCCTTGCCTGCTGGAGCCAGTGGAAAACTGCTCCCAGAAACAGTAGAGGTGGGGTGACTCATGGTGTTCCCCAAGCACAGACCACAATACTATGATGCTACTGATGGAAGGTGTAGGAGGGGAATGGGCATGGGCAGCATGTGCTCTAAGGGCTACCCAGGGCATTCTCACTAACATTACTTATGCTTCATTTATAAAACCCAAAGCCAAGGAGGTAGGTGACCTATACCGTAAGACCACTGACTGTGGACAGGTACAAAAATGTCCTGTCCCCCTTGGAGTTCAGAATTCATAAAAAAGAGGCAGTCAGCTCAGACTGGAACATTTCCAGGGATTGGGTGTTTGGGCACATTATTCAATATGCTAAGCCTCAGTTTCCCTGCCTTTAAATTGGGCATGTAATACTTGTGCAATGTAGGAACCTTGAGGCAGGGAGTCCCATCTTTTCTTTTTAGGTAGCTGATGTTTCATCAACATGTCTTATAAGGTCACTTCTCTCTTTAAAATTAAAATTTTTATGACTCTAAACCTGTTTTCCATGATATTTTGAGAATGCTTTTCTCTTCCTTTCTAGACACTTCTTCCTGTGATAAGTCTAACAAGCACAGATCTTACCCAGTTTGAAGGGCTAGGCCTGGCTGCTCTTGGCCCACCACTGGCTGCTACAGAGTTAAGCTACTCACTCTGGCCACAGACACCCAGAGGCTTGATTCAACACTCACCAGAAACTTGGCAATCCCAAGAGAGGAGGCTTGGGCTAAAGCCCCCTTTCCTGGAATTCCAAGATTCCTGCCCCAGACTGAGATATTTCTTATAGTACATACAGGCAAGAATGGTTTATGCCAAAACTGACCCCCTTCCCCAACCCTATTCACTTGCTGTAGCTCCTAAGGAAATCACACATAGACATATTGAATACATAGCCATTTCCTTCCATTGTATTTCCACAGTGGCAGGTGGCTTGGTCTAAGTTTTCCCACCAGCAGCACACCATGCCCAAATTAACCTCCTAAAATAATTGTGGCATTCATATGGATCCCAGGTCATCAGTCTACCCCAGATCATTCCCTCCACCCCCTTGAAGAGTTTTTTCAAGGGTTTAAGGAAAAGGTGTTGTCCTTTCAATGAGTGAACCTCTGTTAGGGCCACTTTAATTCATCAGAGATGCTCCAATAATCTTGAACTTTGGGAGAGAAGGTAGTAGGAATGAGATTTCTCCTTCCCAAGGAAATCCTTGGACCTCATACAAATCTTCCCTCTCACCTGTCTTCCATGCCATGGGAATGAGTTGTCTTCATCAGGCAGGGCAGTCGAGTTACATCCTCCTCCAGAATAATAGTAAATTCTACTCTCTTTGCATCTACATAACAAAAGACTGCTCAAACAGTCTCCCCAAGCAACTTAATCCTTATCACCAAAAAGTGACCAATGATTACTAAGAAAAGATCTCTCCTTAAAATCTTTATTGACCTGCAGTTTTCACAATTTACATTTCCTTATAATATCTAAGAAGAAATGAGATCTTAACTCCAAACCTGTACCTCATCCCTCATTCCCTTGCAGTCTTGCACAGGGTTATATGTCAGCATGAGCTTGTAGCATTTCTTGGAATGCTACTTCAGTGTTCATGCTTTACAGTGACTTCCCTTATGAGGGTGAAATGTTAGAGAACAGAAGAGCAGTCTGTCGTGTAAAGTGGTCCAAAAGGTGATAAAAATGTGTCTGTCATGACCAGGAAGTTAACTGGGCAACAATCAGAAATCAGTGTGGAATAAGGGGAGGACTTGTTGCATGGCCAAAAGAACACTGGTTGCCGCCTCAGGAGATCTGGTCCAGGCCGTGATGCTGATAGTAGACTTCAGAGGTCCCATTATCTAAGGAGAGTTTGTTGGATTAAATGATATCCTATATCCCCACCAGGTCTAATATTTCATGAGGTAAGCTCTGGGAGAGCAGGTCACTGGCACATAGTGGGTTCACAGGGAGTATTGTTGAAGAAGCAATGCCCTCCAGCAAGGGACCACCAAGAACAAACCACCTGAAGTTGAACAATTTGAACTGACGTGTTGCAACCAAGAGGAGCCCACACCATGGGACCACGGAGCATCTCAGGAAGAGGGTGCTAGAAGGGAGTGAACAGGCTTAGGAGGAGTTCTAGAAGGTGGGACTTTGCTCTAGATTGGATGCTGTCAGGAAGCAGGGTCTTGTGATTGGGTGTCTAAATCTTATCTAGAAGGAAGGAAGACTGGAGAGGCTAATGCGTAACTGCTAAAGAAGCAGTCATTCTTATTAGATTAGAGGAATGTTTGGTCTCATGTTTGTGTCTGGACAGTGTCCATGTTTTTGTTTGTGTTCAGATACAAGAACCTCAGAGTGCTTTTATTTTTATCTTGATTCATCATAGTAACAGAGTGGCTTTGTCTGATACTCATACTCTGAGAAGTTGTATGTAATCAACAGGGCCTAGCTATGAGTGCCAGACCAGCTCCTGGCAACACTGGCACCTATCTGATTAGGACCAGGCTAGCTCCCAGGTGCCAGGGACTGCTTTTCTCTTTCTCCCAAGTCAGCTAGCCAACAGTTAGTTAGGAAACCATTTTATCTGAGTGCATATGCATGTAATAAATGTCTCCCTTTCCAAAAATTGGAGCAGAGCATATTTGATTCTCAACTCTATTACAAAATACAATTAAGATGGAATAAATCTTAACTGCTAGAAAATTGAGAGAGTTAGAATTGTATACTTATTAAACTTCTCTGGAGTAATGATTTATTTCATTTTCTTCTTGGTCTAAGTTAATTTTTAATGGGAAATTTCATAGTACATGGTAAAAATAGTTCAGAGATTCAAAAGAATATACACATTGCTAGGGGAAAGCAAAAAATGAAATCATCCTTTAAAAGTGCAACATGGTACTATATATATCAAAATTATAAGTGAATTGCCCCTTTGGCAGGACAGTCCCACCCCTGGGACTTTATCCTACAGCTATGCCTATACATGTGAGAGATGATTCACGTATGAAGTTACTCATTATAGCATCATTTATAATAGCACAATCTTGGAAACAGCCCAAGTGTCCAGCAATAGAGGACTTTGTATGGTAAACTACATAGTATGGTAAGTACTATATAGTTATAAAAGAAAGAATGAGGAAGTCATCTGTTAATGTGGAAAGATATCCATGATATATCATTATGTGAAAGAAGCAAAATAGAGAATAGTACTATCTTTTGTAGAAATGGAAGACAAACAATATATATTCATGTATATCTACATAAGTAACACTACAAAAACACAAAAAACTAATAAAGTGATCAACTGTAGGAGAAAAGGGTGGGTGCAGAACATGGTGGACAGGGATATAAGGGAGAGGAAAACTTATTTGCTCTCTTTTTGATGCTTGAGTCATAAAATGTACTACCTATTCCTAAACTAAAATAACTTAAAAAAAAGATATATATGATATAAAACATGTATTTCTCTAGAGGCAACCATGTTGATCAGTTTCTCATACAGCCTTTCACAATAGCCCATTGAATTAGTCGAGGATTTCCAGAGAAACAGAACCTGTAGGGTGTGTGTGTGGAGACAGAGAGAGAATAAAAGATTCAAGGAACTGGCTTTCATGGCTGTGGGGACTCGCAAGTCTGAAATCTTCAGGGTAGGCTGACAAGCTGAGGACCCAGAAAAGAGATGACATTAGAGTGTCAAGTCTGAAGGCCATCTGGAGACGGATTTCCTTCTTGCTCAGGGTACCTCAGTCTTTTTCTCTGAGGGCCTTCTGACTGATCGGACGAGGCCCACCCACATTATGGAGAATAATCAGCTTTACTGAAAGTCTGCTGATTTTAAGTGTTGATCACATCTAAAAAATAACCTTCACAGCAACATCTAGTATTTGACCAAGGCCAAGCCAAGTTGACATATAAAACTAACTGTCACATCCATATACAGTCCTAATACTTTTATCTATTCTTGTAAAAAATAGAAATAGTAGCCTATCATACACTCATCTGTGTGCCTTGTCTTGGGTGATAACTCTCCATGTTTTGAAGGGGTAGGAGAAATATCAAAGGAAATATACCTTTGTAGTATATGAAAATTGGCAATTCTGTATTATGGAACAAGAGGATGATTAATATAAAAAGGGAAGCAACAGTTTAGAAACACATTCGATAGTGGTTAATGTTTGTATTCTATAAAGGCTCCCACAGATTAAACAGAACATTGATTCCACAATCACAAAGAGCTAGTTCACAAAAAAAAAAAAAAAAGAAAAGGCCAGGAAGAAACATTTGAAAAATGTTCAATCCACTAACATTAAAAGAAATGCAAAGTGAGATAATGAACTCATTTTTTTTTAAAGGGAAGAACAAGATCGTTATGAAACTTAGACATAAATTGCAGTGCTGGTGTCAGAGTAAACTAGTTAGCCTTTCAAAAGCAGTTTGGTAGGATGAATCACATGCTATAAAATCATGCCCTTTGGCCCAATAATCCTTTTTCTGGGAACTTATCTTGAGGAAATAATTGAGAAGATGGTGAAAGGCAGAGACCATGAAGATGTTCATTGTAACATTATTTGTATGAAGAAATGGAAACAAGCTAAGTATCCTGAGGACAAAGGAATACAGAATTATGGTGTATTATTTTCATGAAATGGAGCCATTAAAAATCAGTACAAAGACTAGGAAGATGGCCAATGTGTATTATTTAATGTTACATATAATAAATAATTCTGTCTTGGCTGTGATGACAATGAAAAGAAAGCTGTACACATTTGGACAAGAACAGACAGGATAATGGAAACCGAAAAACAATTTGATATCCATTGGAATGTCAGTTGTAGGTGACATTTCTTTTGGGTTTTAGTTCTATGAATATTTGTCTTAGTTGTTCGTGCTGCTCTAACAGAATACCATGGAAAGGATGGTTTATAAACAACAGAAATATATTAATCACGATTCTAAAGGCTGGGAAGCCCAAGATCAAGATGATTGTCTGGTGAATGCCTGCTTCTTTGTTCTTACATGGCTGTCTTTTCACTGTGTCCTCACCTGGTGAAAGGGGGCTACCTAGCTCTGTGGGGTCTCGTAAAGGCACTGATCCCAATCAGGAAGACTCTACCTTCATAACGTAAGTGCTTCCCAAAGGTCCTACCTCCAGATACCATCACATTGGGAATTAGATTTCAATATATGAATTTTGGGTGGATACCAACATTCAAGCTCTGGCAATACTGTTTGGATAATTTTATGTCATTATAACTTTTTAAAAATTAACAATACATTAATATTGTCCCAGGCTTGAATTGGAATCTGAAAAGTATTTTGTAATTAGAAAAGACTTAGGAATCCTTTGATTTTACTTTTCACTCCCCACTGCCCCTTAATGGTTGCAGAAGTGAAATCCATGGTCAGGGAGCTTGTGACTCTCATGCCTGAGGGGATATTGTAAGTACCAGAACCAAGAGATATCCTTCTCTGCTTGCGAACTAGCCATCTCTCTACTGATTAAGCCTGGAGAAAGTTTCAAAACCTTCCGATGTTAAGTATGTATAAGAGAACAGAAAAACTGCAAAGAAACTAAGTTCCTGTGTCAATAAAATTAGGTCTTTTTCTAATATTAAAACATAGCTAGTATTATTCACTTTGTAGTTGTTAAAGGTGTTTATTCCAACTACAATCATGCTTCAGACTATATAAAGGCCCACTGGAGTATTGTTTATCTGTGTTCCCAGCTAAGGCTTCAAATAAGTTTTTTTTTTTTCTAAAGAATGTAAGTGTTCAATAAATGAAGACCCAATGAGAAAAAAACATCTGGGGTCAATATTTCATTGTATTTTTCAGTTTTATGTCCCATCTCTTGATCTTTTCCTCAGAAAGACAGTTTCTCAGTGTCTGTGAACATATGCTTTTATTTGTTGACTTCTTTTCTGAGTTTGGAACGCTTTAGTAAAGATCATCTTCACAGTGTGAAATTTTCCAATCAGCAAAATGAGTTTACCAAGCAGGAAGAAGATGGGTTTTACGTGCCCAAAGCCCACTGATGCCTGCCAGGTGTGCAGATTTGTTGTTAACTCCTATTACGAACATGTTTTACAGGGTGGATCACTTGTACACCTTCTTTGTTCAATGGTCTCCTGACGTCTATGGGAAAGATGCCAAAGAGCAAGGCTTTGTGGTGGTTGAAAAGGAAGAACTGAATATGATCGACAATTTCTTCAGTGAGCCGACCACCAAGAGCTGGGAGGTGAGTATGCAAAAGAGAGCTAGACCATCATGGCCCTTAAAATACAGTATGCAGTCAAAATATTTTGTTTCCAGATTGCAAGAGCTTCCTCGCTGGCAAGAAGTTAGATTTTCTGTGCACCTTTGAAGTTAACTGGGGGAAATAACCTTATTCTTCTGTTCAAAGCTAGTTATGTATGTCAGCATATCCTCACCACCACCACTACGTCATTTCACTCCCCTTTTTTAAAATTGCTGCTGGGGACCCTTTACATACAGAATTAAATTCAGGTTCTTTTCATTTGTCTTGAAAAGCCCTTCATTTTTTTTGAGCACTTAACAAGCCCTTCCCATGTTAAAGGCACAATGGATGAACTAAATAGAATTTTCCATTAAGGAGTATAGATAAATCATTGCTATAAAATGAGATCATTGCTATTGTAGGTGAAGTGCCAAGTGCTGTAGGAACATATAGGCAGGCACCTGAATGGAGTCAAGCGTATCAAGGAAAGCTGTCCAGAGGGAGGGATCTGAGCTGAAATCAGAAGAAATGGGTAGTATAGGCAGGTAGGGTAGAGTGGGACATGGACCATGTTCTGGTCAAAGAGAAAAGTCTGTGCAGAGGAATGATCCAGGGGAGAAACTGTGTGTGGAGCATTTGATGAACCAACAAAATTACAGTGAGGCTGGACCATAGAGTGCAAAGATGAGGCATGGCCAGAATCAAAGCTGGAGAAATAAGCAAGGGCAGGACCTTTGGTCATGAAGGACCTGGGAACCATGTGTTGGAGTTTGGTTATTTTCCTAAGGAAAGCTGGAAGGTACTGAGCTGTTTTGCACCTGGAGAAGTATATGCAGATATGCATTTCAGAGGGCTCTCCCTTGCTGGCAGATGTTCAGTAGATTGGAGTTGGGCAATACTTGAGGCTTGAAGACCCCCTGGGAGGCTATTGCTGTAATCAGTGTTGTGAGATAACAGTTGCTGAAAGAGTGGCAGTGAGGATAGAAAGAATTGAGTCCTTTGAAAGATAGTTAGAAGGTGGAAATCACAGATTTTGTGAGTAATTAATTAAATGTGGAAAGTAAAAAAAATGTTTCAAGAGGTGAGTAATGGTCAAAAACGACTAATGCAGATTAGTCAAAAGATTAAGAACTGAGGTATGCCTTTCTGGATTTAAAACCAACGAGGTAGTTGGTGACTTTGACAAAAGCAGTTTCATTAAAGTGATAGGTTCAAAATTTGGATACCAATGTTTCAAAGAATGAGTGGGAGATGAGTAAGTGGAGCTAGTAAAGATGGGCAAAGAACTCAAATATGGTTTTAAGAAATAAAAATGAGATGGATAGCTGTGAAAAATGGTAAGGCTGGAGAAGGTGTACCCTCTTGTGGGAGAGACTTTAACCTTTTGGATGACGTCATCAGGAACAATATAGTAGAAGGTAAAAAAGAGAAGGGAATGGGAATAATCAGGAGAGTGGATCCCTGATAATCCATAGGGATGTGGGTCACGGATAGCACTGGCCTCAGATATAAGGTTGGGCTATAGAAAAGAACAAGATGTGCGCAAATAAAATGTCGATTCAGTTGTGGTAAATCATGTCATTTCCCATCTGATAGTTCCTTTGCAACAGTTAGGGAGCATCACTTAGAAGTGAAGGAGGAGTTAGAGGAATATGAAGAAGGTATGAAATGGCAGCTGTGGAGACAAGGAAGGACATTAAAGAACTGCACTAGGATGGCGGCTGGGTGTTGAAGGCCCTGTTGGGGTCTGTCGACAGACATTGTAGTGGCATATGGCAGCCACAGCCTCACGAGGAAGGGATGACCAGGTGTGCAGAGGCCTGCGCCTCGGATCTAACCCCTCCTGGAGTGCCAGGCCCTTTGGTGTGTGTTTGTGCTCCCTCTGCCCTCTCTCCATCGCTGCCCCCAGGCAGATGTGTGGCACTCGTGTGTGCCCACACACAGTTTTCTGTGGTTCAGCTGGTTTGTCCCCTCTGTGATGCTCGCAGCCAGAGTTCACTCCTGTCCTCCCACAGCTCATGGTTCATAGCTCTGTAGGATGTTGCCCAACAATTTACTTGTTACATGTTTGTTTCCCCATAGTACATAAGCAGCTGTGTGAAACCATGGTTTGAAGATATTTAAGCCTGTCTACTGGTTCTGCCTCCCTTGGCTTTTTATAGCAGTTCTGTTTTTTACTTTTTGTCTTCCTGTCTTTAGTCGGTCTTTCAGAGTCAACTTTGATCATCCTTTCTTTCTTTCTTGGTGTTCCTGGGAGTTTATCCCCAACTCTCTTCTTTCTCGTCCGTTGGATGAGCTCATTACTCTTGTGGTTTACACTGCTGACTCCCACATCTGCCTCCCTCACACACCCCTCCCTCCCACACTGCTGCACTAGCTCGTGATGCCCCCCAGGCCCTCCACGAGGCAGAGATGGTGTGGTATTGGTGTTCCTGCTAAGGGACCCAGGAGTCTCAAGTCTTGTCCTCAATAATCATCCCTGCCCAAGAGGCCCCCTTGAGATATGTGCACAGAGGAAGTAAAGCCAGGAAAGGTACATTTTCTTTCTGAGGTTGTGGCCTCTTGCCCTAATATGGAGATGCAGAGAGAAGGTTTAGATTGCACTGGGGACTTAATTCTTTCCTGATGAGACCTGGATATCTTGAGCTGAAGCAATCCTGTTCAAGGCCTCTTCTGCCTCTTTCTGCTAATCCCAACCTTGCATCTCAGCTCTTGACAATTCCAGTGGGAGAAGACACCACACCTACCAGCACCAGAGGAAAAGGAGCTGAAGAGGTATACAGAGAGAAAAAGGATCTAGATGACAGTAGAGTGGAATTGGGTAGTCAGCCCTGGGCCTTCTCTGACTGAGCCACTGAGTACCTTCTACTACTAGAAGGTAGTCCTCAGAGCTGTAGTGGAAGAAGAAGAGAAGGAATGGAGGAGGAGAAAGAGGCAGATTGCCCTGTTCCAAGCTCCTAATGCTTCTTCTGACCTCAGCACACATGGGAAGAAAAGATAACTAGAGACAGAGGTGACTGGACTGTTCAGGTCACCTTAACCCTGTTTTCCTGCCATGTGGAAGAGAGTCCGAAAGTGCCGTGAGCAGGAGGATGCTGGCCACGCTCCCTCCCGTGCTGCAGCAAGCCCTGCTCACCACGCTTCCCTGAGAGCCGGCACTCCAGCCGCACTGCCTGCCTCGTGGGTGGGGAGGAGAAACCTGCAGTCCCCTAGAAGCTATAAGGTGTCTGATCCTTGGCATGTCCAAAACAACACCACATTTTCCCCCAAAGTTTGCTTCCCCTCAGATATCAGTGACGCCCCAAATGCTAGATATTCTCCCAAATTCTCTTCTTTCGTCATCCTATCTACTCAATCATCTCCAGCTGGAATATTGTTGGTTCTGATCTTACATGGTGCACGGACCTCTGGTCCCCTCCGTCACCACTGCCCTAGTCAGCCTGTCTGCTCCCTTCACTGGAAATCCCAAGGGCACCTCCAGTCCCAACCCAACCACCAGCCCTGCTCCCATAAGCAATCTTTGGATAAGCTTTATCTTCTAATTTTATAAAATTAATAACTGCTTGTGATAGGAAACTTGTAAACTACAGAAAAGTACAATACAGAATATGTAAGAATAATACCTGACTACATTTAACACATTTACATTTTCTTAAACTCCTTTCTTCTATTTTATTTTAGGGTGTTTTCTTCGGGGTGGAGGTGCAGAGGGTATTGAGTCTTGCTTTTTATTTCTGCAAAATGTATAGTTTTCTATCTGGCTTTTCTCACCTGACATCTTGTGAGGATTGTGTCATACTAAAGATTCTTAAGCCTCATTCTAATGGTTGCATAATATTTTAAATCTCAATTATAATTTATTTAGCAATTCCGCACTGTTAGGAATCATGTCGGTTCATGTTTTTCACAAGGATGAGATGATCTGTAATTCTTATTATTCTCTTAGTTTCCTGGAAGTGAAATTACTTGGTGCAAGGTACTAATCTTTTAAGGCTCCTAATTTTTTATATAAAAAGACAACTTACCAGTAGAAAATATTATTATTTTTCCTTTCTAAAAATTTTTGCAAATTCGAAAGTTCGGAAATGACATATTTTCCTTTTTATTTCCTTGATTACTATTGATGATAGAGTGAATATATTAATAAATATTATATATAAAAAATATATATGTCATTTGTGTTTTTTCTTCTTTGTGATGCCCACTCGTTTCCTTAGCCCATTTTCCTAAAGGAATCTCAATAGTTTTATCATAATCTTAATCTTAATAATTATAATCTCATAATCATAATCGAAATAGTTTTAGCTCTTTATGATTAAGGATATTTATTCTTTGTCTCCTATATTTTTGACAGGCTTTTCCCAATTGACTATTAGCCTTTTAATTTTATTTATGGTTTTTGTTTGGTTTTTGCCTGTAGTGTTTTTATGTATAGGTGGCCCTGTAGTATCAATTTCAACTATTCAATCTACAGTTGATTTACTGATATATGATAGGTAATACTTTTAATAGTTTTTTAACACTAATGATTTATGATGTATCTGTCATATTTAAAGGTCTTATATATGTTCTGTGCTATTTAACTTGTTTGAATAGCACAAGCATGATGATACACTCCATGTCTGAAAACCTCACTGTCTCCCCATTGCCTATAGCAATCATTTCCCACCTGGCCAATCATCAAGAGCACCACTTGGTGAATTTTTTTTAAACTGACTTCTAGATCCTTACCACTAGAGAAATTAATTCAGTAGGTATGAGGGAAGAATGTCAGACTATTTTTAAAAGCTACTAGATGATTTTGAAAATCAGGTTTTAGAAACACTGGCCGGTAGTGTAAATTCTAAGCCCCTTTGTGGCACCAATACTCTTAGTTTCATCTACTTCTGCTCCCTCCCCATCTCTCTACCTCTTGCTCTCTATTCTCAAGCCATAGTGAACCTAGAACACATATCTTGCTCCTGCTGTACCCTCCACCTGGACATCTCTCCACACCCAGCCTCTGCTCTCAAACTGAAGTCCCATCTCCTATGAGAATTAACCATCTCAAAGCTCTCTAGATGGCCCCAACCTCCTTTGAGCTGCTACTATTAGCATTTGTATTACATGGAATGGCATCCATTTATTTACAAATGTCTCTCCTAACCCACTTGAGACTACAGATGGCTTTGTGTGCAGAGGTCCAGTGGTGATCTTCCCAACTCCTTAACAGCTGATCTGGGAGGCAGAGGGAGACCCATCATGCTTATCACTCATTATAATTAATATTCTAAAAAGTAAGAAAGTAAATATTTGCCAGCTCTTCTGAGAAACTGAATCTAAAGTAACATTTTTCTAAGCCTCTGATAAACCCGGATGTTCTCACATCCTTTTCAGTTCCCCCTACCCAACAAACACTACAAGATACTGAAGTGAAATGCCATTGTTCTGAGAATAACGAACCTACCTCCGGGAAAAGCTCCTTTTCACCCTTCAGGCTGATGTCAGAGAACAAACGTAAAGTTCAAAGTGGAGGTTTAATTTTAGAGAAGGTCCTGAAAAAAACCCTGAAAGGGCAGGGCTAGAAAAGCCAGCTTGGCCCTAAGGACAATTAGGAAGAAAAGTATAAGAAAAACAAAAACAATAGGGTTTTGTTGTACTGTTAGGAAACCACCGTTTCAAAGGTGAAAGTGTCGTTTTACTGTCTCTCAGCTATGCCTGGCAGGAAATGTGTGTTTGCTCGGAATCCTAATTTGGGCGTGTTCCTGTAGAAATGTTGAACTGCTAAGGGAAACAGAAACTCAATCATGCAGGAAACTAGATACAGCAAAAACAGTTGTAGCTCAGTGTTGCTATAAGTAACAGTGGTGTGGAGGCCGATAAAGAAAAAAACCTGTTCCTCATTAGAAAGCAAGCAGACAGCTCTCTCTCTATTACCATGAGAGTCCGAAGATTACCCTTGAACATTCAGATTTTCTATTGTGCCAGACCGGACCAAGAGCCTTTTGTAAAGGTAAGTTGGAGTTTCTGAGAGTTAATAAGGTGCTGGTGAATCCTCAGAGATCTGCCACTCAGTATGTTTTGAAATGCTTTCTAATTAGAAAAGATTGTGCTGACATTTCAACAAAAGCAGTTATTTTATTTGTTTCGATGGGGTTTGCTCCTTTCCTCTGGAGTCAAAAATCCATATTTGATATTTTTCATTTCACAGCCTATTTTGTACATGAGTTAAATGTAGAGTTCACCAAAAACATGTGCTTTATTGAATATATTTAAGGTGCTGGATTTGTGATTCTTTGACAGTGTTTTAAGTAAATGCACTTTGAGAAGATGGTATAATTTATACACTAATTTGCATATCTGTACATCTGGCTGAGATGATGGCTGGTGTCTATTGCTGTGCATTTCGGAAATTGAGGAGTGCATTATCTGACAGCTTTCACTAGATGTAACTTAAATGGTTTTTCTGTAAAATGCTGAAGTCATTAATAATGATACCCAAATACTGGTGAATTAGTCACTACATATATATACCTCCTTCAATCTCAGAATAATGCAGCCATTTATCCAGACTTTAGGAGGGCCTGCAAAGAGATTTTTAAGGTGAAATTGACTTTGGTAGTATATCTTACAGTGAAATAAGAAATGTGTATAACATCCTGTTACTCAGTTTTGAAGCAAGGACTAAGTTGATGGTTTTTGAATTAATGCATAAAGAATCATAACCTAATTGTAATAGAGAATAAAGCTTGTGTCTGTGGTGTTGCTCCTGGTAGATGTTACCATTTGTTATTTCTATCAGGGTTGGTTACTAGTTGCACAGCCCTGAGAGAAAACATTAGGAGTCTTGGTTATAAAACTATTCTTGTATTTCCGATTACCTTATTTATAGAAAACTTACAGGTCGATCTCTGATTCGTCACTTAACAATTCAAATTCAGATACAGACGAAAGGAGAATAATTTAGGGAATGTCAAGGGTAAATAATGTAAGATACTTGTGGAGTTACTATATAATTCTCACTTGGTGACTGAGCAATCAGCAGTAGTAGCAAAAGTGGAAAACCTGTGACTTTAGTTGTCACATAATAGGTGCTTCAGCTAGACTGTGTTAAATTCTGCATTTTTTTCTCAAATTGAAATTGAAATTAGCCATTTCCCCAAAGTCCTGGTTCAATTCATGTCCTGCTGCTAGAACTCCACCTGTTAGAGGCAACTGTGTAACAGGTCATTTTTTAGCAGGTGAAGGAAAAGCAAATATGCCTTTTTTCTCGGCTTGTTTCCCCCACTTCAGATCATCACTGTTGAGGAGGCCAAGCGCAGGAAGAGCACCTGCAGCTACTATGAAGACGATGATGAGGCGGCCCTGCCAGTCCTGCAGCCCCACAGTGCACTCCTGGAGAACATGCACATTGAGCAGGTGAGTTCTTGCTGGGCACATAAGATGGGCATCTTCCAGGCCTCAAAGAGCATCTCCCATCCCTGACTGAATTGGCCCTTCTCACCCGGGGAAAAGCAGACGTAAGTCTTAAAGAAAGAGCACAGCAACCTAACCAAGGCCAGTGTCCCTCTCCCTGTTAACATGACGTTATGATAACATTCCCTGCCATCTTCTCAGGGGTGTGAGGATTTGGCCAGACACTACATCCATCTCCCCAACCTGAATGAAAAGCTGTTTCTCATCTTCAAAACAATTTCATTTTATTGGTACATACCATAAAACACACAAGTCTTAGTGTACACCTCGATGAATTTTGACATGTGTATATACCCCTTTAACTCTCACCAGATCAGGATATCAAATATTCTCACTAGTTTTCCCCTCCTTCACCTGTTTCACCCAACCTCCCAGCCCCCTCTCCTACGGCAACCATCAGTCTGTTCTTTGTGTTTATGAGTCTGTTTCTGTTCTGTTTGTTTTGCAAAACAGTTTTTAAGTGTCTTACCATAGTGCTAACACATTCAAAATGATCCAGATTTATCCTAGTGATTATTGCAGAGTTCCAATGGTTTTAATTTACCAGGCTTAATAAGAGTCATATAGTAAACACACTTCATTTGTTTTATGACAACTGCATATGACTAAGAGTAATTTTCCTTTTTCTATGATTTTCTTTCTTCACTTAATATTTTTTGAAAATCTGTTACTTCAATTTTATGAAATATTATAATGTGCTATATTTCAACTTAAGTAAGGAATCTCTTGCACTTCTCCCATCAGTCTACTTAAAAATTTGAATTTCAGAAACTTTAAAGAAACATCAAATTCAACTCCCTCAGTTTACAAATGAGTCTAAGGTCCAGGAAAGCCAAGAGACTTGACCAAGCAGAGATGGGGTTCATGCTGAAACTAGAGCTGATATTAAGCTTTCTGAAGGTTTCAGCATTTCATAGCCTCCTTTGTTAGTATTTTTGAAGAGATATACATTATTGATATTTATGGCAGCCCAGTTTAAGCTAAACATTAATGTAGGTGACAGATACAAATGAGATGAGGGCAGAGAACATCTGACTTAGTATAAACCACCTGTGTTTTCTTGTTGTTACTACTTCTGGAGGAAGCTGCAGTTGTCAATAACAACTCTGATCCTATGAACAAGAACAACTGGAGAAATGTGAACTGCTTGGTGAAAGGTTGAAGTGTGAAGGGGAGAGCATGTGTCTAGTTCATACCCCTCTATCAAGCCAGGTGCTGTATCTCCAAATAGGGGCCAAGTGATGCCTTGGTCGGGCCCCTGAGAGGGAGGTTGCCCTGTGTGGCATCTTGGCCAAGGTAAACACTGTCAAGCCATGACTTCCCCTTCCCTTTCTTGATTTATGGTGGCAAATGTTTGCCAGAGTAAAGGAGAGCAATAGATAAGAAGTGTGATTTTGAATTTGAGCGCCAGTTACTTTTATGCTGCAAGTTCATCAGTGATCTGTGGGTGAACTGTATATTTACATCTCCATCTTTGGATCTGTAGCTGGCCCGACGCCTTCCAGCAAGGGTACAAGGGTATCCATGGAGACTTGCATACAGCACATTAGAGCACGGAACCAGCTTGAAGACTCTCTATCGGAAGTCAGCATCACTAGACAGTCCTGTCCTACTGGTCATCAAAGATATGGATAATCAGGTGAGACCTATTCATCTCATAGAAAACATTTTTTAATGAAGATTTTCTAACTTGCGCAACAGTAGAGACTCTAGTACAATGAACTCCCATCGCCCAGATGCCACAGTTAGGACTTCGCCACATGTATGTTATGTGTCTTTCTTTCCTTTGTTGGTTTTTCTTTGCTGAAGTATTTTTAAGTAAATCCCAATTATTATGTCATTCATCCATACACACTTAAGAATGCATGTCTAAAAAAAGAAAATGGAACTTCTCTCCAAATCCAGTCACATTCTAAGGAATTTTCTTCCTGTGCACACCATACAGTGGGAAGCTATAATGGTCATCTCCAATCTAAAGCTGAGAAGTTGGAGAAAAGGCAAATCTTGATTGAGAGATAGTTGCAGAAAGAAGTTCTGGTGCCATACTAAAACTTTGTCCAGGTGGCCGAAGTAGTGCCCATAAACCTTGCCTGTATGGCTGCTGAGATGCAGAGCCAGTCAAGGCTGTGGTGTGCTGTACCTGAAGGGCCCCATTATTAGGAAAAAGCAGGTTATGCTCTGTTCCATTGCTTATTGCACTTCTGCCTGTGTTATAGTTGGTCTGGGAAGCACTGGTGAAATCTAGGTACTACCCCCATCTACCCTACACTAGTACTTCTTCCCTCTGTCAGCTTGGAGTGTGAGTGGAATCTGTCCAAGTGTTTTTCATATTCTATCCAGTCAGGCTTCTGCTTCACAAAAGGAAGTCTTCTTTCAAGTCTGCTCTTTATTCATTTAATTTTGATCTGTGTTATATCAAGAAGAAATTCCTTTAAAATTTTAAGATGTAGGTGTCATTCTTTTCTCTTTCTGACACTAAAGCAGGTTTTACTCAACCACCATTCATTTATTCATCCATTCAAAAAAAGTATGAGTGCCTGTTAAGTGTGGGGCACTATTAGACCTTGGGGACCTTGCTGTAAAGCCATATGATTGGAATCATTTTAAGGGAAATAGATCTTTGCTGTCATAATCTGTCTTGGGAAAAATTAGCAGAGCAATGGGGGTGCTGAAGGTACTGACTTTTTCAACCATGATCTTTTCTGGGACTTCACTGCAGTATAATTATAGATGATGAGTTGTAGGGAGATTAGTTTTGCTATTATCATTACTCTCATTATTTCCTGGTTGATGACACTTTATTTAATCCTGAGCCAACCCAAATAGTGGGTAGAGTCAAGTTAAAAATTAAAATAATAATAACAAAGGTTTAAATGGAATTACTTGGGGAGTTATTGAAATATTTGAGAAGTTGGGTGCCAAGTTTTAGATGAGATATGGCTAGATGGTTTTAGGCCACAAACACAAACTCTAACAAGTATAGATTATTTCTCCTTTTAATTCACGAAAAGATATCAAACTTGTTGGGGAATGGATTGGCAGCACAGAGCACGTATTGATGAAGCACAGATTCACCCAGCTTCCTGTCAGCAGATAAGTAAACGGGGCCTATAACTGAAGGTTACACTATTTGTCAAAAGCTGTAGTCTTAATTGAATTTGCTACCCTGGAGGCACTTGTGCTGTTTGAAGACACCTGGATACTAACTCTGCTTTCCCCACCCTATATACCCACAAAGCAAGAATGTGGCTTTTCTGTGTTTGAGAACATGATAGAACAACACCTGTAAATTTATCTGGAAATGAATTATGTAAAATTCAAATATAAAAGTATTATGATATGGAGAATGGCAGCACTGAGGAGCTCTGCAGAATCAATCCTCAATGAAATAACCATAACTGGTGGAAATTAGGAAAACAACAATCCCTTAAAGTTTCTGAAAAGTGTCCTAAGGGCATACAACAAGTGATGAAACCTTTATTTAAGACAAGCTAATAAAGCTCAGTAATAACACTGAGCATCTGTGGCACTTGAAACACAACTGTTCTGTCCCCTGCAGCCCCCATTTCACTGACAGAAGCTCTACTCTGGACACATGTGAACAAGAAGATGGGGAGTTCTCTCCCCTTCAGCTCCCAGGCAAGAGTGAGGATATACCCCCTCTAGGAGCAAGTCCCAGCACCTCTTATAACCTATAGCAGAAGATCTGTATTTCAGCTAAATTCCAGGCAAGTGTGGCCTAGAAGTAGGGGGCTCTCTTCTCTACCCAGCCCCTACCCACAGGGCAGATGCTCTCCCTTAGGCTGGCAGGCAAAAATACAGGGGTCTCTAATTCCCTTGCCACAGCTCTTAGGGCAGAAGTTCTATGCCAGATGAGGCAAGTCAAGAACAGCAGCTCCTGCCTCTGCCTAACACCCTGCTCCTAAAACAAGATTGTTTCTCTGAACAGAGCAGGACACTGTGTAGCCCCCAGCTCCAGAGCACAGCCACTTGTTCCTAGCTCTATGAGAAGAGGCGATTAAAACATAGAGTCTGCTCACCTCCTCCCATAGAAAAACCATATGTAGAAAGTTACAGTTACATATATAGAAAGGTCTGAAAAATACCTGAAGACTCACAGAATAGTTCTTCTGCAACACAGGACAAAAAGAAAAAAGCCACATGGAGCTGGGAAGGAAGGGCAGAGAAGCTGTCTTGCCAGGATGCACCTTGCCCCTGAGGTGACCTACAAAAGGGAAGAATATCACACACAGCTCATCTCTGTAGAGTAGGGGTTTGAGTCCCCCACTGGGAACCCTAGTCTGCACCACAAAAGAAGCCCTTAAAATGACTGGATTCCAAAGCCAGTGAGGCTAATGTCTGGGTGAGCAGAGGGCTGCAGGAATCCAAGAACCCACTCGTGAAGGGCTTGTGTAGACTTACTTGCTGTGAGTCCCACTACTGTGGTAGTAGCTTCAGAAGTGCCTATGCAAGGTATGAAGGAGATTGGTTGACTAATCTTAGGGAGTTTATTGAGGGCAGGGATCTGTTGGGGAGCTCTCTGGGAACAGAAGTGCTGATGGGTGCCATTTTTTTTATGGTCCTTCCTTGCTAGCCTGATGCTGTGGGGTGCCATTTTTGGAAATTTCCTTTTTTTGGTGCTGCTCACCCCCCTCGACCTTCTCCTGTGGCCCTGCCATACCAGGTGCTCGGGCTTGCCCCAGCCTGGCATTCATCCACTACAGCCCCTGACTCGCCAGACCCAGTACACTGGCTCATCCTGGACAGGCATTCATCCACTGTGGCTCTCGCTCCACCTCATGCAGTGGTTGGCTTTACCCAGCCAGGCCCCCTCCACCACAGCCTCCAGCCCCTGCCATGCTGTGGTCTTTAACCACCATGGCCTCCACCCCACCAGACCTGGTACTACTTGTAAAAGTAATGGTGAATGTTAAAAGACAAAAGAAGTAAAATTAACTAAAACTATAATAATTAAGGGATGCATAAAATAAAAAATGTAAAATGTGACTTCAAAAATACAGAATGTTGAGTGGGGTAAAAATGTAAGGTTTTAGAAAATGTTCAAATTTAATTTGCTCGAAAGAGACATATATGCTATATGCCAACCTTAGGGTAACCATAAAGCAAAATCCATAGCAAATACACAAAAGAAAATAAGAAAGGCTTTTAAACATAACACTAAAGAAAGCCATCAAACCACAAGGGAAGAGAGAAAAAGATAAAGAAAGGAGCAAAGAGGAATTATGAAAACAGCTAGAAAACAACAGACAAAATGGCAATAAGTACATACCTGTCAATAATTACTTTAAATGTAAATGAACTAAACTCTCCAATCAAAAGACATAGAGTGGTTGAGTGGATAAGAAAACAAGACCCATCTCTATGTTGCCTATAAGAAACTCACTTCAGAAGTAAAGACACACACAGATTGAAAGTGAAGGGATGGAGAGATTCCATGCAAATGAAAATGAAAAGACTGGTGTAGATATACTCATATCAAATGGAATAGACTTTAAAACAAAGACTATAATGAAAGACAAAGAAGGGCATTACATAATGACAAAAGAATCAATCCAGCAAGAAAACATATTTATAAATATAGATGCACCCAACATAGGAGCACAAAAATACATAAAGCAAGTATTAATGAACCTAAAGGGAAAAATTGACAGCAATATAATAACAGTAGGGGAATTTAAGACCCCACTTATATCAATGGTTAGATCAACCAGACAGAAAATCAATAAGGACACTTTTATCTTAATACATTAGACCAGATGGACTTAATAGACATATGTAGAACATCCTATCCAAAAGCAGCAGAATATACATCTGTTCAAGTGCACATGGAACATTCTGAAGCACAGATCATGTTAGACTACAAAACAAGTCTTAATAAATTCAAGAATATAGAAATCCTATCACCATCTTCTCCAAACACAATGGTATTACACTAGAAATCAATTACAAAGAAAACAGGAAAAAGAAACACACAACTGTGGAGGTTAAACAGCATGCTACTGAACAACCAATGGGTCATTGAAGAAAACAAAGAAGAAATTAGAAAATACAAAGAGACAAATGAAAACAGAAATATGACATACCAAAATCTGTGTGATGCAGCAAAAGGAGTTCTAAGAGGGAAGTTCATAGCAATACAGGCCTACCTCAAGAAAAAAGGAAAAACTCAGTCTAACCTTACAACTAAAAGAACTAGAAAAAAGAAACACAAACAAAGCTGTAAGTTAGTAAAAGAAAGGCAGTGATAAAGATCAGAGCAGAAATAAATAAAATAAAAAAGATCAATGAAACCAGGAGCTGGTTTTTTGAAAAGGTAAAACTGACAAGCCTTTAGCTAAACTCACCAAGAAAGAGAGGGCTCAAGTAATTCAGAAATAGGAGAAAAGTTATAAGTCATACTACAAAACAAAGAATTATAAAAGACTACTACTACAAACAATGATATGCCAACAAACTGGACAACCTAGAAGAAATGGACAGATTCCTAGAAATACACAATATTCTAAACTGAATCATGAAGAAATGGAAAATCTGAATAGACTAATCACTAGTAAAGATAATGAATCAGTAATCAAAACCTCCCAACAAACAAAATTCCAGGACCAAATGTCTTCACTGGTGAGATCTACCAAACATTCAAAGAATATTTAATACTAACCTTCTCAAACTCTTTCAAAAAATTGAAGAGGAAGGAACTCTTCCAAACTCATTTTGTGAGACAAGCATTACTTTGATACCAAAACCAGATTAGGACACCACAAAAAAAGAAAATTACAGGTCAATATCCTTAATGATCATAGATGCAAAAATGCTCAATGAATTATTCAACAGCACATTAAAATGATGTACACCACTACCAAATGGGGTTCCAGGGATGCAAGGATGTTCAATATCTGCAAACCAATCAACATGATACACCATGTTAACAAAGTGAACAATAAAAACCATACTATCTCAATAGATGCAGAAAAAGCATTCGACAAAATTCAGCATTCATTTATGATGAAAAACTCTCAACAAAGTTGGTAGAGGGAACATACCTCAATATAATACAAGGCCCTATGTAACAATGCCATGACTGGAATCATACTCAATTGTGAAAATCTGAAAGATTTTCCTCTAAGATCAGGAATAAGACAAGGATACCTACTCTTCTACTTTTATTCAACAGTATACTGGAATTCCTGGCCACAGCAATTAGGCAAGAAAAAGAAATAAAAGGCATCCAAATCAGAAAAAAAATGTAAACTGTCACTATTTGCAGATGCCATGATACTATATGTTGAAAACCATAGAGAATCCACCAAAAATTGTTAGAACTAATACATGACTTAGTAAAGCTGTATGATATAAAATCAATCTGCAGAAATCAGTAGCATTTCTATACAGTAAAAATGAACTATCAGAAAGAGAAATTAAGAAAACAATCCCATTTACAATTGCATCAAAAAGATTAATATACCTTGGAATAAATTTAACCTAGGAAGTGAAAGACCTATGCACTGAAAACTGTAGGAAACAGAAGGAAACAGAAGACAAAAATAAATGGAAAGATATTTCATGTTCATTGATTATAAGAATCAATATTGTTAAAATGTCCATACTACCCAAAGTAATCTACGGATTCAGTGAGATCCCTATCAAAATTCCAACGGCATTTTTCACAGAACTAGATTTAAAAATTTGTATGAAACTATAAAAGATCTTGAACAGCCAAATCAACCTTGAGAAAGAACAAATCTAGTGGTATCACACTCCCTAACTTCAATCTATATTATAAAACTATAGTAATCAAAACACTGTGGTATTGGCATAAAAATAGACCCAGACCAATGGAACAGAATTGAGATTCCAAAAATAAACTCACTTATACAGACAATTTATGACAAAGAACCAAGACCACACAATGAAGAAAGGACAATCTCTTTAATAAATGGTGTTGGAAAAACTGTACAGATACATGCAAAAAAGTGAAACTAGACCACTGTCTGACACTATCCACAAAACTTAGCTCAAATTGGATTAAATGCTTGAATGTAAGACCTGAAACCATAAAATTCCTAAAAGAAAACAGGCAGTAAGCTCCTCAACATCAATCTTAGCAATGTTTTTTGAATCTGATGTCGAAGACAAGGGAAATAAAAGCAAAATAAACAAATGGGACTATATTGAACTAAAAAGCTCTGCCCAGTGAAGGAAACCATCATCAAAGTGAAAAGGCATCCTACTAAATGGGATAAGATTTTTACAAACCTTACATCCAGCAAGGAGTTAATGTGCAAAATATATAAAGGACTCATACAACTTAACAAAAAAAGAAACAAGCAACACAATCAAAAAATGGTCAGAGGATCTCAGTAGACATTTTTCCAAAGATATATACATATGGCCAACAGGCATGAAAAGATGTTCAGTATCACTAATCACCAGGGAAATGCAAATGAAAACTACAATGAGATACCATCTTATACCAGTTAGATTGGCTATTATCAGAAAGGCAAAATAACAAGTATTAGGGAGAATGTGAGAAAAGGGACCCCTCATATACTGTTGGTGGGAATGTAAACTGGTGCAGCCACTATGGAAAGCAGTATGGAGATTTCTCAAAAAGTTGAGAACAGAAATAACATACAACCCAGCTATTCCACTTCTGGGTATTTACTGAAGAATTTGAAAACACTAATTTGAAAAGATATATTCACCCTGATGTTCATAGCAGAATTATGTACAATAACCAAGATACAGAAACAACCTAAATGTCTATTGATGGATGAATGAATAAAGCAGACGTGATATACATACACACTGAAATACTCAGCCATAAAAATAAAGAAATCTTGCCATTTGCAACAATACAGATGGACCTTAAGGATATTATATTAAGTGAAATAAGTCAGAAGGAGAAGGACAAAAGCAGTATTATTTCACTCATATGTGGAGTCTAAACAAAAAAACAAATGAAACAAAACAAAAACTCATAGATACAAAGAATAGATTGATGGTTACCAGCAGGGTAAGGGGTTAAGGGGTGATGAGGGAATGGATGACAGAACTCAAAATTATGATGAGGGCTGATAGCTAGGCTTTTGGAGATGATCACTTTGTAATGGGAACAGATGTCAAATATAATGTACAACTGAAACTTATATAATGTTATATATCAATTTTACCTCAAAAAATTTTAAAGTCTTTTCTAATATATTTGGAGAAAAAAAAAAGACATAGAGCTCTGAAGCTCCCCCAAAGGAACTGACTTTATTTAGAAGAGTATAGGGAAATTCAGGCTGAAGGGCACTCTAGAAAACAATGAAAATTTTTGTGGTAAACAATTAAGAGGAGGCTTGTATCTCCATGAAGGCAGTAAGCTAAACTTTAGACCATCTAGTTTATGAGCGAGAACCAGAGAAAGAGCCGGAGCCAGCTAAGGAGAGCCTCCTGGAGTCATAGACTGACCAAAGAAACTACCCCTGTAAAGGGCCCAATTATAATCAAATCAGACTGTAGAATAATTTATATATTATAAGGCATTGTGGAAAATAACAGAACAATCACCAGGCAATTAATAGAGTCTGATTTTAATTAATAAATGGTGTTGGAAAACCTGTTTAATTCCAGTGAGGTATAGAAATGTTGCTCCTGTACTGTTCTATTACATCTTTCTTTCTGTGGTAATTTTGTTATACATATTACATTAACATATATTACCAACCCAACAGTAAGTTGTTAATGATTACTACTTTATGTAACATTTCTCTACTAAAGAATATGTGAGAAGGAAGGAAAGCAAATATACATTTGTAGGTTTTCTTATATTAACCTTCCTTTGACCACGTCTGGGTGTCTTAATTTATTCTGGTGGAGTCCTTTGTTCTGTTATTGCTGTATATATTAAAGTTTTATATTGTATAGACTTAATACCATCAGCACATATTACGTAATTTCTAAATAAATTGATAGAAAAAAGAAAACAGACAATTTCTTACATAACCACAATGCTATATACCTAGCAAAACTAACAGTAATTCTGTAGTATCATGCAATCCCCATTCCTAAAACAGATTTCCATGATTGCTAAGAAAATTTTAGCTAAGAAAGACTATATTTAGACTCCTGCAAAGGGCTAGAGCATACGGATGGCTTTTCTCACTGATCAAAAAGGGACCCACTTTCTTCTACCCATGTCTACTGCCTTTCTTGTCATGTTTTAGCACATCCTTTTAAAAATAGGTGGCTATCTCATTGTATTTTAGTTTTTTTACTTCAGGATCACCAAAAGAAGGGAAGTTGACTTTTGATGTTTTAGTTTGTTCTTAGCAGCTCTAGGAAAAGGCTTGGTAGTAGGAAGCACAGAGAACTTTGGTTAGAAAGAGTTTCTAGACTTTTACTCTGCCTAATTTTTAGTATTTCAAGTTGCCAGCAACTGAGTGTAATTTGTGAAAAAGAATTTCCACAATGATTATAATCTAAAATACTTTTGAAAAATTATAAAACTTTTTTCCAGACAACCTCCATTTAAAGCAATATTAAGTGGGACTTGAAGTAGAAGTATATTAGGATTACTTAGAGACATTTTCAAAACATATATGCTGAGTCTTGCCAACTCTCATCCCTGTAAGTACTGATCAGGAAACTGAGGCAGTGGGCATGCATATTCTTAAAAATATGCACTTTCCAATCCCCAAAACAAGAAAAAATAGAAAAATCATTGATTCAGATACATTTAAATTGCCTTTAATGTCCACAGTATTGTGGAATTGTTACTTTTTTCTTGAAAGCCATTTCAAACTATATTGAATCAATTATGTCAAAGAAACGGTGTTAATAAGCATATTGAGAATTCATTTTTACAAATCAATAGAAAGAAAAATTTATTTTCCCTAGGGAAATACTGACCACGATTCCACTTGTAAAACACAAGAGATGACCTTGTTCTCTTGACCACTCATGTCTGCATACAAGATGTATCTTACTGTTTAATGTTCCCAATATGTCATCTGTATTCACAAAAGGAAATTTGTGAAGTCTTTTAAAATTGGAACAATGGTTGGCCTTTGACAAATAAGTTCTCTGAGCCACTTGAGTTCCAGTTAGAACTGGGGACATTTTATGTATGTTTGTTGGTGGTTTTTTTTATTTAAGATCTCTAAGTTAGTAATGATCTTTGCTAAAAGAGGTATACCTCTCTGAACAGAACATGAGATCTCAGGACAGGATTGTGTTAAAAATATTTCAGCCTTTCTTTGGGAGATTTAGGTTCAAAAATAGATAATGTTTCTGTCTTCTTTTGACAGATTTTTGGAGCATATGCAACTCATCCTTTCAAGTTTAGTGACCACTATTATGGCACAGGCGAAACTTTCCTCTACACATTTAGCCCTAACTTCAAGGTATGGAGCTGGGGGAAATACCCAAACTGCCAGTGTCACAGCATGAAGAGTATCAGCGGGGTTGGAGGTGGGAGGTGGGGGGCTGTAATTGGAGCAGCAGGCTTACTGTGGCCTGGACTCCTCTGGCCTGGGTCAGCACCATGTGACTTGTAGCACACAGACTGCTCTGGGTCCCTCCCGGCACCCTGGGAACTGCTCTTTTGCATGGTCTCAGATACCGGGAGGGATTACAGGTAAGAGCCAACATGTGCCTAAGAGGTCTTTCCTGCTTCATAACCCCTTTGGAGACCGCCTCCTGGTGTAGAAATGGTGTGGCAGTCAGAAGCTGCCTCAGCCAGTGGGTAGTTCCCTTCCACACGGAGGTACTATCTTAATATTCCCTCTTTGCTAATTCTCCAGATTAAAATGTTGTGTTCTGTCTTGTATTTCTACCCTAAGGTCTTTAAGTGGAGTGGAGAAAACTCATACTTTATCAATGGAGACATAAGTTCTTTGGAGCTTGGAGGTGGAGGGTAAGGTTTCTGGTTGTTGTTATTAATTTGCTACTTGACCTGAGAGGGTCTGTTTTGACCCAGGTAACCATAACCTTTATGTCCAGTGATTTTAGCTAGTCCATGAGCTTAGATTAATTAGGACAGTGGCCTAACACATGTCCCTAAGAATCAAAGATAAAATGACTTAGGTGTCTAAATGAGGGACTGCTAGTACTTGTCTTCTAGGTATGACAGGTTATTTAAATTAAATAAAGGAAATGTACCCCTTCTTTTACAAGCAGTTTAGTGTGTTATCTATCTACTTATAAAGGAAAGAGGATGAGGCAAGAGAAGACAGTGTGCCACAAACAATTGAAATGTTTTCACCTTTTTGGGGCTCTTTTTTAACCTTTTCAGGGGCCGATTTGGTTTATGGCTAGATGCTGATTTATACCATGGACGAAGCAACTCCTGCAGCACTTTCAATAATGATATCCTTTCCAAAAAGGAAGACTTCATAGTTCAGGACCTCGAGGTATGGACATTCGAGTGAAATTCAGACTGCCTTAAAATAAAACATTAAAAGACTGGGTTCAATCAGGCCTCCTAAAACTGGCTGGAAGATGAAGCTCCAGCTCAGACTGCCTCATCCTACCATAATACTTTCTTTCTGCCATCATCTCAGAGCATGATCACATTGCAGAGAGATTCGGAAAGGTACAGGTGGACGGCAGACAATGAAGAAAGAAATCTGAAGTCCAGATTGTTGGAACACTTTATACTTCCGCTTCCTTCCAGTCCATGCAGTGAGGAATCAGAATATTTATAGATGTATGAGTTGAATGCAATTTTTATTTTTGGTAACTGTGAAAAAAAATACTGTGGAAATATATACATGCCCTGTATATTTATCAACATAATTTTCATTACCAAATTGTACAGCATACTGTTGTTTGCCATGGAAAAGGTTAGTCTCATTTAGAAAAAATGAGAGTGCATAGCACAAAGGGAATGAATAATTTTTTCAAACCTGTTTTATTTATTATTTCTAATATTGTCTGAAATGTGTTGGCAGTTATTTTCTTTTAATGTGTCAAATCTTGAAACAAAGAAATGTATACATTTTGTGCTATGTTTTGGCACCAAACCTACTTGTTTCATATAGTTTTATATTGAATTTTTTTTGCCCTGATTGTTTAGGGTGATATGTCTTACGCAGCATATGTATGCATAATTCTGAATTTTTAAAAACACCATTGTTCATTGATTTGACTATTATAGGCCAGCTTCCATTTAGTCATTAAAAAGACTTTAAAGTCATTAAAAATAGTTTTACCCACTCTGAACATAATCGTATAAATAAGAATAAGCCATTTCTCACCACCGTAAGTTGATCTTTACATGAATGGACACGTTTATGAGCCTAGACTTAGAAAAAACACTGCTTTCAAAAAGAAAATGTTTTGTTTCTTATAAAGTTGTGTGTCTTAATAACAAAACTTTATTTTCATAGTGTTTTTGGCATAATTTTCCCCAAGTTTTTACATAATGAACAGCCTCTATTTTAAGATGGACTAAGTGTTTTAATTTCTGCATATTTTATATCAAATGAAGAGTGTCAAATTAGTCCAATTGTCTTGGTTTCTAGATTATTTTATTTAAGAAAAAGCAATGCAAAGAAATGCATTCATACAAAAATTGGAATAAAAAATAAAACCTATTTTTTAACACCAACCCATTTTCACATCATAAAATACTCTTTTCTTAGAAAAAATAAAATAAAACCTCCTTAAAAAGTTACCATTATTGATTGCCGAACTCTCATGAAAGCCAAAGACTGCTAATGGAAAAAATTTTCAAGTAATAGCCAAAGCTAAGAAGTGGTCTATCATAAATTTTATATTCCTAGTGTTCTCTGAAAGGAAAAATTATTAACAAGTAATATTTATATACCTACATTAAAAAAAATAAAACCATTCCTAGAATGTTAACCTTAAGATGGCAGAATATTCCCTTTAGATTATTCTCTTATTTTAGAGTACCTATAAAAGAAAACAAGTTGCCAAGTGGCCTCCTGTCAGATCAACAATGATTTTACTCCACTCACATTCCAAGCAAGTTTAAAGGAATGATGTAAAATCTTAAATCTGTAACTTGGGTGTACGTTCACCCAGTTTCTCCTATTGAGAATTCTTGGTTAACAGCATATTGGCAGTTTAACCTTAATCTGCTTGTTAAATAATGTGTTGGTGTGAGATACCAGTAATGTCTCATGATGGTCACGTTCGCCATCTATGCCATTTGCAACCATATGCTATTAACAAACAAATGGCGATTTTGCATATAGTTCACTCCTGCCTAGTTTAGTCCATGATATTATACTTGTGAGAGCATATCCAGATGCTGTGTTCTCTATTTAAAACAGTATTGTCCAATCAGAAATGTGTGGCCCTTCATTTATGGATACTAAATATATGTAATGCAGTGCTAGCCCAATATTTTCAATAAAGAATTTATGCATTCAGTGTGATTTTTCTTTCCCAAGGATTCATTCAACAGGTACTTGTTGAATGCTAGCTAGTTTTTTCACTTGTGTGAAAGGATAATGAAATATCCAAGACTAAATATTAGGTCCAGTGCTTATGTTTTTATTGCTGTCTTGGAAATTCCCTCTTTGTTCCCTGTAGCCACCCCCTCATTCTCTCATCAGTTCATGAAAACTACTCCTGTTATAGTTACTAAAGACAACTCTTTGTTCTACCAGTTTTCTGTTCTTAATCCTTCTAGCTGTTCTTTGAAGAGCAACCTCCTCTTTTAACATCTCACTCTTGACTTACTTCCTAATTTCTATGAGAAACACCTTCCCTCTGATCAGTTTTCGTGATCTTAGACATCCTGTGTCCTGGTCCCTAAAGATGTAGACTTTTTACAGTCTTCATTGCTTCTCAGTTTCTCAGTTCATGAGTCTACATCAAATGTTTGGGTGAGGGGACAGCCAAATGAATATCTATGTTGAGCCAGACTCTGTTGAAAATGATTTAGATACATCTCCATGCTGAACTAGTGTGAGAAATATTATTGCCCTTCATTTGATTTCCCTTTCCTTTATTACTTTTCAAGTTTTAAAGGTATGTGAAATAGGACTAATAAAGAACTTTCCTTTTGAGGAAGGCACTGAAAATCTCTTAAACCAGAAAAAGAAGCTAAGAACTTTCTTTTTGAGGAAGGCACTGAGAATATCTTAAACCAGAAAAATATTCTTAAGATGCCTAACCTGTTTTTACCAGTATAATCAGATAAGAAAAGGAGGGCAGAAGTCAAAGGAAGTCCCAGAAACTCAAAGTTGGCCACACTTGGGCAAGTATCAAAAGTGCCTTTGACCACTTCTTCCTGCCCAATCAGGTCACACACACTCTCTCAATCACACACCCTAACCTCAGAGCATCACATCCTCTTCTCCTGTCTCCTTGCCTGTGACCATTACCCATAATCACCCCCTGGTGTCTTTACTGAGAAAATTAGGCTTTATAATTCACACCAGAATCTAAGGCCTTTCTGCCTTGCGTTCATTTCAAATCTCAAGTTATTCAGAATAAAAACTAGATAGGGCCAGTCTGTTGTGGTTAATCAAGCAATCAAAATGATTTTTCTTGTTAGAATACCTTTGGAGACCTATTTATTTTCTAGATCAGTGCTGTTCAATAGAACATTCTTTGATAATGGAAATGTTCTATGAATTTGCACTGTGTTTATGGTAGCCACTAGTCACCATATTCATACTGACCACTTGAAATGTCACCTGTGTTTGAGGAACCAATTTTTTTAAAATTTTAAATCATCTAAATTTAGCTACATATAGCCAGCCAATGGTGGCCATATTGAAGAGTACAGCTTTAGACCAAAATAAAGATTTGACTCAGCCAATTCATATTTCAGCATCAATGAACTCAAGACTGTTATTATCACCAGCAGAGAGCCTTTATTTCTAAGTACTTTGATTTGTCTCTGCCATTATGGATCTTCACATAGCTTGGCTATACCTAGAGTGTCCCACTGTTGAAGCTGATGAAGCAACCAGATGGCTGAGTTCCCTGAGAGTCTTTCCATACTGAATACTGGGATTTCTATAGGATTATTGATCCCCATCTCTAACCAAAGCGAATGAAAGTCTCTCCCAGTGCCCGGCAATCTCTCAAAGATTTCCTGCATTGGCTGTCAGCATGTGTTTTGTTCCTATGCTAGACCATGGCAGCCCTGTAGGATTCTCCATCCCTCACCAGGTACCCATCCACAATGCCCAGCCACAAGAAGGAGAAAAAATTCATTCCTTACACAGAATTGTACATCCAGTTTCAGAATCATCCGAGAATAAAGGATCACCAAGAATGCCTCAAATAGTTCAATTCAATGACCAGTCTTCCTTACTAAGCTGGCCAGCAGGGATGCCCACCAGCCACACGCACACCTGAAGAACCTGTCTGCCTGTAAAGTTTTCCTTATCAATCTGATGGAATCAAGGGTGATCAGAAGGCATAAGAGAAGAAACTAATGGAAAACCATAGTGTCTTATTTACCCATCAACAAGAATCCATCATTCGATCGATCACTCCATCTCTAAGGTTAGAAAAAGTAGCCTTGATAGAGCTTACCATAGCCCTTGAGGAAATGCTAAGCAAGAAACACCAACAAGAAACACATTCACTTTCAACAAACGTGGATGGCAAGGCATGTCTTCTCATGTCTGTACAGACAAAAAAATCCTCCATACTTTGACATACTTTGAAAACATTGAAATTCAACCAATCAGTTCAGCTTTTATCCCCAGAGCAGTCCTTGGCTTAACCTCAATATCCACTGGCTGGTAATCAGCTACATTTTACCTAACAGCTAAGATCAGTCCTTTCATCTCTGAAGACTTCAATTAACAATAAGTATAGTTCTGCACAGATTCGCTGTTTTTAAGTATTATATTGACTTTGAGAGAGCTGTTAAAAGGCCACATAATCCATACTCAGCGAGGCCTAGTCTTGTTCTCTTGCAGTATCCTGTTTCCTTATTAGATCCTTCAAAAGGTCTAGAAAGTAGATAGATTTGACCTGGGCTGTCCCAGGAGAGATGAGGGTATTTGGCATAGGTCCTTTTGAGCAGGTCATACAATCAGATCACCCAGGTCTAACTCAAAGCTTCTAAAGACTTCCAAAGGCAGCAAAGCATAGTGGTTAAGTAAAGCATGGATTACCTGAGCCAGATATTCTGGGCTTGTATCTCTGCTCTAGAGCTTACTAGCTCTACGACCTTGTTTAAGTAATTTAACCTTTATGTGCTTCACTTTCCTTATCTACAATATGGGGATAGTAATAACCACCCCACAATTGTATGATGACTAAAACACTCAGGGCCCAGCACAACGCACTACTAAGTGTTAGATAAATAAAACAATGCAGGAATTCCCCCTTCAAATGGAAAAATCAACCAATGATGTGAGAGTTGCAAAGAAAAGTTCTTCTAAGACAGTAACTTATTTAGCTATGAAAACCTTTTTCAGATATATTGCAATGGCTTCCACTGGGCTCTTTAGATATTTTTAATTGAGGTTTTGTTTCCTTTTTTAATTAAAAAGTAGTACACATTCATGGTAAAATTTTCAGACAGTACAGAATGGAATTCAGTAAAAGGGAAACATTTCCCTCCCAGAGGTAACAATTACAAAACTTCTTTGTGCTTTCTTCTAGAGCATTTATATGCATATACATATATTTATATCTTCTTCATATAAATGGAAGCATACTATACATACTGTTCTTCAGTTTGACTTTTTAATTTAACAGTATACTGCGAACATTTTGCACCAGTATATGTAGACTGACATCATTCTTCACTGCATGGTCTTATCATTATTTAAATAGTTCTTCATTAATGGACTTTTTTTTTCTGGCTACTACAAACAATCCTTAGTGTTCATCCTTGTATACAGAACTTTATACATTTATAAATTGTATATTGGTGAGGTAATTTTTGACAGTGAGTCAAAGAGTGTATGCACTTTTAATTTTATTTTATATTTTGTTTTTAATTCTTTTTTTAGAATTTTTATTGAAGTATCACTGATACACTTTTTTTTTGTATGCAATCTTATGTTGGTTTCAAGTGTACAACACAGTGGTTCAACAGTTACCCACATTATTAAATCCTCACCCCCACTAGTGCGATTACTCTGTCAACATAGAAGGATGTTACAGAGTCACTGACTATATTCTCCATGCTGTACTACCATCTCCATGACCAACTTACATTATGACTGAGAATTTTTGTACCACTTTATGTCCCTTACTCTCCCTACCTACCCACCCCTTCCCCTCCCCGATGGTAACAACCAGTCACTTCTCAGTGTCTATGAGTCTACTGCTATTTTGTTCATTTTGTTTTGAGATCCACAAAGAAGTGAAATAATGCATTGTGGCTCCCAGCAGAAGGGGGTTCCCTGCCTGCAGCAAGTTCTCTATCAATCTGGTCAGACCTAAGGAAGAAAAGGGTTAGAGGTTGGGGAAAGGTTTCTTTTTCTCATGGCTAAGTATCTCTCTTAGCACACTCTCTACCCCCTCCCACTTGGCTCCAATTCACAAGCTCTGTCACTGTGGCTGGGGCTAACATTTGGTTTCCTCCACCTCTTGCTCCAGGAGGAACTTTGTGGACGTGGGCATGTCCTTGTTGACTGGCAGGCTCCTGACCAATTATGTACCAGGAACAGAGAGGAGGAAAGAATGGCTGTTACTCTCCACTCCTTAATCTGAATTGGTTGGGTGACTCTGCTGTGGTGAACATCCCATTGATGTGCAAACAGGCTCTTATATTCATATCACTGTCAAGGCCAGGTGAGAAATTCTGGTTGAAAATTTTCATTGGCGCCACATATGGTATTTGTCTTTCTCTACCTGGCTTCTTTCACTTAGCATAATAGCCTCTAGGTCCATCCATGTTGTTGCAAATGGCAGGATTTCTTTTTTTATGGCTGAGTAATATCCCATTGTGTATATTACCACATCTTCTTTATCCATTCATCTATTGATGGACACTTAGGTTGCTCCCATAATTTGTCTATTGTAAATAATGAGGCATTAAACATAGAGGTGCACATATCTTTTCAAATCAGTGATTTTGTTTTCTTCATGTAATTCCCGGAAATGGAGTTACTGTGTCACACAGTATTTCTATTTTTAGTTTTTTGAGGAACCTCCAGGCTGCTTTCCACAGTGACTGCAGCAAATTTGTATTCCCATCAACAGAATCGGAGGATCCTCTTTTCTCCCCATCCTTGCTTATTATTTCTTATCTTTTGGATAGTGCCCATTCTGACTGGTGTGAGGTAGTATCTCATTGTGGTTGTGATTGGCATTTCCCTGATGATTAGCAATGTGGAGCATCTTTGCATGTGCCTGTTGACCATCTTTATTTTCGTTCTCTGGAAAATTGTTCAAGTCCTCTGCCCATTTTGGTTTTTTTGTCTTGTTTTTTTTTTTTTTTTGGTGTTGAGGCATATGAGTTCTTCATATATTTTGGATGTTAGATAAATTGTTCATGAATGTATTCTCCGATAATATAGGTTACCTTTTGTTCTGCTGATCATGTCCTTTGCTGTACAGAAACTTTTTAGTTTGATGTAGCCCTACATATTCATTTTTTATTTTGTATCTGTTGCCCAAAGAGATGTGTCCAGGAAAAAATTGCTCATGCTTATGTTTAAGAGATTTTTGCCTATGTTTTCATCTATGAACTTCATGATTTCTAGTCTTACATTTAGGTCTTTGATTCATTTTGAGTTTACTTTTGCATATGGAATTAGTAATCCAGTTTCATTCTCTTGCATGTAGCTGTCCAGTTTTCCCAACATCAGTTATTGAAGAAACTGTATTTTCCCTGTTGTATATTCATGGCTCCTTTACATATATATATATTAATTGACTATATATGTTTTGCTTTATATCTGGACTCTCTATTCTGTTCCATTGATCTGTGATCTGTTCTTGTGCCAGTACCATACTGATTTGATTACTGTAGCTTTGTAGTATAGCTTGAGGGCAGGTATCATAATACCCCTAGCTTTGGTCTTCTTTCTCAGGATTGCTTTGGCTATTCAGGGTCTTCTGAGGTTCCATATGAATTTTAGGATTATTTGCTCTAATTGATTGAAAACTGCCATTTGTAATTTGATAGGGATTACACTGAATCTGTAAATTGCTTTGGGCAGGATGGCCATTTTGACAATATTAATTCTTCCTATACATAAGCACAGGATAGATTTCCGTTTATTTGTGTCTTCCTTAATTTCTCTCACGAGTGCCTTGTAGTTTTCAACGTACAGGTCTTTTACTTCCTTGGTTAGGTTTACTCCTAGGTATTTTATTCTTTTTGATGTAATTGTAAATGGAATTGTTTTCCTGATTTATCTTTCTGTTAGCTTGTTCTTGGTATATAGGAATGCAAGAGATTTCTGTGTATTAATTTTGTATCCTGTAGCTTTGCTGAATCCAGTTATTAGTTCTAATAATTTTTTGGTAGGGTCTTTAGGGTTATCTATATATAATATCATGTCATATAGTGACAGTTTAACTTCTTCCTTATTATTTGGATACTTTTTATCTCTTTATCTTGTCTAATTGCCATGGCTAAAACCTCCAGTACTATGTTGAATAAAAGTGGTGATAATGGACATCCTTGTCTTGTTCCTGATATTACAGGAAAAATTTTCAGCTTTTCACCATTGAGTATGATATTATCTGTGGGCTTATAGTATATGGCCTTTATTATGTTGAGGTATGTACCCTCTACATGCATTTTGTTAAGAGTTCTTATCATGAATGGATGTTGAGTTTTGTCAAATGCTTTTTCATCATCTATTGAGGTGATCATGTGGTTTTTATCTTTTTGTTAATTTGTTGTATGATGTTGATTGATTTATGAATTTTTTACCATTCTTGCATCCCTGAAATAAATCCCACTTGGTCATGGTAGATGATCCTTTTGGTGTATTTTTGAATTCAGTTTGCTAATATTTTCTTGAGAACTTATCTATGTTCATCAGGGATATTGGTCTAAAATTTTTTTCTTTTTTTCTTTTATTTTTTGTAGTGTCTTTGTCTGGTTTTGGTATTAGAGTGATGCTGGCCTCATAGAATGAGTTTGGAAGTATCCCTGCCCTTCTACCTTTGGAATACTTTAAGAATGGGTATTAGGTCTTTTTTAAATATTTGATAGATTTCAGCTATGATGCCATCTGGTCCTGGAATGTTGTTTGTTGGGGGTGTTTTGATTACCAGTTCAATATCATTGCTGGTAATTTGTCTGTGCAGATTTTCTGTGTCTTCCTGAGTCAATCATGGAAGGTCGTGTTTTTTCTAGGAATTTTTCCTTTTCTTCTAGGTTGTCCACTTTACTGGCATATAAGTTTTAATAGAATTCTTTAATAATTCTTTGTATTTCTGGAGTGGTATCCATTGTGACTATTCCTTTTTTTTCTGATTTTACTTGTGTGGTCTCTTTTCTTGATAAGTCTGGCTGGGGGTTTGTCTAGCCTGTTTGTCTTCTCAAAGAATCAGCTCTTGATTTCATTGATTTTTTAAAAATTGTTTTATTCTTCTCTATTTTATTTCTGCTGTGATCTTAATTATGTCCCTCCTTCTACTAACTCTGGGCTTCATTTGTCTTTCTATTTCTAGTTTCTTTAATTTTGAGTTTAGACTGTTTATTTGGAATTGTTCTTGTTTCTTGAGGTAGGCCTGTGTTCCCTCTCAGAACCACTTTTGTAGCATCCCACAAATTTTGGACTGTTGTATTTTTGTTTTCATTTGTCTCCATATATCGCTTGATTTCTGTTTTGACATTTTCATTGATTCTTTGATTATTTGGAAGCATGTTGTTTAGGCTCCATATGTTTGTGGGCTTTTTTGTTTTCTATATGTAATTTATTTCTAGTTTCATACCATTTTCATCTGAGAAGTTGCTTGATACAATTTCAATCTTTTTAAATTTATTGAGGCTTTTTGTGGCCTAATATGTCATCTGTTCTGGAGAACATTCTATGTACACTTGAGAAAAATGTATATCCTGCTGCTTTTGGGTCCATCTGATTTAATGTGTTATTCAGTGCCTTTGTTTCCATTTATTATCTCTCAGGTTGATCTGTCTTGATGTGAGTAGTGTGTTAAAGCATCCTAAAATGAATGAGTTGCAGTCTATTTTGCCCTTTAATTCTCTTAGTACTTGTTTTACATATTTAGGTGCTCCTATGTTGGGTGCATAGATATTTATAATGGTTATATCCTCCTGTTGGACTGACCCTTTTATCAATATGTAATGTCCTTATTTGCCTCATTACTTTGTTTTGACGTGTATTTTGTCTGATACAAGTACTGCTACACCTGCTTTTTTCTCCCTATCATTTGCCTGAAATATCTTTTTCCGTCCTTTCACTTTGTCTGTGTATGTCTTTGGGTCTGAAATGATCTCTTATAGGCAGCATAAAGATGGGTCTTGTTTCTTTATCCATTCTGCTACTCTATGTCTTATGATTGGTGCATTCAGTCCATTAACATTTAAGGTAATTATTGATAGGTGTGTACTTACTGCCATTTTATTAACTGTTTTCTGGTTGTTTTTATAGTTCTTCTCTGTTCCTTTCTTCCTCTCTTATACTCTTATTTGATGGGAGATTTTTTGCATTGTGATTGGATCCTTCTTAAAGTTTTTGTATATCTGTTGTAGGCTTTAAGTTTGTGAATACCATAATGTTCATGAATAACTTCCTAACTATATGTCAGTCAGTCTATATTAAGGTGATGATTGTTCTATTTCAAACACAATTAAAAAGTACTTTTTTCTTCTTCCTCCTTCACACTTTATGTACTAGATGTCATAATCTGCATTTTTTTGTGTATCCCTTAACTGATTTTGTGTATAGTTGGTTTTACTAGTTTTGTGTTAATTTTGTACTTGCTTGATAAGTAATTGGTCTACTGCCTGTACTGTGGGTTTTTTTCACTGCTGAGAACTATTGAGGTTTAAGAACTTTTCCGTGTACAAAGTCCCTTTAACATATCCTGTAGTGCTGGTTTAGTGGTTGTAAATTCCTCCAGCCTACATTTATCTCAGAAATGTTTAATCTTTCCTTCAAATTTGTGTGATAATCTTGATGGGTAGAGGATTCTTAGTTGAAGGTCCTTCTGTTACAATACATTGTGTATATTATGCCACTTCCTTCTGGCCTATAAAGTTTCTTCTGAGAAGTCTCCTGACAGCCTGATGAGAGTTCCCTTATAAGTCATCATTTTTCTCTCTTTGGCTGCTTTCAGTACTCTTTCCTTATCCTTAATCTCTGTCATTTTAATTATTATATCTCTTGGTGTTGCCTTCCTGGGGTTCCTTTTGTTAGGGGCTCTCTGTGCTTCTATGACCTCAGTATCTATTTCCTTCCCCAGATTGGGGAAGTTTTCAACAATTATTTCCTGAAAGAGACTTTTTATTCCTTTGTCTCTCTCTTCTACTTCTTGTACCCCTATTATGCTAATATTGTTTTGTTTGGAGTTGTCACACAGCTCTCTTGTCATTTTTTCATTTCTAGAGATTCTGTTTTTTCTCTGTTCCTCAGCTTTGTTGTATTTGTGTTTTCTAATTTCCATCTCATTGATTATCTCCTTTACTTGTAGCAATCTATTTTTCATTCCCTCCATTATAAATTTAATTTCAGCTATTGTGTTCTTCATCTCTGACTGGCTCTTTTTCAGCTCTTGTATCTCTTTGTTGAAGGCCTCCCTGAGATCTTCAATATTTTTCCACCTTTCAGTGAGCATATTTATATCTGTTACTTTGAAATCTTTATCAAGAAGATTAGTGATCTCCATTTCATCTAGCCCTCTTTCTGGCATCTTATCCTGTATTTTTGTTTGGAACATAGTCCTTTGCCTTCTCATTTTGTCAGGATTTCTGTGTTTTTCCCTTCATATTGGACGGATCTGCTATGCTTCCTGGTCTAGAGAATAATGGCTTTATGCAGAAGGCATCCGTGCTGCCCAGAAATTCAAGAGGGTTTACTATCCAGTGCCTGGTTCTCCTTTGTAGTGGAGCCCCAGTTGCTGCTGGTAGGCTATGGCAGGGCTACCTTTCTGTCTGCCTGTGTTCTCAGCTGGCTCTTTGTGAGCAAAGCAGTGACTTCTGTTGGGATTATTGTAGGCAAGACTGCCCTCTGCCTGCTGTGCAGTGATGGTGGGGGTACTGGGCTAATGAGGTGGTTGGGAAATGACGCTGGGACATGCACAGAGGTGGTGAGTCATGCAGCAAGTAGCTCAATGGTAGGACACACAGGCACATGGTGGCAGCAGGCACCTGCAAGGAAGTAGGAGCACTCAGTCATGGCTTCTGCATTCACCTCTCTAATTAGGCTGAGACAGGGTGAAGAAAGATGTGAAATCCTCCCTCTTCTGCCAGGCAGAAAAGTCTGTTGCTGCTGGGCTGAGAGGGCAGTTGGCCGGTGGTGCTCAGGGAAGCACCTGGGGCTGAACTGCCGATAAGAGTGGAGAGTTTTTGGAGTTCCTGAGAGTGCCCAACCTGTTGGGCCCAGGGAGGGTGGGGAGGTGTCTTCTAACTACCCTTCCTCCTGTGGAGAGAGTGCCATCCATGCCTCACCCCTCTGGCACCCCTTCCCCTGCTGGCAAATCTTTCAAACTACCACCTGTCTTTTGGGTCTTGGTGGGACTGGCTAAACAAGCTTGTGCTCCACAAACAGCTGGAGTCTCAGCCTCCCAGAGTGCTCCAACTCTCTTTGGTGTTCAGCCCCTAATCACCAGAACCCAATGCAATGTGGATTCGTGTTCCCAGAGCAGATCTCCAGGGCCAGGTGTGCAAAGTTCCTGAGTGCCTGTCCTCTCCCTACTCTGTTCCTCTTCCTCCTGCCTGTGGGCTGGGATGGGGGAAGGGCTCGGGTCCTGCTCGATTGTGGATTTGCCACTTTACCTTTCTCTGTGTGTTCTTCTCATTCTGCAGTCTTCAGATTGTTTTCAGGTTTAGTTGTATTTGCTGTAGTTGCTTCCTTGATGTGTATGTAGGAGGAGGTTTCCACCTTGCCTTCCTACTCTGCCATCTTTTCTTCTGATTTCTGCACTTTTTATTTTAAAATATAGTATTTTTCCCTATCAAAGTTGTACTAACTTGTTTATACCAACTGTGTATGAGTGTGCCAGTTAGTTACCTCACACCCTCACCAATGCTGATTTTATGTAGATATCTTTTTAATCTTTGCCAAAATGCTATCTTATTTCAATTTGTATTTTCTAATCATGACTGATACTAAACATCTTCCCACATGTAGTGGCTATATCTGCACATTTTTTTTCTGAATATTCCACCCATGTCCTCTGTTCATTTTTTAATTGAATATTAATCATCTTACTGATTTGTAAGTGGTCTTTGCATATTCACAAAATTAGCCCTTTGTCACACACACACACGTATATAGTATTTTGCTTGGTTTATATTTTTAAATATGTGTATTTTTCTTATACAAGGCATTTCTTAATTATGATTTATTTGTAGTCATATTTATCAATTTCCATTGTAACTTCTGGGCCATAATTTTTTAGATCAACTCAAATTTATTCAGCCTAATTTTCACTCATCACTTGAACACCTTCTTAAATTATGTGTTAACACCATCCTCCACCTTATCTAAAATGCATCCTCTTGCTTATTCTATGATCAGCTTCACCCCTCCTCATACTTCAGAATATTTAGAAATAACCTCCTCCACAATCAAGTCCACTTTGCACTAGCCTATAATCATCCCATCAACACATGACAATATCTTCAGGAATGGACCTGGGACAAGAACTGAATGTTCATCTCAAGTACCTTACCCCAGTCAGTAAGCTAAACCCTGTCACAATACCTTGCTGAGGAACAATTGATATAAACAATAATAATAGTGATGAAGAAAAAAATTTAAAGGACAAATAATATTTATTTATCATGATTCTCACCCTTCTTTCTTATGTAAATTATTTATATCTTCAAAGTGAAAACAGTATAGTTATTATCTCTGCTTTAGTTATGCATATGAAAGTGCCTTAGAAAACTTAGAGATGAGGAAATGGATTTTCAGGAAGTAAGGTAACTCGCCTGAAGTCACAGAGTCCAGAGTCCATGCGAGTTAGAGACAGACTATGTTATAACTGACCCCAGGGCTAAGCTTTTAACCACAACAATATGCTAACATATTCCAGTCTCTCCACTACCTTCACTGCTTGGTTACCTACAGTCTGCTTAACCACCTCAGGTGCCAAGATCCATAGCCCTCCACTCTAGAAAACTCCTTAATGGATGGGAGCTCATCTCTGCCTAACCAGGTCTTATCCATACTTCTATCCTCAGTGCTTGGCAGGGTGCATGGCTCCTAGAAGGTATTTGATAAATGCTTGTCAAGTTCAACTGACCTGAAGTGTATAACTAAAGGAAATGGCTTTGCCCAACATCCCACAGCTAAGCCACATTGCTGGGACTAAAACACAGGTTTTGGATTCCTGGCTCTCCTTCCCTGTCCCCTACACAATTCTCAGTCACAGGTTTACAGGAATCACTCTTAAGACTGTGAAGCAGGAAGGCATGATCTTCCCTCTGGCTGTTCAAGTTCTTTCCTTTGCATCTTAGGGATGTAAGTTAAAGACTAGGGAGGAGTTTTCTGGGGGTGTAGGGGTGTTGTTGCCCCAGGGAGAAGAATTCCTTCATTTTAATATCTCTTGGTTATTGGCAGTCTGAAAAATGTAGACTAAAGGGAAGTTCCAGGGCCTCAGGGCTTTGGGGTGTTGGCAATGAATCACACTCTGTTTCCGTAAGTGAAACCTAAAAAATGGTTCAGAAAGACATTTAAATGAAGATCAGACTATCTACTGAGTTTAAACTTGGGTGATGGGGCAAAAGTATGTGATAAACTGGGTTCTCCAGTCCTAACTTGTGTTGATTTAGGAAGGAAGATTTATCAGGCAAAAATAAATCAAGAAGGATATTTTATAAGAAGTATTTTTCATAAAATAGATAATCTAGGCAAGGTAATACAGTGTCTGATACTATGTAAGCATGCAATAAACATTAGCTAGATCCTGGACCCTCCACTGATTAGCAAGTCACTTAAACTCTCTGTGCCTCAGTTTCCTCTGTAAAAGGAGAGCAATACTACCTTAAAGAGATGAGAATGAAATAGATTAATATAGGTAAAGTATTAGACCAAATACATTTACTAGTTAGAGACATGCTTTTATCTTTTCCCTTCAGCACTTTTTCTAAGATTTGTTCATGTTGTTATTGTAGCTGTACTTCATTTGTGTGTGCACATGGTTAAAATATCTCCATTTGAATATATCACTATATCATTTCTGTCGGTGGGAAGGTTGCTTTCAGTTTTGTGCATTTTGTTCTGTCTTTCTCTGATTATTCTCCTGAGGCCTATGTGAAAGAGTCTCAGTGGGATGGAACTGCTGGACCCATGGGGCACATGAATAGTTGGCTTTACAAGATAACCCCACGATGTTTCACTGTGGTTACCCATCCTGAGAATGCCTGATCCAGATCTGAGAGTTAGATTTCTTTGTTTTTGCCTTTTTCAAGGGTGTGCTATGTTATTTCACTGAGGTTCTAATTTGCATTTCCCTAAACTGCTAATGAGGATGGAGTATCTTTTTATATTTCTTGGCCATTCATGTTTTCTTTTTCGTGAGATGTCTTTTTTTTGCCTTCTGCCTGTTTCTTCTAGTCTGTTTTCTGGGAAAGGGTCACATGAAATTCTTGCTGTGTCTGCCTTAGAAGTAATAAACTTTAGTCAGTCTGATGAAGAGGACAAATAGTTAAGATGATGGTTTCAGAGGTTCTCAGGCCCTATAAGGGTATTTTCTCAAAGGTCTCCCTTAAGTGAGCAATGTCTGGAGAGAGGGTTGAGAAAGGAGGATGTTTGTTACTTTGTGTTTTGCTTTGTAGATTAGGGCATGTTGCTGGCACTTATTTATTTGTGTGAATTTCTTTTTTTTTAGAAGCAGCATTAAACAATTCAGTTGTAATAATAGTAAACATTTAGTGAGCACTTATGTGCTAGGTACTATACTTAAGCACTAATATAAGCCAGGTACATTATATATATATTATCTCAATTATTTTTCATAATAACTTGTGATAGTCATGAGATGGATACTAACATTATTACTTCCCAATCAAGGAAATTGAAGCTCTGAAAAATTAATTACTACTAATTAATTGGGATCACTACTAAATCATAGAAATAGGCTTCAAAGTGAGGGAGTATGACTCCCCAGCCCATGCCCACAGGAGATAGCAAGTTAGTTGGGAGTATAACAAAGGTAAAGGGAAGACATGGTGGGCCCAGAAGCAATTCAGAGAATTGATGGGCCTTTGGGGTCTATGCTAGGTAGGGAAGAATGTGAAAATGGGAGGGCAATTGAAGGAAATGAAGAAGGATCAAGAACAGAAATTATCATGAAGTCAGAAGAGAGTGAAAGTTGCTAGGACAGGTGCTTGCAAAGGTGTGAAAAGTCATTGAAGTCTGGGTTTTCAGAGCATCTGGGTAAACATAAAGCTAGGATTTTGCCACAGGAATAAGTTGCATTGAGGAGGAATGGAGGCAAAAGGCACTGGATACCAGGTGCTTGAGAATCTGAATCATGGAACTGAGCTTGTCTAAGTAACAGCGGGAGTTTGGCAGCGTTTGTGGGCCAGGTGCCAAAGCTTTCTGTGAATCTGAGGGAGTGACCTGGAGCCAGAAGATGATGGTGATTATGCTTCATGCTACGGCATGCAACTCAGAGTGCAAAGGATGGAAAGTTGCACGCCGGTAGGAGTGGAACCACCTTAAACTGGCAGTTACAAGCTGGAGAATGCCAACACTCCTTCCCCATCTCTCTCAGCACGTTAGAAGGAGGGAGAAAAAAAAAGTTTTTATTTGCCAAGGCTCATGGGGGAATGCCAGGTTTGCAGTTAAGGCAAGAAGGTGAAAGCATGGTTCTGTGAGGAGATTAAGGATGCAGATTAGAGTGCTTACCATGGAACTGTGGCTTTCACAGGGGAAAAAGTTTCAGAGAGGTCAGAGGTGGAAACAAGTTGCAGGGTAAAAAAGCATAGGAGAGTTTGGGTATGAGTAAGGAGAAATTTTTTCTTTATGGGTAACTAATAACAAGAATGAAAGGTGTGGATGATATTTATTGGCCTTGAGATTGTGGATAAATGTGAGTATGAATTTGACAAGAAAACTGACGTTAACTTCAAGGTGATGGAGGTGTACTGATTTACACAGGAGCTGTTTTCTGTTGGTTTGGGGGCAACAGGAAGTGCTTCTGGTACTACCAAAAGGGCTGGAAGATGACCCCTCATCGTCACCCAACTAATTATCCTAAGTCAGCGATCCATCTGTCCCATTTTCTCCATTTTTAAAAGAGGAGTAATATCTATTTCTCTGAATTGTCATAAGAATCAAATTAAGTTATGTATATGAAAGTGCCTTAGAAAACTGCAGAATTCCAGACACGGGTAAGTTTAGTGCTATTTCAGTGTTAGTCACATCAAACTTTGTGTATGCTGCATTCTTTATCAGAAATTCCAAGTCCAAGTATAACCTTGTTCCTAATAAAAAGTAGGAATTACTTTCAATGATTTGTTTAAAGGCGTGACTTTGTGGAAAGCATTATGAGAAAAGGCAGTAGTGTCCGCATCATATTCTGCAAAACAAAATAATTTACCAGAAATATAGCAGGAATGGAAAAGTCCTCCTAAGGAGAGGGATTTTTTCTTTTGTCATTCTCTCCATTACAAATGATCTACATATTTTCCACTTAAGAACAACAGATCAGGACTTCTCTTTAAGTCCTCTAGCAAAGTTCAAACAGCCACAAGTTGAGACTCTGGGTCACTAGCCAATATTTGTTCAGAGAGGGCTAAGTAAGGCAGTTTAATAGTCAGAAACTGGAAATTTCTTTCCTTTCCCATACACAAGCCTTCCTCCCTCCCCTTCCTTCGCCCAGGCATTTCACTCATTCCAACGGATGGAGGCCGATACACATGCAATATTTAGTACCAGGCAAAAACCACTTCAGCCTTAAGTATTTCCTTTTATACTATTTTTCTTAAGGAGAGAGAAATGTGTTCATGCTTGTTTTTATTATACTTTCAGAAAAACCTAATATTCTTGAGACACTAGTGAAATAGCAAAAAGTTTTTTTCTTTACTATATATAAGCCAGGGAAGGTCTTTGTTCAAGAATTTATGTTCAAGAAATATCTATTTAGGATGTAAAAAAGGGGTGTCTATTGTAGAGATACTTTATGAGACTAAAGCAGATGCACCAACACACTTTCCAAATCCTCACTGTACAATGGAAACACTATACTGTATCAGATGTATGGCCAGAGCAGCTCTATAGTCCTTCTCAGCCACAAAAACCAAGAAGTCTGCTTGAAAATGTCCCATATATTCTGACATCAGAGTTGAACAACTCAAATATTTATGGAATGAGATTATTTTGAAACAGAGATTGATTAAAGGAAATGAAGTTTTTCTGGAATCCTAAACTTAAGAAATCTGTTGCAATGTTTTCTTTATGACAAAAGTAATATATTTTCATTGTTGAAGATGTAAAATAAGCAGATAAAACAAAGGGAAAATATCAAGCTGTAATTTATCCATCAAGAGATCACAGGGCAAATAAATATATTTGGTATGTAACCCTTCAGGCATTTTCTTCCAAATCCATATGCATATTTAACAAACATGGACTCTCTTACTAGACATACCACCTTGTAATCTGCTGAACATATGCCTGTGTCAAAGCCCATGGTTTAGGGCACAGGCTCCTATCAGGCTTCTTGGGTTTGTGCTGAGCTCTGTCACCAACTAATGGGATGACATGGGGCAAGATGCTTAATCATTCTGCTGATAGCAGTGAAGGTTCTGAGCAGAGGAGTGACAGGTTCTAGAACTCTTTGAAGGATTAGCTTGCTGTCAGCCAAGATCAGACGTCTATGAATAAAAGAGGTTTGTAGTGGGGAGATCAGCAGTTCAATCGATTGGACATCTGAGTGGAAATATCAAGTATGTGTTTGGATTTTAATTTGCAGAAAAGTATACGGAGAGAGTTAGAAATGTAGAATTGTGAGCATATGGATATTTAGAGCTTTGAGACTGTATAGGATCAAGGGAGTAAATGTAGATTTAAAAAGAGCAAGGAATGAGCATGGGCACTCTGACACCAAGCAGGTAGAGAAGAGATACAAGGAAAGAGAATTCAAAATGTGATGGAGGTGGAGTTACTTGGTGGGGAACGGATGGGGAGCTAGTGCAACTTTTTCAGGTTGTAGAGAATGATGACACTTGAGTAGATGAACTTCAGTGGTATGTATTTACTTTGCTATTCACTCTGCTCCCGTGCCCAGACATTCTTGCATCTCTGCCTCTTGTGATCTTTATCAATGTAGTTTATGGTCTCTGATATTCTTTGTGGACTTTCTTTTTTCCTGTAAATAATCAGTTTGGTCTGTTCATACTTGCTGCTTTTATTCACTACCATTGTATCTTAAATCCACTAGAATCAGGCTTCTTCTCAACTCCAACAGTGAAACTGTTTTTATCAGCTCTACCAATGATCTCCACTCAGTTCCCAGGGCTCTTCTCATCCTATCAGCAGCCTTGGACAGAGTTAATTCCCTTTTTATTTGAAACAAGTTTTGCTTAACCTCCAGCACATCACTTTCTCCTGCTTCTTCACAGGCCACTTTTCCCACATATTTGACTGTTTCTCATTTCTCTGATTCTAAATGCTAGAGTGAGTGCCCAAGCTCAGTCCTTGAAACTTTTCTATTTATGCTTACTCCTTTGGTGATCTCTTCTGATCTCACAAATATAAATACTATATGCTAAAAGATTCTAAAACTTATAACTCTCACCTGGACTTTTCTCTTGAACTTCAGGATCCTATATCCAACTACATAATGGCATTGTCACTTAGATGTCAAATAGACATCAGTAGTAGATTGTGTTCAAAATATTTTTTGCCCTATTCAGTCCTAGGGTTATATGGAATCCTGGTCCATGGATGTCAGTGTTGGCCAGGTGACGTGCTTTGGTCAATGACATGTGAGGAGTGACGTGTGCCGGTTTTGAGGGGAAGCCTTAAGAAGGCCCCATGTACTCTCTCTTGTCTCCGTTCCGACACCAGAATCATCCCCGCTCCTTCAGCCTGGGTCATGGGATGAAGTCCACACAGCCAAAACAACCTGCTGTGAACACAAACATGAGCAAGAAATAGACCTTTTTGTTTTAAGGAATTAAGATTTTTGGAATTGTTTACTGCAACAATCTTAGTCTAAACAGACTGATACAGCATCTCAAAGTAATATGCCCCAAACTGAATGCCTGGTATTCCCTGACTCAGACCTGCTCTTCCCAGAGTTCCCCATCATAGTAAACATCAGCTTCAACCTTCCAGTTTTTGGAGTAAGAGCATTGGTGTTATCCTGGATTGCTGTCAGCATCTCACACGCCACATACAGGCACTGGGGATACTCTGGTGAAACAAAAACAGACAAAAACGATAAAAAAAATTCCTGTTGTGATTACATTCAGTGAGCAAAAACAGACAATAATAATTATAGTAAGTTAAATATGTAGTAAATACTTATATATAATATTATTATATAATATTAAATATCTGAATTTCAATATCTAGAAGGTAATGGATGCAATGGAAATAAGAGAACAAGGGGAAGGGGACGGGAGCGCTCGGGGTGAGAGTGAGCAAGTAGGTCAGCAGGGTGGTTAGAGTTGACCTCATTGGGGAAGAAACATTTGAGCAAAGACTGGAAGGAGATGAGAAGAATGATCTGCATGACTAGTAGTAGAAGGAGTGTTCTAGGCAGAGGGACACCCCGTGCAGGGCCTACATGTGGGAGCATGCCTGGCTGGCACAAGTTAACCAGAAATCCAGAGTAAGCAATGGGAATATTGGTGTGACTCATGTCAGAATGTACAGAGGTGGGCAGGTGGCATATAATGTAGAGACTCATGGGTCCTCATTGGTAAGTACTTTAGCTTTTACTCTTTGTGGGATTTGGAGCCATTGGAGGTTGTTGAGCAGAGGAGTGACATGATTTAACTTATATTTTAAAAGGACCACTCTGGCTGCTGTGTTGAGATGGTGGGAGTAAGGTTGGAAGTTGGGAGACCAATTAGGTTATTGAATAATTGACATGAGAGGTGACGGTGCTTAGTTAAGGTTGATAATAGTGATAAGATCAGATTCTAGATGTACTTTAAAGAATTTCCTAATGGATTGGATATGAAAAATTAAAGAGAAGCATCAAATATGATTTCAAAATTTTTGTCCTGAGTAGATGGCAAAATGGAGTTTCCCTTAACTAGGCTGCTTGCAGGTTTTGAGAGAGCAAGAGGAGCTCTCCCCACAGGAGCCCAGCTTCAGACATATTTATAACATCTGTTGGACATGTGTATGGGGTAATTTAATAGACAGCCAGATATTCAAGTCTGGAGTTCAGGGAAGAGGTCTATACTAGGGGTATGCATCTGGGAGTCATTGACGTATATATAGGGTGGGAGTGAGTGTCTGAAGAGAAGATCCTTATCAATTTGTATACATTAAATGTGTATAAATTTTTTTGAGAGAGAGACAAGAACCTAGGACAAAAACCCATCACCCATGAGAAAGGTCTGGAAGCAGAAGAGGAAAAAACCAAGGCAACTGAAAAGGAACAATCCATCAGGTAAAGGAGAGCCAAGAAAGTGTGCTGTCCTGGAAACCAAGAAAAGAAAAGCTTTTCAAGGGAGAAAGAAAGATGGGCTGTTGCTGAAAAGATGAACACTGAGAAGTGCCCATTATGTTTGGAGACATGCAGGCCAGTGGTCACCTTGACAGAGGAGTTTGGATGGAATGGTGGCAGTAAAAGCCTGATAGGACACAGTGCGAGGAGAGGTCAGGAGAGTTGGGGAAGGGACTGGGGAGAGCATCAAAAACTTCTTTGGGGAATTTGGTTGTAAAGGAGAGCAGAGAAACTGATCAGTAAGTGGTGGGGAAAGTGTGGAGAAACGAAGGCTTGTTTTAATTATGGCATGATGTTCAAAGCTGGCTTTGAATAAATGTTTGATAACAGTGATGTGACTTACATCCATGTCCTAAATTGTTTTCAGGTAAGATGACATCCTTTTATGTCATTCTACATGCACCACATTCATGGTTTTTCCAGTTGTGATTTTAACTGAAAAAGTTGCTAAAAAAATGAGAATGATGGGTAAATTCACCATTAATTAAGTTTATAGTTTTTTGTAGTCAGTTTATATAGTAAACACTTCAGCAAATAAGAAACTTGCCTCCTAAAATTGAAAACATCATTTTCTAAAGTAATACCAAATCACTAATTGACTTGTTTATTCTAGATAGCATCATATAGGATAAATGACTTTGTAAAAGCATAATTCAGTCTGTCTTAGATTGGAGCACTAAGGCTCTTGTGTTTTAATGAAAGTGAACCATCTGATCATTTAAATTGTTTTATATACCATCATTACCTACTGGTAATAATTGTTAATATTTGTTGAGAGCTTTGTGCCAGGCTGCCAGGCTTTAGTTCTCACAATAATGTTTGCATTAATCATTATTATTACCCTCATTTTTTATATGAAGAAGCAGAAAGCCACAGCACAGAAAGGTAAATTACTCAGCACAAGTCTTCACAGATGGTGAGCTGTAGCACTAACTCTGGAGCCTGCTCTGAAGCAGGGCTGCTGTCAGCCCCACGTGGTGCCAGTATGAATTTAGAAAACAGCACTCCATTTAGTAAATAAAATTTAAACCCACAAACTCTAATGGATGTCTCCCAGTGGAGCTTTTCAGAATGCCAACTGTCAGCAGCTCGGCCTGTGTGCAGAACACTGCCTATACTTTTTGCCTGTGCCCACACCAGGATGCACACTCCAGGCAATTTTCAAATACTTGGTGTTACTCCTCCCACTTCTGGGGTAGGCAACTATATCAAGTTCAAAGTTGGGGAATGAGAAGCAAGTCTTCGAAAGTGCTAAGTGAAAGAAGTAATCACAGCTGTCACTAGGAAGGTAGGGCCGGTAGAACTTGTACGGGTATGTGTACCAGTATGGAGGTGAATGATCTCCTGAGAGAGTGTATGTGTGTGTGGCCATATGCACTCAATATGGGTTTTTGTAAGAGTCAGCTCTCCATGGTTCCAGAACTTGGCCAGGAGGCCTGGAATCTCCAGGCCTGCCTGTACTTTCATAATATGTTAATATTTAAGATGTGAATTAACAAATTCTTATTTGTGATGTTCCTGTACAGTGTGCAACCTGAACGCTCACATGTGGCAACCTTTTTCCTAATCACTCCTGTGTTCATTAGACAGTATCAAGTGTCCACCTACATGCAAAGCACTGTACTAAGGCACTACAGGAGATCCAAAGACACCTATTATTTTTATCAAGGAACCTAATTTCCAGTAGGAAAAATATGCACATAAATAATACATAATACAAAGTGACAAGTTCTACAAGAGCAGAATTGAAAAATTGCTGTGTGGTTTTACAAGAGGAAGTGCTTATTTCAGTTTGGTTAATTAAAGAACACTTCATGAGGGAGGGAGGTAGTATTTGAGGAGTGGCTTGGAAGGTGGAATTTGGATGTGCAGATATGGAAACAAGGATATTTCAGAAAGAGGGAACAGTGCAAATAAAATCAGAGTGAGGTGGCGGAGCCAAGATGGCGGCGTGAGTAGAGCAGCGGAAATCTCCTCCCAAAACCACATATATTTTTAAAAATACAACAAATACAACTCTTCCTAAAAGAGAGACCAGAAGACACAGGACAACAGCCAGGCTACATCCACACCTGTGAAAACCCAGCGTCTCACGAAAGGGGTAAGATACAACCCACGGCCCGGAGGGACCCGAGCGCCCCTCACCCCAGCTCTGGGCGGGAGGAGAAGAGTCAGAGCAGGGAGGGAGAGGGAGCCCAGGACTGCTAAACACCCAGCCCTAGCCATCCGCACCAGAGCACAGACACACAGTGCATGAGGTGCTGGAAACTAGGGAAGCAGGACAGTAAGACCTGTGAGCAGATCCCTGCAGCCAGTGCACCGGGACAAAGAAAAGCGAGTGCTCTTTGAAAGTCTTAAAGGGACAGGGACCCCACGGCTGGACGGAAGCATCCCGGGTCACAGTCCAGCAGCTGGAAATTCCAGGGAACTCTGGGCACCCTAAGCCTCTGGGCAGCAGCACAGATTGGAGGCCCCTCATGGAGATAAACAGCCTCCCAGCCGTTTCCCCTCCAACACGGCTCTGCCATATCGGAGCAGCAGCCTGAGGCCTGCCACACCCAGAGCAACCACAGACCTAACTCCATAGCGGACGGGCAAGAATCAGAAGCCCCGTCTGCACGCAGCTGCACAGCACAAGCTGCTGGAGGTCACTGTTCTCCCAGGAGAGGAAGGCCACGAACCGACAAAAAGGGACATTCTCCCAGCCATCACTTGTGTCAGCTCTGCAAACTATCTCTATCGCTATGAAAAGGCAGAAGAATTTGATACAGACCAAAATCACAACCCCTGAGAAGAAGATAGACCTAACCAGTCTTCCTGAAAAAGAATTCAAAATAAAGGTCATAACCATGCTGACGGAGCTGCAGAGAAATATACAAGATCTAAGGGATGACGTCCAAAGGAAGATTACAGAAATGAAACAATCTCTGGAAGGATTTATAAGCAGAATGGATAACATGCAAGAGGCCATTGATGGAATAGAAACCAGAGAACAGGAATGCATAGAAGCTGAGGAAGAGAGAGATAAAAGAATCTCCAAGAACGAAACAATATTAAGAGAACTGTGTGACCAACCCAAAAGGAACAATATCCGCATTATAGGGGTACCAGAAGAAGAAGAAGAGAGAAAAAGGGATAGAAAGTGTCTTTGAAGAAATAATTGCTGAGAACTTCCCCAAACTGGGAGATGAAATAGTTGCTCAGACTATGGAAGCACACAGAACTCCCAACAGAAGGGACCCAAAGACGACAACACCAAGACACATAATAATTAAAATGGCAAAGATCAAAGACAAGGACAAAGTATTAAAGGCAGCCAGAGAGAAAAAAAAGGTCACCTACAAAGGAAAACCCATCAGGCTATCATCAAACTTCTCAACAGAAACCCTACAGGCCAGAAGAGAATGGCATGATATACTTAATGCAATGAAACAGAAGGGCCTTGAAGCAAGAATACTGTATCCAGCACGATTATCATTTAAATATGAAGGAAGGATTAAACAATTCCCAGACAAGCAAAAGTTGAGGGAATTTGCCTCCCACAAACCACCTCAACAGGGCATCTTACAGGGACTGCTCTAGATGGGAGCACTCCTAGAAAGAGCACAGAACAAAACACCCAACATATGAAGAATGGAGGAGGAGGAATAAGAAGGGAGAGAAATAATCATCAGACTGTGTTAATAAAAGCTCAATAAGCAAGTTAAGTTAGACAGTAAGGTAGTAAAGAAGCTAACATTGAACCTTTGGTAACCACGAAATCTAAAGCCTGCAATGGCAATAAGTACATATCTTTCAATAATTACCCTAAATGGAAATGGACTGAATGAACCAGTCAAAAGACACAGAGTAATAGAATGGATAAAAATGCAAGACCAATCTATATGCTGCTTACAAGAGACTCACCTCAAACCCAAAGACATGCACAGATTAAAACTCTAGGGATGGAAAAAGATATTTCATGCAAACAACAGAGAGAAAAACGCAGGTGTTGCAATACTAGTATCAGACAAAATAGACTTCAAAACAAAGAAAGTAACAAGAGATAAATAAGGACACTACATAATAAAGGGCGCAGTCCAACAAGAGGATATAACCATTATAAACATATATGCACCCAATACAGGAGCACCAATATATATGAAACAAACACTAACAGAATTAAAGGAGGAAATAGAATGCAATGCATTCATTTTGGGAGACTTTAACACACCACTCACTCCAAAGGACAGATCCACCAGACAGAAAATAAGTAAGGACACAGAGGCACTGAACAACACACTAGAACAGATGGACCTAATAGACATCTATAGAACTCTACATCCAAAAGCAACAGGATACACATTCTTCTCAAGTGCACATGGAACATTCTCCAGAGTAGACCACATACTAGGCCACAAAAAGAGCCTCAGTAAATTCCAAAAGATTGAAATCCTACCAACCAACTTTTCAGACCACAAAGGTATAAAACTAGAAATAAATTGTACAAAGAAAGCAAAAAGACTCACAAACACATGGAGGCTTAACAACATGGTCCTAAATAATCAATGGATCAATGACCAAATTAAAATGGAGATCCAGCAATATATGGAAACAAATGACAACAACACAAACCCCCAACTTCTGTGTGACGCAGCAAAAGCAATCTTAAGAGGAAAGTATATAGCAATCCAGGCATATTTAAAGAAGGAAGAACAATCCCGAATGAATAGTCTTAAGTCACAATTATCGAAATTGGAAAAAGAAGAATAAATGAGGCCTAAGGTCAGCAGACAGAGGGACATAATAAAGATCAGAGAAGAAATAAATAAAATTGAGAAGAATAATATAATAAAAAAATCAAGGAAACCAAGAGTTGGTTCTTTGAGAAAATAAACAAGGTAGATAAGCCTCTAGCCAGACTTATTAAGAGAAAAAGAGAGTCAACACACATCAACAGAATCAGAAATGAGAAAGGAAAAATCATGATGGACCCCACAGATATACAAAGAATTATTAGAGAGTACTATGAAAACCTGTATGCTAACAAGCTGGGAAACCTAGGAGAAATGGACAACTTCCTAGAAAAATACAAGCTTCCAAGACTGACCCAGAAAGAAACAGAAAATCTAAACAGACCAGCAATGAAATTGAAGCGGTAATCAAAAAACTACCCAAGAACAAAACCCCTGGGCCAGATGGATTTACCTCGGAATTTTATCAGACATACAGAGAAGACATAATACCCATTCTCAAAGTTTTCCAAAAAATAAAAGAGGAGGGAATACTCCCAAACTCATTCTATGAAGCCAACATCACCCTAATACCAAAACCAGGCAAAGACCCCACCAAAAAAGAAAACTACAGACCAATATCCCTGATGAATGTAGATGCAAAAATACTCAACAAAACATTAGCAAACCGAATTCAAAAATACATCAAAAGGATCGCACACCATGACCAAGTGGGATTCATCCCAGGGATGCAAGGATGGTACAACATTCGAAAATCCATCATCATCATCCACCACATCAACACAAAGAAGGACTAAAACCACATGATCATCTCCATAGATACTGAAAAGGCATTTGACAAAATTCAACATGCATTCATGATAAAAACTCTCAACAAAATGGGAATAGAGGGCAAGTACCTCAACATAATAAAGGCCATATATGATAAACCCACAGCTAACATCATACTGAACAGCGAGAGGCTGAAAGCTTTTCCTCTGAGATCGGTAACAAGACAGGGATGCCCACTCTCCCCACTGTTATTCAACATAGTAATGGAGGTTCTAGCCACAGCAATTAGACAAAACAAAGAAATAAAAGGAATCCAGATTGGTAAAGAGAAGTTAAACTCACTATTTGCAGATGACATGATATTGTACATAAAAATTCCTAAGGACTCCACTCCAAAACTACTAGAACTAATATCGGAATTCAGCAAAGTTGCAGGATACAAAATTAACACACAGAGATCTGTGGCTTTCCTATACACTAACACTGAACTAATAGAAAGAGAAATCAGGAAAAGAATTCCATTCACAATAACATAAAAAAGAATAAAATACCTAGGAATAAACCTAACCAAGGAAGTGAAAGACCTATACCCTGAAAACTACAAGACACTCTTAAGAGAAATTAAAGAGAACACTAACAAATGGAAACTCATCCCATGCTCGTGGCTAGGAAGAATTAATATCATCAAAATGGCCATCCTGCCTAAAGCAATATACAGATTTGATGCAATCCCTATCAAACTACCAACAGCATTCTTCAATGAACTGGAACAAATAGTTCAAAAATTCATATGGAAACACCAAAGACCCCGAATAGCCAAAGCAATCCTGAGAAGGAAGAATAAAGTGGGGAGGGGGTTCTCACTCCCCAACTTCAAGCTCTACTACAAAGCCGCAGTAATCAAGACAATTTGGTACTGGCCCAAGAACAGAGCCACAGACCAGTGGAACAGAATAGAGACTCCAAACATTTACCCAAACATATATGGCCAATTAATATATGATAAAGGAGCCATGGACATACAATGGGGAAATGACAGTCTCTTCAACAGATGGTGCTGGGAAATCTGGACAGCTACATGTAAGAGAATGAAACTGGTTCACTGTCTAACCCCATATGCAAAAGTAAATTCGAAATGGATCAAAGACCTGAATGTAACTCATGAAACCATGAAACTCTTAGAAAAAAAACAGAGGTAAAAATCTCATGAACATAAACATGAGTGATTTGTTCATGAACATATCTCCCCGGGCAAGGGAAACAAAAGCAAAAATGGACAAGTGGGACTATATCAAGATAAAAAGCTTCTGTACAGCAAAGGATACCATCAATAGAACAAAAAGGTATCCTACAGTATGGGAGAATATATTCATAAATTACAGATCCGATAAAGGGTTGACATCCAAAATATATAAAGAGCTCACACACCTCAACAAACAAAAAGCAAATAATCCAATTAAAAAATGGGCAGAGGAGATGAATAGACAGTTCTCTAAAGAAGAAATTCAGATGGCCAACAGACACATGAAAAGATGCTCCACATCACTAGTTATCAGAGAAATGCAAATTAAAACCACAATGAGATATCACCTCACACCAGTAAGGATCGCCACCATCGAAAAGATAAACAACAACAAATGTTGGCAAGGTTGTAGAGAAAGGGGAACCCTCCTACACTGCTGGTGGGAATGTAAATTAGTTCAACCATTGTGGAAAGCAGTATGGAGGTTCCTCAAAATGCTCAAAATAGACTTACCATTTGACCCAGGAATTCCACTTCTAGGAATTTACCCTAAGGATGCAGCACTCCAGTTTGAAAAAGACAGATGCACCCCTATGTTTATTGCTGCACTATTTACAATAGTCAAGATATGAATGCAACCTAAGTGTCCATCAGTAGATGAATGGATAAAGATGTGGTACATATGCACAATGGAATATTACTCAGCCATAAGAAAAAAACAGATCCTATCATTTGCAACAACATGGATGGAGCTAGAGGGTATTATGCTCAGTGAAATAAGCCAGGCAGAGAAAGACAAGTACCAAATGATTTCACTCATATGTGGAATATAAGAACAAAGGAAAACTGAAGGAACAAAACAGCAGCAGAAGCACAGAACCCAAGAATGGACTAACAGTTACCAAAGGGAAAGGGACTGGGGAGGATGGGTGGGAAGCGAGGGATAAGGGTGGGGAAAAAGAAAGGGGCATTACTATTAGCATGTATAGTGTGTGTGGGGGGGGGCATGGGGAGGGCTGTGCAACACAGAGAAGACAAGTAGTGATTTTACAGCATCTTACTATGCTGATGGACAGTGACTGTGACGGGGTATGTGGGGGGGACGTGGTGAAGGGGGGAGCCTAGTAAACATGATCTTCTTCATGTAATTGTAGATTAATGGTACAAAAAAAATTTAGCAAATAGAATCCAACAATATATTAAAAGAATCACGCTGAAGTGCAATTTATCTAAGAAATGCAAGGTTGGTTTAACTTTCAGAAATTAAAAATGTAATTCACTGTACTAACAAGCTGAAAAAAAAAGTTCATGCTTCACTGATGCCTGCAATGGGGCATGGGGGGGACACGATAATATGGGCGAATGTAGTAACCACATTGTATTTCCATGTGAAACCTTCATAAGAGTGTATATCAATAATACCTTAAAAAAAATCAGAGTGAGGTGAAGGGGTACTACATGCATGAAAATAGTGGATACTTCAGTTGGGCAAAGTAATGTGCTGATTCTGAACCCTGCCTTTGGTCCCTGAGGGGCTATGAAGGTATGACAGTGGTTCCCCAAACCACTGGCAAACCACAAAAGCAATGAAGAACGTCTTGAACACATACGTAAAACTAAAAATTATAAAACTGTGATTAATACAACATAAATTCACTCAATGACATTACTGAATTCAACAAAGAGGACTGTTAGTTAGTATGTATATTCTAAGTCAACAAATACCAAGGGTACAACTATTATAATAAGCTAGTCTAAGAAATTTTTCTATTTTAAAAAAGGAGTTCTGTGTTCAGACAGACTGGTGGGTTCTGGAGTTAGATCTTTATCCGAACTCAATCACTATTACTAATTAGTTGTGTGGTATGGGCCAAATCTCTCGAGTTTATTTCTTCATCTCTATAGTGGGGATTATAAAACCAACTTTGCTTATTTTGACAATTAGAGAAATACCTGAGATATTTTAGGTGTTCAGCATAAAATGAAAAGCTGAGGTCGAATCACTGTCCATCTTTAATACCAGTCTAAGGAATTGGTATTTTATTTTGGGCAAAACAGTTACTGAACAGTTTTTGTTCCAGTGACAGGGTAATCAGTTCCTTAACTAGGGAAACCTATTAGGTTATTGCAGAAGTGGAGGTGAGGCATAATGAGGCATTGGCAGTGAGTTTCTGGAATATTTCAGACCATAAACTACAGGACTCTGCATTTACCTGTTTATGAGGGATGTCAGATAACAGCCACTATTTTGAGCTAGCTGGTACTGTTAACAAAAAGTAAACAGAGATGTGAAGTTCAGTTTGCAGCTAAGATTATTGTGACTGAAAATTAATACACAAACCATCAAACACGATGTCTTTTGAAAAGAAAATATTTTGTTCATTCTCTTTAAAAGAGCAGGTTTTTAAAAGCTTTTTCTTTAACGAACGGTGTAATACACTTGGGGTCGGATATATTACAGGCTTGCGGAAAGGCCCTCGAAAATACCCAAGTGCCACTTAGCCCGACGTTAGAGCGCGCCGGTGATGTCACTGCTACGTAGGGCGCCCTAAGGCGTCTCGGCGGACGTCTTGCGTCATTACCAGCGAGACGCCGCTGGCGGAGCGACTCCCGCCGCCGCCGCCGGCTCCTCCCGGTAGCACCATCGCGCGTACTCGCACGCCCCCTGGTGGCTGCCGGCTTCGAGGTTGGCCCCGGTATTGAGGCCCAATACGGAGTCGCTCCCTCTGGCGGCAGCCTGGATCAGCGCGTGCGCCCAACTCGGGCTCCCCAGCAGTAGGCGAGGGGCGACGCCTCGAGGTAAAACCGAGGAGGTGCAGAAGGCGGACTCTGCTCTGGCCCAGTCGTCCTGGCGAAGCGGAGACTCGCGGTCACCGGGGGCACGTGCCATGGCGGAGGAGCAGGAGTGCGGTACCGTGGCGTCAGGCTCTGCCTGTCAGGCGGCAGCAACTGCGGAACCTGCGGTGTCGTCAGCGGAGGCCGCCGAGGTGGTCGCACGATCCCCGAAGCCGGAGGACTGCAATAGCAAGTGCGTGTTCTGCCGGATCGCGGGGCGGCAGGAACCGGGCGCGGAACTCCTCTACTGTGAGGTGGGTAGGGACGCGCGACCGGGAGCGCTGGTCGGCGACGCGATCCCCGCGCAGCCCCGCAGGGACGCCTTGCCACCGTGGGCCAGGGCGGGGCTGTGCCGCCAACCCCTCAGAGCTCCCGGGAGGGAGGGAGGCCTCGCTCGTGTGGCCTGGGGTGGGGAGGACCCTGGTGGGTGAGGCCGGAGCAGGCTGGGTGTCCTCGCGGTGATGACGGCCTTGCTGCTCCCCGAGCGGGAGTGTCTGCAGCGGCATCTCTGCTGTTCGGAGGGGAGAAAGTGTGGTGATAAAGCCAAATACTTCGAATTTCTAGACACTGCTTTTAAATTCTGCACACTGTAATACTGATACTGCGGAGAAAACTAGTAGAAGATAGGTAGTGGTATCATGAAAAGCTCGTTTGTTAGAGCGACTGGAAGTAAACGGGGGATATTGAGTCAGAGGTTGAGCTACTATATAGTAGCCTCTGATTTTCACTGAAGCATTCAGTTCCTAGGTAGGAGTGTTGTCAAATTGGAATGTGTGCACATTTTCATAGAACTAAGATTTTGCCCCGGAATTTTAAAAGAGATACTCAGTACATGCTTGCCTCTACCAGTTCTACTTGTCTTAAAAAAAACACACACACGCACACACACAAAAACAGTTTTTTGAAAGAATCCAAAAACTCCAAAGATTGTTTTTTGGAGTAATCAGTATTCATTTGTTAAAAGTTAATTGAATGCTGAACACCTGTGTTGGAGATTCAGTGGTGAACAGAATGAAGAATAGTTCCTGTCAGTATCACCGACAAATGAGGCAGCTGATCGCAATGCCCTGTGCTGTGGTGAAGTGGTTTTACCACCTGCAGTATTTTGCAAAGCTGTGGGAGGGGCACCTAACCTAGATTTGAAGGGCCAAGGAAGGCTTTCAGGAGGAAGTGAGACATGAAGACAGAAGTAGGAGTTGACCAGGTAGGAGAATAACGTCGTAGGTGGAGAGAACCTTGAGAAGTTTGGATCATGCCATAGAGCTGACAGAAATTCAGTCTAACTGGAGCATAGAGTTTGAAGGGATGAGTGATGAACGATGAAGTTTGAGAGGTAAACAAGGGGCCACATTATTTATGGTGTTGTCATATATGTAAAGGAGTTTTATCTTTAACTGAAGAGTGAAAGAAACTTTCACAGTGTTTAATGCTGGGATGGGAGGGGCTTGAGTAGTGGCATCAAGAGGTTTGGTCTTTGAAAGATCATCCTGGTACTATTGTGGAGAATAATTTGGAGAGGACCAGTGTGGAGGCACGGAGACCTATTAGGAGGCTACTGATGAAGTAAAGCTTCCTGATGAAGGCCTGACATAAGAATGTGGTAGTGGGAATGAAGAAAAGTGGATCAATTTAAGGATATTTAGGAGTTAAAACAGGCAGGACTTGTTGATTGATATAGCCTAGGGGTTCCCACCTGAGGGTAAATGCTCCCCGAGGGGATATTTGGCAATATCTTGAGACACTTTTGATTGTGACAACTTGGCAGGGGAGTGAGGTGGGTTACTGACACCTAATGAGTGGAGTCCAGCTTTGCTACCATTACACAATGCACAGGACAGCCGTCTGCAACAAAGGATTAGCTGACCCCAAAATGTCAACAGTGCCTAAGTTGAAAAACCCTGATTTACTAAATCAGTGTAGGAGAATGAGGAAGAGAAGTGGGGAAGTCAAGGATGATTTACAAATTTCTGGTTAGGGTAAATTGGTAGTGGTGGTACCATTTCATTAAGATTGGGAATATAGGAAAACAGATGTCCAGGAGAGTGGTAGGAAGTAGCAAAGTGATGGGTTCAGTTTGGAGTCGAGGAGTTGGAGGTGAGTGTGAGGCATACAATGGTTAGATAGTCTGGCATTCTGGAGAGCTTGGGATCTCCAGCCCAGGTTGTGGGAACTTCCAGTTCATAGATGGAAATTGAGAAGAGGAATTAAAGAGATCGCCCAGGAAATACATGTGGAGTAAGAAGTGAAGGGGGCTTACACAGAGCACTAAAGAACAGTAACTTCATAAGGGAGGCACAGAGAAAGAGGACCTGGAAAGGGGATAGAGAAGAAACAGAGAAATAGAAAACTAGGAAAGCTAAGAAAAGGCAGTATTTTCAGAAGAAAGAATTTATCAGCAGTTTCAGCAGCAGCGTCAGCCTTCCTTAGTCAAGTCTGAGTTAGGTGATCCCCCTACATGCTTGTGGAAAGGCCGGGTTAGATCAGGGTTGGTTTTGTCCCCAAACTGACGGTCACTGACTTCAAGGAGAGCAATGGATTTGTTGAGGCAGAAGGTAGATGGCAGTCAAATGAGAAGAATCTGGGGGTGCACAGTTGAAGACAGCAAACATGGACAACTTTTCAAGGAAGATGGAAGTCTTGGGGAGGACAGCAAGGCAGTGGTAACTCCAGAAGAAACTGGAAGTCAACAGAAAGCTTTTTAAAACAGTGAAGACTTTGATGTGTTTAAATTTTTTTCTTTGTTAGGAACATTCTCAGAGTAAACTATATGAAGAGACTGGGGACATTTTTATACAGGAAATTGGACATGGTCAATCTTTTAATTAATTTGTACCCTAAATAGGGGGCACAGGATGAATATATACAATAGTTCATATAATACAAAACATAAGCAAGAATACATGTTTGTGTTCCAGTAGTACCCAGAAAGTTGCATATCTCTTTCAAATTAAATCTAAGATGATTTGATATACTAATTAAAGGTTAAAGGTCAACCTTTTAAAAAAGAATAATCATCTAATATTTGTGTTTTACATTAAATATATAATATATATTTATTCATATATATTCATTATAAACATTTAGAAACACTTGGGTTTATAAAGTAAGGTATACTTGTAATTAAATGCCGAGAAGAAAATTTGATTTGGAATTTGGAGTTGCCAGCGCTATGTGGGGTTAGCCTGGGAAACCTTTTCAGCAAACGCTAGAGATGAACCCTGTGATTCTTATACCTCTATACAGTGTTTCCATATTACATACTGCAGAATTAAAAGTAAGCAAAGACTAGAGTGTATTCTCAATGGGGAAAATACCATTCCCAAAGGGGTGAAAATTGGTTCTTGGGAGGCAGTAACTTACTCATGTATAAGGCAAAAAGATATATGCAGAATACGTAAACATATAAAGAATATTGAGGTAAAGAGATAGAGTGTCTGTGGTATTAAAATACGAGGGTGGAATTAGGAAAAGTCTTAAAAATGTCCTTAGAAGGGCAAAAAAAAAAGTGGTTGAGAAATGCTGGGCTAGATGTTTACTTTCACCTTACTTGAAACCATGCTGAGGAAATACTAGTTTAGGTTGAATGTTCTCCCCCTTCTTTCATCAAAATTGCCCTATACCACAGATGGCATAGTACTGAAATGTTTGTTGAAATTTTAATTCTCTTTATTGCTTTAGATATTAGTCAGGGCTTATTTGCAGGAAAGGAAAAGCATTCTAGCTGTTTTAAGCAGAAATTGGGAATTATTTGCTAAAAAAGCCATGGCAAGGGCTGGAGGAGTACATTCTAGAAATACAGCAAGGAGTGACAGCCAGAACAGCTGCAGAACTGCAGAACTGGGTCAGTGGGGAGCTGTTTTTCCTGTGCCCCAGTCTGGGAGGTAGGAGTCAGGTGACTGTCCTTGGAACTTGAACATCAAGAAGATGTCTCCTTAGGTGTGATCTGGAGGTGGTGAAGCAGAGTTACTTTCCCTTTTGACAGTGCTTCCAGTGGAAGTACTATTGGAATTTTTGGTCGGACTCTGCTTTATTTTGCAGGGCTGTTCTACCAATTGCTTTGCATTCCTGACCTCTGGGCACTAAATGCCTGTAGCATCTACAACCAGAAGAGCACCTCCGTATTGCTAGTCTCTTTTGAGAAACCATACTGTTTCAGGGCCATACTATACCTGCAGGGTCCACACTGGTAGTCCATGCTAACAAAAAATGGATGTTTCATGCCCTCTTAACTCCCATGAAGCTAGTGACTATTGGAATTGGGGGAGAAGAAAGAAAAAAACTGCCTCTGTAATCTTAGAGCTGACCACCTTTGCCAGCTGGAGCTAGCAGAAGCGTCAGAAAGATGGTTTTGTGTTAGGTCAGTTTTTTTCAAAGCAAGTACAACTAATTAGCAAGATCTGAATTCCATCTGGGATTTTTCACTTTTTTAGTGTCTGTAGTACAGAAGGCACAGGAGAATTTGGAATGAAGGTTGAGTACCAATCTACCCTGCTCACCATAGTTTATTTGTTGTATTTAAGTGGAAGCTTAGCCTAGATATTAGATTCAATGGTGATAAAGAAGTAAAGATAGATTAGCTGTTTAATTTAATCTAAATCCAATCTTAGCATTCTCAAAAGGGGTTAAAAATTGATTTTCTTTCCTATGTCAGGGACAGGGGCAAAAAATATGAATTATTTATATATGTTAAATTCAGGTCTACTGTATAGAATATAAACAGATACAGTAAATATAGCTGTGGTATTACAATATCATGTGAGGGGGGCAGATAGGTAAAAAAAAAGTCTAAAGAAGTTCCTTAGGTGGGTGATAATGAGAAAAGGTTGAGAAACACTGTTCTAATCAAACAATGGCCATAATTCTAACTTTAAGAACATCTTTTGTAAGAGCAGACTGAAAAATCATCGAAAATTCATCTCTGTTACTGGAAAAGTATCTGAAAATTCGTAATGATATACCACTTTTTTAAGGGGTAGAGGAGTGTTGCTATTTAAGCAAACTGTCATTTATTTATTCAACAGTTTTTACAGGCTTACTATATGTTATTCACGTGGAGTTCAGAGAAGAATATGATGTGTCCCACATTTTAGAAGCTTGTCTATGATCTAAACTGAAAGCAGACAATGGAAAATTCTCTTTTAGGGGTTGTCATTAGTGATGGATATTCAAAATTTTGTATTTTAAAGTCACTTGAAATAATTTTTCTTTGTGTGGTTATGCTACCAACATGACACAGTTAGGTTCATGTGTTTCTATTTGTTTTAAATTTTTAGGGACTACTTATTTTTTCTTTTTAAGTCCAACAATGTATTTAAATGTTCACATTTCTAAGTCAAAATTGTAAAGCAACATAAATTTGGAAAAGGCTAATGTCCTTTCTCTTTTCATCTCTACCTTGTTCCTCTTCCCCATTAAGAAACTTTAGAAAAAGGTTTTTGGTTTATCCTTCCATTGTGAGTAAATAGGTAGGTGTATGTTTATTTTGTATTTCCCCTTCTTACACAAAAGATTGCTTAACTACCCTCCTGCTCCTACTTTATTTTTTTAAATTTAGGAGTATGTTCCAGAAATGATTTCATAAGTATATAAAGATCTTCTTCATTCCTTTTTATAGTTAATACATTACTCCATTGTATGGATTTATCAATAATTATTCAACTGGTTTCTTACTTGACTTTGGACACTTGGGTTATTTTCATTCTTTTGCTGTCATAAATCATGCTACAGAAAGTTGTCTTACACATACATCATTTCATATTTTTTGCCAGAATTTCTTTGGAATCGGAGGAGAGTCTTTCTTAAAAAGTCTAAATAATGGCTGTGTCAGTAATAGCAATGGAGAAAGGGTGATATCAAAGAGCCAGTTTCAAAATTTTAGAAAGCTCAATGGAAGTTTAATTCAATTGTAGATTGCATAGGTTAACTATAACGGCAAGTTTCTTTGCTTTTGATGAGAACTATATCTTCTGGTGATGATGACAGATAATGATTGGTTGGGTTAAAAAACAATTCTTCAGAGCAAATTTAAAGATCAAATTGGCTTTATTCAATGATTCATCAATTGGGCAATATTCCATCTAGCAAATAGGAAAGAGCTGTTAAGGTGCAGAAGAGAAAGGTTTTTAAAGGCAAAGAGGGAATGTTAAAAAGGGCATTATTAGCAAAGAATGCATTGTTATAAGTAGGTGACCCTCCTTTGGGGGATGGCATTGGTCTGGCACTAAATTTCCTAGTGCTTGTCAGGAAATTCTCATGTTGACTGGTTAAAGGTTACATTCCTTGGGGGCTGAAATTGCAGTTAGGTTATGTATTAAGTCTTGGTTTGCTGACAAGGGGCCGTTAACACGAATGACTCCATTTTGGGCCTTTGTTTTTCTTTTTACAGTAGTTTTTTTACTAATTAGAATAGGGAAAATTATTTATTTATATAAGACATTTATTAAAACCTTTCACAATAGGGATTTAGGACCCAAAGAGAACTGGACATTTGGTCATTCTTATGGCTGAGTCATAAGTATAAGACAGCAGACTTCTAAGAGTTCTTTAAATTTTTTCTCTTGTTATCCTTTAGGCTGGTACTTTTTAGTTTCATAAATCTAAAGCAGTGTTATGCCTGCTTTGAGGTAAAATTCAGCTATGTTCTCTCAGATTAATTCTAATCAGAATGTAGTCTGTAACAGAAAGAATTAACTCCGGATTTCAAAAAGGGGAATGCTATAACTGAGGGAAAATAAAGACACACATAAAGTTGTCATTTTATGAACCAGTCTAGGAAGTACACTTGTGGCAGTTGTGTTGTGCTAGATTTGATTCCCAATACTAATTATTTCTCAGCTGGAAGCATTAAAGAAATTATGGAAAACCTTAAACAATCAAAAACATCGTGTTCCTTGAGCTTATCCTTTTCTAAAACATTCCATGGATATCAATATTTAAATTTATAATTAGAAAAGCTATAATAAAAATGGATTAAAATTAATATAATTATCATGTTTGTTATTTTAGGGTTAGTAATTGGGGTTTTCCAGGTCATCTAACATTCTGGGATTAATAGATATGTACATATATGAATATATATACTCAAATACAAATAAGTGTATACACATACACATGTAAATATTTGTATATGTACCCATACACAAAACTGATCTGAGCCTATATCTAAGAATCACAGTTAACCCGTCACTCTCCCCAGTATATCAGAAGATGTTGTTATGGGCTGGGGGAGTATGCAAAGTATATTATCCCTAGTCATTGCTCATGATTTTCTGTTTCTACTGAATTTTCTGTCTCAGCCTCAAACTTTGTCTTGCATTAATCAAAGAAAGTAACACAGATTCCTTTTATTTTATTTTCCTGACATATTAACACAAAGCAATAGTTGTTAAAGACTTTTTTCTGAAAGCTTGGGGGTAATAAAAGATTTGCTTTCTTCAAGCACAGCATTAAATCCCTTTTTCTATAGGTGGGCACCTTAATTTAGTTCTCGTTTATGTACTTTCCTCCAAGCTTATGGCACAGTTTACTTATCACTATGTTTACTGTAAAATTTTAAAAGTAACAGTTTTTCCCCTTCATCCTACAGGCAGTTTACATTCAGTAGTTGGAAAAATAGTCAAGGTTTTTATATTGTTTTGCCCTGACATTTTAGCAGCTTCTGGGTTGAAGATCTGTAAGTAAGGAGAGCAGCAAGGTCACCATTTGAACCGTATTTTAATAAAGTGATATTGTGGGCGTGTTACAGAAGTCTTCAAGTAGGATGAGGGACACATAATACCTTGGTTTTGCTGCTTTTCATTTAAATAAATCATGGCTCTACTGGGGGCTAAAGTAGATGAAAAGTCTCATTCACTGTGTGGTCTCATGGGAGGTCAACTTCTCAGTTACCTGAAGCTTAGATGAACAGTATGGATACTGATAAGGAGCTTCATGGTGCAATAGGTACAGTTGCCTTTCACCATTATTCTCATTGAAACCAAGATGGCTAGCATGGATTTGAAGCCCTCGTTCAAATTGAGTTTTAAATCCTAGAATGGAGAACTAATGAGCAACAGTGCTTTCTGGGATTTTTTTCTAAGGGAAACTATACTTACTGATACTGATTTATTTAATTTGGGGCTAAGCTTTATATAAGATACTAAATAAAGTTATTTAGGGAATAGAGATTTTTCTCTTGGGAAAGCATGAAACTCAAATGTTAATAGGTAGAAAGACTCCTTTTTTCACTTTTCTTTTTCTCCTTACATTACTGTGTGCACTATGTAAACCAAAAAACTGACGTAATGGATTGGAAACTTAAACTTAGACTAGGGTGGGTAAAATTGTAATATTTCCAGAATATCTCACCTGGCTTTGGTGCATCTGCATATCAATAGGCGTTCCTCAGGGGTAGAGAGTAGTTCATCTCCATGTCAGTGGGTAATTACCTGGGCAACAGAGGGCTTATCTGAATCTGAGAGGTGAGGGGGAGGGCCGGTTGCTTCTGCTGGATCAGGAAAGAGACACGGCTCCAGACTGCAGTTTGTAAGCAATAAACGGGTTTTAAACTTTATTTCTCCCTTTGACTAATTTTGGTTTTAGAGGTATTTTGCCCCAGAATTTCCTTTCTCTGGTCTTACAAATAGTCTACCAGAGTTTGTTTCAGGATTTCAAAGGCAATTTTTAATGCTGTAAACATAAAGAAAAAACATATATACATTTTTATATAATTGCTGTAAAAAATGTTTAATAATGTAACCCCTGGATATGTAAATGCCAGATGATATACTTTTTATAATTGAAGAACATGCCACTTTGAAAAAAATTAAATATAAAAAAGAATTTATCAAGCTTGCTAGGATTCTGTAGTCAGATCTTTAAAAGTACATATTAAATGTGAAAATTCTCTAGGGTAGAGAAGAGAAATATAAAATGAAATAAAAATACTCTGAGATTCTTTTAATCAGCTTCATTCATAATTGTTTTCCTGAAATTGACTTTATGGAAGTTTTTTTATTCTCTAGAATAAGTGATCATTTCGTGAAGGAAGGTAAAGCTTATCTTTATGGGCTCAATGAATACAATTCCACTATCAGACTGAGATTTATGATGTATAAAACATGGCAGAAGAGCATTAGGAGATTTAAAAAAAATTTACAAACACATGATATATTTTGTCCTTTAGAATGAAGACCTAGTATGCTTCAAAGATATCAAACCAGCAGTGTCTCACCATTATCTTGTGGTACCAAAGAAGCATATTGGAAACTGCAAAGATCTAAGAAAAGAGCACATAGAACTGGGTAAGAAGATGGAAGTATTCTTCTGGGTTATGTCATCTTGAGTTAACATACATGCTGGAAGTGATGGTTAAAAAGAAAAAGTCTAGCCAGGTATTATGAAAAAGGAGCACTGTGACTTTTTGAGGCTTTCATTGTAAAACATTTCAAAGATATACAAAAATAAAGAAACAGTATGCTTTCCATTTATTCACCACATCAACATTTATTAACTTGTGGCCAATCATTTTTTATCTGTTAACCTTCTCCCACAGTGGATTTGAAGCAAATCCCAGATATCATGTTATTTAATCTTTAAAATCACTAAAAGATAATGCCACTTTATGTTTTTAAATGATGGCTTTTCTTGATTCTGAAAATGAAAGGTGCTATGAAAAATTATAAACAAAAGTGTATGATATGACACATGAGATCATATTGCCTGAGAATGAGACCATATTGGTACCTGCCTTTTAGTTTCCTGTGTAGATGAACTAACACCAAAGTTTAATGTGGCTTTAGTGAACTTTTAGCTTCTGAAAAGGACATTCTGAATCTTTTCTCTTACAGGATTATCCTTTATTTTCCTATTCATGATTTCTGCGACTTGTCAGGTATCATTTACTAAGACATTTCTAAGTTTACTTCAAAGCTGCTTTGATAAACCTTTGTCACCAGAGTCTGGGATTAGTTTGGTTAATACTTTTAAAGAGCCAACAAGATAGATAAGTTAGGTCAGATTTTCTGAAGGTGAATAAGAAATCTCTTTGATGGGAAACCTTGATGTTTAGTTCATAGTGTTTCAATTGCTGAATTACCTGCTTTAAAACTGTTCTTTCTAGATATTGCAAAGTTCCTTAGTCATCTGAAGTTCTCTCAATACATTTCACACTCATTCCAACAGATGGAGGCAATATACATGCAATATTTAGTACCAAGCAAAGCTTTAAGTATTTCCTTTTATACTTAAGGGGGAGAAATGTGTTCATGCTTGTTTTTCTTTTTCTAGTATTTTATTTTTCTTATTAAAAGTTTTTATAACTGTTGCAAGTCAAATGTTACTAAGTTTAAAGAAGGTTGTGGGTATTTGGGTTTCATTATACTGTTCTTTCTGATTCTGTGTATATTTGAGTATTTTCATAATAAAATTTTATAAGTTCTTACAGTTAATATTTTATACAGTCTATAAAGTTGGGAAAATAATAAGCACATGGAGGAGCTCAATAGCACTATTAAGGCAGGTGATTGAGGGCAGCAGGCAGAGTTCAGGGCCTCTATAAGTTTCAAGAAGCTTCAGCGCCCTTGTAGTTTCAAAGCCCCTGTAAGTTTCAAAAAGCTCCAAACTCAGCCATTCAAAAATACACTTAGGTGGACTTCAGCTCTGATTGGTTATGCCCTATGCAAATGAGCATTGTCTTTTCAGCCAGTCAAGAGCGGGTTGTGATGTTACCAGTTCAGTTCTCTATTAGATCCATGGGGTGTGGGACTTTGGCTCTCAGGAGGCAGTATAAAATCCAGACAACATAGCCCTTACAGCATCCTTCCTTGGAGCCCCTCCTAAGTAGCAGGAGCTTTCTTTTTTTGCTCATCAAAAGAGCTTTGCTGGTTGCTCTGTACTCTTTTCTGCTGGCTTCATTTTTTGTCACCTCTGAGACATAATCCTGGGAAAAACAGCATCTCAACCCGTAATACTATTGAGCACTCTGACTATAACTGGCATTTATAAAACTCCACCTAACTACAGAATACACATCTTATTAAGAGCACATGCTCACCAAGATAGACCATATTCTGGGCAATGAAATAAGTCTAAATATATTTCAAATGATCAAAATCTTATAAAGTATGTTCTCTGACAATGATGGAATTAAGTTAGAAAAACAATAAAATCTAGATATTTTTAAATTAACACTATTAAATAACGTGTACATAAATAGGTTAAAGAAGACAATATTTTGAACTAGTAACAAAAAATGCAACATATCAAAATTTGTGGAGTTTAGCTAAAGCAGTGTCCAGAGGAAAATTTATAGCTTTAAATACTTATGTTAGTGTTAGGGGTTGAGTTCATTCTCCTTGATTCTTGTCTCCACTACAACAAAGAATTGAAGGGCAGAGACACAGTAGTGAAGCAGAGCAAAAGTTTTATTTGAATGCACTCTAAGGAAGGAATGGGCCAGAGTCAAGGTAGACAAAGGCAGGTTTACTTGAATAAAGCAGAAAGGAAGGGGTAGCTCCTTGATAGGAACTTGCAAGCTCAAATTAGAGCTTTTAGTGGTCCTTCTCTACTTATCTGAAGTAGGACAGAGAGAGTGAAGACTTGTGCTTAAAGTCTGGAAAACAGAATAAAATATTAAATGACAAAGACATCACTGGAAGAGCATAGAGACAAAATGTAATAAGTTGAGCAGTAAGAAGTCTTTTAAAAATACACACTCCAAGAAAGGGGAGTGCAGGCAGTGTCAGGGAAGAGCACACTTAAGGGCTTAGGATTCTGTCTCTTAAGGCTTTCAAGAATAGGATAAAGGTAAAAGGTTGCAGGGTGGGGGTTGGGCATAGGCTTGTTATGTGGTCTCATAATGTCTATCTCCAGTGAGAGACAATATGTCATTATCCACAGTCAGTCCTCTAGATAATTCTATAGGATAAACTACCTGTTCTTCTCCAAAACAGTGGCTACCCCCAAGCACCAGGAGCATATCATTTAAGACTGCTTGCCTTATTCCTATACACTAACAATGAACTAACAGAGAGAGAAATCAGGAAAACAATTCCATTCACAGTTGCATTAAAAAGAATAAAATACCTAGGAATAAACCTAACCAAGGAAGTGAAAGACCTATACTCTGAAAACTACAAGACACTCATGAGAGAAATTAAAGAAGATACCAATAAATGGAAACACATCCGTGCTCATGGATAGGAAGAATAAATATTGTCAAAATGGCCATCCTGCCTAAAGCAATATACAGATTCAATGCAATTCCTATCAAAATACCAACAGCTTTCTTCAAAGAACTAGAGAAAATGGTTCTAAAATTCATATGGAACCAGAAAAGACCCCGAATAGCCAAAGCAATCCTGAGAAGGAAGAATAAAGCTGGGGAAATCATGCTCCCCAACCTCAAGCTCTACTAAAAAGCCATAGTAATCAAGAAAATTTTGTACTGGCACAAGAACAGATCCATAGACCAATGGAAGAGACTAGAGAGCCCTGATATAAACTCAACCATATGTGGTCAATTAATATATGATAAAGGAGCCATGGACACACAATAGGGAAATGACAGCCTCTTCAACAGCTGATGTTGGCAAAACTGGACAGCTGTATGCAAGAGAATGAGACTGGATTACTGTTTAACCCCATATACAAAAGTAAACTCAAAATGGATCAAAGACCAGAATGTAAGTCATGAAACCATAAAACTCTTAGAAGACAACATAGGCAAAAATCTCCTGAATATAAGCATGAGCAACTTCTTCCTGAACATGTCTCCTCAAGCAAGGGAAACAAAAGCAAAAATGAACTCATGGGACTACATCAAACTAAAAAGTTTCTGTACAGCAAAGGACACCATCAACATAACAAAAAGGCATCCTACAATATAGGAGAATATATTTGTAAATGACATATCTGACAAGGGGTTAACATCCAAAATATATAAAAAACTTACATGCCTCAACACCCAAAAAGCAAATAACCCGATTAAAAATGGGCAGAGGATATGAAGAGACAGTTCTCCAAAGAAGAAATTCAGATGGCCAACAGACAAATGAAAAGATACTCCACATCACTAATCATCAGTGAAATGCAAATTAAAACCACAATGAGATATCACCTCACACCAGTAAGGATGGCCAGCATCGAAAAGACTAAGAACAACAAATGCTGGCAAGGACTGGGAGAAAGGGGAACCCTCCTACACTGCTGGTGGGAATGTAAGCTAGTCCAACCATTGTGGAAAGCAATATGGAGGTTCCTCAAAAAACTAAAATAGAAATACCATTTGACCCGGGAATCCCACTCCTTGGAATTTACCCAAAGAATACAACTTCTCAGATTTAAAAAGACATATGCACCCCTATGTTTATTGCAGCACTTTTTACAATAGCCAAGATATGGAAGCTACGTAAGTGTCCATCAGTAGATGAATGTATAAAGAAGAGGTGGTACATATACACAATGGAATACTATTCAGCCATAAGAAAGAAACAAATCCTACCATTTGCAATAATATGGATGGAGCTGGAGGATATTATGCTCAGTGAAATAAGCCAGGCGGAGAAAAACAAGTGCCAAATGATTTCCCTCATTGCGAGTATAACAATGAAGCAAAACTGAAGGAACAAAATGGCAGACTAGAGTTTCCAAGAAGGAACTAGTGGTTACCAAAGGGGAGGGGTGTGGGAGGGCGGGTGGGGAGGGAGGGAGAAGAGGACTGAGGGGTATTATGTTTAGTACACATGGTGTGGGGGGGATCACGGGGAAAACAGTGTAGCACAGAGAATGCAAACAGTGAATCTGTAGCATCTTACTACACTGATGGACGGTGTCTGCATTGGGGTATGGGTGGGGACTTGATAATATGGGTAAATGTAGTAACCACATTGTTTTTTCATGTGAAACCTTCATAAGAGTGTATATCAATAATACCTTAATAAAAAATTTAAAATAAAAAGACTGCTTGCCTTGCCTTAAGATAGATTGTTGGCTGATTACTAAAGAATATGCCTGAAATCTAACTTACCAATCCTCTCTTAAAATAGAATCTTAGCCTTAAGATAAGTCCCTCTTGTTCTCATTATGCTATTCACATTTCGGCACCTTTAGGAAAATTAATCATGATGCTTGTCCCTGTCTCTGCTCTATCTCACCTGCATTAGCTAGAGCAGGTCTCAGGGTCAGCCCAGATTCAGAGCATGTGGAGTGAACTCACATTGCAAAGGGCATAAGTCCTTCAGAAAGGTTTAATGTGATTAACTCCCTGAGTTCTTGGTGGCCCTCACCCCCTTTCATCCTGCCCAAATCTGTCTTTCTGCCTAACAATACTATTAAAATAATTTAAACAATTGTATCTGTTTAAAACTATTTTCTAAAATACTAAAAGCAAAAACTGTCTTTTGTATTTACCCCATGTTTCATATCTTGGGAGTAAAATATAAGATACAGTCTAACTTGAATTAACTTGAGCTTTTGATTTTTTTTTTTTTTGACATAGTACTGGCCTTATCATGGAAGTCTGGCAGCCTCCAGGCTCAAGTCTGACTTAAAGAAGTAAACATTAGCAACTACTTTATGTAAGAACTATAAGCCTTATTATAAGAACCATTATTCTCTGTGGAGTCTCTCACTTCTTCCCCTTTCAAATGCTTGATTACACCATTCAGAAACAAAAGAAGTCTAAAGTTTGGCCTTGTGCTTTGAAGATCCCAGGTTACCAAAATTTTCCTAGTGGGGAAGCATATTCCCTTCTGAAGGCCATAAAGCACTGAGACTAAAGATGGTAAGGCAGATAGAGTGCGGAAGCCAAAATAATTACAGAAAACATTTGGCTGGTCAAGACTAAGCTGACAGGAGAGCATTTCATATCCCTAATTAGGGCTCAAAGACTAATTAAAAGTTGTCCTGTTTTTCTTCTTAATTCAAACAGTTTGGTCTCTTTGTGATTAGAACTAGATCTCAGAAGGAACAGATGTTCTAAATACTCACTTAAAAATACCCCTCAATAGTTGTTGAAAGCCAGCCTATGTGTGATATTTTGTGACAAGCTGCACCTTCATTTCAGTTGCTGATAAGCAAACTTCACAATAACTTAGAGCCATTGAATGTGTCTTGTATTTAAGCATTTGGTAAGACTTTTGACTAGGACCCTAAAAGCTAAAATTAATAATAATTTAATGAACCTAATGTCTCCTATAATATAATGTTTCTTTTCTGTTTTCTAGTTGAGAACATGGTAACTGTTGGAAAAACTATTCTTGAAAGGAATAATTTCACTGACTTCAAAAATGTAAGGTATGATTACTTCCCAGTAGAGATCATATATGTAATTGGTTTTTCTGAAATGTAATTTCCTCATGGAGAAATGAAAGCAGAGGTGGCTAAGTTCATGGTTTTAAGTGCAGTTTTCCTGAGTGAGCATACTTCATTAGTAAGTTAAATTTAATATCAAAACTTCTTCCTCTCATGTCTCAACATCTAATAATCACCACTTGTATTTTGGATGGACACATGTATTCAACAGTGGGTAAGTAAAATAGCTACAAGTCACCTTCTGTGTTCAATATATGCATTCTTATAAAATTGTGTGTAAATTGAATATTCTTAGTAAATATTCATTATGTATAATTCAGAAATATATTATTATACATTTAGCATAAAATCAACTTGAATTCATTGCCTGCTGAACTGAACTGTGGCATTTGCCAAAGTTTGAGAAAAAGTAATGTTCAATTTGGCAATTGTTTTTAATCAATCTAAATAGTCTTTTGTTTTGTTTTTTAAAGATTTCTGGCTATGCCTTGTGTGACCAAAGCATTACCAAGGCAGGTATAATGGAGATAACTTCTAACACCTCTGAACTGGAATTCAGAGACCTTAATTCTAATGTTATCCATGCTACTTACTGTGTCCTGTGCTTGTTCTGGCTGTGTTACTTTAGCTAAGTTGTTTAACCGCTCCAAGAAACTATCTGCTCTGCCTACCTCTAGCTCAAGTGAGACTGTGTGTATGAAAATCTTCTGAAAAGTGTTAAGCACTGTTCAGAGGAGCAGATGGTATTTTTGACTCTTTGGCCCAAAGCAGGACCTTCCCTTCCCAGTCATTGGAGTGTTCATTAGAAGAATGAACATTTTACAAATGTCAGTTTGTAACTGATTTTTAAGAGGCGAAATCATACTAAATTTTTTTTGTTTTACGAATCAAAGGAATTATCTTACAAATGTTTTATGAAGCAAATAATTTGAATAATTATCATCTAACTTTCACTATTGTTTTAAACAAGAAAAATGATAGTTTCTTTAATGATGATATAATTAATCTCACAACAGAAATATGGGTTGATAAGATGACCACTTTATACTAAAGGAGAAAGCATGCTATCTACTGGCTATTTCTTGGAATAAAAGAACCCTATTTCTATTTGTGTCCTGTAATTTTTTTTTAAAGAATCATTGCAGAGACATCTAAATAAGGAGAATTAAAGCTTAGTATGATATGGACTGAAGTGCTAAGACATAATGGCAACTCAAGAGTTCATAAAGGTATTCTGAAGCATAATACACAGCTAAAGCCTTCCTTGATGATGAGTTTTTGTTTCTGTCAACTTCGCCATGCAAAGAACTGTGTGGATACTCTTAAGTGTATAAAGAAAAACAGTCATTACTAAGAGATGTTTGAGTGATAATGTGATTGCTCTAGGAAACCTATTTTAAGTATCTTTAATATTTATGTGTCTTAACAAGAAAAAAAAGCTGTGAGCTATTGTAGAACTGATTTGCCAATTACCTTTTACCTGTCTGTTTCAGAATGGGTTTCCATATGCCACCGTTCTGTTCCATTTCCCACTTACACCTTCATGTTCTGGCACCAGTTGATGAGCTTGGCTTCTTATCAAAGTTAGTTTATAGAGTGAATTCCTATTGGTTTATCACAGTAAGTGTCACTGTTATACCAGCGGTGTTCAAAAATATTTAAAATATTTGTCTTTTTTGTTGTCTTTCTCTTCTTGGGAACAGTAGGCACTTAACAACTCTCATAGGCTTGATCATCTGTTTTAACATACATATCCAACATAATAGTTTTAATTTGGGGGATTTCCCAGATCATTAGATCTGTAGAAAAAGAAGCTATGACTGAGTCTTTCCATTGCAGGTAGAGGATATGAAGAAGAACTGTGGCATTAGTAGTTCGGAATCCATAGTCAAATCTGGATTATATTCTGGCTACATTAGTTACTTGAGGGACCATGTGCAAGTTACTTAAATTTTTTAAGGCCCAAGTTCTTTATCTATTATCTGCATATAGGTAATAAAGCCTACATCTAGGGTTAATAGAAGGATTGATAAAATAATTTACATGTAAAGCACTTGACACTGTACCTTGCAAATAGTAAGTGCTCAGTAAATGTTACCTGCTGCCTCTATCATCATCATCAATATCATTGTAGAAATTGAGTTTTTATAATTTTTGATAGTCCCTTTAAATTCCTTAGAAAAGGGCTCCAGTAGTAATATCAACTTCTAAGTCTGAAGTTGAAGATTTGAGCCTAAAAAGTTGCAGAATTCTACTTTGCTAGGGCAAAAGTAAGATGGAATTCAGCTGATGATCTGTGGTCTGACAGGCCTGTGGTCTGACAATCAAGCCTTGGTTATAAAGCAACTCTGTCCTTCCAGGGCCACTTGACTAGTATCTTACCAGTCTCTTATCTTATGTATCCATGGTGATAAGGTGACCTGTAGTTGCTGTATCTGAATAATCATCAAAATACAAATTAAATAATTAAATAATTGCCACTAGTTAGTGCATATTGTTATAGCCATAGTACATAAGAAATTAAAAAGCATATGATTTCTAGAAACTTCATATTTCAAACATCTCTCTCTAAACTTATCCAGATGATTCTATTTAATTAAAACATATGCTTAAGATATTTATGTGTGTATATATACTTAAATAAAAAAGTGGGACATTCTGCAGGACAGATGGTGTGGGCTCTTTAAAAAACCAGTGTGATAAAAAATGGATTTTTAAAATTTGTATTTGTTTTTTACATGATGTATGCTTTTATAATAAAAATTATTAAAATGCATTTTTGTGATGTTTTTAACTATTTCCTTACATGACTTTTTAGTTAGGAAAAAACTGAATGAACAAAATTATAAGATCTGTTAATGGTTCATCCTGGGAATCTGAACTCTTAAATCTGTCAGTATATATTATGAGACTTTGAGAAAAAAATCAAGATAAAGACAAAGTTTATTTCAAAATCTCTTATGTAATGTCCCAGATATATAAAATAATTGAGAAATGTCTCTGAAATTATATAACAAGATTTCAGTTTTTTATTTTCTTAGATTATGTTTTAGAGGTTTTAGGTTCATAGCAAAATTGAGCAGAAAGTACAGAGTTCCCATGTGCCCTCTGTCTGCATATACTTATAATCTCCCCTACTACCAACATCCTACAACACCACAGTGAATGTTTGTTATAAGCCATGAAACTATATTGACACATCATTATCACCCAGTGTCCATAGTTTGCATTAGGGTTCATTCTTGGTGTTGTACATTCAGTGGCTTTGGACAAATGTATAATATGTATCTACCATAATACCTGTAGTGTCATACAGAATAGCTTTACTGCTGTAAAAATCTTCTGTACTCTGCCTATTCATCTCTCCCTCTCCCTTAATCCCTGATAACCACTGATCTTTTTAATGTCTACAGTTATGCTTTTCTAGAATGTCATATAGTTAGAATAATACAGTATGTAGCCTTTTTAGATTGGCTTCTTTCTCTTAGTAATATGCATTTAAGATTCCTCCATGTCTAGTTTTCTTTTTAAAATTTTACTATTTATTTTTCTTTTCTTATTGAAACTGTTTAATGAATATGTAATGTGGATGAAAATCTGCATTTGTATACAGTATAGAATACTTTTACTATAGTTTATAAAACTATTTCATTGAGAGATTTTTTTCTGTAGGATATTTTTAGGAGCAGAATATGTAGTATCCAGCTGTTATGCTATGGCTAATCGTAATAGGGATGCCATTAGAATTATTTCATACAGGCTATGGTAACTAGAATTTTTTTAATGTGTGTTTTTTTTAAAATTATAGGCCGATTGTTTGATTGAAAAACTAAGAACATGAAAATGTCAACAGTGGAAGATTTTCCTAATCTTGGCTCAACATAAACCAATATTTTGGTCCCTCTGAAGTCCAATTACAATTGTAAGGTTTGCTGAGTTTTATGAGAGGCTATTACTGTCAGCCTTAAATCTTTTCTGAATGTCTGTTTCCTGAGATCTGTAATACGGTTACATGAATACTTTGCCATTGACTTCTTTGTTTTGTTACTTGTCTAGAGCACAAGATATTATAGGTAAAATCCCAATAAAACAAATTCTGTTAATCAAGAAAGGCTTTGCATTTTTTTGAAAAGTTCAAATAGTTTCATTTCTTAATAGTCAATTATAATAGTGATTTACTTATGAATGCATTGGTATAGAAAGTACTTTGTTGGAGCATTTTTACTATGAAGGAGAAAAAGAAATGAACTATTTCTTGACAGTTCTATAATTTTACACATAAAATTTCAAAATAAAGAGTGCCATCAGACTACATAGTGATCTCTGATTTTGCTAATGGGGAGATTTATATATATATATCACTTCTTACATAATTTCAGATACTGGTTTTCATATCTTAAACCCCTGCACCTTTGTAATAAATTGGTCCTGAAAACTATGTAGTATCTATAAAATAAATCCTAACAGTGAATTTGTAATCAATTGGCAGTCCAAGAGAATTCACTATAATGAAATTTTACCTGTAAGAACATAAATGGAGAAGAAAAATAAAATGTTTGTATCAATATACTAAAATTGGCAGAAACTGTTGTTTATTGCTTGCTTATTGTACAAAGGAAAGTTAGAATTAAAAAGTGGTTAGACCTAGCTTTTATCATTAAAAAGTTCTAATTTGAAAGTAGAAAGAGACTTGGATGAGAAAATTTAATTTAATCACAATGTTAATATTATTGAAATATCATTTTATGATATATTTCTTTAGGAATTGTCCTTTGATGCTGATCTACACTAACAATAGTGATTGTGAATGAAGAGTAGGTACTGAAGGCTAATCCTGCATTATGCCAGTGTATAATCATACTATGTTCGTTAATACAAATGAACATAAGAATTTAAAGTATGGATATTAGAAATAGGCTGAGATAACTTTTTCTTTTATATTTTTTGCATAGTATTAAACATAACTTTAGGTAATGAAATACTTATTACAATGTTTAGTTATAACATCTGTAATCAAAATTGTTTAGTTCATTTGTTCATTTATTCATTCAGCAAACATTTGCTAAGCATTTAATGTGTTCCAGACAGACACTGCCAGGATCAGGAAATACAAAAATGAGAAAGGATAGTCTGCCTTCAGTTAGTAAGACAAGGATCATACAAAACCAGTGATTACAGTTTAGCTTGTTAAGTGTTGTAATGGTCCACAGAAGAGTCTGGAGAGAGAAACACTTTTGAGAGCAGATGGCAGTGACACTGAGTGTAAAAACTCAGTGTTAGGCAGGTAGACGGTGGAGGTGTATGCTGAGAGACGTACTTACCTTGTGTTCTGCTTCCATTATTATTTACTTTACAACTGAAATGAATATCCAAATTCCATTTTATTCATTGGAGGTGGAGATAAGTATTTGGAAGCAGGTATTATGGGCTCTCAAAATTAAATTTCTAAGTTTTTCAGCACTGCTTTAAGTAGCTCACTTAGTACCTACATAGATTAGCAGTTACAAGTTTCCAAAATCAGTTAAAATATGATGAGATTCAGAAAAGGAATTTTTCAACATGTGCAACATGTATTACATGAACTTGGAAAGATGTAACTGACTATATTATGGTGATAACATAGAAGGTATTTAAGGAATTCTCAAATGCCTTATGGACCTCTTAAAAAGGTGATTAACCGATTTATTTAATTTATATAGACTTATACCCCATCATAGTAAGTTTTTCTTCTTTGTTTTAGAAAACTCTTGGAACCTCACATTTTTAGTGGTGGTTCTCTTTTACTTGTAAAGATTAACAATCAAATTACTACAATTAAAATTTACTCAGCCTTTTCAGTAGTTTGAGTATTTGGTAACTCTCTAGCTATCTATAACATTAGTTCAGCACAAAGCTAATTCATAACCTGTCCTTAAAATATTTAAAGTAGTTTCTAGAGCATTATTTAGCATGTTGTAGTCCTATTTGCCTGTAATTGCAGAACTGTAAAATTATTAATAATGAGCTATTTCAAACTGTGCTTACTGAGCTAAAAGAATGCTGAATAAATATGGAAAAATACTGTGTCAAATTTTGCCTCTCTGGACTTTTTTTGTTTTAAGGACGATGTTTTTTAAAACAGTTTTAGGCTCATGCAAAACTGAGAGGAAAATACAGAAATTTTCCATATACTCTCTTCCCCCACACATGCAGATACTCTTTAATTATTAATATTCCCCACCAGAGTGGTACATTTGTTACAATTGATGCACCTACATTATTAATGCATCATAATCACCCAAAGTCCAGTTTATCTTAGGGTTCACTCTTGGTGGTATACATTCTATGGGTTTGGACAAATTTATAATGACATGCATCCATCAGTATCATACAGGGTATTTTCACAGCCCACAAAATTCTCTGTACTCTAGTTTTCCCTCCTCCTTCAAGCCCTGGCAACCATTGATCTTTTTACTGTCTGCACAGTTTTGCCTGTTCCATAATGTCATGTAGTTGTAATCATACAGTATGTAACCTTTTCAGATTGGCTGCTTTCACCTAGTAATATGCATTCAAGTTTCCTCCATGTTTTTTCATGACTTGATAGCTCATCTCTTTTTAGCGCTGCATAATATTCCATTGTCTGTGTATACCACAGTTTATCCATGCACCTGCTGAAGGATATCTTGGTTTCTTTCAAGTTTTGGCAATTATGAATAAAGGTGCCATAAATATCCATATACAGGTTTTTGTGTGTATATAAATTTTCAGCTTCTTTGGATAAATATAAAGGAACATGATTGCTGGATTAAATGGTAAGTATATGTTTAGATTATATGGTAAGTATATGCCAAATCATCTTCCGAAGTTGTTGTACCATTTTTGCATTCCCACCAACAATGAATGAGAATTCCTTTTGCTCCACATCCTTACCAGAATTTGGTATAGTCAGTATTTGGGATTTTGGCCAATCTAATAATTGTAGTGGTATCTCATTGCTGTTTTAGTTTGCATTTCCCTGATGACATATGATATGGAGCATGTGTTCATATGCTTATTTACCTCTGTGTATCTTCTTTAGTGAGGTGTATCTTAAGGTTTTTGGCCCATTTTTTAATCGAGTTGTTTGTATTCCTGTTGCTGAGTTTAAAGATTTTTTATTTTTGTATTTTGGATAACAGTCTATTATCAGATTTGTGTTTTGCAAATATTTTCTCCTAGTTTATGACTTGTCTTCTCATTCCCTTGACATTATCTTTCACAGAGCAGTAATTTTTAATTTTAGTGAAGTCATCATCTTACCAGTTATGTCTTTTCACAGATCATGCCTTTGGTTTTATAGCTAAAAAGTCATTGCTATGCCCAAAGTCATCTAGGTTTTCTCCTGTTATCCTCTAGGAGTTTTATAGTTTTGCATTTTATATTTAGGTCTATGGTCCATTTTGAATTAATTTTTGTAAACATTGTAAGATCCATGCTGAAGTTCATTTTTTCACGTGTGGGTATCCAGTATGCCAGCACCATTTGTTTAAAAGACTCTTTACTCCATTTTATTCTCTTTGCTCCTTTTCCAAAAATCAATTGACCATATTTACATGGGTCTACTGCTGGGCTTTCTGTTCTGTTCCTTTGATCTTTTGGTTAAAATCAATACCACTGTCTTGATTAATGTAAGCATTATAGTAAGTCTGGAAGTTGGGTAGTGTCAGTTCTGCATTATTATTATTATTATAATTATTCTCATTCAATATTGTGTTGGCTATTCTGGGCCTTTTTCTTCTCTATCTAAACTAGATCAATTTGTTGATATCTACTTGCTCTGATTTTGATTGGGATTGCATTTAATTTATAGATCAAGTTGGAGAGAACAGACATCTAATATATCGAGTCTTCCTATCAATGGACATAGAATATCTCTCCCTTTGTTTATTTCTTCTTTAATTTTTTTCATCAGAATTTTAGTTTTCCTTTTATAGATCTTGCATCTATTTTGTTAGATTGATACCTAAACATTTTATTTTTGGGGGTGCTAATGTAAATTATATTGTGCTTTTATTTTTTAATCTCCAGTTCCACTTATACATTGCTGGTATAGAGGAAGGCAAATTGGCTTTTGCATATTAACTTCATATCCTGTAACCTTGCTAAAATTGCTTATTAGTTTCAGGGTTTTTTAAAATTGATTCTTTTGGATTTTCTATCTAGACAATTATGTTATCTGTGAACAAAGTTTTATGTCTTTCTTCCCAATATGTATACCTTTTGTTTCCTTTTATTATCTTATTGCATTAGCAAAACCTCCCAATATGTTAAAAAGGAGCGATGAGAGAGGACGTCCCTACTTTGTACCTGATCTTAGTGGGAAAGCTTTGAGTTTCTCACCATTGGGTGTGATGTTAGCTACAGGTTTTTCTTGTAGAAATCCTTTATCAAAGTTGAAGAAGTTCCCCTCTATTCTGAGTTAACTGAGAATTTTAATCATAAATGGATGTTAGATTTTGTTAAATGTTTCTTCTGCATATTTTGATATGATTTCGTGATTTTTCTTTTTAACTTATTGATGTGATGGATTACATTAATTAATTTTTGAACAAGCCTTGCAAACCTGGGATAAGGCCACTTGGTCATTTGAGCTTTTTTAATAGTACTAAATTTCAAATGAAATTTGCTTTATACATTGGTTGATTCTAATGAAAAGTTCACTGGTAGAGATTTAGACATACTTCTTTTTTTATATAAGAATCCAAAGTCAAGAGCAAAGCTTTATTATTGCAAATCTCATACAATTCTAGATTTAGATGTCAAATAGTCATCTACAAAATTTGATGCCCACACTTTAATTAAGTGTTCACAACTCCAGTTCATTAAAATGAAGGTGATACCGAAGGGCAGAGCCAACATGGCGGCGTGAGTAGGACAGTGGGAATCTCCTCCCAAAAACATATATATTTTTGAAAATACAACAAATACAACTAATCCTAAAAGAGAGACCAGAAGACACAGGACAACAGCCAGACTACATCCACACGTGCAAGAGCCCAGCGCCTGGTGATAGGGGTAAGATTCAAGCCCCGGCCCGGCGGGACCCGAGTGACCCTCACCCCAGCTCCCGGCGGGAGGAGAGGAGTCGGAGCGGGGAGGGAGAGGGAGCCCAGGACTGCTGAACACCCAGCCCCAGCCATCCGCACCAGAGCGCAGACACAGTGCATGCATGGGGTGCTGGAAACTAGGGAAACAGGGCAGCAAGACCTCTGAGCAGGTTCTGAAGCTGATGCCCCTGTGACAAAGAAAAGCGAGTGCTTTTTGAAACAAAGGGACAGGGATGCAACAGCTGGACAGAAACAACACAGGTCACAGTCCAGCAGCTGGAAAGTCCAGGGGAAAACCGGGTGCACTAACCCCCTGGGCAACAGCTCTGAGACCCCTCACAGAGGTAAACAGCCAAATAGCCCCGTCCATTACCCCTTGGGGCGCGGCAAAAGCAGAAAAGCAGCCTAAGGCTGGCCATGCCCCCAGCAAAGGAGCTTCCTCCATACAGGCTGGGCAAGACACAAAGACCCAGTCTACATGCAATAACCCAACACAAGCCACTAGGGGTCGAAGTTGTCCCAGTAAAGAAAGGCCAGTAACAAGTGGAAAGTTTGGCCCTCCCAGCTGACAGTCAATAGCACCTATCAACATGAAAAGGCAAAAAAATTTGATCCAGACAAGAATAACCGAGACAGCTTTGGCATCTACTACATCTTCCCCTGAGAAGGAACCTGGGGAGATAGATTTAACCAGTCTTCCTGAAAAAGAATTCAAAACAAAAGTCATAACCATGCGGATGAACTTGCAGAGAAATATGCAAGAACTAAGGAAGGAGAATACAGAAATAAAACAAGCTCTGGAAGGACTTCAAAACAGAATGGACGAGATGCAAGAGACCATTAATGGACTAGAAAACAGAGAACAGGAATGCAGAGAAGCTGATGCAGAGAGAGATAAAAGGATCTCCAGGAATGAAAGAATTCTAAGAGAGCTGAGTGACCAAACGAAATGGAACAATATCCGCATTATAGGGGTACCAGAAGAAGAAGAGAGAGAAAAAGGGATAGAAAGTGTCTTTGAAGAAATAATTGCTGAAAACTTCCCCAAACTAGGGGAGGAAATGGCCTCTCAGGCCACAGAGGTACACAGAACTCCCATGACAAGGGATCCAAGGAGGGCAACACCAAGACACATAATAATTAAAATGGCAAAGATCAAAGACAAGGACAAAGTATTAAAGGCAGCCAGAGAGAAAAAAAGGTCACCTACAAAGGAAAACACATCAGGCTATCATCAAACTTCTCAACAGAAACCCTACAGGCCAGAAGAGGATGGCATGATATACTTAATGCAATGAAACAGAAGGGCCTTGAAGCAAGAATACTGTATCCAGCACGATTATCATTTAAATATGAAGGAGGGATTAAACAATTCCCAGACAAGCAAAAGTTGAAGGAATTTGCCTCCCACAAACCACCTCTACAGGGCATCTTACAGGGACTGCTCTAGATGGGAGCACTCCTAGAAAGAGCACAGAACAAAACACCCAACATATGAAGAAGGGAGGAGGAGGAATAAGAAGGGAGAGAAATAAAGAATCATCAGACTGTGTTTATAATAGCTCAACAAGTGAGTTAAGTTAGACAGTAAGATAGTAAAGAAGCTAACCCTGAACCTTTGGTAGCCACAAACTTAAAGCCTTCAGTGGCAATAAGTACATACCTTTCAATAATCACCCTAAATGTAAATGGACTGAATGCACCAATCAAAAGACACAGAGTAATAGAATGGATAAAAAAGCAAGATCCATCCATATGCTGCTTACAAGAGACTCACCTCAAACCCAAAGACATGCACAGACTTAAAGTCAAGGGATGGAAAAAGATATTTCATGGAAACAACAGAGAGAAAAAAGCAGGTGTTGCAATACTAGTATCAGACAAAACAGACTTCAAAATAAAGAAAGTAACAAAAGATAAAGAAGGACATTACATAATGATAAAGGGTGCAGTCCAACAAGAGGATATAACCATTATAAATATATATGCACCCAATACAGGAGCACCAACATACCTGAAACAAATACTAACAGAAATAAAGGAGGAAATAGAATGCAATGCATTCATTCTGGGAGACTTCAACACACCACTCACTCCAAAGGACAGATCCACCAGACAGAAAATAAGTAAGGACACAGAGGCACCAAACAACACACTAGAACAGATGGACCTAATAGACACCTATAGAACTCTACATCCAAACGCAACAGGATACACATTCATCTCCAGTGCACATGGAACATTCTCCAGAATAGACCACATACTAGGCCACAAAAAGAGCCTCACTAAATTCCAAAAGATTGAAACCCTACCAACCAACTTTTCAGAGCACAAAGGCATAAAACTAGAAATAAACTGTACAAAGAAAGCAAAAAGGCTAACAAACACATGGAGGCTTAACAACACGCTCCTAAATAATCAATGGATCAATGACCAAGTCAAAATGGAGATCCAGCAATATATGGAAACAAATGACAACAACAACACAAAGCCCCAACTACTGTGGGATACAGCAAAAGCAGTCTTAAGAGGAAAGTACATAGCAATCCAGGCATATTTAAAGAAGGAAGAACAATCCCAAATGAAAGGGCTAATGTCACAATTATCGAAATTGGAAAAAGAAGAACAAATGAGGCCTAAGGTCAGCAGAAGGAGGGACATAATAAAGATCAGAGAAGAAATAAATAAAATTGAGAATAAAACAAAAGCAAAAATCAATGAAACCAAGAGCTGGTTCTTCGAGAAAATAAACAAAATAGATAAGCCTCGAGCCAGACTTATTAAGAGGAAAAGAGAGTCAACAAAAATCAACAGAATCAGAAACGAGAAAGGAAAAATCACGACGGACCCCACAGAAATACAAAGAATTATTAGAGAGTACTATGAAAACCTATATGCTAACAAGCTGGGAAACCTAGGAGAAATGGACAACTTCCTAGAAAAATACAAGCTTCCAAGACTGACCCAGAAAGAAACAGAAAATCTAAACAGACCAATTACCAGCAACAAAATTGAAGCGGTAATCAAAAAACTACCAAAGAACAAAACCCCTGGGCCAGATGAATTTACCTCCGAATTTTATCAGACATACAGGGAAGACATAATACCCATTCTCCTTAAAGTTTTCCAAAAAATAGAAGAGGAGGGAATACTCCCAAACTCATTCTATGAAGCCAACATCACCCTAATACCAAAACCAGGCAAAGTCCCCACCAAAAAAGAAAACTACAGACCAATATCCCTGATGAATGTAGATGCAAAAATACTCAACAAAATATTAGCAAACCGAATTCAAAAATACATCAAAAGGATCGCACACCATGACCAAGTGGGATTCATCCCAGGGATGCAAGGATGGTACAATATTCGAAAATCCATCATCATCATCCACCACATCAACAAAAAGAAAGACAAAAACCACATGATCATCTCCATAGATACTGAAAAAGCATTTGACAAAATTCAACATCCATTCATGATAAAAACTCTCAGCAAAATGGGAATAGAGGGCAAGTACCTCAACATAATAAAGGCCATTTATGATAAACCCACAGCCAACATTATACTGAACAGCGAGAAGCTGAAAGCTTTTCCTCTGAGATCGGGAACTAGACAGGGATGCCCACTCTCCCCACTGTTATTTAACATAGTACTGGAGGTCCTAGTCATGGCAATAAGACAAAACAAAGAAATACAAGGAATCCAGATTGGTAAAGAAGAAGTTAAACTGTCACTATTTGCAGAAGACATGATACTGTACATAAAAAACCCTAAAGACTTCACCCCAAAACTACTAGAACTAATATCGGAATACAGCAAAGTTGCAGGATACAAAATTAACACACAGAAATCTGTGGCTTTCCTATACACTAACAATGAACCAACAGAAAGAGAAATCAGGAAAACAACTCCATTCACAATTGCATCAAAAAGAATAAAATACCTAGGAATGAACCTAACCAAAGAAGTGAAAGACTTATACTCTGAAAACTACAAGTCACTCTTAAGAGAAATTAAAGGGGACACTAACAAATGGAAACTCATCCCATGCTCTTGGCTAGGAAGAATTAATATCGTCAAAATGGCCATCCTGCCCAAAGCAATAAACAGATTTGATGCAATCCCTATGAAACTACCAGCAACATTCTTCAATGAACTGGAACAAATAATTCAAAAATTCATATGGAAACACCAAAGACCCCGAATAGCTAAAGCAATCCTGAGAAGGAAGAATAAAGTAGGGAGGATCTCACTCCCCAACTTCAAGCTCTACTATAAAGCCATAGTAATGAAGACAATTTGGTACTGGCACAAGAACAGAGCCACAGACCAATGGAACAGACTAGAGACTCCAGACATTAACCCAAACATATATGGTCAATTAATATTTGATAAAGGATCCATGGACATACATTGGCAAAATGACAGTCTCTTCAACAGATGGTGCTGGCAAAACTAGGCAGCTACATGTAGGAGAATGAAACTGGGCCATTCTCTAACCCCATATACAAAAGTAAACTCAAAATGGATCAAAGACCTGAATGTAAGTCATGAAACCATTAAACTCTTGGAAAAAAACATAGGCAAAAACCTCTTAGACATAAACATGAGTGACCTCTTCTTGAACATATCTCCCCAGGCAAGGAAAAGAACAGCAAAAATGAACAAGTGGGACTATATTAAGCTGAAAAGCTTCTGTACAGCAAAAGACACCATCAATAGAACAAAAAGGAACCCTACAGTATGGGAGAATATATTTGTAAATGACAGATCCGATAAAGGCTTGATGTCCAAAATATATAAAGAGCTCACATACCTCAACAAACAAAAACAAATAACCCAATTAAAAAACAGGCAGAGGAACTGGACAGTTCTCCAAAAAAGAAATACAGATGGCCAACAGACACATGAAAAGATGCTCCACATTGCTAATTATCAGAGAAATGCAAATTAAAACTACAATGAGGTATCACCTCACACCAGTAAGGATGACTGCCATCCAAAAGACAAACAACCACAAATGTTGGCGAGGCTGTGGAGAAAGGGGAACCCACCTACACTGCTGGTGGGAATGTAAATTAGTTCAACCATTGTGGAAAGCAGTATGGAGGTTCATCAAAATGCTCAAAACAGACTTACTATTTGACCCAGGAATTCCACCCCTAGAAATTTACCCTAAGAATGCAGCAATCCAGTTTGAGAAAGACAGATGCACCCCTATGTTTATCGCAGCACTATTTACAATAGCCAAGAATTGGAAGCAACCTAAATGTCCATTGGTAGATGAATGGATAAAGAAGAAGTGGTACATATACACAATGGAATACTACTCAGCCATAAGAAGAGGGCAAATCCTACTATCTGCAGCAACATGGATGGAGCTGGAGGGTATTATGCTCAATGAAATAAGCCAAGTGGAGAAAGAGAAATACCAAATGATTTCACTCATCTGTGGAATATAAGAACAAAGGAAAAACTGAAGGAACAAAATAGCAGCGGAATCACAGAACCCAAGAATGGACTAAGAGGTACCGAAGGGAAAGGAACTGGGGAACTGGGGAGGATGGGTGGGTAGGGAGGGATAAGGGGAGGGAGAAGAAGGGAGGTATTAAGATTAGCATGCATAATGGGGGGGTGGAGGAAAGGGGAGGGCTGTACAACACAGAGAAGACAAGTAGTGATTCTACAACATTTTGCTATGCTGATGGACAGTGACTGTAAAGGGGTTTATAGGGGGGACCTGGTATAGGGGAGAGCCTAGTAAACATAATATTCTTCATGTAAGTGTAGATTAATGATAACAAAAAAAAAAAGAAAGAAAGAAAAGGGGGAGTACTCCCTGATAGGATAAAACTGTAAATCAATTATTAATGTATGCTTTAAATATCCTTAACTTTGATCACTTAAAGGGTGTCAGATGATCGGCTATGGAGGTACATTTTTCTGATAATATTCTTTTCTCTTAAAAAAAAAAAAGCAGTTCCTGTGTGGTGACCTCCAACGAGTTCTACACAATGGTATAAAGGGCATATCAAAGTGTGGGGAAAGGGTCTGTTTGTGTTTATGCAGAGGATCAAAGCCTAATTTGGCTACCCCGAAAATGAACTAAGATATGATATGAAGAAGAACTTCCAACATCAGCACTCTCTGGAAGACTCATACCAGAAGATGATCATCAAAAAACCTCAACAAAGATCCACGCACTGCTACAGCTGTAGCTGCATTCATCCCACTGGTTCCTGGACTTGCCATGGGAATGAAGAAGGAGATATCTAAGCTGGCCTATGCATACAGTAAAACAACAAATTTGACTGGATCTATACTGTTGGAACTCAACCAAGAATTAGGAGAAGTGCAAGTTGTAGCGCTCCAATATCTTACAACTACAGACTATCTACTGTTAAAAGAACATATGGGATGTGAACAGTTCCCAGGAATGGGTTGTTTTAATTTGTCTGATTTCTCTCAGACTGTTCAAGTACAGTTGGACAATATCCATCATATCATAGATAAATTTTCACAAATGCCTAGGATGCCTAACTGGTTTTCTTGGTTTCACTGGAGAGGGCTGGTAATTATAGATCTGCTTTGGTTATGTAACTGTATTCCTATTATGTTAATGTGTGTGTGCAATTTAATTTGTAGTTTAAAACCTATACATGCTTAAGTTACTCTTCAAGAAGATATGTCAAAGAAATAATCAATCTTCCCATGTTTTCTTCCACCTGCTACTTCTATAGCTTTTCTTCTTCCTTCCTAATTACAACCCTTAAATAGATTTCGTACCTCATATCGAATTTACCGAGTATCATAATTCCTCCAAGTGGTACAGATACCTCAAGACAAATGCTGGGCATAGAAGCCACAGGGCATAAATCTGCAAAGAAGTAAAAAGCTAACCTTTTCAAACAATATGGCTTCTCTCTCACTTACCAACTTAACATTTCCCTGTATGGCCCCAGAAGATGGCTGGTTAGCCAGAGACGGGTAAGATTCCTCAAGGGAGGAACAACCTAAGACAGGCACAGTCGCAGGGGGCCCATCAGGTGAGAAATTGGGGATCAACAGAGGTGAGGCTTAGAACCTCACCCCCCCTGTTTTGAGAGAAATCTTCTGTATCCGTTTATGTTTTATTGCCCTTGTCTAGCTTGGATTAACACATAGTCTACAGGCACACACCTGATCATCTTCATTTGCTTTCTTACAACACTAAACTATGTTTTCTACCTTTATCTTGCATCTACCTACCACTTCAGCATTTTATTAAAATAATAATAATAATAATAATAATAATAATAAAGGGAGAAATGTGGGATCCACATATAAATCAAATATAAAAATCAAACGAATATTCATATTTGACCTGATTGTTTATAGCTCATAATGTGTGATCAAAACCGAAAGTTTCTGTGATGACTGCCCTTGTACTGTTCACCATGTAAGAACTTATTTACTATGTGTAAGAATTTGTTCACCATGTGAGAACTTGTTCGTTAAGCTTCAGAAGATCGGAGACTGACGAGAATTAGGCTTGGGGTGGATTAATGTTTGTGCATTGAGCATTGAGTCCCCTATACAGAATGTTATTGTTGTTAACAATCATTTGATCAATAAATATGAGAGATGCCCTCTCAAAAAAAATAAATGAAGCTGATACCTGTTGGTTCATCTATTTAAGAATCAGCTTTAGTCAACAATATAAACAGAAAAAACAGATCTCTGATTCTGTTTTTTTTTAACTTTAACTAAGTTTAAATAATCTTAATTAAAATTGTTAAGCCCACCTCTGATTAAGAAGAATCAGAGCTTCATTGTTTGCCTATTTAAAGCCACATAGGTAGAAATGGATCCACAGTCAATAATCATCCATTTATTAAACCAATTGCTAAGTCAAATATTTTTCAGGTAAACATATTTTCTACTGATATAGAACAGGCACCTCAAGCTTAAAATGTTCCCCCTCCCGTACACAGTCCTCAGTTTTCCTCATCTTCGTTAATGGCAACTGCAATCTTTAAATTGCTCAGTCCAAAAATATTGCAGTTATCCCTGATTCCTCTCTCACACTTCACATCTAACCCATTAGCTAGCCATCTCAGCAGTACCTTCAAAATATATTCAGAATTTGACCACTTCTCACCACTTCTATAGTTGTCATCTTGGCCAAGTTCTCATCCTTTCTTGTCTAGATTATTACAGTTAGCCTCCACACTATCTCCCTGCTTCTGTCCTTGCCCACCCTACAGTCTTTTCTCAACACATTTGTATATCAATAAATGTAACATGCATGTCTGAGTGTTCTCTCAGGCCCACAGTTCCCAAATTGTCTTCAAAGACACAAAAAGTTCTGGCAAGATGTTTCCTTGAGGGCACTTAAAAACCAATCCATTCCTCTCAGTGCCCAGTGTCTTTGCCTAATTACACTCATCCTCTCTTGCCTTGAATATTGCTAGAATCGCTTGACTGGGCTCCATGTCTCCAGTAGTTTTCTTTCTAACACAGCTTCCATCAGATTTCTTTCTAAATTACTGACTTGATCATGCAATGTTTTTGCTTATGAAAACCCGTTTACCCTCAAAATGATTCATCAGCCATTTCAGCTTTACCTCCTGTATCCCATGTACCAGCCATTTTTTCCATCCCAAGAAAATTGAGCACACCTTTGAAAATCTGTTCACTTTTAAAGGCCATATTAAAATGTTACCTCTTATGGGAAGTATTCCCTGATACTTCCTATCTCCAACCACAGCAGTATGAACTGTTTCCTCAGCTGTGGTCCATTTATTTTCCTAGCATAGACCTGACACACGTAACCAGGAAATAATGGGGTATCTCTTGCCACTGAATATTGAATTTTTTTTCAAGCTGGGGAATCTAATTTTTTATTTATTGTTGTATCCTCATTGCCTTATCCAGTGAAATTCATATTACTGGTCAGTAAATACTGTATTTTAGTCTCTGAGTCCCTTAAAATGCTACCATAAGAAGCCAAATTTTGATTTGAGTCCATGATAACCCTTTTTTTCAGGCAACTTTCCAAAAATCAAGAGTATGACCTGGATGTCAGCTGGATCTCTGTGGTCTTCATGGCAGTGTCCATGACCAGCATAACCCAGCTGCAAAGCCTCTTTAGGTTTCTAAAGAATCCACCCACAGCAAGTGTTTCAAGCATTTAATAACCAAGCTTTTGCAGGGCAACTGCAGAGTGTCATCTAGTTTCTGCCATCTTGCTAACTCTCTCCCTCTACTTCTCTCTCCCTTGCCTTTGGAATACATTTCTTTTCTTTTTGCATTAGAATTTTTAAAACTTTCTCTGACACCTTAGTTCTAGCCAACATGTCTGGCCCAGAGGAAATTACCTAACCCAAACATGCTGTTCTACATATTTTTTGAGCTAAGGAGATTCTCTCAAGATCCTCAATCTAGCTGGTAAGAAAAGAATATTTCCTTCTCGTTACAACTGAGAAAAATATTTACAGTATTTTTCAAATTTATCACATAAATTCTCTCTCTAAAGGTGAGTAACAAAAAGGCAAAACATGCTATTTATCTGTGGTACCTGGGGCTCAAAGCCCATCTATCCATCCACATCTCTCCCAAGCAGAGATTCTCATACCTCAGTATGCCACCCTGTAGGCTTGTTTAAAACAGATTGCTGGGCCTCACCCTGAGTTTCTGATTCAGCAGTTAGGGCAGGATTTTGCATTTCTAAATATTTCTAATGATAATGATATTGCTGGTGGTCATTAAAATTCACAACCAAGGAGCTTTTAAAAAAGTCTATGTTCCAGTCACACCCCAGGCAAACTAGATTTGAATTCCTGGGTGTGGATAAAATGAGAGTTCCTGTGGCCAGGATTCTCACCTGGCCCTGGTTGACTAGCTCACTGCACACCTGTGGGCAATACATGGCTGTTGACTCCATATAAAGAGCTCCGCCCAGTGCTCTGGGCATGACACGGTGGCAGGGCTGCAAGGCTGCAGGAGAGCAGAGCAGAGGCTAGAGTGGTGGCAGCACTGAGGACAGAGGCCCAGAGGATGGCTGTGTGGGATGACTGTGCAGAGAGGCCCAGAGGACAGCTCTGCAGACAAAGGGGCCCAGAGGCAAGGGGAGAGACGAGCTTGCTGCATGCAGACTCACTCTGAGTGAACGGGATTTTAGTGACTGACCTGCCACCTGGAAATAAAGTTGGGTGTATCCCTTTCACCCCAGGACGTTTTGCTGTCAATTTCTTTGGTCACACTGAATCCATAGCGAACTTGCCTGGGGCTGAAACCCATTGGCAAGACACTCAATTTCACAGGGCACATTAAACTTGGCTGCACATTGGAGTTTTTAAAAATATGAGGCCTGAAATCTATCCCCTCCCACATCAATGCCATCTCCTTCCTCAGGGAATCCACAGACGTTTGCAGCTTGCGTTCTCATGCCGCCATTTCTTGGGTCTCCTCTGTAGACCTTTTAAAGACTGTGAGAAGCAGCCAACCCATAGTCCCTGCTGCCTCACGGGCACTCTGCTTCTCAAAGGATCTGCTTACTATACCAAGGGCCACCCCTACAGCCTCAGATGTCACCTCCATTTGCCTCCAGTCCTGGGGTGGGGCCCAGTCCTCTAGGAGGCAAGCCACCTCAGACCACATACCCATTGGGGGATGATCCACTGTCTCCTCATTCACAGGGGCAGCCTGCTGAAGCATCTCTCCCATAAGGGCAACCTGTCTTTTTCCTTGGTCAACAATGAACCCTGCCAATTTTTGCAAATTGTCTTGCCAATGGGTTTCAGCCCGGGGCAAGTTTGCTATGAATTCAATGTGACCAAAGAAAATGACAGCAAAATGTTCTTGGGGTGAAAGGATTATACCCAACTTTATTCTCACAGTGGCAGGTCAGTCACTAAAATCCCGTTCACTCAGAGAGAGTCTGCATACAGCAAGCCAGTCTCTGCCTCTGGGCCCCTCTGTCCACACAGCCATCCTGCACAGCCATCCTCTGGGCCTCTGCTACTGGGACCTATTAACCCTCTCCATTTCCTTTCTTCCTGACTCTGTCCTACTTCTCTCAACACTGTAGTGGCCTGTTATAAACATAATTTAATATTTTCCTCTCCAATTCCTTGTCCTCCCTTCTCTGAGGCTTTGTAGAGAAAATGGAAGTTCCATGGCCAGGATTCTCACCTGACCCTGGGCTTCTCACCCACTGCTGCAGTGGTGGAGAGGTCCAGAGGCAGACATCAGTTTGCTGCATGCAGACTGCCCCAGGGGCAGACGTGATTTTAGCACTCAACCTGCTACCATGAGAATAAAGCTTGGTCTAAAACATTTTTTTACCCCCAAAACGTTTTGTTGTCACTTTTCAGTCTCACTGAATCCAGAGCGAATTTGCCTGGGGCTGAAACTCTCAGGCAAGACAGACATATTCTCAGAATGCCTCCGGTTTTTTAAAAATCGGCAGCCTATTCCAGATGCTCCAATGATGCACACTAGTAATCTCACAGGAGAGGCCAGTCTCTGAGGGGTCTTCTCTGGTAATGAAGCACAAATGGAGCTTTGGATCACTTCCCAGAAGACAGACTATGAACTTCCTTGCCCCTTCCAGTGTAAAAAAAAAAAAAAGTCTCCAATGGTAGTTTGAACACCAATTTCCAAAGCCCTTATTTTCCTGCTGCCCCTTAACTATCTAGTTAAGCTTGAAAACACTGAACAGGTCTGCCCGTGAGTCCCCCAAAGACAGTTTGATCTCAAGATGAACACCACACTATCCCTGTTGGTTTGTGCAGTCAATTTCTACTTTCACTGACCATACATCCAACAGTTTGAGATTCATGATGTAGATTCTTTTCTTCTCATTTATGGAGTACAGAATTAATGGGATTTAGTTATAAACCTTTGCTCAAAGGATCTCATGTGAAAAATCAGTGAAATTTGAAATCATCTGGGTTCTCCTAGGCCCTGTATTCTCATTTGGTGTCTCTGCACAGCTTCATATTAATCTAGGCATGAAAATCAGCAACTCTGTAACATCCCTAAAATGTTGCTCCATCAGTATTCTTTGTGTTTGCTAATTATGACAAGTTTTGGGGCTGGGGCATATCAAGAACTGCACACCATTCCCCTAACATTTCTGTAGTTCTCTGTCCCACCTTGGCCCCTCTTCTCAAAGTGTAAACAATTTTTCTTGTCTCATAGAGTATCTTATCCTATTCTTTGAAGGCTTGGGGCCAAGAGACATCTATGTTCCTGAGAGACTCACCTCAAGGGGACCTCTCAAGACATTTTCCTAACAAAGGCAATTTGCTTGTTAAAGAGGAATTCTCATTCTCTTTAAGAGAAGAAAAATCTCCTTAGATACCACTTATTGGCCCCATACAACATGCCACATATTAAACACTTTATGTACATTTTTCCACTTAATCACAACAGTATCTTGAGGGAGGCAATACTATTCCATTTAGATAAAACTGTGGCTCAGGGAGGCTGAGAAATTTACTTAAGAGCACTTAGATGGTGAGGAGTGGAACTGAGATTTGAACCTAAGACTGACACCACAACCCAACTTGTTAACCACAACTAAGCTTCAACAAGGTTCCTAGCACATGATGCTCAGAATATGTAAGCTTAGTACTGTTATGTGCTATTTGCAACATTAGGGCAGGAGGCAAAAGAAATAGCTCTCAAAGCAAAAGATTCAGTACCCTCAAAAGCAACAACATATATACATAGAATATGCAAATTATTAAAATTTATGAATATGCTATTTTATGTGCTACTATGAAGTCTGTGCCAGTGTGAATAGTTAAAAAGCAACTTCTGTCATTGTTTTAATATACAGTTGGCTGTGACTGGTCGTTGTGAATCTAACATCACTGTAATAATTATTGAGCACTTACTCTGAGAACGTTTTGTTTTCTGTGAGGTATACAATCAGCTGTAAAGAGATGATCTAGGTCCTCAAGTGCTTATTTTAATTGGATTATTAAGCATGCAATCCCTGAAAAGTTATTTTGTCGGTAAAATTATAATATTTTCAGAATATCTCGCCTGGCTTTAGTACATCTGTGTATCAATAGGCGTTCAGAGGTGGAAAGAGGTATGGCTTTAGTGCATTTGTGCATTTGCATCATTCCTCGGGGGTGGCGAGAAGTTCATCTCCATATCAATGAGTAATTACCTGCGCGATGGAGGGCTTATCTGTACCTGAGAGGCGAGGGGAGGGCCTGTTTCGCTTCTGCTGGAGCAGGAAAGAGAGAAGGCCCCGGACTACAGTTTGTAAGCAATAAACGGATTTTAAACTTTATTTCTCCCTTTGACTGATTTCGGTTTTTAGAGGTATTTTGCCCCAGGATTTCCTCTCCCTGGATTTACATATTGCAAAAAAACAAAAGGTATACTAAACGTTAAATAAGAGGTCCAGGTTAATCAGTTACCAAAGCCTGGCAAAGGTCAGAGAAATTCCTTTTTCACAGTAAAGGTGACATTTCAGACTAGTTTTGAAGAACTAGGATTTGAGGAGTTGTAGAGAAAGTCGGAAATACTTTCCGGTGAGAGGACCGAAGGGAACTACACTGTTTCATCGCAACCCGCTCTTGACGGAACCTCAGCCTGTAACCGATTCGCAGCGGAGCTGGGGTACCGCAGCGGCCACCGTCTATGCTTCCGAGCGAGGAGCTCCGGGACTTCGCCTCCCGAGCCTCTGTTTCCGGCCCTTCAGGCTCCGCCTCAGCGGAAACGGTTCTGTCAGGGGGCGAAGAGGTGGGACACCGCGCCCGCCGCGCAGGCGCACCGTGGCCGGCTGTAATGGCGCTGCCGTGCGTCCTGAACAGGTACCTGCTGCTCATGGCTCAGGAGCACCTGGAGTTCCGCCTGCCGGTGAGCCCGCGGCACCCTCCCCCGCATCGGAAGGCAGAGGGCGGCGCGGTACGGGTTGGTGTGCGGGTGGAGGCGGTCGGGGCACCTGAGCGTGCGGGCGTCCGGGGTGTGCGCTGGTCTGGGACAGCGCGCATCTCCGGTCCCGCCGCGCCTGGGACAGGGACGAGCTCCGCGGAGGGTGTGTGAGAGAGAAGTTAGGGACCAGCTCGCAGCCTTGCTAAGCCTTTTCCTTTGTTGCTCTGCCCACGAGCCCGGTTCCGAGTTAAGCGGGTGAGTACGACCAGTTAGTTCTCTTCCTCCAGGAAGGAGCTCTTCGTCTCGCAGAGAATAGACATCCGCTCAGTTGCAGTGTCTTCAGTGTCTTCAGTGTCAGATATGCTGGTCAAACTCCGTGGGGGAGGGTGGTAGGGGTTAGATGATGGAGACGTTGGGAAAATGATTTATTCATTTAAGAAACATTTTCAGAGTACCTGTAGTTGCATGTGCTGGACACTGGGGATATAACGACGACTAAGACAAGTTTATGTCTTCAAGGTGCTTAGTGTTTAGGCTAAGGGGTGAGCAGAGGCATGGACGTAGCATTATGAAATAACCTTGAAAAGTGTGGTGACAGGGAGATGCGCCGGAAAATACGAGAGCAGTAAGGGAAACCTAATCCACCTGAGGGGTCGGGGATGTTGGCCTTTAAGGTGGCTTCAACGAGGGTATGACACCTAAACTGTAAAGAATGAGAAGGATAGCCGGGCAAGAAGAGAAATAAGTAAATTAGAATTGCAAGCCATTCATTATTACTAGGTTACGAAATATGTTAGCAGAGAGAAACAAGAGGAGAACAGGAGAGGTGATAGGGGCCAGACAACGCAAAACAATGAATGCCCAGCAGCTTGGAAGGGAAATTTATTGAAGAGTTTTAAGGAAGTGACAGAACCAGATTTTTCTTTTAAAATCACGTAGGCAGTTATATAGAGGATAAATTGGAGAAGACTAAGTCTAGAATAGACCAGTAGGAGTCTGTTGGAATTACTAATAGATTAGGAAGAACTGAACTGTGGCAAGGCGTAAGAGGTTGGGATAGACTGGGAAGATTTTAGGTGATAAAAGTCATCAGGGCTTGATAACTGATTGAACGTGGGGAGAAGAGGGACCAGTCAAGGATGACTCCTGGGATGGCTCTAAGGGTGTCTCCATTTAAAGTAGAGAGCACAGGCAGGTATAGGATTTAAATTTTGGTTATGGTGTATTTGATGTGCTGGTGTAGCATTAAGTGGAGATGACTGACCATGAGGCAGTGAATATATGAATATACCTAGAGCATGATAGAGTGGTCTGGACTCATAATAAATATTTGGAAATCCTCTTCATATAAACTCTAGGAGAGCACATGGTGGTATTCAGAGAAAGCATTGCATCAGAAGAGTAGTGGGCCAAATACTGGTGCTTGGAAGCATTGATAGTAAGGAGATGTGAGAAAAGAGGAGGTCATGAAGAAGACAGACAAGTGTCAGAACAGGAAGGGTGTGAGGCCACAGAAGTCAGGGGGGTGAAGTTTTTGGAATTTTGTTAGAGCTGTTGTGGAGTTTTGGAGAGGTGGAGCTAGATTACATGGTTTAGTTGTCACTGGAAAATGAGGAAGAGGAGAGAGAATAGACTGCTCTAAACTAGAGCATCAGAAGGGAAAGCAAGAGATTGTTTAACAGTTTGAAGGGGACCTACTGTAAAGGGAGAACCTTGGCCTTGGAGAGATTGGCGTATTTGTGGACTGAAGAGAAGGGGAGAATGGATATAAACGCACAGTGAGAGGTGTTGGCTTTTCAATAATTGAAGGAGAGAGTGGGCTAAGGAGAATTAGGACGGGTGAGGGGTAGCTGCCTGAGGGCCTGCTCTCTAGGTAGTGAATGAGTCAAGGTTATTTCTTGGGAGATGGGGGACCAAATAGTTGAATGGAGGAATTGAGAAGAGTAGTAAAATTTGAAATAGTCGTTGAGAGCAAAGGAGGGAGCTGACAAGATAAACAATTGTATAGAGAAGAACACAGGTGTTAAGAGTAGTGCTGAAAACTCAGCTGAAGGTGAAGATTATGTGTTTATAATTGTACCAATATTCTGTGATCTTCAGCTGTGCTCAACTCACTGATCTCGAGAATTATGAAGACTGGCATGCATAGACCTTAATTGATAAAGGATATCTTCTGTTGGTAAAGATGACTGGAAAGAACTCTTCACTGAGAAACAAGCAAGTGTAAAGGTGCAGAGGGATGGTTCATTATGGTGGTGTGGGATGTGTGGGGAGGGAGAATGAAGCAGTGGGCATGAGGCTAGAGAGGTGGGTAGGATACAGATTTTAGAGTGTTTTGAAACCATTGCAAGGAGTTTGGATTCTATTTTAGTCTTAATAGGGAATCATTCTTTTTTCCTTTGTAAACTAGAAGTGACTAGTAATCATTTATGTTTTAGAAAGGTAATTCTGGAGTTCCAGAGAAAGGATACTACTTAGATGATGCTGGAGTGGAACTAGAGGAAGGCCAAGAGTGTCTATGATCAGGCAGTGCCGTGAGAATGGAATGATGAGGCTTCAGATTTAAGAAAAACATCCTTTCTACTCGGTGATACTAACTTTTTCTGCCTTCTTAATTTCTTCTTAGTCACTGTTGTACCCTGGTGCCTGTTGAATCTCCCAAAAGCTCAGTTCCATACATCCTTATTGACCCAGGGCTGAGTCTCTTTAGTTTAGTATTCAAGGTTCCACCACTGCATGGTTCTCTCCTGTCTCTCCACCCCTCCACCAACCAGTGCAGCAAAAACTGACTCCCATGATTCCTTGAATGATGCTTTCATTTCCTGTCTTGGCCTCTACTCCCTTATGTCTCATTTGCATCTGTCCTATTTCAGTCTTCAGTCTGTTCATTTTATTTATTTTTTATTTTTTATTATACTTTGTCTAAAGACCTTTAAAATTAACAGAAATTAAAACCATATTTTTGCAACTGATACTGTGTTCTTTTTGGTAACATCCCAAGCACTGACCATTGACTTGACAGAAACCACGAGTTGGAAAGCATTGCTTAGCCTTTCTTTTTTTTCTTTTTGTAATTATTATTATTATTTTTTTAATTCAGATATGATTGATATACCCTCTTATGAAGGTGTCACATGAAAAACATTGTGGTTACTACAGTCACCCATATTATCAACTCCCCCCATACCATCAGTGTAGCAAGATGCCACAGTCACTACTTGTCTTCTCTGTGCTACACTGTCCTCACCGTGACCCCTTACACACCATGTGTACTAATCATAATACCCCTCAATTCTCTTCTTCCGCCCTCCCCATCCACCCTCTCCCACCCCTCGCCTTTGGTAACCGCTAGTCCTTTCTTAGAGTCTGTGAGTCTGCTGCTGTTTTTGTCCCTTCATTTTTGCTTCATTGTTATACTCCACAAATGAAGGAAATCATTTGGTACTTGTCTTTCTCTGCCTGGCTTGTTTCACTGAGCATAATACCCTCTAGCTCCATCCATGTTGTTGCAGATGGTGGGATTTGTTTTCTTCTTGTGGCTGAGTAGTATTCCATTGTGTATATCTACCACATCTTTATCCATTTATCCAGTGATGGACACCTAGGTGGCTTCCTTATCTTGGCTACTGTAAATAGTGCTGCAATAAACATAGGGCTGCATATGTCTTTTTGAATCAGGGATCTTGTTTTCTTCCAGTAAATTCCTAGGAGTGGAATTCCTGGGTCAAATGGTATTTCTATTTTGAGTTTTTGGAGGAACCTGCATACTGTTTTCCATAGTGGTTGAACTAATTTACATTCCCACCAGCAGTGTAGGAGAGTTTCCCTTTCTCCACAACCTCACCAACATTTGTTGTTTGTCTTTTGGATGCTGGCCATCCTAACTGGTGTGAGGTGATATCTCATTGTGGTTTAATATGCATTTCCCTGATAATTAGTGATGTAGAGCATCTTTTCCTGTGCCTGTTGGCAATCTGAATTTCTTTTATTTTTATTTTTGGCATCAGTAATATACACTTACATGAGCAACATTGTGGTTACTGGATTCCCTCCATTATCAAGTCCCCACCACCTACACCATTGCAGTCACTGTCCATCAGTGTAGTAAGATGCTATAGAGTCACTACTTGTCTTCTCTGTGCTATGCTGCCTTTCCCATGCCAACCCCCTACATTATGTGCAGTAATTGTAATGCCCCTTTTTCCCCTTCCCTCCCTTCCAACCCCTCCTTCCCAGTCCCTTTCCCTTTGGTAACTGTTAGTCCATTCTTGGGTTCTGTGAGTCTGCTACTGTTTTGTTCCTTCAGTTTTTTCTTTGTTCTGATACTCCACAGATGAGTGAAATCATTTGATACTTGTCTTTCTTTGCCTCTGAATTTCTTCTTTGGAGAATTGTCTGTTCATATCCTCAGCCCATTTTTTAATCAGGTTATTTTGAGGTGTGTGAGTTCTTTATATATTTTGGATGTTAACCCCTTGACGGATATGTCATTTACAAATATATTTTCCCATACTGTAGGATGCGTTTTTGTTCTATTGATGGTGTCCTTTGCTGTACAGAAGCTTTTTAGTTTGATGTAGTCCCATTTGTTCATTTTTGCTTTTGTTTCCCTTGCCCGAGGAGATGCATTCAGGAAAAAGTTGCTCATGTTTATATTCAGGAGATTTTGCCTATGTTTTCTTCTGAGAGTTTTATGGTTTCATGACTTCCTTTCAGGTCTTTGATCCATTTTGAGTTTACTTTTGTGTATGGAGTTAGACAATAATCCAGTTTCATTCTTTTATGTGTAGCTGTCCAGTTTTGCCAACATCAGCTGTTGAAGAGGCTGTCATTTCCCCATTGTATATCCATGGCTCCTTTATTGTATATTGATTGACCATATATGCTTGGGTTAATTTCTAGACTCTTTATTCTGTTCCATTGATCTATGGGTCTGTTCTTGTGCCAGTAGCAAATCGACATAATTACTGTGACTTTGTAGTAGAACTTAAAGTCAGGGAGCGTAATCCCCCCAGTTTTGTTCTTCCATCGATTGCTTTGGCTATTTGGGGTCTTTTCTGGTTCCATATGAATTTTAGAACAATTTGCTGTAGTTCGTTGAAGAATGCCATTGGTATTTTGATAGGGATTGCATGGAATCTGTAGATTGCTTTACACGGGATGGCCATTTTGATAATATTAATTCTTCCTACCCAAGAGCATGGGATGTATTTCCATTTATTAGTGTCCTCTCTTGTAGTTTTAAGGGTATAGATCTTTCACTTCTTTGGTTAGGTTTATTCCTAGGTATTTTATTCTTTTTGATGTAGTTGTGAATGGAATTGTTTTCCTGATTTCTCTTTCTGCTAGTTCATTGTTAGTGTATAGGAATGCAGCAGACTTCTGTGTATAAATTTTGTATCTGGCAACTTTGCTGAATTCACATATTAGTTCTAGAAGCTTTGGAGTAGATTCTTCAGGGTTTTTTATGTACAATATCATGTCATGTGCAAACAATGACAGTTTAACCTTTTCCTTAGCAATCTGGATGCCTTTTATTTCTTTGTGTTGTCTGATTGCCATGGCTAGGACCTCCAGTACTATGTTGAATAAAAGTGGGGAGAGTGGGCATCCTTGTCTTGTTCCTGATCTTAGAGGAAAAGCTTTCAGCTTTTTACTGTTAAGTATGATGTTGGCTGTGGGTTTGTCGCCCCCTTAAATATGGCCTTTATTTAGTTGAGGTACTTGCCCTCTATACCCATGTTGTTGAGAGTTTGTATCATGAATGAGTGTTGAATTTTGTCAGATGCTTTTTCAGCATCTATGGGGGAGATCATTTGATTTTTGTCCTTTGTATTGATGCAGTGGATGATGTTGATGGATTTTTGAATGTTGTAGCATCCTTGAATCCCTGGGATAAATCCCACTTGATCATGATGTATTATCCTCTTGATGTATTTTTGGATTTGGTTTGCTAATATTTTGTTGAGTATTTTTGCCTCTATGTTCATCAAGGATATTGGTCTGTAGTTTTGTTTTTTTTGTGGTGTCTTTGCCTGACTTCAAGGAATGAGTTGGAAGTATTCCCTACTCTTCTATTTTCTGGAAAACTTTAGGGAGAATGGTTATCATGTCTTCTCTAAATGTCTGATTAAATTCAGTGGTGAAGCCATGCAGTCTGGGGTTTTGTTCTTGGGTAGTTTTTTGATTACCAATTCAATTTCATTGCTGGTAATTGGTCTGTTCAGATTTTCTGTTTCTTCCTGGGTCAGCCTTGGAAGGTTCTATTTTTCTAGAAAGTTGTCCATTTCTTCTAGGTAATCCAATTTGTTAGCATATAACTTTTCATTGTATTCTCTAATAAGTCTTTGTATTTCTGTGGTGTCTATAATGATTTTTCCTTTCTCATTTTTCATTCTGTTTATGCGTGTAGACTCTCTTTTTTTCTTGATCATTCTGGCTAGGGTTTTATCTATTTTGTTTATTTTGTTGAAGAACCCACTACTGCTTTCATTGATTCTTTCTATTGTTTTATTCTTCTCGATGTCATTTAGAAATTTATTATTTCTACTCTAATCTTTATTAAGTCCCTCCATCTACTGACTTTGGGCCTCATTTGTTCTTCTTTTTCTAGTTTTATTAATTGTGAGTTTAGACTGTTCATATGGGATTCTTCTTTCCTGAGGTATGCCTGTATTGCAACATACTTTCCTGATAGCACGGCCTTCACTGTGACCTGCACGTTGTATGGTGTTGAGTTATTTTTGTCATTTGTCTCCATATATTCCTTGATCTCTTTTTTTTTTTTTTTTTGGTATCATTAATCTACAGTTACATGAGGAACATTATGTTTACTAGACTCCCCCATCACGAAGTCCCCCCCACAAAACCCACTACAGTCACTGTCCATCAGCGTAGTCAGATGCTGTAGAATCACTACTTGTCTTCTCTGTGTTGCACAGCCCTCCCTGTGCCCCCCCCACATTATACATGCTAATTGTAATGGCCCCTTTTTCCCCCCACCCATTATCCCTCCCTTCCCACCCATTTTCCCCAGTCCCTTTCCCTTTGGTAACTGTTAGTCCCTTCTTGGGTTCTGTGTTTCTGCTGCTGTTTTGTTCCTTCAGTTTTTTCTTTGTTCTTATACTCCACATATGAGTGAAATCATTTGGTACTTGTCTTTCTCCACCTGGCTTATTTCACTGAGCATAATACCCTCTAGCTCCATCCATGTTGTTGCAAATGGTAGGATTTGTTTTCTTCTTATGGCTGAATAATATTCCATTGTGTATATGTACCACATCTTCTTTATCCATTCTTCTACTGATGGACACTTAGGTTGCTTCCGTTTCTTGGCTATTGTAAATAGTGCTGCAATAAACATAGGGGTGCATCTGTCTTTTTCAAACTGGGCTCCTGAATTCTTAGGGCAGATTCCTAGAAGTGGAATTCCTGGGTCAAATGGTATTTCTATTTTGAACTTTTTGAGGAACCTCCATACTGCTTTCCACAATGGTTGAACTAGCTTACATTCCCACCAGCAGTGTAGGAGGGTTCCCCTTTCTCCACAATCTTGCCAACATTTGTTGTTGTTTGTCTTTCAGATGGTGGCGATCCTTACTGGTGTGAGGTGATATCTCATTGTGTTTTAATTTGCATTTCTCTGATGAATAGTGTTGTGGAGCATCTTTTCATGTGCCTGTTGGCCATCTGAATTTCTTCTTTGGAGAAGTGTCTGTTCAGCTCCTCTGCCCATTTTTTAATTGGATTATTTGCTTTTTGTTTGTTGAGGTGCATGAGGTTCTTTATATATTTTGGATGTCAACCCTTTATTGGATCTGTCATTTATGAATATATTCTCCCAAACTGTAGGATGCCTTTTTGTTCTATTGGTGGTGTCCTTTGCTGTACAGAAATTTTTCAGTTTGATATAATCCCACTTGTTCATTTTTGCTTTTGTTTCCCTTGCCCAGGGAGATATGTTTATGAAGAAGTCGCTCATGTTTATGTCCAAGAGATTTTTGCCTCTGTTTTTTTCTAAGAGTTTTATGGTTTCATGACTTACATTCAGGTCTTTGATCCATTTTGAATTTACTTTTGTGTATGGGGTTAGACAATGATCCAGTTTCATTCTCTTACATGTAGCTGTCCAGTTTTTTCCAACAGCAACTGTTGAAGAGGCTGTCATTTCCCCACTGTATGTCCATGGCTCCTTTATTGTATATTAATTGACCATATATGTTTGGGTTAATGTCTGGAGCCTCTGTTCTGTTCCACTGGTCTGTGGCTCTGTTCTTGTGCCAGTACCAAATTGTCTTGATTACTGTGGCTTTGTAGTAGTGCTTGAAGTTGGGGAGCGAGATCCCCCCCAACTTTATTCTTCCTTCTCAGGATTGCTTTGGCTATTCAGGGTCTTTGGTGCTTCCATATGAACTTTTGAACTATTTGTTCCAGTTCATTAAAGAATGCTGTTGGTATTTCGATAGGGATTGCATTAAATCTGTATATTGCTTTGGGCAGGATGACCATTTTGACGATATTAATTCCTCCTAGCCACGAGCATGGGATGAGATTCCATTTGTTAGTGTCCTTTAATTTCTCTTAAGAGTGTCCTCTAGTTTTGAGGATATAGGCCTTTGATCTCTGTTTTTATTTGTTCATTGATCCATTCATTATTTAGGAGCATGTTGTTAAGCCTCCATGTGTTTGTGGACTTTGTTTTCTTTGTGTAATTTATGTCTGTCTAGTTTCATACCTTTGTGTTCTGAGAGCTGGTTGGTACAATTTCAGTCTTTTTGAATTTTCTGAGGCTGTTTTTGTTTCCAAGTATATGATCTATTCTTGAAAATGTTCCAAGTTCATTTGAGAAGAATGTGTCTTCTGCTGCTTTTGGGTGTAGAGTTCTGTAGATGTCTGTTAGGTCCATCTGTTCTAATGTGTTGTTCAGTGCCTCTGTCTCCTTACTTATTTTCTGTCTGTTTGATCTGTCCTTTGGAGTGAGTGGAGTCTTGAAGTCTCCTAGAATGAATGCATTGCATTGTATTTCCCCTTTTAATTCTGTTAGTATTTGTTTCACATATGTAAGTGCTCCTGTGTTGGGTGCATGGATATTTATAATGGTTATATCCTCTTGTTGGACTGACCCCTTTATCATTATGTAATGTCCTTCTTTTTCTCTTGTTACTTTCTTTGTTTTGAAGTCTATTTTGTCTGATATACAAGTAGTGTAACTCCTGCTTTTTTCTCCCTATTGTATGAATTATCTTTTTCCACCCCTTCACTTTTAAATTGTGTATGTCTTTGGGCTTGAAGTGAGTCTCTTTTAGGCAGCATATAGACAGTTTCGTTTTTTAATCCATTCAGTGACTCTGTGTCTTTTGTTTGGTCTATCCCGAACATTTGCATTTAGGGTGATTATTTATAGGTATGTACTTATTGTTTTTGCAGGTTTTAGATTCTTGGTTACCAGAAGTTTAAGGGTAACTGCCTTACTATCCAGAAGTCTAATTTAACTCACCAAGTATGCTATTACAAACACAATCTAAAGGTTCTTTTTTTTTTTCTCCCTCCTCTATTCTTTATATATTAGGTATCATATTCTGTACTCTTGTCTATCCCTTCACTGACTTTTGGGTGGTTGATTTGATTTTGCATCTGCTTAGTAATTAATTGGTCTACTTTCTTTACTGTGGTTTTATTTTCTCTGGTGATAGCTATTTAGCCTTAGGAACACTTCCATCTCTATCAGTCCCTCCAATATACACTGTAGAGACGGTTTTTGGGGGGGTAAATTCTCTCACTGTTTGCTTATCTGGAAATTGTTTAATCCCTCCTTCAAATTTAAATGATAATCTAACTGGGTCGAGTATTCTTGGTTCAAGGCCTCTGTTGCTTCATTGCATTAAATATATCATGCCACTCCCTTCTGGTCGGCCTGTAAGGTTTCTGCTGAGGAGTCTGATGATAGCTTGATGGGTTTTCCATCATATGTAGTGTTTTTTTCTTTCTCTGGCTGCTTTTGATACTCTGTCTCTATCCTTGATCTTTGCCATTTTAATTATTATATGTCTTAGTCCTTTCTTCCTTGGTCCCTTTTGTTGGGAGATCTGTGCACCTTCCATGGCCTGAGAGACTATCTCTTTCCCCAGATTGCAGAAGTTTTCAGCAATTACTTCCTCAAAGACACTTTCTATCCCTTTTCTTCTTCTGGTACTCCTATAATGTGAATATTGTTCCATTTAGATTGATCACACAGTTTTCTCAATGTTCTTTCATTCCTAGAGATCATTTGTTCTCTTCGTGCCTCAGCTTCCTTATATTCCTGTTCTCCAATTTCTACTTCATTTACCATCTTCTATACTTCATGTAATCTGCTTTTAAATTCCTCCATTGTATGTTTCATTTCAGATACTGTATTCTTCAATGATTGTATCTCATTCTTGAATTCCTCCCTGAGTTCTTGAATATATTTCTGTAGCTCCATGAGCATTTTAATGATTTTTATTTTGAAATCTCTTTCAGGAAGATTGATGAGTTCAGTTTCACTTGGCCCTCTTTCGGGTGTTTGTGGGATTTTGTTTTGAACCAGTTTCCTTTGACATTTCATATTTGTAGGTGTTGCCCTGTAGTGCCCAGAAGCTCTACTCTCTAGAGCTGCTCAGTACCTGAAGCAATGACAGGGACCACAGGTGAGCAGTGCTCCTATCTGTCAGGAGGAAAGAGGCCTTTCCTGCTTCCCCACTGCAATGCCTGTCTCCACTGCCAGGGCCAGTGGGCCGAGTTCTCAGGGAGAAATCTCTGTGCTTTGCACTTGTAGCTGCCGTAGGCAGGGCTGTCCTCTGACTGACCTGGCACAATGATGGGGTCAGCCGGTTTGTGAGCCAGTGCCAACCAGGAAGAAGGTGCAGCAAGCTGAGTATCATGGTCCTCAGAGCTGCGTGCCAGCCATGGTCATGGAGCGCCTGAAGCTCCTGAAAGTTCCCAACCTCCTGGGCAGAGTGTGTCTAGACAATTTTGTCTACCTGTCCTTTCTCCTGAGCAGTAAGCTCTATGCAATCCTTGCCCCTTGCTAAGGGCTTCCTTGTTAGGAAGTCTCTCAGACTGCCCGCCTTTCTTTTGTCCCAGAGCGGTTGGATGTAGATCCCTTTTTTCCACAAGCGGCTGCAATCTCAGTCTCTCTAAATATTCTGCCTGTCTTAGCTTTCCAACCCCACTAATGTCCTGGGCACCATGTAATGTAGGTTTGTGCTCCCAGAGCGGATCTCCAAGGCTGCGTGTTCAGCATTCCTAGGCGTTCACTACCTCCCCGCTCTGTTTCTCTTCCTCCCTCTGGTGAGATAGGGTGGGGGAAGGGCTTGGGTTCCTCCTGATCATGGCATTGGTACTTTACCCTTTTCCTTGAGGTCTGCTGTTTTCACCAGGTGTAGACAGTCTGCTGCAGCCTTCTTTACTGCTGCTCTTTCAGAATTTTGATATATTTGCTATATTTTCATATTATATCTGGTTTTGGGAGGAGGTTTCTGTCTCACCTGTCATGCCGCCATTTTAATCCTCTATGTTGATTTTATATAGTCAATATTCATTTAGATTTATTTACACATTTATTTGATTTTAGATTTTTATTTTTTATGTGATTCTTTTTCAACTCTGCGATTTGTTTAATAGTTTTTCATCCTCTGCCAAAATCCTCAATTGTGTCTTTTATCCCCTTTAATACAGAAAGAATAGTTATGTTGTCTATGGTAAAATATAGAATGTAGAAAGCACAGTTAATGTGTTGAATATGATAAAAAGAGTCCTGTGAGTCTATTTATTTTGTGTATTGTTTCTCTTGGTTCTTTTATATGTGTGATGGATTATTCTTTACATATGTGTCAGAGGTATCTGAAAATTGAAGAAACAACATGAGGCCTAGGATGATGTAAATCCTCTTGAAGAGGAAAGAACCGCATAGGAGCATTAGCAATCTAGAATCACTTGAACTCATTTTCAGGTGTTCAGTTCTGATTCTGTTCTGATTCACACATACTTCTAGGGTGTGTAGCTTTTTGAGATCCCAGTCTAAACTGGGTTGTTTATCAAGCCTACTTTCCTCCCCATAATGGATGGCCCTAATTTTTGTCTGTCTCCTATCAAGCTATCAAAAGGGCTCTCCATCCTCATGGCTTCTTTTGGGAGTTGGTAAATGTCCCAGCAAGCTAGTGGCTGCAGCTTAGATTTCTGTCCTCTCGTGGTTCTTGCTTTGATAGTTCTTGAATCTCTCCATGTCTTCGAGCAAATGTCAGGTTTTTCTAGATCTTCTTAGCAGGAGGCTTAATCTGAATTACCTGGTTTGCCATCCCTGAAAGTGGAAGTCTTCTTTCATCTGTGTAGATTCTCCCTGTGTTTCAAGGCTGAAGTCAGTTTTCATTGAGACATTTCTTATAAAATAGGTAATTTTTTTCCTCCCTTGTACTCTGATGTAATACTTTTTTTGCTTTTACCTCTTTAAGACCACTCACTGTTTTACACCCCACATTTTGGTTACTAGGTTAAATGTTTTGTTTGTTCTACTAGACTTTAAGCTGTCTGAGAACAAGTATGTATTTATCTTTATATAGCTCAGTGACTTGCACATATGAATTTTTCAATAAATATTGAATTGGGTGAAAGATGGCTTCAGAGACGAAAACAGGACCACCACCACTGCTGGGCCATCTGTTGTATTGGAACTGCTGGGCAGGCAAGCTGTGAAGAGCAGCTGTCTTTATGATTTCAAATGAGAGAGCAGGAATGTAAGTTTGGTCCAGTTTTACTTCTGTAGAGTTAATCGGGGCCAGTTTTAGGTGGCAGCTGCCTTATTGTACTAAAAGTGAAGTTCAGATCCCTGGGTTTTATTGCTGGTTCTGAAGCAAACTAAATGGATGAAAAAGTGAGAGGCTAAAAGCACTGAAATGCTCATGTGAGTTAATCAGACATATTTTTATATCCAGTATAAATTATTTTGTTCCTAATGTGGAAAGAGTCTCAACTAGAAAATGAATTTGCCATAGCTAAGTAAGTATTTTGTGTTTTGCTTTTTCCAAGTAGAGTGATGATGTAGTTTAATACATATTTTTCTTTTAAATTTGAAACTTGAGTTAGTCACATTTATTTTCAATGTTAAGTTGTTGCTTAAGTTTTAGGCTAATGCTATGCCATATAATTTCCAATAATCCATTACTTTTTAAAAAACTTATAGAGCCTTTTTTATAAGCATGTTTATGATTTTTAACAAGTCGATTTCACAGCATGCTTTAACATAGAATGAGCAATCATTCTAGACCAAGTGACCTAATCTGTAATTGCATTTTTTCTTTTAACTATTATAACTGTTAATCTTGCTTGATTTCTTGAGCCATTGGACTTCAAGGACCATGTTGTGGCCACCATCCACCATCATCTTGATTCCCTTGCTAACAGTGTGGGTTCTGGACTTGTTTATAGATCCCCTACCTCATGAAAGAGATTTTACAGATGAGGGAACTGAGAGTTAACTGTCTTGTATAAATCCATATAGAGCTAAGTGTCTTGTATAATCCACATAGCTACTGTTTGGAAGAGCTGAAAATCAAATTGTGGTCTGTTTGACTCCCAGGTCCAATGGTGCCTCCAAATTAATTTGTGTCACCCACCTTGCAAAATGATTTTGGGGCTAGCTTCAGTGATTTACTATCTATGCTAGTTCTTGGTCTGTCTGTATAATTCAACTGAATTTAGTCCTGTAGATATCAGCGATTAAAAACAAAAAGGGTTTGTTGCATAGACAAGAGGAAAAACAGAAATGGTACTAACCTCCTATTCTTTTGGTCTTGAGTAGAGGATGTTCATAGTCTGAGTATACTTTTTCTAGTGACTGTGACTCCTAATGTCAAAGGCCCCTTTTTCTAGTTTGGAGCAAAGGGGACTGTAGGCACCCAGCAGTGGGGACCCTTGTGTCTAATTAGATTAGCTCTTCCATAAGAACTGTACAGAGGAGTGGGATTCTGCCTGTGTTGTTGAGGAGACAAAACTTGTTAGTAGTACAAATCATAAAATTTGTATAGTCATTTTATATTTACTACAAAGTAACTGCTTCATAGAATATACGTATTATCTGAACAGATTTCAACTTTGCATACCTAATGCTTTAAAATTAACTATTGTCTTCTCTTTCTAGTTCTGTAACTTTATCCAGAAAGAAGAGGGGGTTAACTTAACCATAACTTATATTTAAGATTCCACAGTGATGCTCCCTAGTTAATCACTTATTTCTTCTCTAAAATCCTCAAATTATCTTTCATTATTCATTTTTGTCAGTCAAATGTTAGATTTAATTTGTAGTTTTTGTCATTTGTTTTTTCCTTTTCAGAATCAGAGCATTTTCTGACCTAGTCTTTTGGCAGCTCTCCTGTTGTCTAAAATTGTTCAGAAATTACTTACCATGTAAAATTTTTTCAGACCCCAGAGTTGTAATCTGATGTTGAATTTAAATACCTTGGTAGATCATCAGCTCACTTCAAAAAAAAATCTTATACCTGTATTAATAGACTTTGAGTTCTCTGTGTTAAAATGTGTTTTCTCTATAATATTTTCAATATAGGAAATAAAGTCTTTGCTTTCACTTTTTGGCGGTCAGTTCACCAGTAGCCAGGACACTTATGGAAAGGTAAGTTGAGTTCACATTTTTTCATGAGACCACTATGAAGTATACTTACAAATAGAGCCTTGGGTTTCAAGAGAACTAAATCTCACATTTATATTTGTATAGTTATTTTCATCTGTTTCTAAGGGCAATGAAATAAAAAGGATATTTGGGGGAAAGGTTATGGTTTGAGAAAATCATTTAGGCTTATTTCCAGTGTTCACTTAGTCTGTTAGTTTTAATTTTTCATTTAACAGTTATACCATAATTTGTATCTATCTCTTCATTGAAAAAGGGCTCTCTTCCACTGATGAGGTAGAATTAGAATTAGAATTTAGAATTTAGTAGATTTCAGTCTTATATTAGAATTATTTTAGAATTTCAAATTGTGCATGTATAATACAAGTAAATTTTTATTCTGTATTTGATAGTTTATCAGTGTTTTAGAGAAGTTTGGAAAATAGAAAAAGAAAAACATTATTCACAATTCTTCCTCTTTGATATGACTTGTAATTTGGGGATGCTGCCATCCAGTCTTTTTTTCCCCTCAGGTATAATACTATTTATGAACTTCTGCAGTTTATTTTTCATTTGATAGTATTAATATAGACACATATCGCTACACAGCTTTCATCACTAAGTGGGCTATGTATAACATTGTCCATAAATGAGCTCCATCATAATTTATCTAACAATTTCATTTCATTCAGATTGCTGTTAAAATTTTCTAATAAAAGTAGTACTAAACTGACCATCTTTTTCCTCTTTGGATTATTTTGGATTTTTCTGTAGAGTAATGTAAATACTGGAAGAAGAAGGACTGGGTGTGTGTGGCATGGAGGATTTCTTGGCAAAAGATGAGAGAATTTAACTTGAAAATCCCTTGATGTTGGATTTATACTCCTGAGTGACTTTTACTTACTGAGAGAGGAGTAAAGAGGGAGAGTGTGGATATAATTGGATGAGGGTGATGGATTGAGGTCAGGGTTCTGCTGTATCTGACAAGGGTCTATTGGGTGGAGATTAAAAGTGCCTGTAATTTGGGTGTTGAGACAGGGGATTGTGGCGTGATCCCTCTCTCCCACCCAATGCACCTGGAATGTTTTTCCTTAGAAAAATAATAAAAATTAATAATAATTTAATAATAAACCCTATGGTTTTCCATCATAATTATTTCAGAGTCCCTTCCCCACCCCTCCCAGCTAGCCACAACTATCTAGAAAAAGAAGGATCAAAGAAATATATTACTTAGAAGTTAAAAGTAAAATAACTATGTTATAAGGAATGATTAACAATCATAAATTCTGAGATTATACTTTGGGGTATAATGTGCATTAATTCTCTTGGTCAAACAAACATAAGGGAGCAAATACAAAATTAATTTTAAATAACCTTATGTTTGCTGATGTTTTCACTTATAGAGTCATTTATAAAAGAGTTCTGACATCATACTGTATTATCCTAACAGGTTGCCTAGTAAAAACAATTTACTTTCTTACTACTGGAACAATTTTATTTTGGTTAGAGTCAGATTGGGTACTTTTTCATTAAAGTAGCAAATAGGAACCTCTCCTTACTGACTTTTTGAATAAAAGCATATGAGGCCATAAAAACACTTAGAAATAAGTTGTATATTGTTATTTCTTTCAGTCTCCTTTTTGGATTCTTACCATTCCCTCTGAAGATATTGCCAGAAACTTAATGAAACGGACAGTGTGTGCCAAGTAAGAGAAACTTACAGTGTTCGCCTGCAGAGTGTACCCCATACTTCTTGTAACTACTTTGTTCTACTTTTTGTTATATTGGTAAAAAATAGAAAGGTTGGTTGTTGAGGGGAAGCACAGTGTAGCTTGCAGTTACTGCATTTACCACTGGATGGTGGTGGGAGAACAGAGGAGAGTTAACTACTGAAAACTGAGGGTGAGAATCTCAGTGGTGAAAAGCAGGAATATTTATTTTCGGTAATTTTAAAAAACTTCTATATTAAGCAGGAGTATGGTATAAAAGGTGTAAATGCTATGTTTTTTCTTCTGTGTTAAGCAGGAATATGGTATAAAAGATGTAAATGTTATTGGATAAATGCCACATTTAAATATAACCAAAGTGTTGAAAATCTGAAAATGTTTTTTCTGATAGGTGGTTTTTAGTAGATGAGCAGATTGGTCAAGTATAAGATGACAAAAAGTGAGGACTGCCATGAAATATGTTTTACTGTTTAATTTGTTAGAGGAATTCCAATTATCATATCTTGGTATGGAAATGTAATGATGTTCATCATTTATTCTGTAAACCACTTTTTTCCTTAAAAAAAAAAAGCTATGACAAATATCCCAGTGTCCCTTTCTCAATTACATTCCCCTCCTTCCCTCAAAAGATAGTTTCTTAAAGCATTTTGTCAGAAAGGTTTCATTGCTACTGCTGCAATCAGTGAAATATTTCAGATCATTGTGGATTTTATATTAAGTTGATATCCTTGCTTATTTATACAGAACCTGTGAGAAATGTGGCAATCTAAATAATTTTTATAATTTCTAAAATAGGGATCATGATAGTTAAGTCAGATATATGAAAACTATTTATTCTAAAAATCTGTTATAAAAGGTAATACTATAATGTCCCAATTATTTCATGTTTTGTTCTAAGTTATCTTTACAGTATAGATCCTATGTTACACTGTATAGCAGTTTATTAGGGATAAATATCTATGAAACGGTTGTCACCATTTCTGAATGGCTTGGAATTCCTGTTTGCATTTTTATTTCTGAGCTGCAGTATATCATAGTGGTAAAGAGTATGGAGTGTGGAGTCAGATGGATTACATTTGAATCCCATCTTCATCAATTGCTGTATGATGTGATAGTTATTTAATCTCTTTGTGCCTCAGTTTTCTCAGCTACTTACTTCATAGGCTTCCTATGAGGAATAAGTGAGTTCATGCTAAATGGCCTTAGAATAGTCCCACGTACTAAGTGTTAGCTATTAAGTTTATTGTTTTTGCTTATCAAGGTTTTCCCTTGCCAGAGGTTCAGTTACCTACACTTTCCCTCAATTAAAGTTTCCAGGAGTCTTTTTTCTCCTCTAAGTTTCATGAGGGCAAGTGAGCTTTTTCTCTTGTGCCCTAGTGCTAGAACAATTCATCATATAGAAATCCATAGTAAATATTTGTTGAATTAATGAATTTGACTGAGCTTATTATAATTTTTAAACATTAAGAAAAAAACAATTTTGGGATATTCATTTAATTTTTTTTGTTATTGTTGCCTTTTATTCTCTGTTTTGTGTAGCTGAGGTCTGAAGTGATGAGTAGAATTGCTGTAGACACCCTCTGTTTATAAATGTAATAGAAAAGAAAGGAGGAATTCATTTTCAAAGGATGATATTCACAATACTAATGGCAGCATTAATTACAATTATAGTTTGAGTTTAGATGCACAAAACTGTACTTATCTGTAGAGTCCTGTTACAGCTAATTCTAAGAACTGAGTAATTGACTGCAATGAAATTTTCCTTGTAATTGTTTAAATACTCCTTGAAGTCAATGGAACTTGAGAATATTTTTTTTACAGTTAGAGTTGTTTTTGTAATAGTTCTAACAGTAACTATTGGGTTCTAAATGCTATTAAGTAATTGCTAAGTATTAATAATAATAACATTTTTATTTGGTCATTTTTCTTTTTGTTTTATAGAGAAGACATTGGGAAAAATTGGCTTTCTTGTAGCTTTTTAACCATTTTACAAAAATAAGTGATTTTATTGCATCATTTGTTTTCTAGTATAGAATTTAATAATGAAAACTTGGAAAAATCTTGATTTATATTGTTTCCCTCCTTCTGTATGGAGTTCAACTCCTATGTGTGATTTGGACTTAAGGTGTATCTCTTTCCCAGATGCATATGTCTCATTTATAGCTTAGAAAACATAAATAATGATTGTTTTAGGGGAGCAAGCATAAAGAAAAAGTGAAATAATTATTACATGTTACTGCATGAACTAATTTATTTACTGAGGTTAGTACTAATCATTTATTTCCTAGGTCCATATTTGAATTATGGGGTCATGGAAAATCTCCAGAGGAGCTGTATAATTCTCTTAAAAACTACCCTGTGGAGAAGATGGTGCGTAGTGAACTATGATTTGTGTAGGCATATCTGCAGATTCTGTAGAAATACTAAGCTTAAAGAATTTATCTGCTTTTATTTTAGGTTCCATTTCTACATTCAGATTCCACCTATAAAATAAAGATTCATACATTTAATAAAACATTGACACAAGAGGAAAAAGTCAAACGAATAGATGTAAGTCAATTTAGCAAAAATACCCATGAGATAACGCAGCCTAGCTTCTGCTGATATATAATATCGAATGTCTGTTTAATGCATATTTGTAGCACACTGTGACTAAGTACTTTTCATGTTTTGTATTAATTGAATGCTGATACCAAACTTCAAGATAGGTATTATTATAAAGCACTATTTTTCCTTTTACATTTTAGAAAAAATTTTCTTGGATATTTATAGGACATTAGAGTTACTTTTAATTTTTTTAGGCACTTGAGTTTCTGCCATTTGAAGGAAAAGTGAATTTAAAGAAGCCACAGCATATATTCTCTATTTTGGAAGATTATGGTTTGGACCCAAACTTCATCCCTGAGAATCCACATAATATTTATTTTGGTAGATGGGTAAGCAAGTGTTCTACTGACCTATTTCAGTTTGTTTCTTTAAAAGCTAAATGTTAGGTAATTGTATTTAGCTTTTTATATGTAAAACTTAGGCAGCTGACAGAGTCAGAACTAATGTGTGAATTAAAATCAGTGAAAAATATGTGGTTATGTTCTGTTGTTTATCTAGAGATTCCTGTGAAGTGCAAGAGGCTTGTTAGATAGGACCTCAGTAGGAGGTGGTATACCTGGAAACATTAACACGAGGCTTGTCATAAAGTCTGAACTGCTTTTCTAGTAAAGCAGAAAAAAGGCAGAGTGCTGTGCTCACTTGTGGAGCTCTCCAGTCTAGGTTTTCATTCTGAAAGGAGGTCAAATTACTGCAGAGCAGTTCTGCCCCCTTACCTGAGACTGTGAATGGGTGAGTGGAAGCTGTGGCTTATGCTACAGAATATTGTTATACAGGAGAAAGGAGACGTGGGTAAAGCTTAACACCAACTCCTAGGCTAATTGCATTCAAATTCAATTCATTGATTCAGTTTGAAAAGTCAAAGTAAATGGCAACCCACTAAGAAATAACTTACCTATCACATGTTTTTTTTAAGGAACAAGTTTATAGCAGAGGTAAGTGGAAAGAAGTTCTCATCATCAGGATACTGTGGTTTTATTGTAACTATCTTACGTCTGTTCTGTATAGTTACACTAATTTGAAAATATTTCTGATCTAGATTGCAGATGGACAGAGAGAGCTTATTGAGTCATACAGTGTCAAAAAGAGACACTTTATTGGAAATACAAGCATGGATGCTGGTTTATCATTTATTATGACTAACCATGGAAAAGTGAAGGAAAATGATATTGTCTTTGATCCATTTGTTGGAACAGGTATTTTTATTTTACTGTTAAGTAGAGCTGTTACTTGTTTATATTATTCATGGTCATAATAATATTTTTGCTAAAAGAATGGACAGAATAATCTTCTAATTTTCATTAGGTAGTGGCTGAAAGACAATAACACATTTGTGTAATAACCAGTGTATAACACTTTTGCTACTTCAGAGGTGAACGCTGATAGAGTTTTGTGGGGTTTTTTTCTCTTGAGTAAAGCACTAGGGGGAGCATACAATACATTGTGATACCATGCATTGTGGAAATAATGTAAAGCTATATAGTTTATTTAAGTAGTAAAACTTGGGAGAAAAAAGACTTGTGACCAGATAAAAAAATACATGTTCATCTGTTAAAATTGAAAACCATATACTTAACGTAGAGAAAAATGGTTAATGTGCTTGTCTTTGATTTGGTTTGTGGAAGTTTAGTAAGTCTAAAAATAAGAAAAATGATTGCTATCAGTTGGCTGGAGTCTGGTCGCTGAGACTACTACGTGGGTTCTGTGTACAACTTGATTGGATGTCCTCATAATTAACTTTGTGTGGAAGTCCTAAAATGCCTAAAATTACTTCATCTCACTCTAAAGACATTTTCCTGCTTTAATCCAGTTTTGCTTGATCTTGCCCATTCCTAGGGATTATTCATATTCAGATTTGTCTGTATAAATTCATTGTGATTCAGATTGTGTAGGAACAAATTATGCTTGTGCTTGGAGTTTCTCCCTGTAGCCATCTTCTTCCATCAGAAACTTTGTAAGTAGTGATGACGCAGTAGCTAACATTTGTTGAATAGGAAACAAATCAGGTACTGAGCTATGCAGGCTAATCTTATTCTCCAATTTAGTTCTTACAACTAACATGGGGATATGTTTTAAAATTCTCCTAAGGAGAGTGTGGCACAGAGAGAGGCTAAATGACTTGTCCAAGGTTATACAGTGTATGAATTTTATAGGATTCAAATTCAAGCCTCTAACTCCAGAGCTCATGCTCTTAATTACTATGATAGAGCTGTCTCTCTGCATTAGGGTCTGCCAGCCAGCTATTACACCATATCTTAACTTGAGGAATATGACCACATGTGATAAGGAAGAAATAGTATCAAGGTCAAGAGATTTCTAACTGATGGGATGGTTTTCTGTATTTGTTGTTGAATTAATCTGCTAGTGAGTCTCTTCTCTTAACACTTGGCCTCATTTGCTTTTTATCATTTGTTTTCTCTTTTATGTTTATATACATAGTATTTTCTTCTGCACCATTTAAGAAGTAGGGTGTAGCCATTACATCCCTTTACCCCTCAAATACTTCAGTATGTATTTCTTAAGAATAAGGATAATTCCTTCCATAGCCATCGTACGGTTTTCAATGTTAGTTCATGTACTGTTAATAAAGTACTTTTATGTTCATATTCCAGTTTTGGTAATTGACCCCTAATGTCCTTTTTACCATCTTTTTTCCTTTCCAGTCTAACATCAGATATTGTATTTTGTTGTCAAAGTTTTTTTGATACCTTTGATATGAAACATATTTGAAGCCTTTCTTTTTCTTTTGTAAAATTTGCATTTTTACACTATCCCTCCTGCCTTTATTTTTTTTATCTAGAAAGTTCTTCAGTTTGGGTCATTCTGTGTATCCTCATGATCAGATTTAGGTTATACATTCCTGGCTGAATTTCTACATTAGTGAATTACATCCAACATGATAGCTATCTGCCCCTACTGGTATGTTAATTTTGATCAGCTTGTTAAGATGGTATTTAATTTTTTTAATGGTATGATTATTATTTTTTTCCCCTTTCAGTTAACAGGTATTCTGTGACGAAACATGTTAAGACCTGTAAATATTCTGTTCTGTATCTAAATCCCCCTTAACCCTGTCAGGTTGTCAAATTTAGCATCCATTGATGCTTCTTGCCTGAATCAGTCTTGACTGTGATAGTTACAAATGGATGATTTTCTAACTCCAACACTCCCTCCATGTTTACCAGGTGACACCCATTCTGCTCTCCTATGTATTTATCTTTTATTAATATGAACTAGTAGATTTCCCAATTTTTCCTCCTGATGGTCTATAATTTGTTACTTCCCTTAATTATTTTGTTACTCAGATTGTCCCAGATTTGCCTGGTAAGAGCCCTTTTGCATTGGACCTTCCGGACATACATGTTCCTATATTCTTTTTTTTGTGTGTGCTTCCTTACTTTCTGGCTCATCTCCTACTTACCCAAACCATGGAATCAGTCATTTCTCATAACCCTGTTTCCTTTAGTGGGGAATGGTATTAGAGATCAAGATCTGAGTGCTGGGTATCTTTGTTCCAGACCCTTTCAGCAGATAAACTAGGAAACATATGTGTGAATATATATAACATGCATATAAATGCATATGCAAATGCACATAATCCTACATACATACTGTATGCATATAGACATACATGTATGTCATTTTAGAAATTTTGTATTTTGACTTCTGTTGTAAATTCCAGTCTATCCTGACAGATACCTTTCTTGCCTATTCCCATTACATATTTATATGTACCTTCTCTGCAGTGAGAATGCTGATTCCTATCAACATCAACACATTTACTCTTTTGTTTATTCTTACAATACAGCTAAAGTAGTTTCAAAATTGCTTTGTCTATACACTAAAAAAGAAAAAAAAAAGATTCTACTTAAAGGATATTTTCAGGATATGTGTTTTTAGGATATACATTCAGTTCTCTACCCTGTCTTAGGGGCAATAAAGTCAAATATTGTATTTTCTTCTTCCCCTTCATTTAAAGTTCAGTTTGAGTTCATTTTATCCAGTTTTCTTCAATTTTAAAGTTCGATTCCTTCCCATTCTTGTTGGGTTACCTTTATTTTTAAATATGTAGATTATTTGCTTCCAAAGGTCAGAACTGTAGAAGAAGATATACTCAGAGAAGTATCACTCCCTTCCATATCCTTTCCATCCTGCTCCCCATTCCTTGTAGGTAATGAACTTATTTGTTTTCTAATTGATTTATCCTGGTTTTTTAAATGACGAAAAGCAGATATATGTATGTTTTCTCTTTTCTACTTTCTTTTACAAAAGGTAGAATATATGTTGCTTTTAACTTTGCTTTTTTCACTTAATGGGATTTCCTGGAAATCACTTTCTGTTCATAGAGATTGTCTCCATTCTTTTTTTTTTTTAATTTTTTAATTTTGGTATCATTAATCTACAATTACATGAGGAACATTATGTTTACTAGACTCCCCCCTCCACCAAGTCCCCTGCACAAACCCCATTACAGTCACTGTCCATCAGTGTAGTAAGATGCTGTAGAATCATTACTTGTCTTTGTGTTGCACAGCCCTCCCCGTGCCTCCCCCCACATTATACATGCTAATCCTATTGCCTCCTTTCTTTCCCCTCCCTCCTCATCCCTCCCTTCCCACCCATACTCCCCAGTCCCTTTCCCTTTGGTAACTGTTGGTCCATTCTTGGGTTCTGTGATTCTGCTGCTGTTTTGTTCCTTCAGTTTTTTCTTTGTTCTTATACTCCACATATGAGTGAAATCATTTGGTACTTGTCTTTCTCCACCTGGCTTATTTCACTGAGTATAATACCCTCTAGCTCCATCCATGTTGTTGCAAATGGTAGGATTTGTTTTCTTTTTAGGGCTGAATAATATTTCATTGTGTATATGTACCACATCTTCTTTATCCATTCATCTACTGATGGGCACTTATGTTGCTTCCATTTCTTGGCTATTGTAAACAGTGCTGCAATAAACATAGGGGTGCATCTGTCTTTTTCAAACTGGGCTCCTGCATTCTTAGGGCAAATTCCTAGAAGTGGAATTCCTGGTCAAATGGTTTGTCTATTTTGAGCTTTTTGAGGAATCTCCATACTGCTTTCCACAATGGTTGAACTAATTTACATTCCCACCAGCAGTGTAGGAGGGTTTCCCTTTCTCCACAACCTCGCCAACATTTGTTGTTGTTTGTCTTTTAGATGGTGGCAATCCTTACTGGTGTGAGGTGATATCTCATTGTGGTTTTAATTTGCATTTCTCTGATGACTAGCGATGTGGGGCATCTTTTCATGTGCCTGTTGGCCATCTGAATTTCTTCTTTGAAGAAGTGTCTGTTCAGCTCCTCTGCCCATTTTTTAATTGGATTATTTGCTTTTTGTTTGTTGAGGTGCATGAGGTTCTTTATATATTTTGGATGTCAACCCTTTATTGGATCTGTCATTTATGAATATATCCTCCCAAACTATAGGATGCCTTTTTGTTCTATTGGTGGTATCCTTTGCTGTACAGAAGCTTTTCAGTTTGGTATAATCCCACTTGTTCATTTTTGCTTTTGTTTCCCTTGTCTGGGGTGATGTGTTCATGAAGAAGTCGCTCATGTTTATGTCCAAGAGATTTTTGCCTGTTTTTTTCTAAGAGTTTTATGGTTTCATGATTTACATTCAGGTCTTTGATCCATTTTGAATTTACTTTTGTGTATGGGGTTAGACAATGATCCAGTTTCATTCTCTTACATGTAGCTGTCCAGTTTTTCCAACACCAGCTGTTAAAGAGGCTGTCATTTCCCCATTGTATGTCCATGGCTCCTTTATTGTATATTAATTGACCATATATGTTTGGGTTAATGTCTGGAGTGTCTGTTCTGTTCCACTGGTCTGTGGCTCTATTCTTGTGTCAGTACCAAATTGTCTTGATTACTGTGGCTTTGTAGTAGAGCTTGAAGTTGGGGAGCGAGATCCCCCCCACTTTATTCTTCCTTCTCAGGATTGCTTTGGCTATTCGGGTCTTTGGTGGTTCCATATGAATTTTTGAACTATTTGTTCCAGTTCATTGAAGAATGCTGTTGGTAATTTGATAGGGATTGCATTGAGTCTGTAGATTGCTTTAGGCAGGATGGCCATTTTGACTATATTAATTCTTCCTAGTCAAGAGCATGGGATGAGTTTCCATTTCTTAGTGTCCTCTTTAATTTCTCTTAAGAGTGTCTTGTAGTTTTCAGGGTATAGGGGTTTCACTTCCTTGGTTAGGTTTATTCCTAGGTGTTTTATTCTTTTTGATACTATTGTGAATGGAATTCTTTTCCTGATTTCTCTTTCTGTTAGTTCATTGTTAGTGTATAGGAAAGCCCCAGATTTCTGTGTATTAATTTTGTATCCTGCACTTTGCTGAATTCTGATATTAGTTCTAATTCTATATTAGTTTTGGAGTGGAGTCTTTAGGGTTTTTTATGTACAATATCATGTCATATGCAAGTAGTGACAGTTTGACTTTGTTACCAGTCTGGATTCCTTGTATTTCTTTGTTTTGTCTGATTGCTGTGGCTAGGACCTCCAGTACTATGTTGAATAACAGTGGGGAGAGTGGGCATCCCTGTCTTGTTCCCAATCTTAGAGGAAAAGCTTTCAGCTTTTCGCTGTTCAGTATAATGTTGGCTGTGGGTTTATCATATTTGGCCTTTATTATGTTGAGGTACTTGCTCTCTATACCCATTTTGTTGAGAGTTTTTATCATGAATGCATGTTGAATTTTGTTGAATGCTTTTTCAGTGTCTATGGAGATGATCATGTGGTTTTTGTCCTTCTTTTTGTTTATGTGGTGTATGATGTTAATGGATTTTCAAATGTTGCACAATCCTTGCATCCCTGGGATGAATACCACTTGGTCATGGTGTATGATCCTCTTGATATATTTTTGAATTCGGTTTGCTAATATTTTGTTGAATATTTTTGCATCTGTGTTCATCAGGGATATTGGTCTGTAATTTTCTTTTTTGGTGGTGTCTTTGCCTGGTTTTGGTATTAGGGTGATGTTGGCTTCATAGAATGAGTTTGGGAGTATTCCCTCCTCTTCTATTTTTTGGAAAACTTTAAGGAGAATGGGTATTATGTGTTCTCTGTATGTCTGATAAAATTCCGAGGTTAATCCGTCTGGCCCGGGAATTTTGTTCTTGGGTAGTTTTTTGATTACCGCTTCAGTTCTTTGCTGGTAATTGGTCTGTTTAGATTTTCTGTTTCTTTCTGGGTCAGTCTTGGAAGGTTGTATTTTTCTAGGAAGTTGTCCATTTCTCCTGGGTTTTCCAGCTTGTTAGCATATAGGTTTTCATAGTATTCTCTAATAATTCTTTGTATTTCTCTGGAGTCTGTTGTGATTTTTCCTTTCTCGTTTCTGATTTTTCTGATGTGTGTTGATTCTCTTTTTCTCTTATTAAGTCTGGCTATAGGCTTATCTGTTTCGTTAATTTTCTCAAAGAACCAGCTCTTGGTTTCATTGATTTTTTTTTCTTATTGATTTCTTATTGATTTTTTCATTGATTGTTTTATTATTCTCAATTTTACTTATGTCTTCTCTGATCTTTATTATGTCCCTCTTTGTGCTGCCTTTAGGCCTCATTTGTTCTTCTTTTTCCAATTTCAATAATTGTGACTTAAGACTATTCATTTGGGATTGTTCTTACTTCTTTAAATATGCCTGGATTGCTATATACTTTCCTCTTAGAACTGCCTTTGCTGCGTCCAGCAGAAGTTGGGGCTTTGTGTTGTTGTCATTTGTCTCCATATATTGTTTGATCTCTATTTTAATTTGGTCATTGATCCATTGATGATTTAGGAACATGTTGTTAAGCCTGCATGTGTTTGTGAGCCTTTTTGCTTTCTTTATACCATTTATTTCTAGTTTTATCCCTTTGTGGTCTGAGAAGTTGGTTGTTAGAATTTCAATCTTTTTTAATTTACTGAGGCTCTCTTTGTGTCCTAGTATGTGGTCTATTCTGGAAAATGTTCCATGTGAACTTGAGAAGAATGTGTATCCTGCTGCTTTTGGGTGTAGAGTTCTGTAGATGTCTATTAGGTCCATCTGTTCTAGTGTGTTGTTCAGTGCCTCTGTGTCTTTACTTATTTTCTGTCTGCTGGATCTGTCCTTTGGAGTGAGTGGTGTGTTGAAGTCTCCAAGAACGAATGCATTGCATTCTGTTTCCTCCTTTAATTCTGTTAGTATTTGTTTCACAGTTGGTGCTCATGTATTGGGTGCATATATATTTATAATGATTATATCCTCTGGTTGGACTGAGCCCTTTATCATTATGTAATGTCCTTCTTTATCTCTTGTTACTTTCTTTGTTTTGAAGTCTGTTTTGTCTGATACTAGTATCGCATCACCTGCTTTTTTCTCGCTGTTGTTTGCATGAAATATCTTTTTCCATCCCTTGACTTTTAATATGTGCATGTCTTTGGGTTTGAGGTGCGTCTCTTGTAAGCAGCTTATAGATGGATCTTGCTTTTCTATCCATTCTGTTACTCTGCGTCTTTTGATTGGTGCATTCAGTCCATTTACATTTAGGGTGATTATTGAAAGATATGTACTTATTGCCATTGCAGGCTATAGATTCGTGGTTACCAAAGTTTCAAGGTTAGCTTCTTTACTATGTAACTGTCTAACTTAACTTGCTTATTAAGCTATTATAAACACAGTCTGATGTTTCTTTATTTCTCTCTCTTCTTATTCCTCCTCCTCTATTCTTCATGTGTAAGGTGTTTTCTTCTGAGCTCTTTTGTGTTTCCTTTGACTGCTTTTGTGAGTAGTTGATTTTATTTTTTGCCTTTAGTTAGTATTTGGTTGGTCTGCTTTCTTTGATGTGATTTAATTTTCTCTGGTGACATGTATTTAGCCTTAGGAGTGCTTCCATCTAGAGCAGTCCCTCTAATATACTCTGTAGAGATGGTTTGTGGGAGGCAAATTCCCTTAACTTTTGCTTGTCTGGGAATTGTTTAATCCCTCCTTCATATTTAAATGATAATCATGCTGGATACAGTATCCTTGGTTCAAGGTCTTTCTGTTTCATTGCATTAAATATATTATGCCAGTCTCTTCTGGCCTGTAAGGTTTCTGTTGAGAAGTCTGTTGATAGCCTGATGGGTTTTCCTTTGTAGGTGACCTTTTTCTCTCTCTGGATGCTTTTAATACTCTATTCTTGTTCTTGATCTTTGCCATTTTAATTATTATATATCTTGGTGTTGTCCTCCTTGGGTCCTTTCTGTTGGGAGTCTGTATGCTTCTGTGGTCTGAGAGACTATTTCCTCCCCCAGTTTGGGGAAGTTTTCAGCAATTATTTCTTCAAATACACTTTCTATCCCTTTTACTCTCTTCTTCTTCTTCTAGTACCCCTACAATGAGGATATTGTTCCATTTGGATTGGTCACACAGTTCTCTTAATGTTCTTTCATTCCTTGAGATCCTTTTATCTCTCTCTGCCTCAGCTTCTCTGTGCTCCTGTTCTCTGATTTCTATTCCATCAATGGCCTCTTGCACCTCATCCAGTCTCCTCTTAAGTCCTTTCAGAGATTGTTTTATTTCTGTATTCTCCCTTCCAACTTTATCTGTTAGCTCTTGCATATTTCTCTGCAGCTGCATCAGCATGGTTATGACCTTTATTTTGAATTCTTTTTCAGTAAGATTTGTTAAATCTATCTCCCCAGGCTCTTTCTCAGAAGTTATGTGGGTTATTCTGGTCCAAATCAAATTTTTCTGCCTTTTCCTGGTGATAGAAGTAGTCATGGGCAGTTGGCACGTGTGTCAGCTGGGAGAACAAAGTCTCTTGTTGCTTGCTGGTTGCCTTCCTCTCCTGTGAGAATGGCGACCCCTAGCGGCTTGTGCTGGGCAGGTGCATGCTGATGGGGCCTCTGAGTCTGGCCTGGGCAGCTGCGGAGGAGGCTCTGGGTGGCTACTGTGGGCGCGGCCGCTCTCAGGCTGTGCCCCTTGTATGGCGGCGCCACACCAGAGGGGGAATGGACGGGAGGCTGTTTATTGCTGTGAGGGGCCTCAGAGTTGTGCTGCCTCCCAGAGGGTTAGGGCGCCTGGAGTTCCCTGGGTTTCCCAGAAGCTGAGCTGAATGTGCCGGGATGCTTCCGTCCAGCGTTGAGGCCCCTGTCACTTTAAGACTTTCAAAAAGCACTCACTTTTCTTTTGTCCCAGGGGCACCGGCTCTCGGGACCCGCTTGCAGATTTTACTGTTCTGTTTCCCTAATATCCTGCACACCACACGCTGTGTATCTGCGCTCCCGGTGTGGATGACTAGGGCTGCATATTTAGCAGTCCTGGGCTCCCTCTCCCTCCCCGCTCTGACTCCTTTCCTCCCACCGAGGAGCTGGGGTGGGGGTGGGGCTCTCAGGTCTTGCCGGGTCGTGACTTGTGTCTTAACCAGTTTGTGAGGTGCTGAGTTCTCGCAGATGTAGATGTAGCCTGGCTGTTGTACTGTATCTTTTAGGTCTCTCTTTTAGGTATAGTTGTATTTGTTGTATTTTCAAAAATATATATGGTTTTGGGAGGAAATTTCCGCTGCCCTACTCACACTGCAATCTTGGCCTCACCGGCCTCCATTTTTTTTTATAGTTGTACTCCATGGGTGTATGTACTGTAGTTTATTCAAACAGTTTCCTGTACTTGGACTTTCCAGTATTTTGCAGTTACGAATGATGTTTGTAGTGAATAGTCTTTTGCACATATACTTTCATGATATTTAGCTCTAAGGTAAATTCCTATAAGTAGGGTTGATTGCTGGGTTGAAGAGTGTATGCATATGAAGTTTTGTTAAGTGTTGACAGATTCCTCTCCATTATACCGTTTTGCATTCTTGCCAGTAATTTATGAGAGTCCCCACAGCCTCACCAGCAGAGTATATTGTAAAATTTTTGGAATTTTCCCAACCCACTGTGTGAAAATATTATCTCAATGTAGTGTTAATTTGTATTTCTCTTATTGTGAGTGAAATTTAATAACTTACTGTATTTTAAGAATCATTTTTATAACTTTTTAAAAATTATTTTTCATGTCTTTTGCCTGTTTTTTCTATAGAGTTTTTGGTCCCCATTTTATTTTTAAAATACTTTGTTAGGGACATTAGCACCCCCTCCTTTCCCATTTAAAAAAAAAAGTGTGTGTGTGTGTGTGTGTATGTGTGTGTAACATTTTCTCCCAGTATGCCATTTATCTTTCAAATTGCATGCAGTTTGTCTTTTACCATGCAAAAATTTTACCAATATACAAGTTTTAGAAGGATTCAGATGTCTTCTTTTAGTACTTTTGTAGTTTTAATTTTTTTCCTTTTAGATCTTTAGTCCATTTGAAGGTTTTTTTGCCTGTGTGTCTGTGCTGTGAGGAATGGATTTAATTTATCTTTTTTCATATGCTAAACCCTTTTTTAATCCTTCATCTTATTCTTGGGCTTTAGAAACTTTTTGTGAAATGAGAATTATTTAAGATACATATATGTATGTAATGTTTAATGTGCACATATACATGTAAATCAGACCATAAAGTTTAAAAATAAGAGTTGCTTATATAGGTAAAATTTCTTTCCTTGGTATATGAGGGTGGTTATATTATGAAATGCTGATTACTACAGCAATCAAGATACTGACTACCGTCAGTGTGGCAAGGATAGGAAGATCTGCCCCTAATTAGCTGTAGGGCATCTTAGAGTAGGCAGCATATTTTGGTCATTTGACTTTACATAGTACAATTGATGGAATACTGCAAAGAGGAGAATCTTTGCAAAGATGTGGCTGAAATTTAAAATTTATGTTATAGTTTAAGCATATTTTTAGTACTTCAGCCAGTTTTTAGTGCTTTTGTTTTGAAATTTATAGTAGCTAGTAATGGTGAATAGACACAGTTCTTAAGTATAATTTGTCCTCTTTCTTGGGCCTTTATCTCATTGATGGGTAGTACCTTCTAAAGGATTGGAGAAGTAAGTAGCCTTGTGTCCTCTTCCATGGCCATAGTTTTTCACAAAGTATATGACAACATCTTTTTCTTTTCCCTTTTTAGTATTTTTCTTTTTTGAAATCAAGTGTACCCAGTCTCTTTTCTAGTTTATAGGTGTAAAATCGAATTACATTCCCAAATGTTTTAACCCCTGACTACTCATGACCTGTGATTTTCTCAGGGTAATAGAGTAGAAAGCTTCTAGGAAACTTAAAGGAGAGGTATCTTTCCCTACCTAAATACCTTTCCTTTTTGTTTTGGAAAGTCTGTTACTGTTATCTAGAATGACATTATTAGCAGAAACATACTATCCTTTCCATTTTAGCAAATATGTTGACTCTTGTTTTAATAAGTTTTTCTTAAATCGTGTATATCTGGTTTCCTGAGGGAGAACATGCATATCTTTGGGTCATCTCTCAATAGGTACCAGTTCCAATATGAGTGTGGCTAAAGGAACGATCAGCATGAATATACTGAATACCTATAATGGCACGGGCCTTCCTGTGCTATGATACAAGACTTGTGAATGGTATACAGCTTTTATTAACTGGATGTGTAGCTTTCCTTACTTAATTTAATGATAAGTTTTACTTTTGTTTATCTAATTAGTAAGCTAAATGTATATTTGATTCATTAGGGCTGACGCCAGAGGAGGAGGTAGTATGGTAGAGAGACAAGAACAAATAGAGTGAGTTTTAAATTCTTACTCTATCACTTAATTTGTCACTTTGGGCAAGATTCTTAACTAGTTTGGGCCTCAGCTCCATCTTTTGTAAAATGATAATAATATATATTGTGAGGATTAAGTGAAGTTATATATGCATATGAAATTCTTAGGAAATTGCATGGCACATGGTAGACATTCAGTAAACTAATTGTTATCATTTTTTAATTATTCTTTTGCTAAGAACTTAGATGATATATTTTGGTGAAAGATGTTAGATATAGCATATTGAAATGTGGATGATGAACAATTTGGCCATGAACTCTTTTTCTACTCCCTTCTTTGGCTAATTTCCAAGATATTCATAATTTGTAACTGTAGGCAAGTTATGGCAGCATTCAAGGAAATTGAGGGTTAAAATTGTAAACTTCTAATTATTTGTTTATAGTGAAAATAATTGGTATAAGTGTTTGCCAGTAGCTGTAGGTAGTTGTGGTATTATTTTATGATATAGCTCTGTAGATAGAGCTTTGTTTCTTTCTCCCCTTCTCTTCTTTGAGTCAGTTCCGTCAGTAAATGAGAATACACTCAGGAGACTATTACATACTCCTTGGCCTCTTCTACCTTCAGATGAATCACAGGTGTAAGGAAAGGAGCATAGCTCCTTTTGAAATTTTATCATTACAAAATGATAGATCTAGAAGCCAGGTGTTGGGAAAGTGTCCTGGAGACTTCGGGCGATGAAAAGAAAGTTAGGAGAGAGACAGTTGATCCTTGTAGGTCTGTGTGAGTCTATGTTTCCCATTTATCCACAACTCTTTGTCGTCCGCTTTTCCTGAATTTCACAGTTTGTCTACTAAACTTTCTATTTTCTAGCAACATCTTTTTGCTTAGGTTCCTAAATTAATTTATTTGAATTCCTTTTTAAAAGGAATAAAATAGATATAATAGTATCTCCATTTTTCCCCTTTTCTCCTTTTCTTTCAGCAAAACAAAAGTGCAGTCTCTCCTTTTCACACTTTCATAAAGCTTTCTACTTAAATCTCTAGAGATGAAAATCATAAATTAGTTTCCATATCATAAGTAAATTCCACATATTATGCCCTTTTGCCTATATCACCCAAACCTTAAAGTGGTTACTATTTAACGAGAAATTAAAACACTGAGTTTGTGCTATTTTCACACTTGATAGTGTAATAAGAAATTTGGTGAGTCATAATTACCTACCCCCTCAACACTTCACCCCTCCTTTTTTATCACCCCCTTCTTCTACCCAAAAGCTTCCAGGAAAACTCCAACTGAGGTATAACTAAATACAAATAATGCTTCCATTTAATGAAAAAACAACTAGATGATTAACAGTTATTACTCATTGACCAGTTCAGAGATGCTAATTTATGCTGGTTTTATTTAAAATTTGAAAAGCTTAGGGCACAAAGTTAACTAACAGATGCAGTCTAACAGATTGTTCATCTCCTTTCAGCAGTGTATTCTAAACTGGGTCTTCTCAAAACTCAGTCTAACCAAACGGATAAGGTTCTGTTTAAGGAAGCCCAGGAAAGCTTTTCTGTTCCCCTTGACAACTAGTTCTTCTAGGTGAGTATCTGCTGTAATTGGCAGAATTGTAGTAATTCCTCATAATTTGGGTGAAGTGATTTTGAGTAGTTCAAGTGATCACATATGGTACCTTTCCTAAATATGGACTGTTCCATTTATACTGTAAGAATTATGAGGTCTTACCTTTCACACAAATATATGTCTTTTGTAGTTAGTATGAGGGAACCAAGGTTTTGGTTTCTGCTCTCTTTTATTCCTCCATTTCTCTTCTTCTTGGATCCACTGAGAAGTAGTCAGGTACATTATTTCTCATGAGCAGAGTATTTTTTTAAGTACATGTTACTAGAGTGTTTTAAATGGCTATGGAAGGAACACCTGTAATTTATGTAAAGATCTTGGCCCTCTGGAGGTACTACCCATCTTAATTTTAGAGATTACATTTTAAAAGGATATAAGGAAAAGAGCTGGGGTTATTTTTCCCTTGTCTGAGTCTTTGCATAGTCAAAGAATGTATTTATTTCAGTTTGACAAGTCTTTCTACGGTATAGCTATTAGGACTTGCCCAAGCATTAAGAGTATTTTAATTTGGATGACTAAAAAAAGTGAAGTTCAGTGAAAACTGCAATTATTAAAATATTTAATTTTGTGAATTTTTTTCCTTAAGCAGTTAAAAGATATTATTACCTTTTCTGTTAAAGGATTTCATTAATTTCTAAATCTTTAATTAAGATTTTTCTTAATATATGAACTGGTCACACCTAACAGATTACTTACTTAGTCCAGTCAAACTGTGTTGGGAATTTGTTCTTACTTTGATCACAGCACTGTGTAAACATTGTATTGATTATTTTTGTGTAGGTTTGATAACAGTTATTCAGAAATTCATATTTACAGTTTAAAATGAGATAATTTCTTCACTAGTTACAGGAGTAATTATTTCTTGTCCTAATATTTTCATTTTTGTAAGAATTAATGTCTTACATGTTATTTATGTCCCCTTTAGTTCTTTGAAACTCTGTGACTTCAATGGGAATTGAGCCCATTTGTCAGGATTTATTTATTGCTGGTTCTTTGTATAACAGCCTTATATGCTTATTTCCAAGGAAGGAGAAGGATGCTTTGTATAGACCTGTCAAAATAAGATGAGCATGTCTAAATATACGTTATTTTGACCAAAAAAGATAATTTTCCCTAAGTTGTGCTGTTTAAAGTAATGATGCCAGTGCATGCATTAATTCTCTGCTTTATGGGTGATGTGATGAGCACAGCTTAGGGGGTTGTTTTTCAGTTCTGATGCCTGCTGATTATGGCCAGGACCAGTATAGTTCTCAGGCACTCCTGCTTGCAACTAGTTTATAAGAATCTGGGTCAGTTTAAATAGGGGAAGAAATAAGAGTCTAGGATTTTCTGATTTACAGATCATAATTGTGTGATTTTTTTCAGGTGGCCTTCTGATAGCATCTGCTCATTTTGGTGCGTATGTATATGGGACAGACATAGACTACAACACAGTTCATGGTTTGGGTGAGTAGACGCTCTAGATAGTGTTACAGTCTTAGATCTTTTATCAAAGGTGCCTTTAAAATAATAGAATATTTTTATATGGCATTAAACATCTATTTTTAATGTCAAAATGCAGAGTTGTGATATAGTTTTACTTATTTTTACAACAATAAACTTCATTGGGTATCTGCTTTTTACAGAGTGATCCAATATGTGCAGAGATCTAGGGGAACACAAAGATGAGTAAGAAAAGCCCTCCTCTCAGAGGTGTTTGTGGTTTTTGTAACAGAGATATTTAAAAAGTGAGGCAATCTTGAAGGTTTTGAATTTTAGGACTGGGAAAGAAGAGAAAGGGACTAGCCCTTTTGTAATCAGCATGTCCATGTTAATAAAACATACAACTTCTATTTAACGAATATCAACATTCTTTTATTCAGTAATCAGACATTGAGTGTACACTGGATTAATTTCTAGTCCTTGAGTGCCGTATACATTTTTAAATTCGTAACCAACCAGAACATCTTTGAAACAGTTAAGGTGGCAATAACTTTAAAGCTTCTGCATTAGACTAAGGGTAACTTGAGATAAACTTCTGCTTGCTTTTGAGGCAATTTTGGAAAATATTTTAAAATCTAGAATGTGAGGTTAGATGGAATTGAATCAAACTGAAAAAATATTTTCTTATAGCAGACTAGTATTAAAAATTCCAAGTTTAATTGATGATATTGACATTATATTTATCTTGGTATCTGTTACTGTAACTTGAATCAGTGCCTAACGCACTCTTCCTTTTTCTCACACAGTGTATGTTACTTATAGGTGAGAATTTATTATACTTTATTTTCTTCTTTTTGCTGATGCAATTTGCTATATTGTACTTGATGACCTACCTTGACTACAAAAATTTAGTAAAATGTATCATAAGGAAAATGAGTTACATTTTATCAAGTTCACCTCAGTGGGCTAACCAGAAAAAGATAGTATTTGTCTGCAATATGCTAGAGTAGACAAAGTGCTAGGAAGAATTATTGCTGCTTGCTTTTAGTAGCAGTATGTTTGCTTTAAGGAAATTGACCTATATTAATTTGTTTGTATTTTTGTTTATGAAAGTTATGTTAAACCTGTCAGAGGACTTGAGTAGAATTCTAATTGAGGTAGGATTTCCTCAGGGCTTATCCAAATGCTGGTAGATGTGTCCTCCATTTCCTATGCTTCTAATCTCTTACTGTATTTTCAAATATTCTCACGTTTCTCCTACTTTAAAAATACAAACCTTTTTCTGTCAATCCTAGGGCCCTCTAGCTACCACTTTGTTTTCCTCTTCCTTTTGCCAAACTCTCTTCTGCCTGTTATTTTCTCACTTCCACACCTACTGAAAACTCTTATTAAGGCCATAGATCTATGGCCCTTGTCAGTGTTGACCTTTGTAAAGCCTCCTTGTTTTCCTAGACAGTGTCTCATGGATGGTACTTTTATTTCTTTGTTTCACCTCAGTCTCCGTAAGGACCTGCAATTTTGTTTGACCTGTATTTACATGTTGCTTTTTTCTGGGCATCTCTCTTTGACACCTCCTATCACTGCATGTTGTCAGAGTTATATTATTCTTCTCCTTTTGATTTTTAAGTTTTGTTTTTGTTGTGAGTAGATCATAATACACGAGAGTATATAAAAATAGAATATTTGTGAAACTGCCACCTAGGTTAAGAAAAAATGTCATTCATTCTTAGAAATGTAACTTAAGTTCATATACTGATACCCCCTGAGTGTATAAATTCTGGCATCCAACTACTCACTGAATATCTCTTTCTGAATGTTCTGTAGTTACTTCACGAACAAGACTGATATTCTCAAATAAATTTCATTTTTCTCCTAAGCTTGTTTTCTTCCTGTTCTCTCATCTTACTTGATGGTATCATCAACCACTTGTATCTCCTAAACTAGATCTTTTGACTATCTTCCTTCAACCTTCACTATAACTTTTCATCTGTAATGTCTCCATTTTGCCTCCCCTCTCCATGGTTACAGGCCTACATTTTCCCATGTTAACTCTCTTCATTTCTGTTTCATCTGATTCATCACTATTTCTACAGAGGACGGTTTGTGGCTGGAGGCAAAGGAACATTTTTATGTTCAACTCTTTATCTTCTGTATATGCTTTGAACTCAGTTAAGTATTGGGTGAATGTTTTAAGGCTTAGAAGGTGACAGAACAAGATTAGCCATCAGTACATTTTACTGTTTAAAATATTTTTTTGTTATAATTTTTATAGCAAGTTGAAATAAAAACAAGTTTATTTGTATAAAGAAGATCAAGATTTTAAGTGAAAGCAAGTTTTATTTGTATAAATGTAGGTGTAGATGAGTTAAACATTAGTTTTAGCTCAGTAATAGGACATAAGAATGCTCTGTTTGATTTAGTATTTTCTTTCTTTTTCTTTTTCTTCAGGAAAGGCTAGTAGGAAAAACCAGAAATGGAGAGGACCGGATGAAAACATTAGGGCAAATCTTCGTCAGTATGGTTTAGAGAAGTATTACCTTGATGTCCTGGTTTCAGATGCATCTAAACCTTCCTGGAGGAAGGGCACATATTTTGATGCAATAATCACTGATCGTAAGTTATTTATATGTAAAAGTAGGAGTAGGATTAGTTTCCTGAAGTCATTTGCATTTAAATTTATCAACACACAAAAAATGCCAATTGTACTAGTATTTCCCCCACCTCGACCTCTTCACATAGTGAGAAGGAAAAAAATTATGAATATAGGGCAGGATACCAAGTTAAGTAGCTAAGAGTTTGTTTTGTTTTTTTCAACTATATATATATATATATATATTGTTAGCCCTTTTTCTCTTCAGCTTATTTCTTGAGGCATATATTTTTATGTTTGCTTAATTTTTTTACTGTAATTGGTTATTAGTATACCAACTGGAGCTGAAATGTCATTTGCAATTATGGTATCAGATTTCAAAGAAAGAAATAGTCTTAGATGTCACACATTTCTCCATGTGTAAACTTTTGTTTTTGTAATGCTTGTTTTCACTGGCATCTCCTTTCTAGAGTTACAAGAAATTTGGCATTGTATGAACCACTGGGCTTGTGAACCCACTGAACTTGAGGAATGTGCATGAGAACTTGTTATCCATGCCTTGTGAGTTCTTGGGCTTCTCAGGCACCCTATCTAGGAGTAGATCTGCCTTTTCTATAGTATTTGGCAGGAAATCTTTAAACAGTGGCAAGTGTATCTCAACCCTTCCATCTCAGCCCCCTTCAGTTCTTTCATAGCTTAGATGGCTTCAGATCTAACAAAAGAAAAATTATCAAGACATTACAATGGCAGCATGAATATACTTTATGAAAATTTGGTAACTTCTATTAACAATCTACTTATTATTTGCTCTGATCCTATATGTATATATAAAATATGTAATTTAGTTTTGCAATCATTTTAGAGTAAGTTGTATGCATTGTGACTCTTTACCTCTATACTTCAATGTCTGTTTCCTAAGAATATGGATAGTCTCTTAAATAACTGAAGTACTGTTAATCAGTTTTGATAAATCAGTACAATAGTTTAATCTGTAGTTTGGTATCCAGTTTTGTCAGTTGACCCAGTAATACCCTCTCTTTATTTGTTCCCCTCTAGTACAGTATCCAGTCTAGTATGAGTCATTGCCTTTAGTAATCATATCTTTTAGGGCTCTTTTAATTTGTAACACTTTTACAACCCTTCTGTCTTTTATGACATTGACATTTTTGAAGAACACAGTGACCTGCCTGCCTTCCCAGTGTTTTAAATAGAACGATCCTCATGTTATGCATCCTTAGCTGGAACATTACATAGATGATGTTCTGTCCTTAGGCTGTCATATCTGAAGGCACGTGATGTCCATCTGCTCCTCACTGATGATTAGGTGACTTTTGACTATCTGTATTACCTGTGTTTTCTGTCTAGCCCCATATGGTATTAGAGAATCTACAAGAAGAACAGGTTCACAGAAGGAAATACCAAAGGTAATAGAAAAATGGTAAGTAAAAGTTAAATGTGATGTGTTACTACTTAGAGAAGAAGCATGTCCTTTTCTAAATTCACTTAACAATCTTAAAAGTTTTTTACTGATTTTGAAATTTTGATTTCTTTGTCTAGTCCAGAAAGCCATGTGCCTGTTTCCTTGAGTTACCATCTGAGTGATATGTTTTTGGACCTGTTAAACTTTGCAGCAGAGACCCTTGTATTAGGTGGAAGACTCGTCTACTGGTTACCAGTGTACACACCAGAGTATGTAATATTAAATAATTTTATTTTATTTTTAATTCCCTTTTTATTATGGTATTTGTATATCTAGCATAATTTTTTCCCTATCTGTAATTGTGTTCAGGGAAAATTTCTTTGTATTTAATCTTTATGGATCGTCTTCATTTACTTACAATGTGTATAAAACAGGCCCTTTCCTTTTATTGATTGAATTGCTATTACTTTTTTATTTTACATCAGGGGTTGGCAAACTACAGTCTGTGGGCCAAATATGGTCCTCAGCCTGTTTTTGTAAGACACTTGAGCTACGACTGGATTTTACATTTTTAAAGGGTTGTTAAAAAAGAAAAAAAACTAAGAAGAGTATGTGACAGAAACACATGTGGCCCACAAAGACTAAAATATTTACTGTTTGGCCCTTTAGAGGTAAGGTTTGCCAGCCCCTGTTGTACACCACACTTAGCTCAGTGCCTGATATATTATAGCTATTCATTAGCTATTTTGCCAGGTCACAAACATATGTTAACTTTTAACAACTTAGTTGACTAATTGATCTATCTACTACTAACTAGCTTTAATATATATATTGGCTATTATGATCACCTTAAATGCAGTAAATCTTTTTTAAAAGATAATACTAAAATAAAAACTATGTACTTATATTTAAAGCCATGATTATGTTCAACATTATTGATTTGGGTTTTATTATTCAGTAAGTATTAATTATAAACAGAGCCATGTACATCAACAATGAAAGGCAAGCTGTCTTAAGCAAGAAAAGATCTTTTGATTTGGAAGATAGTGTCATGCTCAAAATTTGGCAGTTTCTTCAATGACAGAAATCTCTTACTCATTTCTGAACTTACTATACATAATTGTACAAAAAGCATTTTAGAACAGTGTTAATTTATCTGTCTTTTCATGTGAGTGGGTGGTCCCTCAGCCTAGGAAGTTGTGCTGTGTTTGTTGTTCATTTTACGAACATTGTATCGGAACTTACCATGGCCTAAATTTAGTCACACATTTGTTTATCAGCTATAAGACTGTATACATTTAGGCCCAGACCCCTTAATACCTTATAGTATCTTAGCCTTACGTTTTGTTACCAGTGATAATCTCATTTAACCTCTTCACTTTAGAAATAAGGGAAACTAATTCCAAGGAGTAAAATGAATTGTCTTAAAGTTAAAAGCTAGCTAGCTAATTGGTTTCTATGTTCCCAATGCAATGTTTATTTAATGTAACATCCTGCTAGATCTCAGGTACCTGGTATGTGAAGTGATGCGTGGGATTTACTTATATTTTCAGGGAAGAGCACATTTATTTCTATACAAAAGTGGTTCCTTCCTTAACCAAACTGAATTCCAGCAGCAGGCTTACTTTTTAATTCAAGGTTAATGCTAAATTTAAAAAAATCTATTTTGAAATAATTTCAAACTTACAGAAAAGTTTCAAATACAGTACAAAAAATTCTGTCTCGCCCCTCATTCAAATTATCCAACTATTAACATGTACCTATTTCACCTTCCTTACCGTACCCATTATATTAATCATATACCCATTACCATTAATCTTTTTTGTAACTATTTGAGAAGTTGCAGAAATGATGCCCCATCCCCACTACATACTTCATTGTATTTCTCAGAAACAAGAGCATTCTTGTCAAACTACCATTAACAGCCCTCTTTTCCCTCCCCCCACCAAAGTCTGGAAATGAGTAAATCAGCATTGATAACAGTGCTGTCCAGCTCATAGACCCCATTCAAGTTTTACCAATTGCAGTCCATCCAGGAAAATGTGCCGCATTAATCCAGCATGTCATTCTCTTCAGTCTGGAATATGTCCTAAATCTTCCCTTATCTTTTGTGTTCTTGACAGTTTTATAGAGTACATGGCTTATACTCTGAAGGTTGACCCTCAGCCAGGGTCCATCTGGTGTTTCTTCTATGACCAGGTGCAGGTAGCGCTCTTAGGCAGAATACCACAGAATACCACAGATGCTGTGTTGTATGTGCTCTGCATTGCGGGGCACACACAGCCCCTGCTGGAGATCTTAAACTACATCGTCTGGTCATGTTGTTCTCTTGGGTTCCTCTACTGTGAGTCATCATTTTCTCCTCTGATTAGTATTTTATGGGGGATTATACCCATAAAATTATATCAGTATCTTTTTCTTCATCAAACCACTACTCACACTGACAACACCATTGTTGACAACCACCATGATGATGACTTTCCTGGTCCATCATTTCTTCTGCATTTGTAAGTTGCTATTCTGCTGTAAGGAGGAGTTTCCTCTCTTTCCCATTTATTTTTCAATTTATTTTGGTATGGAGTCATGGATTCCTGTGTTGCTCATTGGGCTACAATTTATTACCATCATTATTTATTTCATTGCTTAGATTTTCCCAGATTGGATCAATGGGAGTCTCTTTGAGGTGATCCTTTGTCCTTTTGAAATAGCCCCATTAGTTTTTGTGTATCTTAACTTTCTGGCATTTCTGACTGCCTGCTATTTTGTAGATGATTATTTAATTATAATTGAAATTAAATGTGGTTAAGAATATCTTTTGTAGTTCTTTTATTTATTCCTTTCTCTATAAAAAGTTGGAGTCCCTTCTAATTTTATAATTTTAGTATTTTAAAGACCTTAAAACTGGCCACATGACCACAGATATCTCTTCAGTGACTTCTTAACTTGAATAATTTTCAATGAGGGGAAATTTCCAAATGCATTTAACCAAAGAATATTTTAGAAGTAGAAAAGGGAGACATGTTTTTTATCACCTTTTTTAAATTTAGATATTTTTTCAAGGGACAGATTTCATCTAGGTATGTGACTGGCATGCACATTGGACAACTACTGCAGCATTTACTTCCTTGACTTACTCTTCCCTAGAGAGTTATTTCCAGGTTCTCTGATGTTCATTACTGATCTTCTGTTGTGGCTTCTTCCTTTCAGCCTAAAGTGATCTTAATAAATTATTAATTATTATTACTAAGTATTATCTTAATAATGAACTAGTTTGTCTTGAGTTTGTTAGGAAATGAACTGTTTTCACTTCTGCAGCAGGCATCATCCAAAGTCTTTATGCTTTTTAAAATGACAGTATTACAATGAATTTAAGACTAAAGTCATCTGTAAAAGTTTGAAGTAATGTTCTTGTTTCTGAATTAAATAATTTAGAATTAGTTTATGTACTGAAAATGTAGCTTTTTATTGGACTAGGAATACAGAATTCTTTTTAAAATTATACCTTAGAAAAGCTTAATTTTAAGACTTTAAAATTTTTGGTATAGTGAAAACAGGCTTTTAGTCCCATTATAGTGAATTAATTTACTTAACCAAGTCCTATTATATGATTCAAGTTTAAAAGTAACCATTATAAGTTCAGGTATTATTCTTTAAACCCAGGATATTTTGAGAAGTATAAGACATAATTAAAATACTACCTGAAAGCTTAGTTGTGAAGAATTGTCAGAGGGTGATGATTGAAAAATGATTTTCACACTGTTTGGCATATTAAATTATGTTGAAGGAACTGCTGCTCAACAAACTTCTGTTTTTCTTCTTTTAGTCTGGATTCCCCAGACTCTAGTATATTAGATTTTTTTTGTCAGCATCAGGATACTCTACATTTTAAATCTTTTCACCTTTGTTTATTTTGTCCCAATTGCTTGGTATATACTCTTTCTTCTTTCCTCAGTTAGTAAAATTCTAGTCATCTCTCAAGACCTGGCTTAATTGTCACAACCTCTGTGATACTTTTTCAGTGCTTCTCAGCAGAATAAGTTCTTCATCTGTGTTGCCACAGTAGCTTATTCTTGTCACTCATGAGACTGATGACATAAAGTTACTCTACTCTGTATTTATGGGCTTATTATTCACAATATCAGGTACATGCAGGTGACCCTGAAGGTCTTTATAATATTCATTTGTACGGGATAACAACTTGTGTTTGATGTTACAGGAATTACTGAGCTACTGAGTGAGTGTAGCTGTTTGGCCAGGTTCCAGATACCCATGTGGTAGTGTTTTCTAATTGTCATTACAGATAACTCTTTCAAAGTGATTACAAACTGGTTCTTTGTGAAAGATGTCCTTTAGAAATCTAGCTGCTTACTGCTCATGATAAAAATAATAACCAAGTCTGCCCCAAAGTAGAATTTGGGGATAAGTTTATTTCCAGTTTTATTGAGAAATAATTGACATTCATCACTGCATCATTTTAAGGTGTGTACAACATAATGCTTTGATTTACATTGGGAATAACGTTTAATTGTAGTAAAATGTAAAATGCTCAGAGCAGTGACAAGATGTTTTTTCATCTCTTATTTAGGAAACAGGAAAAAGTGATTCCTTAAACTGTTTTCAGTAAGTGAAGTCAGTGCAAAATCTGTTTCTCAAATGGGAGGTGAAACTGGTGACATTTGGAAATAGCTTGATGTGTGAAGATTGACAGGGACATGAGTAACTGTCAAAACTGATTCATGGAAAAGTTACGGACCTATACACACAGTTATTTTTCCACTTTTTAAAAAATTGAAATTTAGTTTATATAGCATGAAAGTCACCCTTTCAAAGTGTACAACTCCATGATTTTTAGTACGTGCACAAAGATGTGCAACTGTCAACCACTATCTAATTCCACAACATTTTCATCACCCTAGAAAGAAACCCCATGCACATAAGCAATTACCACTGTTTCTGCCTCCAGCAGCTACTTATCTATCTATGAGAATTTGTCTATTCTGGCTGATTGAGGTTTTAAATTGTAGGAGGATAGTAGTAAAAATGGAATTAAGATAGCAAGCATATCATGCCATCAGAATAGCCCAAGCATAGTACAGATTTATAGCTTCTATAACAGCCTGCAACCAGTACACTGAAATATATTAGTACATACACAGTAAAGAATTTTTTGTTAACTGCTGTTTTTAAAGTTTTAGTATGGCATTTTGGGAGTATACTGTTAAATTGGTTGGTTCTAGTATAGTAGAATAGTGGTTTAAAACAAGTTGGTTAATGATAATGATTACCCAAACAATATTACTTCATGCTTAAACTCAAAGCTCAAGTTGTAAAGATGATCTAAAACATATAAAGACATGTTTTTCTCTGAAGCTAAATGCCTGGTGACTTAGTTTCAGCAGTTTACATAAATATCAATTAAAACTGTATTGGTTTTGTACATTTAGATTTGGTTTATACATTTGTTTTTGGTTTTATAGTTATGTAAAGGATATAAGCCTAAGGAATTTATATTTTATATATATATATTTTTTTTTAGATAATTATTTTTTATTGAAGGGTAGTTGACACACAGTATTTCATTAGTTTCAGGTGTACAACACAGTGATTCAACATTTATATACATGATAATTCTAGGTACCAGCTATCACCATACCAAGTTGTTACAATATTTTGACTATATTCCTTATGCTATACATTACATCCCGGTTACTTATTTATTTTACAATTGGAAGTGTGTATATATATATTTTTTTGTGTGAGGGCATCTCATATTTATTGATCAAATGGTTGTTAACAACAATAAAATTCTGTATAGGGGGGTCAATGCTCAATGCACAATCATTAATCCACCCCAAGCCTAATTTTCGTCAGTCTCCAATCTTCTGAAGCATAACGAACAAGTTCTTACATGGAGAACAAATTCTTACATAGTGAATAAGTTACATGGTGAACATTACAAGGGCAGTCATCACAGAAGCTTTCGGTTTTGCTCATGCATTATGAACTATGAAAAAGTCAGTTCAAATATGAATACTCATTTGATTTTTATACTTGATTTATATGTGGATACCACATTTCTCTCTATATTATTATTATTTTTAATAAAATGCTGAAGTGGTAGGTAGATACAAGATAAAGGTAGAAAACATAGTTTAGTGTTGTAAGAGAGCAAATGTAGATGATCAAGTGTGTGCCTGTAGACTATGTGTTAATCCGAGCTAGACAAGGGCAATAAAACATCCACGTATGCAGAAGATTTCTCTCAGAACGGGGGGGTGAGGTTCTAAGCCTCACCTCTGTTGATCCCCATTTTCTCACCTGATGGCCCCCCTGCGACTGTGCCTGTCTTAGGTTGTTCCTCCCTTGAGGAATCTTTATTTGTATATATATTTTTAAGTTACATTTTAATAAAAATACTTTGTCAATTCTGCCAAGAAATAATTTTTTTTTCCTTTTAGAAAAAGTTTGACAAACACTGTTTCAGACATCTACAAACTCTGTTGTTTTAGGCTTAAGGTCAAGGCTGTATCTTTCTGTTACCACTTTTTATTTTGGTCTGTCAAGCATGATACAGAATGTGTTCCTTCATATCAAAAATGTTTTGTACGAACATTCCAAATTTGACATCAACTAATACTTATAAGAAGTAGTACAACATTTCTGACTATATAGTGAACATTAGAAAATTATTAGATAAGGTGAAATCTGAAATGGTCATTACTTGTTGGGAAGCCCAAAGGAAGGAGGCAGAGAATGACTTCAAGAGAATTCTTTCCACTGATAATAAAGTTAAGTGCATTATGAATGTTGCTTGGTAAGTGGGTGATGAAGGTTTTGAGTATGTGGTTGAAGTAGTGAGGGAGAGCTTGTTTAAGGTCAGAGAGACTTGGAGATGTCAGTAAAAGAGCAGTGGTGTAGACAATTTTTACGTGTTAGAACAGGTTAGCAGAGATGGTGGTCCTTTACATGAAGTGCTAATGGGCACCTTTCTCATTTTGGATTGGGTCTTTAAAATTTCCCATATAATGTTTGCAGAGACTATCTAGAAAGGAATAAAGAATTGCAGAGGAAAAATAGAACCTGGTTATCACAGTGTTCTGAATGGCACCCATTCTAGCGTGCCTCTTTCTCTGCTATTTCTGCCACATCTGTCACCTGTTTTCTCTGCCAAGACTGATGCCAACAACCTGTCAGACATCAGGTTCTGAACTACTACTGCAGCCTGACTGTCCTGCTTTCTAAGTGTCATCATCTGCATTCACATAGTACGTGTGCTACATGGAGCAGTCACCACTGCTTATGATCACAGCTTCAGTTTTATTTCATGGTTAAGGTGACCAGAGGGCTGATGTTATCTGTAGTGTTTTAGTGGTAGTTTTTTAAAAATAATCTTATAAATAACTTTAGCCCTTTATTTAAGTTAATAGGGGTCTTAGGATGACATTAAAATTTTGTAAGGGCACTTTATAGTGGAGATTATATGCCGTGGTGGACTTTACACTTTGGGAATTTATAAAAGTCTCCAGATGAATCAGTCCCTCATGGATGTCAAGGGGTTTTTGTTGAATGCATTTCTGTCTGTCTTATGTGCTCTTGTGGGATGCTTTAGGGTGGAATCGTTGTCTTGAATTTTTGTGGTTTGAAGTTTGACATTCTTCAATGAAACATACTTGTGTTCTCTCATTCTCATTCTACAGGTAAAAAAAATTAAACTACTTTTTTTAGATGTGGTAATATTAAAATACTTTGCTTTTTAAAATTACTGATTGTCTAATGGATTCTGTGGACAGTTAACATGTGAAATAAAATGGTGCAGCATGTGGTGGGAGGACATCCCATGCCTGCCTGGATAGCCCCCATGAAGATCCTGTGTGGGGTGCACATCTGAGTGTTCATAACAGTCAGCTCTTTTTTCTTCAGATACACTGAAGAATTGGTACCCTGGCACCCTTGCCTGAAACTCATTAGCAACTGTGAGCAGAAGCTTTCCAGTCACACATCAAGGCGCTTGATAACAATGGAAAAGGTGAAGAAATTTGAGGTAAATTATCCTAGTATTTTTCAGATAAATTCTGGGAGAATCATAAATAGAGTTTTCTAGTTTTCCTGTAATGGAGCTTGATAATGTTAGTCCTTGATTTGAAAAGAAAAATATGAATTCAAGAAGAGGCAGAAATTCAAGAGGTTTGCCCCATTTGGTGCAGCTTAGAGGGTAGGAGTAGGATGAAGAAAATGAAGAATAGAAACAGAAGTTGACCTTAACTCTCAGACTTTACTTGACATCCTTGTCACCAACTCAGTTATAAAGACAGCACTAATTAAAAACTGTTGTCTAATTAGTAATCTACTAGTTAACATTTTTCTCCAAAAGCAGAACCTACTTGACTGTAGACTACTGAATCAGAAATGTCACTTGATATAAGGGAGAAAGTAATTTCTACCAGCTGTTCAGGCCCAGCATGAGTTCTTTCTCTGACACACACCCACACAATTAATTTAAACTTGAGAAGAAAGAACAAAACATCTGTTATTTCATGTAATAACATGAAAAATCCAGATTGGAATTGATATGAATAATGCCTGGTAATGGAGCTTAATTAAATCTACAGAATGCTCCTTGAGTTGTACTTGTATGGAGTGACAAAGCATTTCCAAATTCACTAAAAACTTGTGTGAGCCCCATCTTTGCTTTGAATCTATAGGATGAGCAGAAAAGATGTTTCTGCCTGATGATTTTGTCATATCCACCTTTACTCTGCATTTGATTTTTTTTTCATCTAATTCACAGCTAGTAGATTCTTTCATAGAAATGAAAACTGATGTTTGTACAGTGCTTTTTGCATGTATTTTATAAGTTTTTGGGTTTGTTCTTTTGATTTCCATTTGCTATCTGTCTCTAATTTAGACCCTTATTACCATATACCTTAGTTTATGCTGGTAGTCTCCTAAATTATCTCCTATTCATTTTTCACACCTCTAGTTCTTATTTCTTAACCTAATCTTCCTAAAATACTGTATTTATGTTACTTCTTTGTGCAAGAAATTTAGTGATTTATTTTTATTACTGAATAAAGTTCAGAGTTTTCTATGTAATAGTAAACTTTCCTTAGTAGGCTCCAATATCAGGGCATTTCAGAAAGCTAAGTTAAATGTAATATAAGTAGTTGCTTGGTGTCCAATCTGTGTATGTGTTTATGTACAGGTATATGTGATGTACTTAAAATGAGAATCCCTAGTAGTCATTTTTAAGACAAATGAAGAAGTTTATAGTATTCAATGACAGATACCCTTGGGATGGCTTCTTGTACACATTTATGTCATAGTTACTCAGCATGTCCTTGAAACTTCTATATTTATATTTAAGGAAAAATGTTAAGCAGATTATTTTGCTTTATGGTAACACTTTGCTTTTCTTCAAATTGTATTAGTGGACTTTGCTGCTCACATTTATACCAGACAGGTCACTTAATGATTGTTTTTTAGGTTCTGATCCAAGAATGATGATTTATCATTCAACATTTAAAACAGTACAAGAGGGGTTTCCAAATTGTTTGATACAGTGACAACATTCCACAGGGACAAATTTGAACAGCCAACATTTATTTGGATATACAGTAGAAACTCTCTTAACTAACCTTCATTTCACACTCAGTTGATTCATCAGTACTGGCCATTCCTGCTCTAAAACACAATGTCTGATGCCTATATGTCAGGTATTTTCAGCTGGTGAGTTGCTTGATCTCTACTATATTTCTTCACTTCTGCATCTACCAATTGAATTGTCTGTTTACCATGAGTCTGTTGGGTTTGTTCTGTGAGCTGTTTATGCCAGTTTTTTAATGGTGATTATGTAATCAAATTAAATACTTGTTAGACCAATAAAATGGGAGTATATAAGAATAAAGTTGTCATTTCTATGAAAACTAAGTTGACTATTGCAGAGAGATAGGATAAAGTGAGTTACTAAAAAAAGACTCTTGGATCTGGGAATGGGTGAGATGACTATAAAAGGCTGGCCAAAAGTTAATGCAGTCTTGATTTCTGTACCCAAACTTCTTTGTAAGAGTCTTTTAAGTTCTTATGTAACTTTACAGAAGCCAAATCTGGAAATCTTTATAGGTCTTGATTCTTTATCAAAAGGTGGATAAATTAATATATTTTTTTAAGATAACTAAGATGCTTACTGTATTTTCAAAACATTTAAATTTTTTTCTGCTTTGCTGACTTTTCCATGAACCAATTGTGGTATGTGTCTGCTTGGGCTGTGGTAACAGAATACCACAGACTGAGTAGCTTAAATAACAGAGATTTACTTCTCACAGTTCTGGAGGCTGGAAGCCCAAGATCAGGGTGCTGACATGTTTAGTTTCTGATGTGATCTTTCTTCCTGGGTTGCAAACAGTGGCCTTTTTGCTGTGTCCTCTGTGCTTACACACTCCTGCTGTATTTTCCTCTTACAAGGACACTAGTCTTGTTGGATTAGAGTTCTGCCCTTTTGGCCTCATTTAATTTTAATCACCTCCTTTAAGGCCCTGTCTCCAAGTACAGTCATATTGGAGGTCAGGAGTTCAACATATAAATTTGGGAGGACTCAATTCAGTCCGTAACACCAATGATTACCAATATCTATCACGAGTAAGAGGCTTCTGTTGTATGTTTGAGTATGCTTTATTCATCTTTTCTCAGTTACTTCTCATATATATATATATATATTTTCAATATTTTAAGGGAAGTAAGGCATTTGATAATTCAAGTAGTAACATTGAAATTTTCAGATTAGCATTTAATGTAATTATTTGAGTTAGCAATAATAGTCATAGTAGCTACCATTTGTACGCCAAGCACATGAGTATCACATGTGAAAAACAGAAGTATTACCTGTCATTTTGTAGTTTTAAGTATTGATAATAGAAAGTGAAATGAGTAAATCAACATTCTTTATTTTATGTCTCCATAAACAATACTTGCACCATATGATAGTTATTTATGACAGTTTGAAACACTGTTCCAAAGAATTAGAAGGATGAAGATTAAGAGAAATGACTAATAATTAATGGAGCCACATAGTAAAACAGTCATTTCTACTTAATAGCAAAATAGTAAGACTTGCTGTGGACTTTTATTTACTTTCTCTTAAGTTTAATTTGTTTAAAGACGTCTAGTATTTTTTTCCAGGTTTATAGTGTTACTCTGAGCAATTTATTTGATATGCATAAGAAGTAGAGAATGATCTAAGGATGCTTCTGAGAATTTTTCTTACAACAAAAATGATAAATAAGGACATTCACCTTAGATTTTTGAAACTTATAAAGGTTAATTTTGGGTGCTTTTATCATTTTACTTTTGTCCTTTTCAAATTGATTTTAAAAAACAAGGAAAGCTTAATGTTCAAGTAATTTTTTGAAAGGGTCTTCACTTTATAAGATCAAATTTAACCAGTGAATTTTAACTAGTATGGAGTTTACTGTAATTGAAAATACTTTGTTATGTTAAATTAATCATGTTTGTTTTTTAATTACTTCATTTCTACCTTCTGTTTGTATGGAGAGGAGTGTATATAATTGCAGCAAACTCCCAGTGCTTTATAATGCAAGTGATGACATAAAATTGTCAAACAGTTCTCTTACATGTCTAACAAATTATTCTTGGGCTTGTTCAGCATTGTGGATTTTGGCAGTGGAAGACTGTTAATTTTAGATTTTTACACTTTTGTATACTGTACCTCTTCATTTTTGATTTGTCACTTGTTTGGTTTAACTTCAGTAAAACTTTCCGCTCACTTGATATGTTGTTCCAGAGTGTTCTGCCTCTCCCCCTTTTAAAATGTAAATGTAAGTTTTAAATATAAAAACTAAAGAATATGGATATTTTATAAAAATCTGTATCTTACATTATTGGCTATAGTTTTTAGACCTGCTTACTGTGAATTAGTAGTAAGAAAAAAATTCTTAATAACATTAAAATTACAAAGACTTCTGATAATAGGAGACAGTTTTTTTTTTGTCATTATTCCACATTGATATAGTCTGAAAGCTATAAGTGAATGATAAATAACACTTTTATAATTCTTTATTGTTTACAAATCTTTCATATACAGCAGACCTTACTGTTTGCCCATTTTAGAGATGAGGAAGTGGCCTAGCCTAGCCCAGGCCACTTAAATGGAAAGTTGCGGAGTTGAGACCAAAATTCCTCTTTGTACTTGAAATTCTGTGTCATTTTTGTATGTTATATTGCCTCCTTACCAGAATGCATGTCTACCTTAGAATATACCGTGATTAGGAGGCAAATACTCTTAGGTGTCATATTACTAGTTTCTTTTAAAGATTGTCTTTCCTCATCACTCATGTATCTGTGGGTAAAATGTGATTTGTTTTACTAGGACTCATTTTTCCTGTTGATACATAGTCCATGTTACTATGTATATAGTTTGGTCACAGTAGTTACTCATATAAAACATTTTTTCTCAGATAAAATTCATTGGAGAAAAATGCTGATCTCCAGAGTTGTCCAGAACTGATCAGAATGTGGGTGTAATATCTGTGTCTTTAGTGAAAATCACCTAAAACAGTAGTCTCTCAACCTTTCCTATGCAGAGTAGCTGTTTTCAAGTCTTCCTTGAAATCTTTTTTAGACACTCATGCAACTTTTAGAGTCTGTAGTACTTGTTAAAATATAAAAAATTATTTTAAATTGCCATTACACTAATAGGTCATCATGTGCCCTGTTTGTTTTGTGGTTTGTTTACCTTACATCCTTATATTCTTAGTGATTTGAGAAGTACTGAAGTACAGGTAAGTTTAATTCTAGATATTATATGGACATTAATTTAGACTAAAGTTATAATGTGTAATGAGTTGTAATTATTTTTTACAGATGATTAAAATAGAGAATATTGGGAGGTCATAGTAGCAGGTGATGAAAGTTAATGGGTTTTTAAAAAATTTTTTAATTGAATGAGAGTCCAGAAACATGAAGCTGATGAATGCTTCATTAATCATAATGGAAAGTAGCCAAAAATTGAGGTATTTGACTAGATATTTGACTAAAGTATTTGACTGAGGTATTTGACTAAGAGATTTTGACATGGTGGTGGGAGAAAGAATCATTAACAATTATAGCAACATGTTTAAAATGAGGAAGGGAGAGAAGAGACACCAAGATCACTTGTTCGAGAAAATGACTTACGGATGGTTTTAAAGTGGTAGTAACTAGTCTTTGTGATAAGTAGTTTACATGTTAAAATGATAGTAAAGTAGTGTTGCTAATCATAAACTGTGGTGTTTGCTTATATAACGCTTGTGCGTATTTCCATTATGCATCATCCTTTCTTAGGATTCATGTTGTTAGTTGTTTTTTCTTTGGCAGCTATTTGAATTAAAGCTGGTTCCTTCTGGCTGACTTTTCTTTCTGAATTATTTTGTTTTTTACATATTTCTTGCCAGGCTGGTGGATATTTTCCTTTGTATTAGAGCTATGAAAGATTAGGATTAGGAAAGTATTTTAATCATATAACTTGCCTGATGGGAAAGAGATACTACTTCATTTATCAGTGAGAAAAATAAGACAGAGTGACACTAAGAACATGGTAATTGAATATGAATTCAGTCTGAGTTTTAATACAGTAAAATATTCATTACCATCAAACTGTGTTGTATGAGACACAGAAAAAGAGAGAAGAGAACCTTTTTAAAAATTATTTTACATAGTAAGTCAGAGGTAACTATTTGCATTATCTATGAATTATATTTTAACTTGAGAGGTTTGAAAAAGGCATATAAAAACAGAAGTCTGGTGGTGCTACATATCATGTTGCATGAATTCAGTTTTAAGGATCATGTCATCTTTGAATGAATTGCTTTTGCTGTTTAATGTTATTTTTCCTTGAATCTTAGGGGGTCATCATTTGATTTTCTTCTTACTTCTGAAACTAAATGTTTCTGCCAAACTGGAGTTTTTGTTACTGCCGTCATAATAGTTTTAAATTATTGATTCTTCTAAACCAAGAAAAGCAAAAGTCTATCCCTTACCAGCTGCAGGAAGGCAATCACTTAAGATATCTGGATCCTTCTACTTATGGTGATATTTGGATATGACTTATTTGCAGAAAAAAGTAGTTCTCTGAAGGCAAAGAGAGCATCTGTCTTTATGCTTTAGCTCTTATGTTCGTATTTTCAAGCTGTGACAGTGAAACAGTCTTTAATATACTGATGCTATAGAATTTTAGGCAGGGAGTCAGTAGTAAAGAAAGTATGATCTGGGAGTCCAAGGTATGAATGAATGAATGGTTTAGGGAAATGGAAGTTTATGTATGGAGTCAGCATAATCCTCTGGAGCTTTTTAAGTTATTCACAAATGACAAAATTTCTATTTTGTATAGTTTTTTGTATTTTTCTTTGTTTATCATATGGTTATTTAACTTAGTTCTTTCTAGTGTTTTTCAAATACAAACATGAACTCTTACATCGTCTTCACATTCCATGGTCCACCAAAAATCCATACTTGAGATTTTAACAAGTATTTTTTTGCTCCAAACATAAGCACACTGTTTGGTGAATATTATAAAGTGAATCTCTGTGTGACTGCCCCCAAGGTTACGATCACGGAGTAATGCAGACTCCAGAGGCACTCCTTTGGGTGGCTATTTATGATCATAAACACCTCCCACTGCAGGTGTAGCCACACTAATCTTGACTTTTATGGTGATTATTTTCTTGCTTTCCTTTGTAATATTACCACTATTGTATTAATCCTTAAAAAAATTGTGCTTGTTTTGATCTTTATATAAATGTGTGTGTATTTTTATTGATCTTTTTTCTTTTAATGAATTGTGACTTTAAAAAAGTACCACGGAGATGAATAGTCTCCAAATTAAAGTGAGAGAGTATGTGTGTGCTTGCCTGGGCACATTTTGGTCTATTCCTCATCCTTTGCTGCTTAAGAAGGTAAAATTCCTCTTGGTTTCAATTAAATATTGGATATAGTAACAAATAAGTTGTCATTATACTTTTGTCTGGTGTGTTGGCCCTGTATTATTTTAATATTTGAGTTTAAGTTTTGAATTTTTTAAAGCTACAGATTTTAGTCTGGAACATATAGTAAATACTCATAGTTCTCTATCATCAGGACACCATGAGTATCCATGATAGTCTTCTTACAGTTAAAAAGAAATTATGTGCTGAGTGCCAGATGTCAAAGTTCATTCATTAAATGTCATTCATTTTCAGAACTTTAGATAAGATTTTAATATATTTTTAAATATTTTAATAGATGTTAGGTAACTTAACGTCTTGAAGAGTAATGAAATCTTTTAAAAGTACAGATTACATGAATACCTAATTTAGGGATGAAGATTTCCAACATTACCTTGTTCCCATTAAGAATAATGCTAGAGGTTTCTCTTAATAGTATTGGATGCCAGACTTTTGACCTGCCTGTCCTTACTTTGGGAATGGCCCAGTGCTGTTTATAGTTGTATAACTTTAGCACAAGTGGTTTCTATAGCTACTGTCCCGAACCAGATGTAGAACAGTGGGAAGCTTTGATAAGGGGAGCAGGATTTTTAAACAAAAGCCGGACATGGGTAATTACCCTGAAGCTGAACCGAGGCCCATTATATTCAGAACTGTCATTTACGTTTCAGTTCACTCTTAGCTGATTACAAGAGAGAGAACCTACCCACTGTTTGACTCTTCCATCTCTTTGCCTTCCTTGTCTCACCTTATTTAATAAGGTATATCATAGCTTTAATTTGTTTTGTGAATCTAAAAGTCTATCTTGACAAAATCAGATGGAGTCAGTTTGGTGGCTTTCACTATGATGACAGCATCATTCGTTTGCACTTATCATAGAATAAGTTTCATAAGCCATTTGTATTCAAGTGTTTGCAATGAAACTGCTGTTTTGTATAAACTACCGTCACTTTGAGAATATAAATGACTTAAGGTTAATACTAGTGAGGTAGAAGAAATCATTATCTCATTATCAGGAGCTGTCAGTAAGTAAAAGAACAACTTAAACCTGACCTATAATTAAATAGAAGCCATTTGGTTTTCTTCTGAATGGCTATAGAGTTCTGTAACTTCAGTCCCTGACTTTCTAGGGGAAAACTGTTTTAAACAGTAATTTTAGAAATTGAATATCATTAGGTATTTTCACCAAAGTTTGGGGGATTCTATAAAAGTAACTGGATAGTAAAGGGACATAATGAGAAATAACTTAGGCTTTGGTCAGAACGTGGGAAGGGACTGGTGTGAGCAATGAGGCTGTGGAGTTAAGCAGGGGATCCTGTTCGTAGCAGAGGATGGGGTGAAGGCAAGGAAGTTGAGGAAATTCGTACCTGATCACTCCTTTTATCTCTATAAAGAAGGATGTTAGTTTTTGCTGAGAGTGAATAAACATATTAAACTCTTGAGGACAGGTGAATTTTTGGAAAAGGTGCTATAAGAAACTAGAACTGTTTTAATGATTTTTGCATTCATGTACTTTTCACATTTTTGTATGTTCTCTTTCCCTGACTTGATTATATGTTCCTTGAGGGGAAAGCCATGGCTTTTGTCACTCAGCATGTCTTTATTGGACCATTTCTGTAAGGTGATAAGGCTAAACATATTAAAATGGCACAGCCCTTATCCTTAGAGAACTTACACAGTGGGAGAAGCGTAATGTGTTTGGTTTCTTAGTGCTCTGTGCAAAGTGCTCTGTGGACACCAGAGAGCACCTACTAGAGGAAATGAGGCGTGAGAGTGGTGCATTTAGACATTTTAGCACAACTGAAATATGATTTGGGGGAGGAATGGTTGGAGATGAAGTGGAACACCAAAGGGATGCCTCGTGTTGAAGGTGTTCACCTGGTCTTTAATATGCAGGCAAATTTGAGATGTGGAAAGGTACTTATGATACCAGAGTAGAGGCGCCTGGTGTAGTCCTGCAAAGATGGTAAGGCTGTAAACTAAGACAGGTGGAATTGGAGATGGTAGAGGAAGTGATGGAATTGAGAGTTCTTTGGGGAGGTAGACATGGCAGGACTTGACTCATTGGATAATTGGGGTGAAGAAGACAGGAGTTAGAGATTTTCAGAAATCTGGCTTGAGATAATTGCATGGAGGTTGTTGTATTGTACGCATTGTTAACCTTCCCCTGGAGGACATGGCGCAATGCTGAATTCTGTGTTACTGCGGTCATCTCCTGTCTGGTTTTCCTGCTTCTGCAGTTTCTCCTGCCATTACATTTTCTATACAGTAGCCAGAGTATCTTTCAGAATGTAAATAGATAATGAGACTCCACTGCTTAAAAGTCATCATTGATTTTCTATGCATTAGAATAAAATTTGAAGTCTTTTACATAGCCTTCAAGGCCAGCTTGATCTGTTCCTGGCCTATCTCTCCGATTTTATTCTGTGCCACCATTCCTTTTGTTTACCAAGCTTAGCCACACTGGCCTGCTTTCAGTTCCCAGAATGAACTGAACATCTTCTGTCATGGTCTCGCATTGTGTGTCCTCTCTTACTGTGTGCCCTAGAATGTTTTTTTCCCCTCTCTTTTTATGAGTTAGTTTAATTCATCCTTTTGGTCTCAGATAAATGTTACTTCTTTAGGGGAAATCTTTCTTGCCCATTCTTTTCATCCCATCTGACCAGGTGTTTCCTTGCATTCTTGTGGGCCTCTTTTCTTTCCAGTGTTCAGTCACAGCTTGCAAATATATGTTTGGGTATATATTGTCTAACATCTAGCTCTCACTAGTATATATGCTCTGTGAGTTCATAGACCTGAACCGTTTTACTCACCAGTCAATAAATATTATGAAAAGAATACAGTGATTATTTGAGGCCCTTTTAGAATTGAGAACAATTGAATTACCCTATCACTTTTCAAAAATCGGTGTAACATAAATGTTTTAATCCTGTGATAACTAGACCTCATTTTTCATAAGAAGCAAACCAAAAAGTAGCTGAATTGCCATACTGTGGAAAATCATGACACCTTCCTCTCTTTAAGGAGATGATAGTAAAGAATGGCAAATCTCTGAGACAAGGCGGTGATTAGAAGCATAATTTCATCTAAGGGAGTTCTCAGTGAAGAGTCTAGCACCCTTAAAAGTCTGCAGTTTAATGCTTAGTTTTGAGAAACATTCTGACATGTATGTGTTCCCGTGGTATAATCCAGAGTGTCTTTCATTCCATTTAAAAGTGCCAGTTTCAAGTGTTAGCACAAAACATACAGTTTTGTTTCTTTCTTGAGAATTTGTTCTCCTTTAGGTTAAAATACATTAAATTGTAAGTGTCTGAAGTATTTTCCTTTTAAGGTCTTTTTTGTTCATGATACTCTATTTTTGATATTGAGTTAGTTGTAAAAATAATTAAGGATTAACCTATTCATGTTAATTCAAGGTCTAATTTATGTACTTGTTTTTCTAGAGAGTAATTTGCAATTCTAGGTTGGATATACATGACAGTGATACACTTTAGAATTACCAAGGTGAATATGTATATTTGCACATCATTCTTTAAAAAATGAAATGGTCTAGATAAATGCTAAAATGCTCCCTCTTACAGAAAAATGGCTATCCTGGGCACGCTGGTGCTCTGTGACTCTAGATGTTTACAGCAATCAGGACTCACAAACTGTGAGGAAAACAGTGCTCTCTGTCAGATGCACGGTCAATTCAGCTTTAAACTTTTTTCCTCATCAGGAAATACTGTAAAGAAGGATTTATCTGCCTTAGTCAGCAGAGGGCAGTGTGCACATTAAAGTACACTACCAATTGTTAGGCTTCCTTTGGTTTCTTTGGCAAGTGTGTTAGAATTCCTCAAGTGGTTTATGTTTAGAATTAGCAGTACTGATAGGACAGGAAATAGGCTGGGTGGGACAGTGGTTAAAGTTCTGTCTAGAAGTTTAGATCTGAAATATGTGCTACCATAATGTTGCTGTTCAGTGAGGAATGTCCTCTAAATGTCAGGCTCTATTTTGAATGACCTATTAATCTACCATGTGGGAAGTTAACTCTTTAACTCTTGTCTTGATGTAATTCCTACTAAAAAAAAAATGTGATGGGAAAAGCATAACCTTTGAAGTCTGAGCTAGGTTACAATTTAGGCAATGCTACTTACTAGTTGTGTGACCCTGGTGGCAGATTATTTAAACCCTTATCTGCAAAATTTAGGTAGCCATCTAATAATTTAGGAGAGGATGCAGAAAATTAAATAATTGACTTAGTAAAACCCATAGTTTTAAATATATATTAGTTATTTTCTTGAATTAGAACTTGTATATTTCTTGTCATATTTACAATTTTGTTTGATTTACAAGGTTAAGTGATAGGTCTGAAAACTGTATATTTCCATTATGTAGCCATCTGTAGCTAGCACAGATTTTCCTACCAAAACTCTTAATTCCTGATTATAAAAATGATGATAAAAGTGTTATTATTAATATTTTATTCATATCTTCTTAACCACTTTCTTCCAAAATTTAACCAGTGGTTTTGAAATTTGGGTAAGGTAGCATGTAATCTTTCATCGCCATGGTTCTTGGTGTTTCCTAGTTATTTGTATGTTATTATTTTTATGAACTATTTCTTACTTATTATATATTGATGGAATTCAGGTTTTATGATACATAGATGATATCATGACTCATGACTGATAGTGATAGATTTGGGAGTGTTAGAGAAACCGAAAGTCAAACATTGGGACAAGCTTGAGTTAAAGAGGGACATTAAGGGTTGTGTTGCTTAAGGACACTTCTCCTTTTAAGTAAACACTTTGGCTTTTGAGATACTGGGTTGAAAAAAAAAATCTGCATATATTCTTGGTTGAAATGGCCAGAGAATGTGAATAGAGAAGAGTCATAGAAAAGTGATGAAAGTATGTAGAGTTGAGTGTCATCATCTCAGGTGGTCCCTGGTGAGCTAAAGATAGGGGGAAAGAAGAAAAGAGAGGAAATATCCTTTGTCCTTATCTTCAGCATCAAGGTAACATAAATTCTGAATAGGGCAACAATATATTTTATATGGGCTAGGGTATATTTTAACTGTGTATTGTTCACAGATATATGATATTTATATGCATGATATGGATGTGATAAATGTGTGGTGGACCAAAAATATACTGACTGCCTCATGTGGAACATTTTATGAACTGTGACTTTGCCACTCAGATGAAAATGGTAGCCAGACTCTCTGGAGGGCCTGATTTCCCTTGAAGCAGCACTTAGGCCGCCCGGTAGTGGAATGGCTCTGCCAGAACCCTGGCTGCACGAAGGGTCTGGAGCTTTTGGGTTCTCCAGGAGTGTGTGTTATGCACATCTTATTTCATAATCAGGGCAGTCAGTCTTGTTGGGTCCAGCAGAGGACCCAAATACATACACCACATTGATTCTTCTCTCCTCCTGAGAGATAAAGAAAATAGGAATCTCCCTACGGAGGTTGCATTTCTAAGGTTACTAGTCTTTCCCAACTTTCCAGTAGCATGTATTTCTCTGCCTCTAAGTCTCTGTAGTCCTGAACACATAGTCTGTTAGAGGCTTATTTTGCTTTTACTTTATTCTGAGGGAATCTTGAGGTAAATGATTCAGATGAAGAATGTCATAGGTAGTAACATAGTTTCCTGTTAGTAACTATGTAATTAATAGTAATTAATAGTAACCATTAATTAGCATAGGTTTTAATCATTACTTTAATCATTACTGTAATTAGTACCTTCTGTTCATTACCAGTCTCTCTGATCTTTATGTTCTCTTTTCTTTGTCACTTGTTTGCCCTATCTATGTCCTTCCGGCCAAAGACAAGCTATTTTGTTGGTTTCCTCATAAATGAAAGAGAGAACTTGTCTTCCACTGGACTTCTGCTTTTGTCGCCTGCTTCCCCTGGTGAGGTGCAGACTTGGCAGCTTAGGTGGGGTAGGCACGCCAGCAGCTGAGCCTGAGAGAGTTGCCAGCCTGTTCTCGGCTGCCTTACTGTGACTCCACCTTCTGAGCTTGCACTCTGGAATCCCACATTTCTGCCCCATCTTCTCCTCCTCACCGCTGCAGCTCCAGGGCATTCCCTGAAGTAGGCCACAGTACTTTTCAACATAGAGGTGCTCTTGCATGGCCCAGAGGAGTCACAGGAAGAAAAGATGACAGAGGGCGAGCTGGGAAGAACCTTATCGCCTGACTGTGTTCTGATCCCTCTTATATAAGAGAGGAAAGTGAGAGGACATTCCGCAAGAAGAGGTGCAATAGACTCTAACTCCACACGCTAAGGGAAAAGCCTCAGAATTGGGGAAAGCTTGAACCCATTTGGATTTTAGTCAGGAATGGTGACCTACTAGATTTGCATTTTAATAAGATGAGTTTGGTCTCAGTATGGAGAAGAGACTGAAGAGGTAGCCACTAAAGGCAGAGCAATTAGTTGTTTAGGGAGAAAACAAGGAGCGATGAGGAAGACTTAAACTAGTACTGGAGTTAAGGGTGAAGAGAAGGGTATTTTAGATATTTAGGATGCAGAGTCTAAGATTTTAGGACTGATTAAATGTCAGAAGAAGAGGGAGAGGAATATGATCCATTTTTTTTTGTTAAAAGTACCATTGATACACAATCTTATATTGGTTTCAAGAATACAACACAGTGGTTAAACAGTTAGCCACATTACTAAATCCTCACCCCAGCTAGTGCATTTACCATCTCTCAACATAGGAAGATGTTACAGAATCACTGGCTATATTCTCCATGCTGTACTCCTATCCCTGTGACCAACTTATATTATGACTGAGAATTTTTGTGCGCCTTTATCCCCCTCACCCTCTCACTTCAGTCCCTTCTCCATGGTAACCACCAGTCACTTCTCAGTATCTGTGAGTCTACTGCTATTCTGTTCATTCTGTTTTGTTTGTTTTGATATTCCACAAGTAAATGAAGTCTTAAGGTATTTGTCTTTTTCTGCCTGACTTATTTCACTTACCACAGTACCCTCTAGGTCCATCCATGTTGTTGCAAATAGGAGGATTTCTTCGTTTTTATGGCTGGATAATAATCCATTTTTTATATGTACCACTTCTTTATCCATTCATCTCTTGATGGACACTTAGATTGCTTCCATATCTTGGCTATTGTAAATAATGCAGCTATAAACATTAGGGGTGCATATATCTTTTCAAATCAGGTAAATTCTAGAAGTGGGATTAGTGGGTCATATGGTATTTCTGTTTTTAGTTTTTTGAGGGACCTCCATACTGCCTTCCACAGTGGCTGTACCAATTAACATTCCCACTAACAGTGTTGGATGGTCCCCTTTCTCCACATCTTTGTCAATGCTTATTATTGTCTTTTGGATAGTGACCATCCTAACTGGTGTGAGGTGATAACCTCATTATGGTTTTGATTTGCATTTCCCTCATAATTAGCGATGTGGACCATCTTTTCATGTGCCTGTTAGCCATCTATATTTCCTCTTTGGAAAAATGTCTGTTTAGGTCCTCCACCCATTTTTTAACTGGGTTATTTGTTTTTTGGTGTTGAGGCGTATGAGTTCTTTATATATTTTGGATGTTAACTCCTTATCAGGTAAATTGTTTATGAATATATTCTCCCATACTGTATGTTCCATTTTTATTCTGCTGATGGCGTTCTTTGCTGTACAGAAGCTCTTTAATGTTATCCACTTGTTCATTTTTTATTTTGTTTCCCTTGCTTGAGGAGATGTGTCCAGGAAAAAATTGCTCATTCAAGAGATTTTTGCCTATTGTTTCATGTCTTAACATTTAGATCTTCGATCAATTTTGAGTTTAGTTTTGTGTCCATGTTCCTGATTTTGATGACTGGGTGGAGAAGGATGCAGAAAGCTGTGGGAAGTAAAGTAGTAGGAAAGATGTCAGCATCTGGATGTAGCTTTAAAATATAGCCTTACATTTTTGCCAGGATTATGTTAGTTCAAGAAGTGGAGAAGTTTTCTAGACATGATATCTGATACAAGGACAGGATCTGCAGCACCTGGAGGAGTAGATGATGGCATGTCCCTTCCTTTCCTATGACTCTTCAGTCAGATGTTTGATAAAAGTTGAAGTGCATAAGCCAAGGTTAAATGCTGGAACATTGTTCTGTATTATTGCTGTCCAGGTACATTCTTGAGATGTAGACCAGATTCGAGTCCTCTAAAGTCAACTACTCCTGGGGTTGTAGTATCCCTCAGGCATCCCTGTGGCTCCTCATATTTCCTCCTGGTATGAAAATTCCATGTCATTGAAAGTAATCCTCTTATTAGAACTAAATTAATAGTACTTCTGATCCAATTGTGTTCCTTTCTGGATGGATAACCTAGCTCAGCTGTGAAAGCCTTAGTCCATCACCTGTTTATTCTCAGAGTCATACTCCTGCTTCTTGAGTTGGGGAAAAGGTTAGCTGTTTTAGAGCGAACCTCATTATGTTGTACTTAAGAGTATAGTCTCTAGGTTTAAATAGACCTGTGTTCGGATCCTTGCTCTGTCACTTATCAGCTGTGTTATCTTGGGTCTCTCCTCTTAAATAATTCCTCATCTGTAGGTGGTCTGCTTATCTCTTAGAGCGGATGAGTTTATAATAGCTAGTGCATATAAACTGTTTAGTATAGTTTTTGGTCCATAATAAATACTAGGTAAATATTACCTTTTGTTTGGTATTCCTTAGTTGTATATCTACAAGTTAACTAGGTAAAGTTTATCTTTTATCTTCTGGGGATTATATATCCCCATTAGCATGTTTTCATGCTTTTCAGGGAATTTGGAACTTTAATATACTTACTGTCATAAAATTTAAGTAACGAACTTACTTGTGTGAGAGAGAAAGAGAGAATCAAAGTGGTGGGCATGTTTGAAAATTTGTTTTTTGTGTGATTTTCGAAAAATGCTCTGTGATAAAATAGTTTCTGAATAAACAAATCAGCCAACAGTTGTATTTTGGCTAAACCTAGACTTTTATTAGTGGTAGATAGGAGGGAAAAGATGAAGATGCTCATCTCATACAGGAATAAGGGAAGATAAAAAATATTTTGAGGATTGTTAAATTCCAGATATATTTGTAGTTGCCATTTTGGTAATGAAACCAGGATAAAAAGTTAGGCTGCATCTTTTCTAAGTGTGTTTCCACACCTATACTCAAAACACATTAATCTAAATGCAATTGCATATGAATTTACAGAAGTACATGGGAAATGAGATTTTATTTCTAATTAGATTTTTTTTTTTAGGGTTTGAAACATCTGGTGAAATTGGATGAGAAGCTGATCGATGTTTCAGTGCTTTATGTCAGTTTTCTTATCCCTCAATTTACTAAGCTGAAATTAAAATATTTTAATCCAGATTGATATACATATCCAATGTCCAGACGTCAGTCTGAGCACTATTCTTTACCTGTCTCTGAAATCTAAAAGTGTGGAAGTCACTTGTTTAGACTGTATCTTCATCTGCTGTGGTTAAAGTTGCCGGAACAGTTTATTTCATCATCTGTGTGTGGATATACCCGCAGTTTTATGTAGCTGTAGATGTCACCTGCATGCAGTGCTTTGGTGCCCTTTATCTTTGGAGTAGATGCTTACTGGTTTGATAATTCTCATTGTCAGTGGGGATCTCAGTTTGTGCTGAACTAGGAATGAGGAGATGCACATGTTGTCTTCACTTGTACTGCCTGAGGTATTTATCTTTGCCCTCTCTGGGTCTGTATCTTCCCAGTAAAGTATTTGTCCTCTCTGCAGAGGATTGTCGTGTGGATCAAATGAGGTGAAGCTGGTGAAAACACTTTGGATACCCAAACATGATTCAGATATAAAGCAGTGGTATATTTCAAATTCAGATAATAAGGAAAAAAATGCACCAGAGGGTGAGATTTTGCTTATAGTAAATGACTGGTCTTTTGATTGCAAACTAACTGAAGAAATAACTCAAACATCTTTATTTTCTCTATTTTCCAACAACCAGAACCGGGACCAGTATTCACATCTGCTAAATGATTACTTTCTGCCATACCAAGGTCATAATTCCTTCCGTGAGAAATATTTCAGTGGGGTAACAAAAAGAATTGCCAAGGAAGAAAAATCTAGCCAGGAGTGAAAATTAAGATTTTGACAATGGAGAAGGAATAAGGATATGACAGAAAATACATCTGGATGTGACCTTTCATGTATGATAAAGAAAACATGTACTGTTTTAAATAATTTTATGTAACAAAATAAATGCTGCCAAGTAAATCAAGCAATTCTTTTACAGTTAGCTTTGTTTTATAGACTTTTGTTGTATGTGGTCTTTTGAACCTTATTTAATTTATATTTGTACTTTCAAGTATTATGGAAATGAGACAGTTATATTTTTGATAATTAATTTACAAAGGAACCAATATTGTCTTTTTAAACAGATAATGGCTGGATATGTTTAGGAGGTTAATCGTTTTTGGGAATTTATTCATTCAGTAGATTTCTTTAATTTGGTTTTTGATTGTAATTGATTTATACTGTCACTAATAAAACTCACTGAGGTTTCCTAAATTCATGTAGTATTCAGTGTTTTTCCTGGGGGATGTGATGAAATAACTGAATTTTTATTTATGAATTCCAGATAAGTAAGTGATAACAGTGATAACAGTGATGATGAGAAAGCAAAGAGCTGCCAACCTGCAAAGACCCCGAGGCCCCCTGAGGCCTGTCCACGCCTAGAGCTCGCCTGCATCCTGGATTGGCTCCCGCATTCCTAAACCTTGACTGTTGGTCAAGTTAACTACCCACAAGTTTTGGTTTAGCAAGTAACAACACAAATCCTTGATGGTTCCCTTAATGGTATTAAGCCTAATCAGAGCTCTTTGAAATAGGAACTATATTTTTCTTGAAGGAGAAGCTTTGCCGAGTCTTCACTGTGTCCATCATGAAAATGTCTCTTGTCAGAAAACCAGTTTACCCATTAGTTCAGGATGCTAGTAGCTTGCTTTCTTGCTTTCAGCGGTCAGACAGACCTCAGCAGGGTGGGAGTAAACGTATCCTCTCCCTCTGACCAGAGCCTATTTTTATTTATGCTATTATTATTATTTTAGTGTTACGGCTGGCTTTTATAGACTCACCGTTTGAATGTGCATGGCTTAGGACCTCCAAAGACCAGTGCTGCCCGAGCCAAGAGGGAACCAACCATCTGCTTAGTTTTCTCCCCTCTTCTTGTCCTGTAGCTCTGAATTTCGGTGTAGTTCTCAAATGTTTCAGTGATTGTTTTGTTTGGGTTTCTGGATGTGATTTGTGGTACTCTGGGGGAAAATCTAAAAGTATTCAAGGATGATTTATTTTCAGTATTTCCATCATAAACCATCTTATTTAAATTTTTTTGAGGTTATATGGGGGTGAATTTGGAACTTTGTAGCTGACTGAATTTGGAATTTGAGATTTTAGCCTTGCCCCATTTTTTCGTTGTCACAAAAGGTAGTCCGAAGAGTTCTGGGAAAGTTACAACATTAATTTTAATCACTTTGCCCTTAAAAATTATCCAGCATTAAAAATAAATTCTGATTATTTATTATTACCACTAATTGAGGTCTTCTAATCTTTAATTCTTCTTCATTATTTTGAAGCGTATTTCGTATTTACTGGTAAGTTCAGTCTCCCATTCCTGAAATGTCACTAGGCCGAGAGTGTCAGTTTGTTTGGATATTTTAAAGTTGGTACTCAGATGTGAAAAAGAAACCTGAACACTTTTAGCCAATTTCGATTTTAGCACAGAAGTCTCAAATCCTCTTAATTTAAAAAAAGAGACTTTAATTTCTGGCATCAGGATCATAGTACTTTCTGCATTAAGTTTTAGCAGATCACTTCCAGGTTTGCTTTAGTTTTATGTATGTTCCTCATACATGTTCCAGCAGGAATATTATCTAGTGGAATGCCTGCATTTTGGATGGCCCTATAGTATGAATTAACAGTATAATCTGTGAGTGGACCCTGGATGGTCCCTTGGCTGGTGTCTTAAATGTTTATAATATGACAAAATCTATCATTTTGTTTTAGGCATATATTAAATATCCATAAAGTCTGGGTAGTTATCTTGCTGGTATTGCATCAGAAGTAACCTCCTTCCTAGCCATTCTGGTGGGATATTTTTTTGCTGTGATAGCTGGGAGGGAATAGTAGAGTAGGTGGTCTTTGGTGTATTTAGGCAAAGTGGCCAGCAGTTCTAAAAAATTTTAATTTCTCAGCCACTTCCTGCCCAGAGTGACCTATGTTGGGGTAGCTCACCACTAACTTCCTTATGACTAATTCTTTAAATACAAAGATTGAGCAAATAAAACATTTTAAGCTATTTAAATCCTGGGAGGTAAGTCTGTGTTACCACCATTTCCTTATGGAGAAAAATTTGAGTTTCCCTACATGTTTAAGAAGAGTGATGATTACAACTAACAGAACCTTATTTCAAGTGTGGTAGGGGAAAGTAGATATGAGTGGACATGCCAGATGCACTGTAGTGAATGTGTTTATATTATTGGATGAAAAATGTGCCTTGAAAATTGGAGATACAGAAATAGCTTTTTATGTAATATGCTTTATGCTCTTTTTGTAATTTAAAGAAGCAATGATTTGACTTTTTTTAATATTAGAAATTAGATGTTAAGGTTTTGTTATCTAGATGCCAGTATAAGCAAATCTGTCTGGCTCTTGAATCAAAGGCCTTAGTTGTTTGGGGTTAGAAGAACTGCTGACATCCTCTGCTGGTAGTATTATCAAGTACTGCTAATCCAAAGAGATATGGAATAGAATGTAATGTTTATGCGTTCAAAATTGAAGGTGACTTTTTTTGGGAAATGAACTTTCTACATCATTTTAATAAATCTCCCTTGAAAAAGCACAGTGGAACTAAGCTGATGTTAATGGTTCTAACAGAAAAAAGAAAACAAAGCTATTTGTAGATAAAGCAGGGCATCAATAAATAATTTCATTAATGGAGCATAGGGGTGGAAATGGAGGTGGGTGTGGCTTAGAAAATTGATGACCTTATTGTTGATTTTCCTGTTTTACCAAAGGGGAATAAATTATACCAGAATAAGGACCTTGGCTCTTTTTACAAGAGTATGGTTTTGCTCCATTATAAAGTTATTTAGAAAACTAAACATTTGTAAGAATCTTTTTTCTTAGAAGGATTGTATTCATAGAATAAGTGAAGTCTACTTTCATTTGCAACTCACCCACTGCCATTTTTCTCAGATATTTATCAAGTAATGTGGCTTGTAATCCAAACAAAAAAAGTGCCTTAATCCAGAACATGTACATGAACACAATAACACTAGACTGATGATGTTTGTACTTTACTAAAACATTGAGATCTTCTCTAAAACAGAGTGGTTTGAGAACATAAAGTCTAGAGTGTGAAGAATTGTAATGGAATGATAAACATATCTGTGATCCTATCTAGCCATAGAATCATAGAGACAGCACATTCTTGTCTGTCCTTCGGGATGAAAGAACTTACTAGGGAACCTGACCCTATCCCTTAAAAGAGGTCTGCCTCAGGATGTTCGTATGTTTCACTGTGTGGGATAAGCAAATTGACATTTAGACACAACTGAGACCAACCTGGAATTTGGCTCTTATCCCTTCCTTCATAAGCCATTGTAGACAGGCTCTTAGAGGGATGGAAGCTAAATTGTCGTGCCATTTCTTAAGAAGCCTAGGTCATGGAACAAAATGGGGCTTAATAGATGAATGTTAAGATAAGCCAGTTTCACTTTATGTAACTACTTGCCCTATTTCTTAGGATTTTAGGATGTGCTTAGTATATTTTTTGTTCTAGAATTTGAATGTTCTCCCTAAGATAATCACACTGCAGTGATGCCAAACTGAATTGCCTAAAAAGGAATCAGCTTTGACCTCTATGATTTTAAATTCTCTCCTTTAATCAAGCTTTCCTGGCTCCCCTGAGGGCTTATCGGAAGAACTCTGTTTCGTCTAACATCCAGCAGTAAAGATTATCTGGGCTTATGTGTGAAGTTAGTTAAATAAAAAAAGGGGGGGTTGTACTGAGGAGAAAATTAAAATTGAAAATTGAAATGGTATTTGAGTTGGGCTTTGATAGATTGCCCAGTTATTTCATCTAATGTGTCATAAGTTTGTGAAGTGGATCAAGATGGTCAGAGCTGGTATTGGTGAGCTTTAGAAACCTGTAAAAATGCCTTAATATTTATTTGTTTATAAATCATAGCCTGGAGTATCTCACCACAAGTCTGAGTGCTTCCAGCACAACAAGTAAAATGTTTCGGCATTATTTCATTTTTCTACAATTTACACCTGTTGGGAAACAATTCTCCATGGATGTCTTGCATTTCTGTGTTTCTGAGGAGTTGCTGACCCACTGTGGCCTAGACTGTCTTTTTGGGGATGTGTAAGCCCCACTGAAAGAAAGAGTGCCTCTACCTCCCCTACCCCCAACCCCTTCTGAAAAACAACTATTAGCAAACTACTGGACCCTTGTCAAAACTGAACACTTGAGCCATCTGACCTGATACTTCCCTTGTAGGGTGGATCAAACACTCAGGACTACCACGGTGAGAAGAGCCCAGAAAGCCTCGCTTGTCGGATGGAATTGGTATATCTAAGAATTTAGCTGGCTTAACCCCACTGCATCTTGGATTACATGAAAAATGGGCAGCTGTCTGGGGAAAACTTTATCCCTCATTCATTGCCTGAAACAAAGGCATGGACTCAGTGGAACCCTGGATTTCTGAAGGTTACATTTCAGAGGTTTAAGAATACATTTGGGTTGTATTTAGAAGATTGCTCTAAATGCCTGCTGCCTCCTTCACTGGTGGGTTGGCTAAACTAAAACCCAGTGGTGTTCAGTGGGCTGCTAAAGCTGCCCGATCTCAGCACCAGGTATACAGAACTGAAAGTGGATGTGGTTGGCCTGGTCAATGGGCTGAACTCAAAAGCCATTTTCATAATTCCAGCTAATACCTTCCTTGCTGAACCTTGTTATACTTTTACTGACTCTCAGGGTATTGCTAATGACCTATGGTTTGGTCTGTCACTTGGAAAACTACAGATTGGCAGATTGAAGACACCCATCCTTAGTGGTTACAGACAGTGGAAACAGATTGTGGCTGCTGACAGAACTGTCTGGGTCAGTCTCTGATGTGCCCAACTAGAAGAATAAAGCTGCTAATTGAGCTGGCACCACCCAGGTTGTCGTCACTGTTGCCTGGATCCGTTGTCCCAGACATGGCAGTACATTTACCCGTAGACAGGACATAATGTGAAGGACTGGGTTTCTGGTGCTGACTGCCATTTGGTTCCAAACCTAGGACTCTTGCCAAAAGCTGACCTGGTTGCCTTGTGGTGAAGGAGACCACATTGCGTGGGGTGTGGTCCAGCTTGCTTCTTGCAGATTGATCACTTCAGGTCTTTGCCCCCACTCAGACACTGTGTGTCACTGCTTTGACAGTTTCTCGGGTTACAGTGTTGCTGTTCCAGTCTGATCAGTTAACTCCAGCCACACCACTTTGGCCCTTGAAACTAATCTGGGTCAAGTGTTTGGCTTTCAGGACCATTTGGTATGATAATGGTATTATCCCTTTTATTGCAAAAGCCGCTCAACCATGGGCTGATAGTCAAGGTATTGGATAGACTTCCCATGCTCCCTTACCATCCACAGGCAGCTGTAATTTTTGAGCTTTGGAAATTTTCTCTGCATTTGTTCTGTGTTTTCTCTGGCAGTCCTTTACCAAGCCCCCTCAGAAAGGCTCAATACATTGCTTCAAATTAACTGTGAGTACTGCAGTGTTTTGTCTTTGGCAAGGCACCAAAGTCTTAATTGGTGTGGATATCAACTCAGAGACAATTGATGATTAATAGCTAATAGCTTGAGTCTCAAGCTGTGAAGATTTTCCAAAACAGCACCAAAGAGGGAGCTGTGGCAATGTGGTCCTAAAGGACTCTACCTGGTATGCTTTATTGCTGATGTTGAAGCAAGAAAGTCAACATTCTAGCTGATATATTATCTTTAATTTTCTTTTCTTTACATTTTCCTCCATATCCCAAAACATGTTGAAAAAAATGTGTTCTTTCTTATTTTAATGGTAACCTCTGTTCCCTATACAAGTCGTATGTGTTACTCTACTTTTCTTGTTACACATGTTCTAATGCTTGCTTGTTGATGATTGGTTGATTCAGAGGCCAAGAAAGAGCCTGGTGTGTAGCAGAACTACATATCTTTCAGAATCGCAGAAGTGGGAAGAGTGAACAGGTAATCAACAAAATAAGACTGGAGAGTATGGCTAGAAGGCTTCTATCTACCCTCTTCCTGCTCTGGGGGACCAAGGGGAGCTACCTCAGGATTTTCAGTGGGAAGGCGGTAGCAGGCTCGGTCTGACTGTCACCTTGTTGGCAGTGGTTTGGAATGGAGAGAGAGCGAGAAGCTGGAATGCTAGTCCGAATGTTGATGCAGTCATCCAGGTTAGGGGTGTAAGGATCACAAGAGCAGTGCTGCAGGGGCTGAGTGGAGAATATTTAGAAGGTGAAATGAGCAGGTCCTGGGAACTGACTGGACACAGGGATGAGGAGTGAGGAGTGATGTCCAGGGTTCCAGGTGGGTGGCTCTGTGGATGGCACAACACAAAATGGAATAGGAAATGGCGGAAAGAGAATGTGTTTTGGTCCTGAATGCGAGAAGCCTGTGGAATGGGCACGAACCGCACAGCAGGCTGTTGGGCTAGACAGTGATTGCATATGTGAGGAGCAAAAGATCCCTGTAAGGGATAAATAACCACGGAGTTAAGAAGCCCTGTGCACCTGCGTGATACGTGTGTTCAGCAAATGGAATCGGTATGACCCAATGCTCAGGAGCCTGGATCCGGCAGCTCCAAGTTTCTCACAAGAGAGTTGTACTCGCATTACCGAGAAGGTAACACTACTCCGTTGTGCTGCCAGAAGCAGCAGAGAGCAGCACCGGCCTTGGGTGATCAGTGCCTGCCTGAACTGGGCTGGTCGATTGACTCCATTTGTTGTGTGAGTTGGTGTAAACTTGATGACCTGTTAGTACCACTAAGAAAATCCTGCTAAAGAAAAACACCCAGGGCACCAATGTTTGGACTCAGGATGTGGAAAAAGAAAAACTCAGAAGAGTATTTTTTCTCTTTGCCTTCTTTAAAATTAAAAATACTTCCCCTTCCTTTCTCATTTAAGTAACTATATAATAGCTTTTGGGCAGCAACATGAAAATTACAGGGTAGGTCAGAATATGGGGGAAATTTTAATTAAATTGGGGGGTTTTTCATTTATTAAAAAATGTTAGGCCAAAAATCCCAATTTTCCCTTACCCCCTTTTTATGTGTCCTTATGCATTTGGCAGAGTTCATGACAAAACCTCTTTCCAGCTGTGGACAGTCCAAAAGCCTTTTCTGAAGCTCCTACTAATTTGGATTAAACTGACTGGTTGAAAGCTTCATGCATAAATTCTGCCAGGAAATGTCATAAGGTCCCTTGACATTTAATTCAGCAAACACCCTTATCTTTTATAGCAAAATAAATTAATAAAAATTTATTTTTTTGATTCTGCTTTTGTCAGCTTTTTTCTTTCTTAGTTATGGAGAAACACATCAAGAGCCCGAACACAATAGAACTTCATTTTCTCCTTCACTCTGGCTTTCTCAGCCTGAAGAGAAGATCTTTCATGATGTTAAGTGGGTTCCTAAGGAAAGAAGGGGAAAACCAGGGCTATGTGATGAATAAGGCTTCTGGCAAAGACATGACATTTCTCTCCTGGCAGTAAATGGTTCAGGATACTCAACCCTACAGCCAGTGATGTCAGAACCAAGAGCTGTGTATCAGAACCCGAAGCTGAATGTTGATGCCTATCAAATTGGTCTCTGTGAACCTGGCCGTCATTCTCAACAATGAATAAGATACAGCCTGTCCTTAATGCAGTGTATAGATCAGGTGCTGGGGTGGGCAAGGTTAACAGAGAGGTAAGTGGTCAATAAAAGAGTGGTCAGTCTTTCCAGAGGGACAGCCCAGGATGAGCGTGAGAGGAGCTCTTAATCACTTCTGTGGTAGGGTGTATAAATCATGCATTTCAGATATTTTGGTTTTCAGGAGAAAACCTGGAGAGATGGCTCCTTACAGGGTGAGCCAATTTCTAAAGGGAGTAGAGGACTGGCCTGCAAATATGCCTTTCATATGCAAACTGCAGTCCAGAGACTGTATACTCCACTATCTTCTCTCTCTAGCTCTTAGGCACTGGGCCACTATCCTCCTAACCACTTCAGGGCCAGACACCCCAGAGCCCACTGGCACTTCAAACTAGCTAACCCCAAGTCTGCTTGCCACGCCTTGCCTGTTCCTTCCTATGGGAACCCCCATAAAGGCTCTGGCACACAGTATCCCCTTGCTCCCCTCTGCCTCCTGACCAACTCTGTGTAGCCCTGCATGGCAAAGGCATGTCCTCTTCCTTTGGGAACTTCAAGGAGCAAACTGTCTTTTCAAAGGCAATTGTCTTCTGATCTTTTGGTCTCACTATACCTGAACAATCAAAATGAACATTTTAAAACAGGGATGGGAGAGGATGACATCTAAGAGACTCTTGAAGAAAGAGTGGAAGTGGCCAGTGCTGTGAAGTGTGAGGGTGGGAAGGGCATTCTGGGTGAAAGGATCAGCATCTGGAAAAGCACATTGGAGAAACAATTCAAAATTCCTGTGCGTGGAGTTCAATGTGTTGAATGAAGAGAAGAAATGAAGCTGGAGAAGAAATGAGGGCCAGACTTAACATGCCTTGCTACAGAGTGTGGACTGGATGGAGTCTGGGAGAAGTTTCCTTAAGATAATGTCAAGGCTATTAAGGAAGTTTTAGCTTCTTACAAAATGGTGCCCCGTGGTTAACATGCTTGACTTCCTGGACAGAGGGTTTCTGAGGTCTGTGGCTTTACCACTGCATGAAAGTCTGTTTATGTCTTGGTTCTGTGTTTCAGTTAATGACCTCTGAGTTGGGTGAGGCACACTCCTAAGGCTGCCTGAAGCAAAGCCTTCCCACCTCAGTCTCAGTGTCTTCATCTTAAAGATTTCTTAACTTCCCAATTACACTGTGTAAGAGATTTTCTGGATAAATGCAACAGAAACCTCCCTGACCCTGACTGACAGATAATGGCTCCAGAGCCAAGAAACAGCTTCAAGTTGGCCTCCTGAAATGAAGGAGATGATTTTTATTGATTTTGCTCATCGCAGTGCTAGCAGTGTGGGCCTGCAGAAGAACAAGCTGATGAAAGTAAAGATCGTGGGTTGCCAGCTTGTGTTTGTCCTTATTTCTAGGGACAAACAAACCCTGTCTCTGAGAGCTGTTTCTCTAGTCCAAGACAAGTGAGCTGTTGAAGTGTCATGATTATGAAATCCTAACAATATAAAATAAAGGATATTTTACTGATCAACCCCAAGGACTCTGTCATAAATAAAAAAACCATTTGTGATTCCAACACTTATTTCAGAACTTTACTTGGGGGTCCATTGTTCTGTGTCTAAGATGTGGAGTGTTCCCTGGAAGAAGGTGGCTCAGAACCCTGGAATCTGTCTCTCACATCTTGAAGTAGCCTACCAAGAACATCTAGCCCTTTTTTATTTTGGTCACCATATTCTGCTGGCCTTTTAAAAACCCATCAGTGAAGTGGAAGAGAGGGAGGGCAGATGGAATCCTTACAGCCCATCCTTTCCTCCCTGTTCCCAGCCTGCTTCAACACTTGCTGCACACCCGATGTGTCCCAACCACATTGGACACAGAGACGGTGCAAGGTGCATTTCTTAGGCTGAAAGGCTATATACGTTGTCTTTGTTTCAACTGACTTTTGTTAAATTATTAAAAAATCATACTTTTCTGGATCCCAAATTCTCATACTTAAAAAAAAAATAAAAAACAAGACTACCACTTTCAGTATACTAGAGTCTGGGTGAAGTACTAGTGAGGTTGAATGGTAGGGAGGAAGGGGAGGGGTAATATGGTCAATCTGAAAGGAATCGAAAATTTTTCTCCTTTAGCATATATTACTTCTTTTTATGCCTTAACCATTTTCATTTAAGTATCCATATTTCCTCTTATAAAGTGCTACAGCCATCTTTTTTCATGCTTCCTCTATAAAGTGCTGTAATCCTTTTTAAGATTTTTAATGTAAGTTTTTTGAATAGGCAATAAATTACATGGTTTAAAAATTCAAAACAGTTCAAAAGGGTATGCCCAGTGAACAGTTTCTCTCTCCCCTTTTTTCCCTCCCAGCGGATCTCTCAGCTGCCCAGCTCCTTGCCTTGGAGACAACCACTGTCACAGATGGCTTAGCTCAATGTCAAACGGCACAGGGTCGTTCAGATGTGAAGCCATAATTGCAACACCCTTGTGGAACAATGGCAAGAACAAAGGACCTGGAGTTCCAGGGTCCCATCAGGACAGCACTGTGTTCATCTGTGCTTATTTCTCGCTGTTAACATACAAATAATAATAGTGTGTCCTTACTGTCTCCCTTGGACTGAGAATCCACCGAGACTATGCATACAAATGCATTTTGAAAAAACTTTTATAAAGGAAGAGAAAACCCAGAGCCTAAAGCTAAACCCGTCAGGCAGGTTTGTCAGAGGAAGGAGTTGAATCGTCCAGGGTATTGCCCAAGAAACTCATTTGATTTCAAAGCTTCCAGTGAAGACATGCATGTGAACAGGCTGTTGGGCCCAACAGGGAAGCATAAAAGGTGGATTTACTTCCTGTCAGTTTTCAAATCCTCTCAAGTTCTCCCGTCTCTGAGCAGGCCGATGGCCTCTTTTGGATGCATTACTAAGCAAAGAGTGTGACTCTTTTGTAGCTGCTGATCCAGCTGCCTTTGGGGTCAGCAAAGCCTTATTTCGTGGGCTGCTTGATTTCTTTGTAGCTTGTAGAGTGATTTCCAGTCATGGAAGATATGGTCAGTGTGAAAAATATGTGAGTTGGGAGAAAATACAGACTGCTGGAGGGCTCTTACTTCAGCCTGATGGCACCATTCTCCCTGAGGCAAAGCTTGCCGTTTACTTCAGAGGAAGCTGCACTTGGGGAAGGAATGCAGACTCCAGTGTGCAGTTAAATGTGCACGTGTGAAGGGGGGACTGGCCTGATAGCAGGGCTGGAGCCCTTGTTTATCCATAGGAGATAGGAAGCGGAGAGTGGAGATAAGGCAGGCTTTCACTTGTGTGTGCCTGCACCTGGCCCCCAAAGGGCTGTGTCTCGTGCAGATAGGAACCCCGGGTCAGCCCGCTGGGTCTTGTGTCGTGCCAGAGAGCCCTGCAGTGAGGTGGAGGGGACCAGCGTCCTCTGGTTGGTGACTTGGGCAGTTCTATCAAAGGAACCCTAAGCTTATGCCCTTTGTAAGTTTCTTTCTTTTTTAAGAGACAAGTATTAATTTCCATAGACTCAGTAAACGTAACTTTGTTTTGAGTGCATTTTTCCTTTTCAGAGCAGCCTAGGCAAGGCCCAGGATGCCTGGGAGAGTGTCCAAGGTTGGCGAGCCTTTGCTGTCTCCTCTCTCCCTCTTTTTTTCTTCTCCATTCCTCTGGGGAAAGAATTAAATTTCCTTCACCGATGACAGTCCGATGGGTCTATGCTTGTCTTGACTTCCGGATACTGGGAACTGAAGTCTTAAGTCTTTGGTTATCTTGGAAGTTACTTATCTTCCATGTATTAGGGAAATAGCTGATACTTTTCAGAGTGTTTTGGTGAATTACATGGGAATGTCTGGGTGGTCACTGATTCTGTTGTTCTATTAGGGCATCTCTGGAGAAATTTGGAGACCCTAATGATTGGAAGGGATTGGTGGCTTTTTGGTCAGTGTTGAATATAAATCAGAACTGTGAACGCTGTAATTCTAATTCTAGGATAAATCACAGTGACCAAGGAACAAAACAGGCTTGGTTAAGTAAGTCCCTTAAAATGCACAGACACCAAAAACTTTGAAATGGGTTTGGTAATAATTAAAATAGATAGTTAGAATGTTTCTGCCCAGGCAGCAATTAGTCTTTAAGAAAAACAAAGAAAAGGTGTCATTTACACCACCCACCATCTGTGTGCTGGGTGGTTTTAGCTTTATGACTGCAGTGGGACTCCGGGAACCTAGGTCAAGACCTGCTGGCCTAAGAGATTACCTCCTTATTGCCTTGGTTGTCTTCAAAGTCTTCTACCAGAGCCTCTTTGCTAAAGGGCAGGTGGGGATTGGGAGACTTAGCTCTGCAGCTCGTGTTTCAAAAGGATGGGGCCAGTGCAGGTGACCGTGCTGGCTGGTTTTCTTACTGCACCTCCGACAGGCCTAAGATCCTGCTGTGGGTCTGTCCCCTTGTACTCTGCTCTCTACTGATGGCCACTCTTTCTCCTTCTTGATGGACGAACATGGGGCAGATAACAGCTCTACTCTAAATTGGATTATTTACTGGATTTCTAAGTTTCTGTTCACTTCTAATATTCTAGACCCAGAAAGATCCCAGAGGCGGGCAAGCCAGAAGTATATTGCACTGTTTGGGGTACCCCTCTTACTCTCTCAGTATATTTTGGACCAGGCATCATGTGGCTAAAATGAGTATCGACAGCTCTTATAAACAGAACCAAAACATGGACAGTAGGAAAAGCAGTTAGTGACTAGTAGGCAGAGGCTGTGAGTGAGGGAATTCAGTGAGCTACAATACTGATGATAATAATTACTTGTATAATTACTAGTACATACTAAATATTTAATAGGCTGACATTGTGATAGGTGCCTTGTATAATACCTAATCTTCATAACCAATCTATGCTCTAGGAATTATACCCATTTTACAGATAAGGAAACTGAAATTTATAGATTTTAAAGGAAGTGAACAAGTTCATAGTGAATAATGTTAGAGGTGGGATTTGAACCTGGTGGGGTTTGGTAAGATCTGTACTTCTGACCAGTTTGTGTTGCTACCAATGGACATTAGTTCCTGTCTCCCATAGACTGTAGGTTTCTCCAGGGTAAGGCCTTGGCCCATTCCTCTTGGTGTTCTCACTGCCTGAACATAGTATCTTGGCTATATGGAATTAAATCCTCCTTTCACAAAACTACAAGTCCTCCACTGACATGGAATAGCATACTGTCGAAAGGCAGCTCTGAGAAAATGTTCAGAAAATGTTTATCTGGAAGAAAGGAAGGAAAAAAAAAGTCATGGTCAATGGAAGTGGGGGAGAGAACTGTTTCTGCTGACCATAATGTCTTCACTAACCAGCATCCTAGGGAAAAGGAGCAGACAAGGACCACCAAGAACCAGAGAAAGATTGTATAACATATATATAATATATTTAAAGATTATGTAAACCCTATGCATTTATTTCAAATGCATTGTAACTTTTACTCTTCAGGAACAGGTTCTGTTTTCTTCTTCCTGTCTTCATGCCATGGACCCAACCTAGACCTGGTTGCAGGATTTTATTATAGTTCTTAAATTCAGAACCTTAGGTCAAGAACTCAGATTTAAAAATTGAGAAGTTGTTTTACCCTCAGGGTTAGCTACTCCATTACCTATAGGCTCTAAAAATAATGCTTCACCTCAGAACCTGACATCCACTGTTCTGTTTTGCTTTTATCTTATCACTGGCTCTCCAACTGAAGCTGTCCACCAAGGGAAGTGAAATGCCAGAGAGGGTGTGTGTGGTGCCCCCACCTCTCCTTCAGGCAAGTAAGGCCAAGTGCAGTATAAGAATGCTGTTGACTTTGAGTCTCTAAAGAGAGAGAATAGGCCATTCACTCTGTGCTCCAGTCACTCAGTGCATCTGTGACAAGGTGCAGATAAAGCCCCTCACAGCACCCAGCAGGTCTGGGTTGGCCCTGCTCACAGGATGTGGCCAGTCACTGCTGGAGGTGAGGACAAGTCCTGGGCTCTGTCCAGCAAGCCCACAATAGGTTCATTTCAAAGTTTCCCTTTTTTCTTTTGATTGGGAAATGAAGCCCCTGACTCTAATGACAGACAATGCCCCATTTTTAAGGGCTGGGGGAAGTCGGTATATTAGATTTCTGAGTTGAGCAGCATTTTGAGAACACAAAATAGACTGCTTGTTGTCCTCAGATCAGAGGACAAATGCATTGTTTGTGTAGTTTCTGTGCTCAGGGAAATGGGATCACTTGGTGTCTTAGTCTTTTTGGGCTCCTATAACAGAATACCATAACTGGGTAGCTTATAACCAACAGAAATTTATTTCTCATAGTTCTGGAGTCTGAGAAGTTCAAGATCAAGGCTCTGGCAGACTCAGTGTCTGGTGAGAGCCCCTTCCTGTTTCATAAATGGTTGTCTTTTTGCTGTGTACTCACATGGCAGAAGGGGCAAGGGAGCTCTCTGGGGTCTCTTTTATAAGGGTACTAATCCTATGAACTTCCCAAAGGCACCACCTTCCAATACCATCATACTGGGGTTAGCATTTCAACTTCTGAATTTTGAGGGGACACAAACATTTAGTCCATTATACTGTGTGAAATGGGCTGAATGAAATCTGCAAGATTCATGTGAGTGGGAAGTTTTAGTCTCTTTCCCAACCAGATCTTCTAAAAGTTGCCAAAGAGTGAGTGGCCTCTTATGACCAAAAGGGCTAGTGAGAAGTGCAGAGGCTAATAAGGGACTGTGTGATGTGACAGGAGAATCATAGCCACAGGTCTTTGCAAAGTATGGGGAGGCTCAGTCTTCTGGTACTTGGCTATTAATCAGCTTGGACCCAGAGTTTGTAGAAATGCTGAATCTCAGGCCCCGTGCCAGACCCACCAAATCAGAAACTGCATCTTAGCTAGATCCCTGCATGATTTATATGGAATTAAAATTTGATAAGCACTGCTCCAAACTCAAAACAAATTTCCATTAATACCACATATGTTGCAACTCTTGTCTGCTAGCAGAGAAGATTACTAAAGTCATTAACATAGTTGTTACTTTTGTTATCAAGGTTAATCATTTGTTTATTTAAAATGAAATGGCCTGCCTTCTCTCAAGCCATTTATTGTGCATCAGTAAATCACAGGCATTTAAAATTTTTTTCAACATGCTGCACAATTCTTAGAATGAACTAAGGATTGGTCAGTTCTTCTAGCCATTGATGTCTGTAAGCGTTTCCAACCTTTGAATATGCAGGTGTCCTGCCCAGACACCTATTCCCCTCATTTCCTGTAGCACTGTCCTGTGTCTGTGGGTTAGAGGGGCTGTCAGTCAAGGTCCCCTCCCCTCCAGTGGCCAGGGGTTAGCATGTGACCATGACAGATGCTCTCTGATTGTGAGACTGAATGAAGCTCATTCATTCTGTTGGAATAGGCAGAAGGACCACTCTGCCTAGATCCCAGAGCTTCTTGATTGCTGTCCTGCCTGAAGCCTGGGTGTTCAGCTCTTTCTTCTACAGTGATTCTGTATTCTTACAGTTCAGTTCATTTTTATTTGCCTAAGGTAGCCAGAATTCTTTTCTACTTATTCAAACCAAAGAGCAGAGCAAAGAAATCTAAATGTAGTTCATGGTGAGGAAAACCAATTTTGTTCTTAACAAGGAGAGAAAGCACTTAATCACTGAAACTTTCCACTTTTGTTTCATTGATGGGGTTGTACTCTACAGCCAGGTATAAAAGACTTCTAAGTTGTTCAAATGTTAGTTGTGATTTTTCTCCCTTACCTTGCTGTAGTTTGTTAAATAAATGTGTGTGTCTGAAAAGGCTGATGTTCATCAATAATCATCAGGATACAGGTAGTTGATACTTTTGTGGCAACTTCAACTTTAACCTCAGTGTGTTTTTTAGTTTTTAAACTTAGGACTTTGGTCTTCAGATGATCTCAGTATATCCAAAGTTAAAAACTAACCAGAGGACAAGAACACATGTGTAATTTATCAGTCTACCACATGGTAAACAGTAGTGTTAGTACAGACCAATCCACTAAATGACCACCAAAGGATATTACTTAGCTGACAGATCTTAGTTTTATCTATTCATAGAGCTGCATAGAAATTCACATACCTTTTCCATAAATAAATTTCTTAATTTTATTAGTGCACCCAAAGGACTGAAAGTGACACAGATTAGTCAAATTAATAAATAATACTGCTTATAAAATAATCAATTGAATCAAGCCTGGCAGATAACTAACAGGTAACCTGTATTTTTAAAATTCTTTTAGAGAAAAAATGAAATCCTGGACCAAATATAGGTAGATTTAATGTCCAAAATAAATAATCAATACTCTTCAGCCATTAAAAAATATTGTAGATTAATATTTGTTGCATGTGTGTTCATACTGGGAAATGGAAAAAGGGTATATATGTGATTGTATTTTATAATCTGTTATTCATAATAATGTTACATATAAATGGAAGTATTCCAATGTCTTACAGTGGTTATCTCTGGGTAGTTTTATTCTATCTTACTTTATTTTGTTGGTTTATTTTCATTCCAATTTTACTTCCCAATTTTTCTATAAAAACATGTTTTGATTTAAAACATGGAAAAAGTAAAAGATTATATTTAGTTAAAAAGATATTAGGGATTCAGTGACTTCGTAAATTCATACAGGAAGATAGGTCAAGGGTTAGGTATCTAGACTAAACCTTGTTAAATCATGTAGAAATTATATAGAAAAATACTAAATACTCCTGAGAATGTGAGAAAAGTCTTATTAGTTATTATGTTTAATTAACCAAAATAAATGGAACTTAAGATGTGTCTGTAACAGTTTTGTTTAATTTTGGAAAAATGTCCTGCATTTGGGGATTAAAAGAAAAAAGAATAAATTAAACTTGTGTCATAACAGACATTTCTGTTCTCTAGACCAGAACTTCTCAAATTTTGCTGTGCAGATGAATCCCCTGGGATCTTGTAAAGATGCGGATTGGTCTGGGATGAGGCTTGAGAGTCTGTACTTCCATCATGCTTCCAGGTGGAGCCGGGTGCTGCTCGTTCATGGACCATGCTTTGAGTGGCAAGGGTCTCTAGATAGAAGTTGTCATTCTTAATGATGTTGAAAATCACTCTGAGCCAAGGAAAAATAAACAATCACTGAGCAAAAGCTTTTACAGCCCAGGGCAGAAAGCTGGGAGGATTTGAGCCTTCTGGGCCTGGGACTTGAATGTTTCATCAGAGTGGAGCTGAGGTCAGAGGTGTAGGAGTGGAGTGAGGGATGGGCTGTTGGATCAGGACATAGGGAGGTGGGTGGAAGGGGGACCTCAGGAGGAGGGAGACCATACCACTGACACGGCTGTTCCTTACAATGTTAATTGGTATGATTTTCCTGAAGATGCCAGTGCTGGCTCCTTCCCTCAGGGGACTAGAAAGAGAGAGATGTTGGCAGCCTCTGGAGAGGATCCTTTAGGGGAAGATACATGGGGGTGGGGGAGAAGGTAGTGTTTACGTCTGAATGTTGGTGCTGACTCCTGAACAAAAGTGGGTCTGTCTGGTGGAGGAAGAGAGGGGCCAGGCAGTAAGTTGGGATCCTTGACCTTTGGTATGTCTCTGACAATCTGCCTGTGTGCCAACAGACACTTCAGATTAAACCAGAGCTCCATGGACCTGTTTTAAGAACATGTCTACAGTTCCAGAAGGATTAATACTTTCTCTTCTCAAAATGGGAATTAGAGAACCTTTAATATACTGCTGCTAGAGTAGCCCAAAGCTGTGGGCTCCTGGATTGAGGCTGTATAGGAGAAATCGAGGCAGGAACTACTAGATCTCATTTCCCAATTGACTTGCATTCTGGAGCTGAAAAGGCAATCTCATAAAAAATTAACTTGCCTCCAAGATATAATAAAAGTTACAATTAAAGTTATAATTGTAATTACATTCAAGTCCCAGACTGAGAAGGCTCAAGTCTTCTCAGCTTTCTGCCCAGGGCTATAAAAGGTTTTGCTCAGTGAATTAAAGTTGTAATTTTTATTACAATAGAAGTTAAAATTAAAATTAATCCTTTGAAATGGTGTATTTCGTTAGCTGTGACAACTTCTGAAAAGATAATAATAATAAGCCATAAAGTGCAAACTCTGTTTTGAGAGCAAACACTAGATCCAAAACAAGGTTTCTGTAGGCCAAAAAAATCATGGAAGTTAGGAGGCCCAGTGGCTTATGTTCCACCTCTTAATTATTTGTTTAACAGCCTTAAGGTCCCACAAAAATGTCTGTTAGAATTTTGACTGGAAGACTTTCTTCATTCCCTCTTTTTTGTCTCTATTTTTACCACGTGAGTCCCAGGAGAACTATTTCTTTTCACCTTATGAGTGACAGTTATTCCAGGCCTCCCACGTTCAGGTACACGACAGCTGGGATGGGTGTGACAGCAGCCTGGCACTGGCTTCTGTAGGAACCAACCTCCGGGCCAGCAGGTGAGGTGCTCTTGTCTCGAGGGCTTCCAAGTTCCTGACCTATGGGAAGGCCAGGACTAATTTAGGAGGTGAGTCGGCATATCTGGAGATTCTTGCCTATGTGGAAAGGGGACTCCAGCAAAAGACAAGAGTCTGCTCACATGTGGGGGGAGAATTTGGAGTCATTATAATTTAAGGTATTACGGTGTGTCGTATTACGGGAGGTAGTGAAATCCAATCATTCTGGTTCCATGATGACTAAAAGAGTGAAGGGTTTCTATTGGCTCCAAAACAATGCCAAGTCATAGAAGATGCTCATGAGTTACCTTTTTCCCTCCCCTTGCTTTGCCTGAACTACCTGTAAAGCTGTGCTTAACTGAGCACACAGCAGGACCCAGCTGTAAATGTCAGACATGATGCTAAAGAAGCAGTAGACCAATGGCTTGGTAGTCCGTGATCAGAGACAGGGAATTCCTTTCGAGCAGACATATTGTTTGTGATGCCAAAGACACATGAGCAACCACTAAAATGCCAAACTTGTGTTGACTGTGTTTTGCTTTACATTTACTATTCCTGGAAGAATTCTGAAAACATCCCCAAATCAATAATCACTTGGGTTTCTGGTTTCTACCTATTTCTTTTTCAAATGAAGCAAACTTCTAACTAAAACAACAAAACGCCAACACTGAATTACACCCAGGTGTTCCTGCTGGCTTAGCTGCTTTGGGTCCTTGTCAGAGCTCTGCTGTCGGGAGCACGCATCACGCTGTGAAGCTGCTGTGTCCTGACTCTTCTTTGTTAACAGATTCATGCTAGGAACTCTCCCCCTGCTGCTGCCATCGGTGTCTCTGTTTCCAGAACCTGTCATCCCGGACCTGCCAGCATTTTGAGACATCATCTCTGGTTACGGGAGACTTTTAAGGAACAGTTTTTCTTTTGTTTTTTGAAGGCCATAACTGTGGACTTGAAGAGAGAGACTGACAATAGTCTTTGGTTTCTGTAGATGAAAGAGGTTTCTTCTCAGTTTCATTGAATCAGAAAAGGATTGTCAGAACCGCTCCGTTAAAATTATCTCTATTTTTGAAGAGTCTTATAGAGGAGTTAAGATACAGCTACTTCCAAACTGGTCCCTCTGGGTGACCTACAAAATCAGAACCACGTGAATCAAAATAAAACCAAACACAAAGATGACACATGAGTAATAGCTACGGATTCTCTTTCTTTTTCTGAGTTCCCTGGATAGAAGTGTAATTAGGGAAGAAAGACCAGTCTCTGGAGACAGTGATCAAGATGCCCTTCCTATCAGAGAAAAAAGAACTTTTGCTTTCTCTCTAGGCTTCCCATATCAGAATCAAGAGATATGCTGGTGTCCATAGTAGTTTCCAGTTTGCTGCTAACTTTTGGAGTCCAGAGAACTTTGGAAGCATGCAAGAATGTTGTCTTTCTCCAAAATTTGAATAAAAAATGACTTTCAAATAGCATTCCAAGAAAGGGAGGGATGTTTGCAAAATCAGATGGATTCATGAGATCAGAAACCTAAAATAAAGGAATGAAAGTCTGAAGGTAGAATTCCAGGAATCAGCCAATTGATGGGAGAGTTTACATGGGTTTCTCTCTTTCCTTATCTTTTCCCCTTCCACCCTTCTTTCCCCCCAGAAGTCAGGAATTAGTGCATGTCTTCCAGGAATTTACATTCTAGTTGGCAACACCATCACACATAAATGGAATTTGAACAACAATTATAACAAAATAGTACCATTCAGCATTTACTTAAACAATGTGCCAAGCATCTTATATGCTTTATCACATTTAATCCTTGTAACAATTCTGTGATGCTAGCAGTTACATTCACATTTCTGCAGATGGAAAGCTGAGGCTTAGATTAAGAGCTTGCCTGAAACCCACATCTAAGTGGAGGGGTCAAGCTAGTGTGATTTACAGTCACTCTGATAATTCAGCCCTGCCCTGTGCCTTACAATCTCCAATAATTTGGGTTGTAACAGAAGGAAATAAAATACTAGTGAGGGAAACTTTGTAGAGTTGATGGGACTTGAGTTGGCCAACAATATATGGAAGAAGTGGGCAAGTGAGGTCATTTATGGCCTTAGTATGCCCTCAATTCTGATCAGTTATTTGCCTTCAGAAGGAATAGTCATTCTCATTGCCATACATGAGTGTTTGGAGTTTTAGTAGTTTTCCACTCTAAGTAGAAACTGGTTATCATTAATCATTGCATGCAGCCCTGTTTCCTCTGGAGACTTCTTTTGGATGCCCAATAAATCTTTCTAATTAGCTGTAAAAATCATGAAAGTTGACGTCATCTTTTAATCATAAGCCACTTGAGCCTTTGTGTGATAGCTTAAATTCTTATTTTCCTTTCCCAACTAGATCTGACTTTATGACATTTTAGTACAAGATCTCCTGAAAGTCCACAGAGCTCAGGGAAGCAAAGCAAAATAAAAAAGCAAGCAATGACACATTGTCAGTGTTTTATTTTCCCATGTGTTGGTGGGATATTAAAGATCTTTGAGATCTTTGCAGATAATTCAGTGCAGGCCTGGTTCTAAGAATAAAAGCTGGCATCCTGATCCATGAGGGAGAAAAAAAGTTTTGTTTTGTTTTTTTCTTCTCAGAAGCTAAAGTGGATGCTTCCAAGAGCTAGGGAGACAAATATGGGATTAGAAGTCACATTATAATTGGCCTTTAGTATTAAGATGTTGCGTCAGAACAGGTTCAGAACATAATGGCCACAGCTGGAAAAATCAAGTCTCAGTTCAAGTTTTCTCCATATCCTGGCATATCAGTGCCTCTTAAACTTCAGCATGCATCAGAATCATCTGGAGAGTTTGTCACAGCACAGATTGTAGGGTCCCAGGCCAGAGTTTCTGATGCAGTAGGTCTCTGTAGGGTGGGTTCTGAGATTTGCATGGCACACAAGCACTCAGGTGATGCGGCTGCTGGGGCAGGCACCAAATTCTGAGAGTCTGACATCCAGTCCCAGCTCAGTGTTAACCAGCTATGACCTGAGCACTTCCTAGTGTCTTTTTCCTTGAATCACCTGTCCCTAGTCTAGAGCAGGTTTTGGAACATCTGGGATCCCAGCTGATAAAAATATTTATTTCATTGTTTCTCCCAGTTTGGGATTTGCCTTGCTTGGAATGTTGGTGGATTTTCTGTTTCTGGGGAGCTCTGAAGATGAACTAATGTTGTTTTTCAGTGTAAGGTCATGCAGTGCCTGCCCCTGAGTCTGATCCTCAGATGAATGTGGAAGCTGAGATGTTGAACATAGTGCCATGAAACCTGATCATTACTGTCAGCACTTATATTTTGGAAAAAAACACTTATTTCTGAAAATCACGTGCTTGTGTTCTTGTCTTTGTATACTCCACAGCATCTAATAGAATGTCTTGAGTTTGGTAGGTGTTCAGTAAATGCATATTGAGTTGAAGCATTGAATTATAAATTTAAACTTGGTGCCAAGAGCTCATTTGTAAAATAATATCCTTTGAGTAGATAGAAATAATTAGAATTTTATACACTGTGTGTGACTTAGAATCTATAAACAATTTGGAGCACAAATTGCCTGTCTTCTTCAGTCTTTATAAAAGTTGAATGTAATAATAGAGCATTTGGAGCTCAGACCGTGGAGGATCCTACATGAGGAGTGTTAGTGTGCCACTAACCAGGATTTCTAGAAGTAACTTTCTGCTTCATGCCTCTTTGGAAAGCTTTTTCCTCAGAGCCACTGATGGCCTGTTCCCAAACATAGTAGAAAATGCAGCTTTGTATTGTAGCAGAAATGCTGTGAGCCCCAGCCGAGTACCAGTTCAGAGGGAGCTTTGCCTGCTCTGAGCCTGGGAAGATGGGTGCTCTCCCCGAGCCTCCAGCGTTGTGAGGAATACAGTGAGACATTATGGAAGCTGTTCTGCATAAAGTACAGTCTGCATAGCTGGACTCAGCACACCAAATACATATTGATAATTGCATTTTCTATTTTTAAATGTCAGGGCAAGTCAGTTTCTTTCTTTAGTTAATAAAGTCCTCTAATGGGACATTATGAATGACCCACTTTTGTTATCCATTCTCAAATGGGCACATGAATGACAAAGTAAGTCACAACATAAAACCATTTTGGAAATAGTTACTTGCCTAGTATTCAAACAGTTCATGAAGCTAAGACATCTCTTCCTGGGAAAGCCCTCTCCCCACTCCCGCTCCGTGTGCTCCTGTGCTTATGGCTTACACATCACTTCAGACTTTGTGCACCAAAATCACCTGTCACTTGCTGCTCCTTTGGATTGCAAGCTCCTTGAGCGCAGGCCATGGGTTTCATTATTTATCATGCAAGCACACTATTTGTTGACTGAATAAATGATACATTGCTCATGAAAAATAAATGATATATTTTTCTCATCAAAGTAGACTTCTTTGAGTAGGGATAGGAATACATAAGCTAAAATATTTTGAATACTGCCTATGGCTAAAGGAAATTATCAGAAGGAACATGATATTGGAGAGAAAAGACATGAGAGTTTAGGAGTTAGCACTTAATTTTTTGTTGTTATGCCCCTGGGGCAATGCCTCTTTATCTTTACTGTTAGAGTAAAATGTCTTTCACTGATTCTTTTTCTTAAGAATTAATTTTTTTTTACTTGTTCTTTTCCTCAATTATAGGGAAAATGCATTCAAAATGACAACTTTTTTCATTGTCTTATGTCAATGAAACATAGGTAAGTAGGAACTTAAGTAGGCAGAATCCTTAATAACTGGATCACTCCTGAACCAGACTTTAGGGAAAAAAGCAAATACAAAGAGCAAAATGTTAAAGAATTATTTTCAATACTAGCTGCCAGGGAAAATCCAAAGTACTTTCTCATTTGATCCATTTCTTCATTTATTTAAGTATATAAAAGTAATTGAATTTCATGATGATGTTCTAGCATCAAACATTTCTTTACTTCTTAAAAATAATGGCTATCCAGAATAACACATTTTAGAAAGGGTCTCAATAAAATCTCAAAAGTCATTTTAATGTAAACTGAACACTCTGTTTAGAGAATCAAGGTTCCTAAATGTAAGTCCAAATGCCAATTAAGTGCTCTGTATGAAGAAAACACTGTCAGCAAATTGCTCTTGGAGACACATGTAGGACACTTTGAAATGATGGCTTTTGTGAGAGCAAATGACTATGTGAGATCAGTAAGTAACACTTTATTTAGCTGTGATTTCTCCTCTCTCCGTGGGGAGATGCTGAGATGTGGGAATGTATTAGGGTGATTACTCCTAGTGCTGCAGCAGGCACATCCCCAAGTCTCAGTACCTTAATACAATAAATTTTGTTTCTTGCTTACATGGAATCCAGTTGGGTTGGGGAGCCCTCCTCTATGTGGTCCATCCTGCTTGCACCACAGTTTCCAAGTTCATTGTTGCAAAGGAGGAAGAAGATGGAGAAAGCACATGGCCCTTAATTGTCTTGGCCTAGAGGTGACACTATCACTATAGTTCAGAGTCTATTTGGCCAGACCCGGTCACAGGGACTCAGATAACTGCAAGAGAGGCTGAGACATGCATGTGAGCAGATGGATGGTTGGTGAGCATTTACTGCTTCTGTCACAATATCCTTGGGCAATCAAATTTTACCCACCTCCTTTTTCCTGCCTGCTTAGTGAGCTACCAAAGATGATGGGATGGGGAGTAGAAGGTGGGGGGAAATGAGACAAGAGGACACCTGTAGTGGGTATCTACTATTTTCTCTGGGAGCAGAACCCACATTTCTTTATGAGAACCACCTGTCTCCCAATATCAGCTCATATCATTCTGGCTTGACCTTGCCTTCCCCTCCAGGGCTTGCATGTGCCCCACGCCTGACCAAGCAGAGACAGACGCGAGACGGGAGAGCCCTGCTGCAGGCCGCTCTAGCTTCAGGTCTCTGTTGCCTACCATGCCAATAGCTATGCCAACATTGTGCCACTGGTGGGTATGCTTGCTTGAAAATGGAGCCAAAGAAAGAAATTGTAGAGCCAAGAGAAAAGACACAGAATCTGGATGACATTGATAGGACTCCTGTGGCAAGCAGGGCCAGTTTATGCCTTGACATCCCCAGTGATGCAAGCCAGGGACTCCCTTAGTTGGAATTAGGATGAGTTGAGTTTCAGTATCTGGTAACTAAAAAAGAAGAACTGGCAGGTATCACTCTACAAAACTTTAAAACAACATCCTTATACTCCTTTGTCTTGGAATTCAAATAACTAGCAGTTGCCTCAGAAGGTACTGATAATTATAACCTACACACTTACATTGCATAATTGTTGCTTTTCTAATGCAGATACCATATAAATGAGGAGTGACCTGTCCCTATGTGTTTCTTCTAATCCTAGCTGAAATATTATTAGCAGTTCTCATAATTGCTCATGGGATGATTACTATCTGAATCAAAATAGGTTTGGTAGCGTTGGTTAATCATCTCCTCTTGTGGCAAATCAAATATTTAAATCAGCTTCAAGAATATTGAGAAATTCCCCTCCATCCTTATCACGTCTATAAAAATCAGGTTACTGATCTATAGAATGTTTTGCAAATACCTAAAGCAAATCAGCTTACTGTTCTCTGTGGCCATGGCACCAAGAGGGTATTGGCCCCATAGCCAGAACCAAGCTTGGCAGTGTGTGTCGGGGGACTTGGCACAACACTTGGGAAAGATAAGCAATAACTTTCTGGTGACCCAAACTGTCGTAACCTCACGCTCTAAATCTCATGACATTTGCTTACTTTCTTCCCAATAGGCTGATTAATTATTTGTCTTTATTTAGTGTTCTAAACCAGGAGCCAAAAGAAGTTGGAGCAGCTGGGGCCAATTTTTAAATTTAAAACTAACAGAGCAATTTGGCTGTCTGACGTGGAACTGAAGAGTGACTTTTCTTTAACATTGTCATCACCACAGTGTCCAACCTGCTCTGTTCCAGATGTGTAACATCTGGGCTTTGAAGAGTGTGATTAGGAAATCAAACAAGACACGTGGACATCCAAAACAAGATAAGAGGCTCCAACAGATCATTTTCCTTTCTTGTGTAGTTTTTTTCATCTGATTCTGTCAAAGTTTGCTGGAAACCTCTATTTGGAAAGCAGGATTCCTTGTCTTTCACAAGCAAGACAGCAAATGTAAAGAAAGTTTTATGATCCGAGATAATTAAATGAACTGAATAAGAATCCACATGAAAAACCCCCTAAATCCCTCCCCATAGAACGTCCTTAGGCAATAAGGTGAATTAAAGCAAAATCCTCTTACTGGCTAGATAAAAAGTGTTACTGGCCCTAGAGGGCTGAGTGGGAGGAACCGAGTTTCCTCTTAGAAGACATTTCCTTTCTTCCCAGACTAGGGCTGTTTTTCCTCCAACATATATAAAGTAAACACTATTTTCTTCTCTATGTTAGAGTGAAGATTTAACAACTCAGTTGGCAATTTCAAATGACAATAATTGATATATGGCAGCTTTGGGAAAGGCTAATGTTAAACTTTAAGTAGGATTCTCTAGGGGTAGAAAGAGGTGGATCATTTGACTGTTAGCCTGTTCTTCATTAAAACCCTCCTTCTTGTGTGGTTAACATGATCACCTCATGTCTAAAAAAATCCTAAAGTTACATAAACTAAGTCTGGGTTGAAGCGGGCTGTTCCAGTTGAATGTAGACAAAATCCTAATGACGGAGCAAACCTCCTTTGTCAACTGATCATTGAGTATTTTTTGAGGATACTTGTGCTCACATGGTATTAAGTCAATGGGGGCAGCAGATCAAGTCCCTAACTCATTCACAATCTAGTTGGTGAGATAATATGCTCCTCATTCTGGCTTTGTTGCACAAATTTTATGTTCATTGGCAAGAATATTGACCTATAATCTATCCCACTCTTAGCACAAACAATGGTTATTAGTAAAAAAGCACCATAGCTTTAAAACACTATGATATGTGATATAGACTAAAACTCTTTAGGAGATCAGAAAGCCGGCTGCAGTCATGATAAATGAGAGCAAGAGTAAGGGATTTTCTGGGATTTAAGAAAGGTTTACTTACAGACTGTGCACCTCACCCTCTAGATGTGCCTGTAAAATATACACCCTTAGTCATAAGATAGACTGGTTTGGGCACATGGGTAGCTCCGTGCTAATGCATCATCCCCACCAAAGAGACAGCATTTATACGCTCCTCATGCTGGCTTTGTTGTTGGAACAAATTTTATGTTCATTGGCAAGAATATTTACTGCTAATCTATCCCACTCTTTCTTATTCCTGTAAAAGACATCTTTGAAAGGTAAGCCAGTCACTTTCCTGAGGGAAGTACAGGACTCAGTGATGGAGAGGGCACATTGGGATTGTGAGAATTGCCTGTGAAATCAAATTTAGGTAAGAAGATAGCCCAGCAGCCATATGTAAATTGTTCCCTCATGTAGAAACAATAGTGTGCACTGGATAATTCAATAGAAAACATTAGCCATTTATCATCCTTAATTATCAGTCATCTCTAAGTGCATCTGGTTTGCATTTTTTATTAGAAAGTTTTTTTTTCGTTTTGAGTCGGACCTGGGCATTTTTTTTCTTCTGTTCCTGATTTCATTTTGTTATTCTTTTGAAAATTCCATCACTAATTCCCATGATGTGCAGAGGTTTCTGTTTCATAAGGCCCAATAAATCAAGCAGCTACTCTGTCGTAATGTCACCCTAACTGTGCATTTGTCATAGGCCCCGGATTGTGGGGTTTACTTAAGGTTAGAGAGTCAAGCTGCTTGGAGGACAGACTCAGCCGGCACCGGGGTACGCACGTAGCCCTGCCAGAGTCACCAGAGGTATACAGCTCAGTCAGCTTGAGGGAGAGCAGCTGCTTCAGCAAAGTCAAGTGGCAAAATCCTGACCCTGGAATATTTTGAAGTTTGTGTGCTCTTGACCTACTACTCTGGACAGTACATAGTGGCTGAGGTGCACTTTTGTGTATAGAACTGATGTGTAATAAATAGTCTTCTCCCTTAAAATAATAGTAACAGTTAATATTTGTCAAGAATTTTCTACATGCTCTGCATTATGCAATGTGCTTTTATGCATTGTCCCATTTAATCCTCACAAAACCCCCTTGAATGAGGTAAATCTTATTATTTACATCTTTCAGATGAACAAAGGATGACCTTAGAAAGGAATAGTTATTAGTAAATTTCTCAACTGGGGAATCCCTGCACCATAACGTAGAATAAACCAGAACCACAAACCTGCATGAGGTAGGCCTATGTTAGAACAATTTCTTCAGAGAGAATCATTTTTACCATGAAAATCCCAGGACAAGGTAAGTAAGCTCCTTGTTTTTTCTCCCCATCACATGGGGTTTCTTTTCACTGAAGCTGTAAATTTATGTAGAGGGCAACAGGTACATAGCAATCATCAGAGTGCATTGTGCTGCAGACATCTTTGGTGGTAGCTAAGTGACCACAGTGTCCCCAGGAATGAAAGATGGACAGTTTACTCAAGTCCTGCTTGATCTGTGCAATAGAAAACCTCTAGAACCGGTGGATGGAGAAAAACCTGACTTGAGTTGCCACACTGTAAGAGTAAGAGGCACTTACCAGTCACTTGAGCTAAACTAATTTACATCTTCAGAAGCTCTTGATTGAACGAACAGCTAGGTGCCCTTGAGGAAGGATGCTGTTACTATGTCAAGTGAACACCATGAATCTTCCTGCAAGTCTTTTCTCAAAGGGACCTACAGCCTTTGGATGGATGATTATGCACTGTCGAAAAGGAAATACCCTTTTAGGAATTACTAGATAGTGACTCGAGATTATGTTAATTCCTATGACCTAAACTACCCACTGTAGCCCACCAGTTACAAAGGGGTATTTTAGCGATCAGAAGGTAGATGAAGTCTGAGCCCAAGTTTAACTGGTGGTAAGCCCAGTTAGTCAATTGACTTGTGGTTATTTCCCCGGCTCCTGAATGTGTAAGTGGAAAAATTGGAATAAATAATTGACAACAGTCAGAATCCCCACACTGGCTCTCTGACCCATGGAGTAAGGGCAATTATGGCAGGAGGGACAAGGTTCAAGCCCCTGGGATTTCTGGTTCCTACAAGTATAGTACACTAAAAGCAGTATCACATCCCTGTGGGAAATTGCAGAGATTAGTGCCACTATCAAGGACTTGAAAGATGTAGAGTGATACCTATCACATGCCATTTTAACTTGACTATTTGATCTGCACAAACATTGACTGGATCTTGGAGAATGACTGTGAATCATAAACTTAATCAGGTGGTAACTGCAATTGTAGCTGCTATCCAAAATATGATATCTTCACTGGAACAAACAAACAAGGCCTTGGAACTTAGAATGCAGCTATTGACGTGAATAATACCTTTTCCTCCAATTTGCAAGGACCACCAGAGGCAGTTTGCTTTTCTCTGGCACAGCTAACAGTAGAACTGCACACTCTTTGAGTCAAGGCTATGTCAGTTCTGCTCTCTGCAAAATACAGTTTGCAGAGAAATTGATTGTGTGACATTGCGTGAAACATCACATTGGTCCTTTCTATTGATTGGATCTGATCAGCAGAAAATAGCAAATCAGATGCTTTAGTAAGAAATATGTAAACAAGAGAGTGAGACATGAATCCCACAAAAATTCAGGGGCCCACCATCTCAGTGAAGTTTTTGGGGGTTCAAGAGTCTGGAGTAAGATGAAAGATGAGTTGCTGCACCTTGATTCATCTACCAGGATAACGGAGGTGCAGTGCTTGGCATGCGGTTTTTAAAGAATGTTTTGAGGTCATGTATACCAAGTTGAGTGTGCTACACTAGGTATGTGCAGAGTGGCTGTAATGCTGCCTTTTTAAAATGTGAACCAGACAAGAGAAGGCTCTGCAGCAATCCGGCCTCAGTGCCTGCCGCTCCACCACCTGAGACTTATGATCCAGCAGATCCAGTGATAATGTGCGCCCAGGAAACAGAAGTGGTGTCTGTGTGGAGCTTTTGGCAAGCTGATCTCTAGGCTTGTGGAGCCAATCTATGCCTTCCTTTGTATGTAATTATTCTTTTGAATATTATAATGTAATAATTCTGGCTTGTTCATGCACCATGTAGAGAATGAAGGTCTAACCATACAACGCCAAGTGACTGGGTGACTTGAGCTTCCCATCATGCACAGGATGTTTTCTGACCCACCTAGCCAAAAGGTTGGGTGTGTACAGCACAAGTTATCATCAAGTGGAGATGATATATAAGACCCTGAGCTTGGGCAGGCCTAAAAGTTACTAATAAGTTGATCTAGCGGGAAATTCAGTCTCTTTCGAAACTGATCTCCACTGCATTGCCTCCTCGCCCTCAGTTCATTCCTAAGATCTCTGCTGCAGTTCTTACAACCAACTGAATCAGGAAGAAAAATCTTGAACCTAGCTTGCAGATAGTTTTGCATATTGTGCCAATACCACCAAAAGTGGACAGCTTTAACATAGCCCTATGTAGGGATGACTCATATATATATATATGTATATTCTACAGTAGATGATATTATTGTGATATAATTTATTGTAATATATTATTAATATATTATTGTGTATTTTGTTGTAATTTCAATACTGTATATTATAATGTAGTATCAATTGTGTATCATGGCCTATGTGTAATAACATAATATCAATTAACCATTCACTATGTGTTCTCCTCTTTGAAGACTGGGTTGGCAACCTGTAGAATCTTGCCCCAAATTATCATCATGTTCACTTTGTATACAAATTTGCTTTTTATTTTGAAAATTAGTTTTAAGCCATGTTCTCTATTCTCTGAAATTCCTTATTATCCACTTTATCTGTTTTTATATCAGCTTTCTCAGTGTTCTAGAAATGAGCGAGGGGACACTTTTTTCATTTTTGTTTTTACCATTTTGGAATTTCATATCCTCTTATTTAAATTATTCTCTAGGTTTCAATTCAGTGATCACAGTTTTCAGCAGATAATCCAGAAGCAGGGGCAAAGATTCACCCTAATCCATTGATCTCACTTTTCCTTTAGCCACTGATTTTGCTAAGCATTATTTTTGGAAGCCTCAGCTTATTTGGAGAGCTGCACTTCTGCGATACACTTTCAGTCCTTGCCCAATTGATGGCCCATCACCATTTCTCTCAATCAGGTGATGCCAGGTGCCACTGTTGAACTTACCAACAGTAGTTTCGGTTTTTCCTAGAGCACTCTCCCTTTCCCCTGGCCCCCATTCACCTAAGTCTAAGCATGAACATCTTTGGTTCTGGGATATTTCTGTGACCCTTTGTACTAGATTTGATCCCTTAAAATGAAGTCCTCTGCTGTTTACCCCCATAGTACTCTGTACCTTCCTTTTCTGAATTTCAGCAAACTTTCATCATTGTCTAAATATCTATCTTCCACTAGCCTGCACATTCCATAGGGCAGGAAATTTTATTTGGTTCCTGACATATGGTACCAGCTAACATATGTCAGGAAGTGCTCTAGATTCACTAGTTATTCATGAAATGGATAGTTACCTGTTCTTATTTCATATGAGGACTAGGCCCTTTTAACATTTTCATTTGGTCTGCTGCCATTTCAAATTCCTTTATCTTCTAAAGATATCAAATGTTAGAAAAATGTTCTAATGTTTGAAATGTGAGGTAGCATAACATATTTAATATGAGGAAGGCTGCTTCCTGTGCCCCTGAATGTGACTCAGTGTCCTCCAGGTACTCATGAAGGCCTGTCGAATCTGTAAGCTGTAACAGGCCAATCCTTGACAGAATGGAGTTCTTCAGTCAGTTGACATCCTGACTGTGTTCAAGCTGATGCCTGCCTGTTATCTCTTTTTTAGACTCAGAGTTTAAACAAATAAATGAGAAATGGTATCAGAAGTTAGTGGTTTTAGTAACTGGAAGAAGATGTCTATTACTCACCATAAAGGGTACGTTTTCTAACTTCTAATTCCTGTGCTGATTTATTTAAAAGTAATAGATTCAAATTAAGAAGTACTCAATTCAGATACCACCCAAATATAACCACAAATGAAATTTTGCCCATTTTATTTATTGAATTGTGAATGGATTACTTAAACTTCCATTATTGCATTCAGTACATTTGTTGGGCTTATTTGTGGGCAAAATTTACTTAAGCCGCAATGAGTGTAAGAGAGAAATGTTTAGTTAGTGACATCACATCCACGTAGCTGCTCAAGCTGGACTCCTAGACATGCTTGACTGCCTTTTCTCTGTTCTTGTATCTATCGTCATCAAATCATCCCATGTATTCTGCCAGTTCTACTTCTTCCTGCCTCTTAAACTCATCCTTTTTTCTACATATGAATTTCCACTACCGTGGTTCATAGTTTCATTATTTCTTACTCAGACACCCGCATCTGCTTCATCTGTTCTTGCTGTCCTCCAACCGTTCTCCACATCACAGCCATGGTAAGCCAGATCATTCATCTTTTTACCTGAAGTATTCCAATTATCTATAGAATGAAGTTCATGCTCGGATGTCACATACTAGATCCTCTACACATGGCTCTCATTCATCTCTTAGTCTTATCTTGGGTCACTTCTCCCATATGCTAAGTCTCATTGCATCTCATGACTTTAGGCCTTTGTACACATGGCTTCCTCTGCCTGAGGTTACCTTTCTTACTTGTGCAGCTAAAACCTTTTGCTTTTACAATAGTTGACACACCACTTAGGGATGGATTACCCTCCCTCTGGGCTTCCATAGCTCCCTGTACGTACCTTTGTCACATTGTATTTTAGCTCTCTCTTTACTCTGCTGTCTCCTCCCTACCCCTTAAAGAATTATAAGTTATTTGGAGTTAGACACTGAGCCTGATTTGTGTCTACCATGGTCCCTGACACAGAGAGGGTTTCAATAAACATTTGATGAGTGGACAAATTAATGAACAAAAGGAAAAGAATAAACATCCAAAAGTTTCCTAATCTTTATTAGTTCACAAACCTAGTCAAATTAGTAGTTTTCCAATTATAATCCATCCCAAGCTCTGTGCAGGAACTCACTTTTGTTCTAGCTAAAGACACTGTTCTTCAAAGACACAAATGACATTAAATGTTGTGTAAATGAACCCTCTGGAGTGCAAGAGAGAATATTATATTGGAAAACATTAAACAAAGTGAAATAAAAAGCAGATCATTTCCCAACCACAAATTGCAAATTAAAGAAGAAAATTCCTCAACCAATATTAAAACCTACTTTAAAGTAAATACTGCTGACTTTTTAAAGGGAAGACACAGCCAAATCCAGGGATCAAGACTGTAGGATGAAGACAAATGACAAACTAAAGAACATTCACCAAGAACTTAAAATATCGGGAAGCCCACGTGGACAATGAGTGAAAATGAAATTTAGGAGTTTTAAGATGACTAAGTTTCTGCAGGGTTGTTCCATAGTATTTGGTTTTGTTTTTCCCTGTAAGCTGATCTCCAAGACTTTTCCTTGGCAGAAAGAAGCTACAGCTATCATTTCATCATGGTGTGTGTTTGCTCACATCCTACACAGGCACAAAATTATGACAGAAGGTGAGCCTCAGAGGAGGTCAGGCACAGGCTGTGCATGCTGTTAACTTGGTATCGATAAATAGGCTCAGATAGAAAGATAACTTGAAAACTGGTTTCTTCCTAATGTCCATCCCCGAAAGGATATGTTGAAATTCCTTCCCCTTTCCTCTCTGTTTTTACAAATCTTACCACTTTAAGACCTGTCTCAATTTCTCCCAGCTTCCTTAAAATCTCCCAAAGATCTGGTCACTTTGATCGTTTCTCCTGACCTCCCTGAAAGCTTTAAAATCAGACTATTCATTTGTTCATATTATTGTGTTAAAGTTATCACTAATTATGTTTTTGTGTGTAAATATTGTCTCCCTAATCAAATTATTCCCTTTGCCAAGAATTGCCATTGACTTTCAAAATATTCCTGACATTTATTAGCACAATGTACAGTGTACCTAGCAAGCATTCAGTAAACATTATTGTTAAGTTGAATTAAATTAAGCCAAGGACAATTTTATGATGTTATTTTCCCCTTGCAAAATTATTAACAGCAACAAAAATCAGAATGTGACCATCTTCAAGGGTCCCTGTATACAACAAACATTTTCTCCTTATTTTCCAAATTATAAGTGGGCGTTATGTTACACCACTAGTCTTCAATCCTGGATTCACATTTGAATCATGGGGGATTTAAAAAATACAGATGCCAAGGCTGCCTCCTAGACCAGTTCAACCAGAAGACATAAGCGACATTAAATAGGTCCCAAGTTATTTCAATATGCAGCCAGGGTTGAAAAGCACTTTGCTCTCCCATCAGCTGACAAGTCAGTCACCTGACAGCACTAACCTATTAAGGCTATCCTTGGCAATTGCTCTTGTTGGGCTTCTTCTATTTAAAGTGTGTCATGCTGTTTATGAGCTTTTGGGCTTCTTAACCTTCTTTGGTGTGTAGGTACTTTTCTTTCACTCATACATTTATAATAAACAATAAAAGCAACTTTTAACTAGTGAGTAAAATGGGACAACCAAAGACCAAGTAGTTCAGGGTGTTTGATGAGAACAGAAGTTTAGGTTGGTTTTATAGGAAAAAAGAGAATTGAATTATTTTCCTAGAAAAATCAACCTCAAACCATTTCATCTGAAACCCACATCATATTAAAAATCTAAAATACCTAGTTGTTACTAAAAAATGAGAATTAGTTTTCAATTATTTGGATAATTCCATCAACTCTTAGTTTTGTTTGCATCTTATTACATGTCAGACTTTCAACAAAGCTCTTAATTATCAGGCTACTATTGGAGGCTTGTGCTTCAATAACACTGTTTGATACACAAGGAAACTGAGTCTTGAGAAGACAAGAGTCTCACCCAGGGTCTCATAGCTACTGGAAAACCAAGGCAAGATTCAACCCTGGTCTGTGCAGGTCCAAAGTTCTTAACCTGCACATGTGCTCCAGGAATAACTTCTCCCACCTGGTGCTGCTGAGAAAAGTACTGAATGAGATACTTAACCTGAAGTCCAAGGGTGATGGAAAAGAAATAAATTGTAAGGCGTTTCCTCTTCATTTAAGTTCAACTGTAAGTCATTTATGAATTTGTTTTTACTGTCTGCTGTAATTGTGTTTGTAAATTTCCACTAGAATGTGTTTGGATGATCTTGTAAATATCAAAGAAAATTCATGGGATTTTTTCCCCCCCAGTATTAAAAGATGGGGAAAGGGCAGCAGTGTGCCTTTATGCATGGTTGATTTATAAGGAAATTATAGAATGTATTAATACAACCGTTCTAATGGTTGAATCCAATGACAGTCCAACTACCAGTTCTAGAACATGCTGTGCTGCTTCATGCCTTAGTGAATGTGTGCATGCTGTTCTCTCTACTTAGCATACTCTCCCTCCTCTTGATCACGTCTGCTTGTCAGATTCCAGCCAGTCCTCCAAGACACAACACTTTGAGCATCTTTTTGTTTTGTTGAATTTTTTTTACTGCCGCTTCCCTGCTGGAAGTTGGGGGTTGGCACTAAATAACTTCTTTTCTTTGTCTCCCTTTTGGCTTGCTCTGTTATAGTTTCTACAGTTTCCATGACAATCCTTTCTCACTTGTCTCTCCTGTGAGGGTGGGAAGCTTCATTGAGGCAGGACTGTTTCTTGATCCTTAATCCCCAGTGCCTAGTATGTGGTATGTGCTCAATAGTTTGTTGATTGAATTTTTGAATGTATTATGATTTGCACAGATTGAAATTACCTAAGAGAACATTCTATGGAAGTTGAGCACAGTGTTCATCCTGATCTGATTAGATTTCTATTCCATTTGAAAACCTGTCGCCTCCCAAAAAGTTTTAAGGGAAACATAGGTGTACCCATAGAAACAAACACATTTACTCTTGGGCAAAGATAAGGCCCTCTCTGAAAGCAGTTAGTTGATATACAGTGCCATTGGTAGCAGTGTTTATGTATGTGGGTATGGATGATTATAAGTGTTGCTCTCATGTAGCCAGTTATCTCTTTTGAAAATTTGATATTCTATGTAATATTCAAATTTGATATATCAAGACATCCTTATATCACTGTTGGTGCTAGTACATAAGACTGGTTGAACCTGACTTTCATCTGTGGGATTTCTGTGACTAAAATTACCACACTGGGAGAGAACTAATCCATCCATGTGGGGTGTGGGTTTAGTTTGTCAATATGGGAAACAGTATCTGAATCCATTCTTTTTCTTCAAGACTTTTCTTTGAAACACATGCACTTTCTCATATTGAAGAGGGATATTTGGGGCAATGTCTCTTGGGTGCACCGGGCCAGGTCCCATCTGCCTGGCACTAAGAGGGTCCTCAACCCTAGAGAACATGGTGGTCTGGAGTGGCAACTTGATTGTTTACATAAAAACTTAGGGAGCATAAGTTACCTTCTTTTGTGTTGAAATGGAAAAACTCAAATGGTTATCTCTCAGTGTAAAAAAAGTTGTGCATTTTGATGGCATACTAATTGTTTTCCTTCAGTGTTTTCTGACCTTACAATGATCATATGGAAATTAATTCAATTTCTTGAGATCTTTTCAGTTTGCTCACATTCTGGCTTCTTAACTTGTAAATACATATCCCATGTGTTCAAATTACTCAGAAGGGAGGAGTTGAAAATAACTCATCACCTACATTTATGAGTCCTAAGAAACATATAAGTTGTATGCAATCATATGATTTCAAAATTTAAGAAGCTGTGCAAGAAATATGAAATGGCCAATTAAGGTAGTTTTTATTATTCAGATAATTCAGGTTTAGTCTAATAAAGACTTTATTTGGTATGATCAATCATAAATGCTTGCTTATAGTGGTTAAGTTCTCTGTGAAGATTTAGTTTTAATTTTAATTCAAATTCCACACCTGGTTTTCTAACTTTGTCAGAAGGAGGACCTGGAGAACATAGTGAACACAGTCTGGGGCCTTTTGCTCTTCTTAGTTGTTGGTTCATATGTTCATTTTGTTGTGTTTGGAGACCAAGGTGACTGTGAACCGCATTGGTCTTGGTGATTTCTAGAAATTTCAGGAGATCTGACCAATCCAGTTGTTCTGCTTCCAAAGATTTACTTCCTAGCTGATCAATTGGATACTGAAATTCTCACAAATAAGCAAAAAGAACACATTCTTAATCTGTGGTTCAGAAAGTATGTGAGCTCTGCCAGTCTTGGTGGAGGCAAATGATGCAGGTCTGGAAATCATGCAAAACTTCTAAGTTTGCCTCAGTGTACTCTGGACCCCTCATTTGAATCTCATGTGCTGGAATTTGCCTGTGTGAAAAGGATTCTTATATTTTAAGCTACCCCATGAACTGTTTCTTACTTATGAAATATTTTCCACATTGCTTATTTAATGAAGGTGGGAAGAGGAAATATTTTCCTAGGAAGGTACTAAATTATTTCCTTACAAGTCCAAGCATAATTTTGAGAGTTTTATAAGAGTTATTTTCACATTTGGCTGGTCATAAATCTGAGTAAGATAAAAACACATAACAAATGAGTAATTTCTCCTAACATGTCAACTCCATCACATTGCTTAATTTATATACTAACACTCTCTATATGCTATATATATAGTATGTTAAGATAAATTGACTAGAAGGATAACTAGTTCCAATACAAGTATGCAGGATGAGATGTCTGGAGACCAGTAGAAGGGACTTTAACTGCTTTCTTCTTATGTGTGCAACAGGGTTCCAGACAAGCTAGAGATGCTGCTGCTTCAGTCTTCAGTACACTGGCCAATACTGTTTCATGCGGTCCCCTACTGCAAGTAAAACAACATATTTTCTTCCTAGTACTGATTGATTAGTTGGGTGCTAGGACTCGCTCAAGAAATTAGAAACAAATAATAAGATGAACTCTCTTAGAAAGTTAAATTATGAAATTAGCATGTTAGCCAGAGTACAATTAACCAAACACTTTGAGTAATAGATATGGATATATCTCCTAAAGCTAGTAAGTTAATTTAGCAAGTTCATAGGACATAAAGTCAATATTTAAAAATAAATTACATTTCTAAATACTGACAATGGCTAATTGTACCTCTTCTGAGTTGGTAGACTTACCCAGGATGCTCACTCAGCCCTTGGAGTTCTTCCCAAGTATGATCTGAGCAGCAGGAGGACTAAATGCTTCCTGAAACTGTGTTCTTAAGCTGACTTTCCGAGTGGTGTGTTCTTGAGCCACTGGTCCTTGATCCATGGTTACCTAAGCCAAGTGGCAGAATGGAGAAGGTGATTGTATACAAGGGATGTCACTACACAAACCAGTAGAACTGTCTTATTGAGTGTGGCTTTACTTTTTTTTGTGTGTGTGTGAAATATGCCTGGGGAGAGTATTCTCATTTTCATATTCCTTTAATTTTTAATTTTTTAATTTTGGTATCATTAATCTACAATTACAAGAGGAACATTATGTTTACTAGACTCCCCCCATCACCAAGTCCCCCCCACCCCATTGCAGTCACTGTCCATCAGCATATTAAGATGCTGTAGATCATATTCCTTTAATTTTATTTGTGCTTCTGAGTTATAAAATCTCACGTGTCACTCGGAGCATGGTTTTGTCCTTACCTCCTTTGTGGAGGTAGAACCTCTGTCAAAGAAGAGCTTATATCCGATTGGATGGAGAGGGAAGTTCCTTTGGGAGGGAAATTTTTTCCCTTAAAATTGTTGCAATGTTATATGGGACTATTTTATTTAAATATATGTATGTATATACTGGTAAATTTATGTGTCAGTGCTGACATAGTCTCAAGGATCTAAATATATATATATATATGTATATTAATGCCCTGGTCACATGGATTCAATACTTGCAAATTTGCCATAGAGAAATAGAAAACCTCTGGTCTGTTGTGTCTTCCAATAGCTTTTTGCCCAAACCATGGAATACAATAGGCACGTCAGAGGAAAGTTCATCCCCTGGTTGGTGAGCATGGAGAATACCAGGGATCTCATCTAGTCCTGGCCTGGGTTTGAATGTAGAAAGTAACAAGACAATGGTTCCTTTCTGTAGCTTTTAATTACAATGTGTGAGCTGAATGTTCAAGAACATTCTTGGGATGAACATTGCAGGTCACATTAACTGTGGTCTATTTTGTACTTGATTAATAACAAGTATGTCATACAGAGGCTTTTCAAAGACCCTTCACATGTATTTACTTCACCAACACATTCAGTTTCATTTTACCCTCACAATGATTTTGTAAGGCAGGTGGAGATCTGTTTTTTGAAACAGTGAAGGAAGCCTGGATTGAGAATCAGATCTAGATTCTAGTAACTACTTTTATGGCCTCAAGGTCCTCATGTTCAAAATGAGATGCCTCTGAGACTCTGATTATTTCCACTCTACATAAAGATAAGCTCATAAAACACAGGAGGTTAAGTTCTTTCTTCACAGTCACACTTCTCCTTGGAGTGAGGGCTGGCTCTAAGTTCATAACATTCACCTCTATAACTTAGGGACAACATGCTGGGAATGTCAGATACAAGTAAAGTTTGGAAATGGATATTAGTAATAATCAACATGTAATGGATGAGACTGGCCCTCCAGTGTGATCTTTTAAGTATCAAGTCTTCACGGAGAAGTACAGACCTGGAAACCAATTTCTTCAGTTAAGCCTGATCAAGAGTTAAATTATTTGTAGGATTTCTCAAGGTTTTAAACATAGTCTAAGGGAGAGGAAGCTATGGCCATTGAGCCCTTGTGGGAGATAATTTCCTAGAATGAGTTGACTGCATAATGCTAGAATTACTGAATGACCCTCTTTATTAGGAATATTTAATTCCCTTGCTTTTTTCCCTTTGTTTGCCATATATCCTGCTGATACCAACTTGGCTTGCAATCTAGATTTATTTTATTCAGTCAGCAAACATATTCTGAGTCTTTTAAGTGCTAGGTCTATACATTCTGAAATGAGAAATGTGGCTTGTCCATGTCCCTGGGGTACATGGTCTCCTTGGGGTGAAGAAGGGGAAGAGAAACCAAGTATGAAAAGGTTATTTTAGAATGGGATACCTACTACAGCAGATATGACCAGATTGTAAGGGGAGAAACTAACTCATCTGGGTCCAAATTTAAGTGGGGGAGAGGAAAGAATGAGAAAACTTCTAGTGGGAAGTGACACTTAATCCAAGTCTTGCCATATGAGGAGAGAACTCTCTACATTGGGTTAGCCATTTCTAAGGCATTGAGGTATAAAAATGCATGGCTTATTGAGGAAATAATTTTTTGATTGGAGTAGATTTTGTGTGATTAGAGCTTGAGTTCTGGGGACTTATGGATATGCCCGGGAGGAAGAAGAGATAAAAAGGGAGTCAAGCTGACATCAGTTGTCAGCTTGATGTCAACTGAGTACTAGGCCAAGGCTTTTCTGCACAGGATGATGAGCCAGTGGAAGGAGAAGAGTTTGCTTAGTAGGGGAATTCTAATACTCTTGAAAGTTATAGAGGAGAGTATTTTGGTTTTTGGTGTAGTCTTTCTTTTGAGCCAGTAGACCCATAGAATTTCAGGTTCACTGGAAACTACCTGATTCATCAGTACAAACTGGCAAAGTGCTATTCTAGTTTACCATTCAGTCTCTTTTAAGTCTTACTAGTTTCAGTCTCTATTGGGGTTTGATCAGTTCTGGGTAATTCCAGAAAACTGTATTTTCTGTATATGCACAATGGAATACTATTATTTGGATACCTTTGTGATGTTTCCTATGTGTCCTTAAACAGCTTATCTCTAGCTCTCAGTTGGCAGCAGGTTGATATTAAGACTCCAGATTCTCTTAGTCATAGCCAATTGCTTATGTCATTGGGTCATGCTACCTCTAATTTCAAAAGTCCAGATAAATTAGATTTCACTCTCTTCTTCCTAAGAATCAAATACTTTAGATGCATGGTGATCATGGGCATTAGGGCATTGTTGTTGTTTGTGGCCTGGTCTTTAAACCTCTGTAAATCAGAATGGGTTTCATTAATTTTTGTATTCCTCCATCATGCCTAGACTGGTCTTGTGCATGTAATAGGAGCTAAAACATTCTTCACTGAATGATGATTTGACAATCGTATTTCTCCCATAATTGTTTGGTTGCAACTGGCATCTGTCTCTTGCTGTTTTGTGTTATCTATTAATGTGAAATTGATTTAAATCAATCCAACTTTATTGGAGAATTTCCATATGAAGAAGCTTATTATATCAGAGCTATGAAAGGCTAAAATGTTTTGGAGAACAGAATTCAGGGCAGTGAGTCACTGCTGCAGATAAATGCATGAGGTTTATAACCACAGTCAGAGGCTGGGATCCTTTGTAATCACAGGGCATGTTACTTGTTTCATTAGACTCTTCTAACCTACAGACATTGTTTTCCTCTCAAGCAGCATAATTTTTATTTGATTTTAATATATCAAAACTCAAGATGTCTAGATCACAAATGAGTGTGTTGTTGGGCAGGCCAATCTGGGGAGATCTCCCTGCCTGCTAGATGAGACCTCAATGCTTGGGAGGGTTCTTGACTCTGATACAGAAAGAATTCATGAGCATGTTGAACAGGTACAAGCAAAATAGTAGTTTAATATAGCAAAGTGCACATTCAAGGAGGGAGTGCTGGTGTGCTCCAGAGGTGAGCAGTGCAGTGGGGTTCAGGTTGCGTGGTTTTACAGCTGGAGTCTAAGCAGGGATGGAATATTCATCAGGTTACATGGGGTTTTCTCAGGATAGGGGGGATTTCTGGGAAATAGGGTGACACCCTCTTTTTGTCCTTAGATGGTCTTCCTCAAAACTATCATGGTGCCAAGGGGTGTGATATTTAGTATGCTAAAGAGCATGATATAATGTACTTTGAGGTGAAGTCAGGGTCAACTCCTCCATGTTGGAACCAATCAGTTTTGGCAGGTCTGGTATCTATACCCTCACTCCCCACATCCCATGAGAACAGTTTACATGGAATGTTTAGAATATAAACATGCATCTAACTGAATATAAACACCAGCCAAAGTCCCCAAACCCCTCCCTGCTCACGTCTGGCTATCCACCTACTATAACTAGTGAGTTTATATTTTCCCCAAATGTGTGATTTCGTGGTGATGGTTATGAAATAGAGCAATGTTCTGATAGTATTGTGGGGGGAAAAGTTATTAACTTTAGGGTTCTAATAGCATACCTAGATTGGAAAACGACTTTATCTCTTGGGAAGGTAATCTCCCCGCCTATGCCTCTTGTCTTTGTCAGCACTCTTGGTGTCCCACTAGCTGCTAAAAGGCAGCAATAAATAATGCTTACATCACAGGGCTTACATTTTATATTAAGAAAACCATATAGTAATAAATGCTAATTATTTTAAATTATGCTGTAACTCCTTGGGGGGGAAATATGTTCCCAGCCTGGGAAAAATTACCTTTGAAGCCGAAATCAAAGGGAGAAATAAAGTGGGAGAAATTTGTTTATTTCTTACAAGCAGTCATCCACTTCTGCTGGCTGTGTCTCTCGTGTCCTGGCTGCAGAAAGGGACCGCACCCAACCTCTCCAGTCCAGATGTGCCCTTGCTCTCCCCACCCTGTAATCACCTATCGATATGGAGATGGACTACTTCTCTCCACCCCTTGGAAACACCTATTGATACGGAGATGCACTAAGGCCAGGCAAGAGATTCTGGAAATGCTCTAATTTTACCCACAAATACTCAAGAGAAAGAAAACTTCCAGAGAATATAATTTCAATGTGACGAGCTGATGAATAAAAGGAACATTTTACATAATTTTAACTTTTCTTACCTTATGGCAATAATATATTATGGTGCTTGTCTGGGAAATATGACATAATTTTTATTTTATTGCATGCATATATTGAGTGTGAAACTTCCCTTTATTTTTAATGGTTTTTGAAGCATGATTCAGGAATCTTTAAAAAAGTGTTTTATAACCTGGTTTTTCTCACCCTTTTTAATCAATTGAAATAAAAAAAATCTGAACTTGAACTAAGATTTCTTCATCTCATCTTTACCTCTTTTGCCTCTAGAGATTTAGTTGGCTTATAAAGAGTAAAATTTGCTTAAGCTCTTTATTTCTGAACTCTTTCCTTTACAATTCAATATGTGTGTGTTCTTGGGGCAAGGGCTTTTGGGGGTGTGGGCAGGAAGGAGAGGAAGTGGAGAAAAGCACTTAAAAATGCCTCTTACCCTTTTAAAGAAACATCTCCAAACTCTTTGTTTATTCTTATGGTAAGTGGTTTTACAAAGTGCTGGGTAGGATAATTTCCCTGAAATTTTCCCTGGATTTTAATGACCTGAGGAATTATTTAAAATTTCTTCCAGAACACTAAATGGAAGGGCGTGTGGTCTAGTGTGGAGTTTCCCAATAGTTTTTCTGGACAGGTCACACCTCTAGACTCGGCAGGCCACCCCAGAGAAGACGGCCTTCTTTCTTCTCATTGAAGAGCCAGATAGCTCTTTTTTCCCCCACTGTTCCCTTTTGAGGAAATTATTGATTGTATTTGTGATGCCGGGGTTCTTGTTCACGAAGCTGAAGAATGAGCTTCACAAACAGTCAAGGTAGGAGAGCAAGGTACAGGCTTTTATTTAGAGATAAAGTGAAAGGACAGAGCTCCCGGCTCATGCTAGGAGGGGACAAGAGAGCCCATAGTGGTGTGTTGTCTAGGGGGTTTTATAGGCAGTTGAGGATTTTTCGAGAACATGAAAAAATCTTAGGGGTGTGGACTTGCATCACCTGCCCTGTCCTCAAGGTGGGCTGGGTCACAGTCTGATTGCCAGGGCTGACAGGGGAGTCACGGATTATGCTGATACCCTTGCAGAACACTCAAGCATTCCAGGCCAAGTTGCTCTTGGCCTTTTGACCTTTAACTGATCTTACTGAAGATGTCTATATTCTTAGGTATCTTTCCCTAGAGAATTAGTGTGACCTTGACTTTGCATAATGCTTAACAGAGTTTCAATGGGGACTTCTTTGCCCATTGTTACATTGCTCTGACTGTAAATATTCCACCCTGCTTTTCCCGGAGGCCCTCACCCTACTCTGACTACACCCACCGTCCCTGTCTCATTTGGTGCCCGCTCACTTTTTGTCTCTGCTGCACTCCATGTCTTCTTTGCTTCTGCCCTCATTTCCTCAGTCAGGTGCAGCCCTTGGACAGGTGTTCCTAACAAGGTTATGTGTTGGGGAGGAAGAAATTTCCTCTCTCCCTTGAGGTTCTTCTAGCTGGTTGAAAAATCAAATAGATGTGAGACATATTAAGAGCAGAAGAAAACCCAAGTTTAATTATGGGGAAGCCTTAGATATGGGTTCCAAAAATAGTCAGGGAGAATGAGGTATATATGTCATCTGAACCAAGGAGAAGGGTGTAGAGAAATGATTTACACAAATATGAAAGAATAAATGTTGTGTAAACAAAATACTTGATGGGCCACAAAGGAACATTGGAGCCCAGAGAGATAATTTAACAGAGTTTGTCGCATTCCTTTCCACCTATCTCCCCTGGTTTACATTTATAATATAGTTTTCTATGGTGATGCCTGTCCTCCTAGAGCAGTTCCTCCAACCTCTTCCTTATATAGGAAAGAAAGTAAAAGTATCTTCCTGAGTCTTTTGGGCCTTGATGGTTTTCTGCTCAAAATAATCTTCATACCAAAATGGCACATCTTGGAGCCACCTGCCTTTGGTTCCCACAGTGGCAAGCTCTCTCCATAATGCCGACTCCCAGTCCTGCCCACCCCGAACTTCCTCACCCTCTTTACAGTCTGTCTTCTTTTTGTCTCAGGTGCTATTTAAATTTCAAAGAATTTTTCAGTGTGAATCATGTCTCTTCTCTTAGACACACTTGCCTTTCAATTAAAGGTATGTTTCTGATACATTCTTGTGATGTAAGGAAATCAGTGGTGTTTACCTTGGATTCTATAGGGTCTGAACTTATTAAAAGTGTGACTTGTATCACTCCAGATAAGCCACACTTACTGCACAGCTCTTTTCCAGTCCTGTCCCAACCTCCTTCTCTTCCCACCAGTAATTCTATGTCTTTCCCCAGACGTGGTTGCAGTAACCTCCTTTTTTTATCTTTCTTGTTAGAAATCTGCAAAATAAGGTTGAAGGGGATGAGGCATTATAGGGTGGAGAACAGTATAGCTAATCGAAGCCTACTAAGGATGCCAGTCCCTCACTCTAGTGATTCCATGATGATCAGTTTCCCTGTTTGTCACATGGGCTTAGGTAAACAGATGCCTATGCCATTTTGCTGTTTCATGGTTCAGTAGTTTAAGACATTTCCAAAAAGTGGATTTATTTTAAAAGGAATGGGTTAAAATTATGGGCTTAAACTACTAATTAATTTAGAAAATGTAGGCATTCAACATTCATTCATCCCACAAATATGTACTGACTACCTCCTATGTGCCAGACACATTTAGTATATAAATAAAGTAGGCAGCTGTTCACATAGGATTAAATTTACCAAGATGTTGCTTCCCAACTTCCCTCTTGAGAGTTACTTCTCACTGCTAGAAAGTTGATGGCATCCTTAAATTAGTCATTATTAGTGTCTGTCATTTGGTTGCTCTTCAGGAATATATTGCATTAGTGTATGCTGTTTTGAATGTGTTGTGTTTTGAATTCACAAGGGAAAATTTCCCCAGATTTCAGTGAAGTCTTTGGCATAGCATTAATACTAAACCTCTTGGCTTCCCTTGCATGTCTCTATATCCAATCACACCACCTGTTCATCAAAACTCTGTCTAGATTCTTACTCTACATATTCCCTGTTAAGATGAAAATAAGTTCTATGCATTACTCAAAACTTGTCCACATGCATGAGAATTGATGATTGACTTTCTGTGTATTGCTAATTGTGACTTAATACAAGATCTTCCAGATAATTCTGATTAACTTCATGGATGGCAAGTTGGATCCCTGTACTTTCTTTATGATGACAGCAGTTAGAATTTATTGAAGTCAGCTGAGCTGGGTCTTCTTATGTGCAGTATTTCATTTAATACTATGCCAATCCTAGGAGGATGGTTCCATTTATTTTTCCCTATTTTGCATTTTAAAAGACGGAAACTTAGACTAACTAATAATGATAAATCAAATCTAGTAGACTTATTTGAGAGTGTTACAAAAATCAAATTCTTCTTTGGTGTCTGAGACATAAGTGTACAGTAAGAGAATTTTTTCTGGGTATATTTTAAGAAGAAAAAAAGAAAAGAAAACACTTTGAGGATTGTAAAAGCCTCCCACATCTTCAGAGGGCAGGGATTAGACCTTAGTAAAAAAATGTAGGTATTATTAAATCTGTATATATCTGCATATGAAGCAGCCCCTAGTATTAGACCATTTTTCTCTAATGAGAAAATACTAAAAGCAGTTTTGTGGCAATTTGAATACATAAAGATTTTTAGGGATAGGTAAAATAGGTAATTTGTGCCTATAATATGATGTGATTGGTTAATTAGTTATGTATACATATTTGAGATAAAATAATATATTGATTTCAGAATCAATATATTTATATGAAATAATATGCAAAATAATATATTGATTCAGAACTACTCCTTTTTCCACCCTTATATTTCTTGAGACAATTTCACTTAAGTGTCTCACATTTCTTCAACATTAGTGTCCTTCTTATTACTAGAACTTTTTAATGACTGATCAAATTTTCCAAAGAACATCATCTTTACCTTTGCCTATTTGAGTTACATTGCTTGATTTTGTGTTTGATGCTGAGACACTGGGAATTTTATTCTTTTTGTAATTTTGTGTTATAATCATTTACTATATTTTCAAAAGGCCTGCTTATAATATTAAATCTGTATTAAATTTCTTTGCCTCCTATCTCATCTTAAAAAATCAGTTCTTTTGGATGAACTGTATAAACATCATCTGATGTAATTTCAGTCAATGTTACTTTGTTGTTCAAACTAAAACCACTGGGAAAGGGCTCTGTAATATGAGGACTATGTAAGGACTTCAGTATACAGTGATTCTCTTATTTCTGAAGATTGGTTTCAGAGGAAAAATGCAAGCTTGGTTTATATTCATGTTCATATTAAAGTTCCAGAATTGTCACTTCTGAAGCTTAACTGTAATGACTTACAGAGGTAAAATGATGTGGAAACTTTACATCAGGTCCAAAGAATCCTATGTCTATGTCTATGTCTATATGATCCAATCTTTTATTTTAAGCTCTTTGCTTACAGTGAAGACACCAAGGCCAAAGATAAGATGGTAACAAAGTTCCTTGGGTAAGAAGAGTGGATGAAATAGATACATGGAGGGTCAAACCTGAATGAAAATATGTTATCAAAAAGGAAGCACAGAAGTTGTCCTTCCTAATTCTGCTTGAAAATCATGTGAATAGATATGGCTGTTCATGAGTCCACCACACACCAGCTTCCTCATGCTTCTGTGTTCTCATCTTCTGTAAAAAACAAAGGGAGGTCGCATAACGTATACCTTTATCAGGTCAACAAGAGAGCTGACCTCGGTTCATGAAGAGCAAACTCCACATGGCATCATCTGGGAGACTGCTGGAGGGATGGCCAAGCCAAACAGGCTCTCTTCTTTGGTGAATTTCATGCAGTTCCACATTTGACAAACACGTTTAAGAGCTGCATATGGCCTCGCACTTTGCTAGGCATTGGATGGTGGTGGTGGTGGGTATGGTTTGACATAAAGAAAACTAAAAATCCTTTCCCATATTTCAAGGAGCTTATGGTCTAGAAGGGCGACAAGCCTCAAGATGTAAGACATAAGAGGAGTTTCTAATTCCTGCTCTCCAGAAGGATAATTAGGCTTAAGGCTTAAAGTAGAGACACTTCAATGAGGGAAGACAGAGCAGGTTGCTACTCTGGTAAAGAGGTAGGATGACAGAAGGTGGTACATGGGTAGTTCCAGAATCAAGAAAAGAAGTGGAATAAGCCTTTTTTAAAAAAAATCCAAACTATTGAAAAGGAAAGCAATCAGACTTCTGAGGTGAGCTTTGGGATTGGAAAGAAAGATGTGGTTATGGATCTGGAAGAGACGGACTTATGCACCCGTCTGGGCATGGGGCCTGTTGGGCAGTGGGGACTTGGGAAGGGTCTGGCTGAGTATGTGCCTGGCAGGTCTGGGCAGCCTGGGTGGAGTGTGGTGCTAAGGGGGTAGCACTGCTTAGCAATTTCCCCCTCTTTCCAGGGGCCATGCCAACCGATGGTGCTTTTTGCATGCTTTGGATTGAATGTTAGATAAGCCTCTTCTTGGGCTTATTTAAGCCTCCTAGGGTTTTCAGATGATACCTCTATATTTTTCAACATTTAAGCCAGATACCAATTGTCTGTGTGAAGACACACTGCTTCTCAAATAAACCAAGATTCCAAATGTATGTGTAATATTTGACCATATGTGAATATTCCAGTAAACTCTTGGGGACTTATGTTCCAGTGTCAGCACTAAACAACAGGAAGACTGTAAATTCCATCAGCTAACCAGAAGACTCACATGTGCCTCATAGTTATAAATATCCAATAGATGTAATGCATTCTAAATTTGACTTTTTAGTATGATAGAGTTGTTGCATGCTCTCTCCATGGTGGCAGTGACAGCTTGCAAAAATACAAATTGATCGGACTGCCTCAGGTTATTACTGTCATTATTGATCATAGCATTTGGTTATTGTGGAGAAAATTGCAAGTAAGAAACATTTCTCAAGATGTATCCTGAAAGAAAAGAAGAGAAGAATGTGCAAGTGGTAGGCAACAGATATGTTAAAATACATGAAAGGTTGAACCACTTATACTAACTAGGTGAGGAAAATTCCCCTAGGGCTGGATGGGATGGGATTAAATGCTGAAGCCTCAAGCAAAATATTTCAAAGGACACTAGATAGAGTCTAGAATTTTGAGAAATGTCTCCAACCCTTCCCCACTCCCATCAGCCTCCAGAGATGTCTCCTAATCATTGAAAAACAAATACACAACACAAAACCAAAAATGATTTACTACATGCAAAGCTTTGTTTTGGACCTGGTTAGAGTTAAGAAGGTAAATTAGACAGGCCTCTGTCCTCAAGTCACTGATGGTTTAGTGTAAGTAATCTCTATCATCATCAAAGTGCCTGACAATGCAAATCAGGAAGCAGGAGTAGGAGGCAGCATTTCTTTGGAATGGTGCCATACTGGGACAGAGGCTGAGATGCTCAGCTTATCTCTGAGCTGGCTAAATGATTTGGTGAAAAGGGAATTTACTCTATTGAACTGCACTCTCTTCTAGCAAGTATCAGTAATCTTATTGTTAGAGCCAACATCATTTTTTCTTGTTTTGCTTTCAAAACAACTAATGAGGAAGATTCTCATTCCTCTATTACAGTGGAGGGAACCGAGGTTTAGAAAATAAAATGACTTGCCAAGGTCATATAATTGTAGGGTCACAAATTTCTTGATTACCACAGAAAATTGCACTTTCATTCTACAGAGGTTCGGTGTACTAACCATTTTCTAATGGAGGCGTACCTGTGTCACAGATGTATTGCTCTTCATCTCTGCTGAAGCAAGCCCCATCCGTCCTGTAAGAACTGTGGGACTGGCTCAATTCCCATCATAAGCTCTTCCTGGCACCCAGTCAGCTTGTCCCACAGAGCACCTGGAATGCATATGCCTGCCTCATTTATTTGGCAATTGATCATGAACTGCCCTGAATAACTACCACTTATCATACAATATTGTCTAACTTTGCTTTATCTTTCCATCCAGATTATAAAATCCTTCATGTTGGTGGCTTTGTCTTCGGGATTAAAAGTAAGTCTTCTGTAGCATCCACTGCTGTGCACATTGTAATCAATTCTTCTGTGTTTATTTGAATGAAAGTTGTGTTGGCTATCTATTGCTGCTTAACGCACATGTATTATCTTACAATTTCTGTGGGTCACGAGTTGGGCATGTCTTAACTAGATCCTCCGCAAAATTGCAATTAAAGTGGCAGCTAGGGCTTAGCTCCCATCTGGAGGCTCAAGTGGTGATGGATCTGCTTCCAAGCTGATTCAGATTGCTGACAGAAGTCATTTCCATATGGAGAGCCCTCATGTGAAGCTGAGGGCTCTAGCTTCTTGTTGGCTGTCACACAGAAGGCTGCACTCATCTCCTTGAGGCTATCCCCAGCTCCAGGCACATGCTTCTCTCCCATATGCTTTCTTCCGAAATTGCAGTTTTCCTCTTTAAAGCCAGCAGCTGAGTGTCTGCAGAATGAGTCTGTTAGTGAGATGGAGTCCATCATAGTATGACATAATCATGAAAGTGACATCCCGTCATCTTTGTCATAGTCTACCGGTTATCCACAAGTCACACATCCTGCCTACTCTCAAGGGAGTGAAATTATACAAGGGCTTAAACAACAAGAGGGGATCAAGAGAGGACCACCTTAGAGTCTATCCACCACAAAAGAGAAAGAAACAGGAAATGCACACATATCTGAAACTATCAAATTCATTCAGCAAATCAATAGTGGTACTTGAAACAGAATTCAGAAACCTAGTTCTGAGCTTCTTGTTCTAAGTGCTAAATGATCTCCATAAATAGTAAGAAAGCCTCGGCTATGCAGCAAGTTATGGCTGGTGGAGATAGAGCCCAGGGATGTATCAACTAGGTGTGCGTGTTGAGATAACTTGCTGTGAAAAGTCAATGTCCAAAGTAAGTTGGTCAGCTCAAACTTGACTCTTCCTGGACCTGAGATACAAGGCCATCTACTGGGAGTGGGTGGCAAAGACCTGGGTATTTTATGGTCTGGGTTCGTTCAGTGTCTCAGAGAAATAAATTTGAAAGGTCTGGGTAGTTTGTCAAAACCTCAGCCTGGCAGGGCAGGGATATAGCCTAGTGAGAGATTCAGTTGGTAGCAGGAAGCTGAGACGGGTCCACAACTATGAAGAATGGATCAACATGAGGTGGGGTTGAGGCCAGATTGTGACTCAGTGGGCCCATCCCTGTCTCACTCGCGTTTGGCTGCCTGTATGGGCAGAGAGAAGGCTTTTAATAGACTCCCTGTGAAAGGCCCTACTGAAGAAAGGGACTGACAGTTATCTCAAGAAATCTAGGCTCTGATTCCATATTGATGCATTTGTGGGAAGCAATACACATTTACATTTTGTTTTCCCCTGGATGTAAGGCACATCTCCTTTACTATTTTTAATAACATTTCTCTTTTCTCTTCTTCTTCTATTCTTTAAACACATTAGTTTTCATTAAAATCCTTAGATTTCTATCCACTTTTTCTTTTTTTCACCAAAACCTAATGATAAAGATATAATCCTTTCAAGTGAATAAATGGGATCAGACACACTTTTCTGCATATTACTTATTTATTATACAACTTCCTATGTCTTTTAAAATAACACATGTTTTATGGGTTCTGTTTCCCATGACTCATTTTTGGAGCTGATCCGAGAAGGAGTTATTCTCCAGACATGGCACCATTGACCCTCATTCAAATTACATTTTTTATTTATTTTTAAAAAGATATTTCATTCACAGAGTCCCCACTGAGCTGTTTATTGTGGAAAATTAGGGTCCGTAAATCATCCCCCTCAGAAAACCATAAATTTTATACAATTGAAACATTCCATGGACTGAGCTTGGCACTTTCATGAAATCACTCCTTGGCTTCCCATGATTTATGAGCTTTCCCCTATTCTCCCTTCTGCTCCATCATCACCTTGCCCTCCCAGCAAGAGTGGGGGTGGTACCATGCCTTTAAATTGCTCACTGGGGTTTATTGAGTATGATTTGTGTGCAAATTTATATGAACCCTCAATATTTCAACTTATCCCAAATTATGAACAATAAAACCTTTCATTTTCTTCTGGCAGGCAGAAGGGACATGAGCTGATTACCTGGGAGGTAGTTCGGCATGATCACTGGGGAAGAACAGAGTCCCTGGAGCTGAAAAGCGTGGGTTAGAGCTATGGATCTGCCAGTGGTTTCCTGTGATACCCAGGCCTCAGTTTCCCACCCGCAGGTGCAGATGGGTAATCTTTGAAGTTCCTTTTAGCCCTCACACATTCTACTCTTTGGAGATGCTTCTTGGAGTGCAACTTCTTTTAAAGTGTAGTTAGGAAAACCAAGATAATCTGAAAGGTTTGATGTGCTATTTTGGGTATGGGTGGTTAAATCTCATTTTTTAGAGGAAAGGAGAGAAAGCATGATAGTAATAGAGAACAAGGCTCTCCTGATTCTCGTCTGCCACTTTTGCACTGGATTTTGAGGGCTTGGAAACCAGGGGTTGCATCTTACCTGACTTGGAAAGCCTTTCTCCTAATATATGGAACCTGGTATGTGGGTTTCTGATACAAGCATTGAATGAACACAGAGAATCATAGGTATGTTACCCCCATTAACTCAAGTGCCCAGAATAGTGCCAGACATGCAGTAGTTGCTTGATACATACTTGTTGTATTTCCAGTAAGTGGGCTACTTGCCATTATTAGGACGTTGGAATTTCCCTATGTCCGTTTCTTATCCAGTTGACATCTTTATTGTTGTATCTAGTGTTTTTCCTCCTGGGAACTCCAGATGGGTCTTCTAAGAAACTGCTAGCTTTATGGCATCACGAGTACTTACAGTCTTGGAAAGAGTTTTGCTGTTACAGAAACAGGTCAGAATTAGAAGATAGGAGGGGTATGGCGAAGTGGCCGAGTCTGAGCTCTGGAGTGAGACCTGTGCTTTTAAGATGTATACCTAAAAGCACTTTCACCTTGGGTAAAATATTCCCCTTCATCTCCCCACTTAGCTCCACTCTCTTGATCTGTAGAATGGGGGTGGGGGTCATAACTGTACGTATTTCTCAGGGTAGAAGTGTGGATTCAAAGAGGTCATCCACACCAAGTTCTTCACCCTGTCCTGACATATTTACTATATTCAGTAACAGTTATGACTTATTTTTAATTATTATTAGTTATGTTGGTACATCAGTAATTGCTACAGTGTTTACTTTTGTGCTAAAATTCAGATTCTGTAGTGGCAATGTAACTATAGTCCTATGTAAAATTTATTGTAATTTAAATTAGCCATTTCTTTAGTTTTTCAGGGTATTTTTTGAGTTCCTTGCATTAAAAGAACCATTAAAAAGACTCTTTTCTTTTAAAAGAACCTCACTAGTTTGGATGGAGAGTGTCACTTGGATCTCTTGTTATTCTGAAATAATAGTTTTTGTGATTCCAGGCTTTTTGGAAAAAATGAGACTAAGGTGCTGTATAAGAAGCGCCTGCTACTTTTTTTCCACACCATGGAAAATTTCCTTTCCAGCAGCTGTCAGTTGACTTTGCTTACGTGCAACTATAACACACTACTGTTTAATGAAGACTATCTTCAGAGGCAGCATGTAAAGCAGTCTGAAATATTCGAAAATCAAGGTGAAGTCCATTCTCTTTTCTTTGATCTGTTTACAGGAAACCCTGACAAATTGAACTAGAGTATGTGTCTTGGAACTCTTTACCCCCTAAATACTAAAAAATTTAAATAAGCGATGGAATTGGTGGTGCCAGAGGATCTAAAATGATGGCCACCCAGCCCTTGCTGATAAAATACGGCTTGCTTAATGACATTTCGGTCCTAAATCACCACGTCAGGTTAGTCTGCGGCTGAGGGGTTGCACAAAAACATTCCTTCAGGACCATTTAAAAAGGCTGAATAAGCAAAGGATCTTGTGTGACAGCGCTGTGAATATCAAAAGGGCGGTTCAGGTACACATATTATTGCCCGTGGCTCCAGGCCCAATAGCCTTTTCTTCATAGAGAGAGATTCCCTGGACAGAAAACAAATCTCTTTCCAAGTTAAAGAACTTTATCAGATTTATCTCTCATTGTCAGATCAGCATGCATGAACTAAATGAAGTCTGCAGCATGATTCAAATTAGAAGGAGAGCAATTTACAGAGCTCACTGGCTTCTCGTAAACCTTATTAATGTTTGGCATGGGGTGCCAAAGAGCCATAAAGAATCGTCCTGTTGAACATTTATATCTGCTTAGTCTCTTATTATATGTACTCAACACAGCTAAAATAGTGGCAGCCAGAGCATCTCGTGAGCAGGAAATGAGAAAGTTACACATGTTTTTGTCTCATAATCAAATATTCTTCCCTATCTTTTAAAAGTCCCCCACTGGGAGGCAAAGTACTGTTTTGCTGGTTTCATTTTTCCTTAAGCTGTTGCCTTTAATTTCCATTTTGTTTTAGATTTGTCACAGCCCTAAAATGGAATTAAGTTGCTTATTTATGCTCATGTCTTCTGTTATTTTGGATTTGGGGCATTTCTTAATTCCGTCATGGCTGTATAGTTGCTTGAATTCACATTCTCTTTTGAATTCTAGCTCCATGGTATCCTAATGATGTGAACACATGGATAGTACCAATTTATTTATTTATTAAACTCAAATTTTCTTATTTCTTTAAGCTTCTCAGTATATTTGAGCTAGTAAGACTAATAGGTGACATTTGTTGAGTATGTCCTATGTGGCAGGCACCTTACATTTTAATTTTATTTAATCATCATAACAACCTCATGAGGTAAGTACTATTATCACCTTCTGTTTAGAGATGAGATAAAAAAAAACAGTTGCCATGGGACACACTGCTACTAAAAATACAAGCTTCTCGGCCAGGAATTACATTCTAACAGCATGCTCTTATCCACTGCACTGCACCAACTCTATAACATTAATGTACAGTTCCTTGAACATGACACCTTTGGTTGAGTGAATGATAGAGATGATAGGAGGAGAATGGGAAGAAAGAAGGTTAAATGTAGAAAGAAGAACATGGAGTTTTACCAACAGTGGAACTAAGGGACTCTTAGTCACACAATTGGCTCTTGTTGAATTGAACTGAATTGAACTGAATTGCCTCTCAGGTGCCTTGTTAATAATGGACAGTGTTGTGTGTAGGCCATGCAGGCATTCCAAGAACTAGAAAAGGACAATCTTCCACTATAGATGATTAGATTTTGGGGGGATATTTTTTATTTGAAATAATTTAGACACTCAAAAAGGCTACAAGAAAAGTAGAAAGCACTCCCGTCTCTTCACCCAGACTTCCCCAGTTGTTAACATTTTACCTCATTTAAAAAAAATCATTTTCTCTCCATATAGATACTTAATATTTTATGAACCATTTGGGAATAAATTTCAGACACAATGGCTCTTTATCAAGTGTTTTGGTGTATATTTTCTAAGAAGAAGTAAATTCTCTTACAGAACTACATCATAATCTCCAGGAAATTAATACTGATTCATTGCTTATATCTAATTTATAGATTTTATTTATATTTCACCAATTGTCCTGATAAAAATATTCGGGGAGGTGGTGTTTAGGGACCAGTCTAGGATGACATGTTGCATTTAGTTATCATGTCTCTTTAGTCCCTTTTAGTCCGGAACAGTTTCAATCTTTGTCTTTTTTGCATTTTGATGATTTTTAAAAGAGTATCAGTCAGCTACAAACTATATTTCAGTGTTGAGCCTGTCTGCTGTTTCCTCATGACTGGTTTGAAGTATGCACTTTGTGCAGGAATAACACTGAAGCAATGTTGTGTTCTTCTCAGTGCATCACATCAGGAGGCACATGATGCTAACTTGTTTCATTACTGCTAATATTAACAGGTATCTCTACTGCAAAGATATAATATTTCAACAGATTAAAGTTAAAATTTGATTTAGATGCCATTTTTCTGGGAATTTGGGTCAGAGCAGTCCATCACCCAAGCAGCTTTGAGTGTTCTGAAAAAGCTAGCTTGCTGATCTGTAAGTCTCAGGACCACTCTGTAGAAAGTGCTGATTCAGCTGGGATATTCCTTCTGGGAGAATTAACCTAGATCTCATCTCCATCACCAGAATTCCAAGTTGCGATTCTGTTTGTACTTAGGAAAGTATCTTGATAGGTGGTGAACCTTTAATGAGGTAAACAGAATATCAAAATATTTATGTGTCAAAGTAAAATATGAATTTTTAACAGATTCAGATTATGAGTGAGCAGAACCATTTCTAGTCCAAACCAGTTGCTTTTGGACTAGAAATGGAGGATGTGGTCAAACTAGGTCTGTGCTGTTGTTGGGCAAGGAGGTAGATGGTCTCATATCTAGTCTAGAGGCTCAGTTCCCTGCAGCAGGATTGGACCAAGTTGGAAGGGCTGGCAGCTGAAATGCATCCTTCCCCTGGAGTGGAGGAAGTTCAGTTTGGCAGAACATTATCTCCAACAATAGGCAGGAAGGGTTAGTGCTAATACATTTTCTCCCACCATGAGGCAATATGGGATGATGCTATTTGTAAACATTTGGTGATTGTGTTAAATGATGGAGGATCTGCCAGAAATCCACCAGTGTGTGTGTGTGTGTGTGTGTGTTCATGCATGTCATGGGGAAATGAGGGGTGTGTAAATGGGCGTGGCACAGATAGAGAAGAAAATCAGAAGAGGAAAGACAAGTGAGGACCCAGTCATAAAGGACATGGCCTTAAGCAGATGTACAGACTGGTACTCCAGCCCAGGGAAATCAGAAGATTATAGAATTGAAGTAGAAGACCAGGTCTGGGCTGGTACCAAGTGTGACTTGAAGGAGGCTCCTGCAAGTGGGGCTAGAGAACTAGGGAAACTTTTAGCTTACAGTCTGCAATGGTCCTAGAAATTGAGGAAGAGAATCAAAGAATTCTAGCTGGGATAGAAGCAGGGGACAGGGTCTATGGACCAGGATGACCAGCTTATGCTGCTAAAGAGCTGAGGCTCCTGATCAGCAATTACGTAATCAGTATGCGTGGTTTACTCTTCTCATCGAAGCTACACTCACTTGGTTTGCATCATTGTTTTAGGGGGATGCATTTCATGAAAATTTCTCTATTTCAAGGTTGTTCTTCAATCATGTATCATTTGTGCAATGGTGTTTGGGCTGAGAAATATATAGCATGATTTGGTCTGGGCTCCATGTCCTTCTAAGAAATAGCATAAGACTAAGAAATACAGTTTCCTTTCTATACCTCTGAGTTGGGTGAAAGTGGAAGGAGAGAATCACAATGCCCAATGAAATATGTATTGTTAAAGAACTGTGTCAGAATAGAATTATTTTTAGAAAATAATTGCTTTTAAAAATCATCACCCATTCTTACCCTCTATAATTCTGTTCTCTTTCAGCTTCCTTTATTTTAATCCTTTTCTTTTCCCATGACATTTCCTATTCGTTTAATTTAAGCAATGTTTCTAGAGATCATAGCAATGAGGTATTGTATAAACATATAATGGGACAAAATGGAAACCCTTCCTATGGAAACAGAAACCATAAAAACACACGTGTGTGTGTGCATTTGTGCATGTGTTTGTGTGTATAAAGCTGTTTTGGGGTCAAAACTTTACAGAGCTCGTGCATTGGGAAAATAAAGTGTTTCGCTGTGATCACATTGCTATTTGAGTCTATTGTTTTTGTCATCGTGATTTAACATTCATTGAATGTCTATAGTCCCCTGGACAGACCCTAGAATTAGATGTCAAACCTGCTTAGCAGATTTATGCTTGAAATTAGATAGCAAAGCCACAGAGTGGAGAAAGATAGTACTTCCAAAACAGAACTATTGAATAATGCATTCCCAGAAAAGGTAGGTAAGGAGAAAATGAATTTGACCCAGGCAGTTAGGAATGAAGCAAGTATGGGAAGACTTCAATGTCTAGCTGAAGGATGGTTTGTGCCATTTCCAAGAACCCTGGGTGGGACTTGCTGCATGATCCAATACTTCAGTCCTCTGCCACAGCTCAGACCCTATGGGGAGGAATCTTGATGAGACTTCCTGTCTTGGATAATAATAAAAAGCTGCCCTCTCTGTAGGCAGGTTTCAGGTGGAAGTCCTACTCTACCATTTGCATGACCGATGCAACAAATAATCAAGTCCTCAACCTTTGAGGGAAACCCTAAGGAGGATTTATTATTAAGGATATAAAGGTCATCCAAAAATAAAGATGTAATTTCTTAGAATAAGTTTTTTCCTCTCGTAACATATGTCTCAGATCATCTTTATTTTGCTATTTCAGATCCCCCCTACACTTTTTCATATTAAATGTCTTTTAATAACAAAAGTAAGCTGTGCATTCTTTATGGAAACTGCACAATATTAACTTTGCTAATTACATGGCTGCTCACTTTCCCAGGACCAGATCACCTCCCATTTGTTTCCCGCTAATATGGCTACCATGTGTTTTAGAGCAGGACAGAAATAATAAACTGCAGGTTTCCACAGTAGTCACGTGTTATCTCTGCAACTTAAATAGGGAATTTGCCATCTGAGTTCAGAGGTACATCATCCCAAAATAGAGTGGAGTGAGTTGGATTTTCGCTGTGACCTGCCTTTATAACCACTGGGGAATTTCAACTGGCATTTTGGGGCCAAAATGACCCAAGTTCAGATACCTGGTATAAAAACTTTCTGAATATATAAAATCTTCAGCAAGTAACTCACCTGACTCTTGGTTCTCTGTGTATAAATTGAGGATGAGTCCTAATTTTTAGTGTGGCTCTGAATTTTAAATGAGGTGATACAAGATGGGGCTTGGTATAGGGTAAGTTGCTAATGAATGGTGGTTCTTAGTTTCTTTCCCTTCTATTTCATGTTCTTCTATATTCCTGAGTAGCTGAGAAGGCATAAAAGATGGCATTCATATAAACCTTACTCTAAATCTGGAATAAAAAGCTCCAACTGGGCCATGTTCTGCAAGGAGATTTGCTGTGTTATGGGAGCTACTATTCCCAGCACTAACCCCGCCTCCCATCTCTCCTGGGTTAGTGAACTGTGCCACCACCTGCTTATTGGAGAACAGGGCTGTTTGTTCAGTGTTGCACGTCTCTGGATTCCAGAAGTGACCTTAAATTCAGTCAGTCAGCAGCCCCTTACGGATGTCTCCTAGGAATGGCAAGAGTGCTTCAGTCTCTCTAGATCTGTGAAGTGATTCCTCTGGTTATATCAGCTACTTAGGTTCTTGCATCTGCAAATTCCTGCTGTCTCTTCTTTATTTCAAGGGTTTTCTACTTGAATGCTATTTCACCTCAAACAGCCTGCTGCATTCTGACATAGTGGAGATACGGAGCTTCCCTCAACTAACAGCTTGGCTAGTTGCCAGCCAAGAGTTCCTCTAGGATATTTTGGCTGTGGGATAAATTACAGATAGCCTGGCCTTGCTATCTGTGATGATCATTTGTTGTAGTAATAATAACAATCACTGGGTACATAATTGGTTTCTCAAAATGTGAACTTTATTAATTATCTTGCATTCTGCTTGGCTGCTGGCAACTCCATCCAGACTCTATTTCTTGGCATTCTCTCATCTGTCATTTCTACCACAAATCCTCTACTAATCTTCAGCCATCTACTTTCTAATATTTCATTGTCTTTATTTCAGCCACTAGCTTTTACTGTGATTTTTTACTGAATTAGAGATTTAATGTCCTCAGTTGTGATGAAAAGAAATTCAGTGTCCTTGAATCAGCATCTTCTTCTCTCTGCTGTTTTTCTATGTCTGCTATAGCCCAGATAACCTATCACTAAGGTAGGTTGTGTGTTGATGGACTGTTGAATCAATTCAGTATACTCTATTGAACCTTGGGACTGAACTGGTCAGGCTACAGGCTGGTAACAGGACACAGAGGTGAAACCCCCTCCTTGCCCTTTAGGAACTCACATTCCAGTTGGGAAGCTACACATTTAAACAAACAGCCATGCTACAATGTGCTAAGTGCTATAATCAAAGTGCTATAAACTAAGTGCTACAAACAAAGTGACTTTTGGGGTGTAATGTGCTGGCTTCCATAAAGACTGGAGCAAGCTAGAGTGCTTTTACTTCTAGAGTAACCATCTGTTTGCCTGGGCAGTTCTAATAGGGCCTCTTTCACTGCTGGTATCTCCATTTGGATGATAAATTGCATGGTCTTCCTATTTAAAAATCAAGTACCAATATATGAGGCTAGTTTAATTTGAGGACAATGGTATTCCCATTTATCGAGAAGTTTTGGGTTGCTGGCTTCACATTAGTAGCTGAGGCATTGGAGTGGTTCCTGATCTGGTAATATCAGAGTGATACTTGTACTTTTTCAGAGTACATCAAATGTATGGTGCCACTCCTTTGCCCCAGCCCATTTGTGTTTTTTAGTAAATAGGTTCAAGAATAGTATGAGCTTTTAAAGGCATTTTTTCCTCACCCATTTGAGTTTTAAAGTAACTCCCTAAGGAGTTGATTAAATATCTTAAAAAAGGATCCAAACCCAGATTTTATTCTAAATCCTCCGTCCCACTCTGCCTTAGCATAGTCAATGCCAGGGAGACTTGCCTGCAATTGTTCTTTATAGTTTAGCTTCTGTGTGAAGGTTAAAGCAAATGCTGATCATGGAGGAATCCAGATCTGAATTCTATGTGATTCCAAGAAATATAAATTCAAGTCAGCATATGCATGAGAGATTGTATTGATTTTATAGCCATACTAGAATTCACCCATCCATCCATCCATCTATCCATCCATTCATCCACCCATCCACCCACTGAATGGATAAAATCCACACTTACTGAGTGATAACTGTGTGCCAGCCAGTTTACTATGCACATAAGATACAGTGATGATTTATGCAGATGTCTCTCTGCCTACAAGGAACATAAGGAGTAGAACCTCTAAAACTGGTTTTAATTTTATCTATCTGCTTTGTGTCTTCTCTACAGATTCTCACTACCCAAAGTATGGTCCCATTATGAGCATCATCAACATTATCTGTGCACTTATTAGAAGGGAGAAACCTTAGGCCCACCCCAGACCTTCTGATTCAGAATCTGCATTTTCAGTAGATCCTCAGATGATTTGAGCAGATTCTGACTCAATAGGACTGGAGAGGGCCCAGAGGTTCTTCATTTCTAACAAGCTCCCAATTATGTTCCGGCTCTGGCCCAAGGAACACACTCTGAGTAGTAAATGACTGGACCAAAGTTTTTCAGACTGTGGGTTGCAACCCGCTAGTGGGTCATGAAATCAGTATATTAGGTGGTGACTAGCACATTGAAGACTATGTTTAAAAGGATCTAATTGAAAAAAATCATAGTGAATTTTATTTCATGATGGTAAATATTGTTTCATGAAATTTGTGTCAACTTCTTATACACACAAACATACACACACAGTGGTATATGTACTGAGCTCTGATGAAAATGTATTTCTTCATATGGGTCATAGCTAATAACAGAAAGTTATTGCTCTAGATCAGCATATCTAGGCACAGAATAAAGTCCTCAAAACTGATTATAGGCTAGAATAGAGAGCTCACACCAAAGAGATTCTGTTAACATTAGAATCATGCAGAATTCTAGCAAGGACTCCCAGGAAAAGGTAAAACATTGGTGCTAGGTACATCCTCTATTGGGCTGGCAATTTATGGGCTGATTAGATCATGAGATGCTGTATTTAGTCATATATGCAAGTTGACATTAGACGTTTGCTTGATCCAATATTTTGGACCCTGAGCTCCTTGGGGGCAGGAACTGTGTGTTACACCTAGAGGCTAAAACAATGCCTGTTCCATAGCAGGAGTTTCTACAGTATATTGTGACCTTTTTAATGCTACTTGACACACCAGTTGTCTTTCTGCCTCTTCTTCTAGGAACCATATCTTACTTATCTTTTTTTTTCTAGTGCCCAATTCAACATTTAGCAGATAGTAGATATTCAGTAAATTCATTCATTCAATAACTATTTTCTCTATTATTCTGCAGAGACTGTCAGCTATGTTCTAACATTTCTAGAAGGTGTGCAGGTGAACAGGCTTGATAAATAGCAAACCTGTGAAAAACAATACTGTGACCTAAATGGTATCCCATCTGCCTAGCTATCCAGTGGAAACAAGTTGCTCTTGGCACTGAGTTTTATGTGGTATTATTTTACTATTTCCTTTGCTTCTCTGGCTTTCCTCCTAAAATTTGGTGTCTGCCCCATCTCCCATCACCGAGCATTTGTTACTTCATGTGTGTTTCTTCCATAAACTGTGTTCCTTAATTCACTAAGGAGGGAGTTGTCGTAACATGGCATAAATATCCACCTTCCTGCTGCCCTGCCCAGGGGCATTCAGCTTTATTTGTGCCATGGTCAGGGAGGCTTCATGGCCGAGTGCAACCCCGCCACCAAACCTCTCCCTCTTCTATGACTGCTGGGGCCAGGCCGCTGTGCTCCTTACTGTCCGCCTCCCCTGTGGTTCCCAGCGTTGGCGGTCTGTCACCATCACCCGAGGAAATGTTAACTTCCGCATGCCCAGGTTACATACACTCCAAATCACTGAAGTCGGAACCTCTGGGGGTGGGACATAGGCTTTAGAGGCTGCCAAGCTTCTCAGGTGATTCCAGGGTGCACAGAAGATTGACAGCGTGTTAGGCCGAGACTGCAGCCACTTGATACATGAAGATTAGGAAGTTTCTTTAGCCCTCAAAATAGATTCATATGTCTTCTAGTCTGTACTAGCCCTGCTCAAATCTGACAATATTTACATTGTTGTTCGGGGAAAAGCACTTAAAATGTATATGTTACCCAAGAGGGGAAAAGCATGAACTCATTACTTGACTTAGCACCTGCGCTGTTTGTTAAGCCTTTTCTCTCTGCTACAGAGGCGCTTCCATATCCACTTGTAATGCTGGGGCTGGGACTCTGCAAATGACAATTTTTAGACATCCGGCTTCTCGAGGTGGCAGGGCAATTGAGGAAGACCTCAAGGCTGCGGGAGGGAGAAGAGACTTGCTCCTCCCTGTCTGCTTCCTGTTCCCATCAGTGACCCAGCAGTGCCTTTTCACCGCAGAGAGGCAGGATGTCCTGGTTCCCAGCCTCTTCGCGTGCTCCCAGAATCAGTCTCACTGCACCCCCAAGAGGTACCAGCAGCTGTCAGGTGTGGACCCCAGCTTGAGGGGCTTCTCCTCCAAGATTCTAGGGTACCATAATCCCCTCTGGTTATTACCTATGTTACCTTAGAGTCTTGTCTTTTTTTTGTTTTTGATCTTCTGATATATTTTTAAGCGGTTGCTATGTGGAAATACTGTTCTTTTCTTCTCTGACTGGTTCTGATTTTTACAATGCCTTACTTCAAATTAGTGTTCGGATTATCTAGTTTAACCAGCAGCGCTCCTGCTGTGAGGTGGGCTTTCTAGGGAGGCAAAGAACAAGAAGGCTCAAGTAGCTTGTCTCCACATGGGACAGTGGAATTTTGCTGGAAATCTTTCTAGGGGCCAAGGGTGGGGTAGAAGATGTTAGAATGAAAAAGAGGTAGACAGACCTGGGGGAATGTAAGTCCGCTGGATACAGCCATTCATAAATTTGTCAGTTCTGTTTTAACTGAGAAAGTCTGAGAGTATGAATCAGAGATTAATGGTAAGCAAGAATCTATGGTAATCCACAGTAACATTTGTTATAATGCAAACCTTCTGGTCTCATTTCCTTCCCATAAGCCCACAGTTCATTTTTTTTTTCTCTATTTTTAGTCTCATCTCTAATTATAGGGTAGTGCAAATTGTTAATCTTCTGTTGGGTGTAGGATTCGCTACTCCTCCTGCCAAAAGTGTCATGTCTAAGACATCCTATCTGCTCTAATATAACATGTAGTAAATCCATGTGGATTTAAGTCTCATTAAGACAACAATTTAAGTTCTACTTTATCAGATTTGTCCACTTTGGTCAGCCTATCTTAGCTCTAAAAATAAGGGAGTTTCTATTCCATCCAAGCGTCCCTATTGCACCTAATATATCTTAATTTTACAGCCATTTTTAATAAGCAATGAGTTGATTCACATACTATAATGAATGGACTTTTCATGTTCTGGAGGTAGAGTTAAATTCTCATACCATGTTCCTACACCCTTCACTGTCTTGGCACTACACTATTATTAACTTTCTTTTTGGAGTAATTTTGTGCTAAAAGTGAAATATATTTAGTCACCTCCTGAGAATTTTTGCAAATGTAATAATGTAAAGAAAATCTAAGGCTTGCTAAAGTACGGAACCTAGGATCAACCACTAGCCTAGGGGTTTAACTCCAGACCATGACTCAAATTTTTACAACAAAAAATTATAGAAGTGGACTTTTGGGGGCTACTTATCAATAACTGAAGCTTTAAATACTAAACCTATGAATGTCTAGGTGCTACTTTACCTTAAGTGTACTAACTGTCCAGATTATACATTAGATTTTTATATTCTTTGCTAAAGGAAAGGGGTAACTATTAACCAGTATATATGGGGAAAACAGTACAGCCTGGATTCTCTAATATGAATTTCACATCTCATGGTCTCCAGTGAGGTCTTTATTTCTTGCTTCTGAAAACTTATTCTTAGCAGAAAAATTTTAGTCTTGATAGCTATGGAATTGGCTGAGCAATAATGCAGCTTTCTTTTCCTAATCTAAAGAATCTCATCTACCTTTTCTTGGGTAAGTCAGTTTCTCTGCAGGGTCAGCATTCTCTATGGTGTTGGAAGGAATGTTTGTACTTCTTTGACAGGGAGAGTCACTTTCTGTTTGTCCTCTGAAAATCGCTTTCCTACTGTATGATAACAGTCAAGGAATAATCATCCTTTTTCTCCCACCTTGAATGGGTAGGTCAGGCTATATTGTTAATATTATCTAGTTTACTCTTTTATTAACTAAGTTAGTTTGAGTATATTTGTATGATCCAAACCTTGAGTTCAATCTTTCATTCTGACCCATATTATTTGGTAGGAGTCCAGATCTATTCTATTCATTAACTTAAAAGGAATATGGATGGCTAACAGTAACCCTGCCATCTGATTGGGAAAACAAAACAAATCAAAGTTCAATGACAGTAGAGCCCTTCAAAATGTATGTCACCAGTAAGCAGTGAACAGAAGACAAGTCACTGAAAATGGAGTTCGGAAATGTAGAGTCTAGTCACAACACTACCACATATTAATGGGCATGTCACTTAACCTGTCTGAACCTTAGTTTCCTATTCTATATTGCAAAAAGTAAGTTACAATATACATTTTGTCTACCTTACAGACAAATTCTAAAGAGCCTGGGAATTCCCCAATCCTCTGTTCAGGTTTACTTTCAGGTTTGATTTTGGAACAGAATCAAATCTGTTCAGCTTTATTCTTACAGATTTGATTCTTGAGTTATCTTTATATTCTGCTGCTGTCAGTAGATTTACCATAAATGTTTCCTGAGAGTCTCTCTCTTGAAGAGATTCAGACCCCAGTTAAGTTCATCCCAATTAAAAATAGAACCCTGAGATACAGCAGCTGTAGAACCTCTTCAGGCTCTTCAAATAACATTGACAACTAAGTGCCTGCTACTGTGGAGACAGCGCCCACAGAACCAGCAGCAGGCCTCTCAGAACATGATAACACCCTAAGTGGCTGTCAGTCCTTACCAATTTCTAGTAGTTAAGAGGGTACTGCCTTATCTTCGAAGACTCCTAAATGCTCCTGGTAAGAAAAAATGGCATATTCTTTATTTTTAAAAAACCTCCCACCCACAACAACAAAATCCTCTAAAACGATATTAAATAACAGGGATGCAAAGTCATGATGAAATCCTACAATCCGAATGGAGTAGACAGCTGTAGGAATGTTGGTATTAGTAATGTTGGGGTTAAAGAGATGAAGAAGCAAGCATCGATTCCTAGGGAGATAGAAGAATTTACTTCCTTTCTTCCTACTTCTTAAAGAAATTACTAGCTTTTACATATATGACTCAAAAATTGAATTCTTTTCTAATGGATTGTTTTCTGGCTTTGTTTCTTATTTTCTTTTCATTCTTTAAGGAGATTTTGAAAACTTTCCTTATCTTTTCCATAATAGAAATTTTGATTATTCAGAAATTATCAAATGAAAAATTATAGAAGGTACTTTGTTTATAATACAAAGCTCAGAGGAAGATCTTGTTACCATATTTCTGTAGCTATTCTCTGTGGAGACTCTCCCTCCCACCCTCACCTTTCTTACAGCTAAGTTGCATGTATCACTAATCATTAATAAGCAGAATGACAACTATTTAGACTGCCAAGACTCTTTATAAACATTTCCTTAGGTAGGTAGGATTTTTATGTACTTTCCCAAAGGGCCAAGTTGACAGACATGTTTTTGCTTTATTTCCACAGAGCTCTGGATCCAAATCCCTGGGTCAGAATATATGCCATTCATTTCCCACGTTTGGTTGTGTGATCCCTCTGAATGCTGGCCCAAGAGAGTCCTTTCTGATGAGACTTTCAGCACTGCCATTAGTCACTAGATAAGCATGTGACTGTGGGCCATTTGCAAAATGAAAGCTCCCCAAACGGAGGCTGTCCTTTGTAAGAAGAACAGGTCCAATTTTCCTCAAAATCTCATGGCTGGCTTGGGGTGTGATTTGAGAAATCTTGAATATTTTGTCCTAAATATTTTTCCTGTTGAGCCTTACATTTTCACTAATAGTGCATCGCTCCTATGGGTTAAACCTAGCTTTTCCAGGTCATTCTCTTTAAAATATGGCCATAGCTTTGGGAAAGGTCCTGACACCTTAATTTGTTTGACTTCATAAGATCCGTTTTCCTTTGACAAAACAGAGTAGGATGAGAAAAGTAGGTGACTGGCAGGGAAAGGACTTTGAATGAAGAAAAATGATGTGCAGAATGGAAGATGAAGTGCCGATGTGCCAGTGAGTCAGCCTGGCTCTCTATTACATGTCTTGAATTTATAAGGGAGGATTCAATGTGCCATGTACTGTGTCAGCCTTTGGACAGCTTCCATGCGCATCCAGCTGAGTGTAAGTTGAGAGTATCTTTCTGGAAAAACAAGTTGGAAATATTTATTAAGGAAATAAAGAATATATATGTACTATTACATATATATATATGTATATATGTGTGTATATGTATATATATATACACACACACACATCTATATGTAATTCTACATAAAGATGTCCACATAGGCTGGAGGCGGAGGAGCAGGTGGGCAGCGGCAAGGCTGGTGCCCTGGTGCTGGGGCCACTAGTATTTGAGGAAAATGGCTGTGCGGCGTGGAATATGCACAGCTCCAGCTGGCCCGACGCCTCTGGGCTGTGGTGTGGAGATGGGGAAACTGAGGCAGGGCAGGGGTAGCATGGGACGAACCAATAATTTCAATTGCAGGACTCTATCCTAAAAAAAATTGCAGTGAGCAAAACTGGATCCAAAGATGTTCACCGGGACATTTTTCATAATTGCAAAAATAATGGAATAAGTTAAATGTTTATTAATAAGAGAATGAATACCTTGGAATGAATTTATGCTATAAAAGTGACTAAAACAGTCATACTAATAATCTCAAGCATGTAAAATACATATGCAAACATAAAAGAATAGGATTTTAATTACTGGTCATCCATAAGTGGTTATTTTTCTTTATCCCTTTTTGTATTTTCCACATTTTCCACAATAGTCACTTATTACATGTAGATGGAGAAAAAATGTTATTAAAAATTCATCCAAGAGCAAATGTTTGTGTCAAGGTTAAAACCTAAAATATGGATGTCCTTTGTGGAGGTTGACTGTTGCTATACAGCAGTTTCCCAGGGGATAATTAAAGATGTCAGACTTTCCCTTATGTATGGGTCCTTTATGTTCAAGGGCTGTAATTCTACATAAAGATGTTCACATAGGATCAAATTTGGCACCTATGTTTGATTTTGAATAGTATTGTAGCTTGCTGTGGCCAAATTTGAGATAAAAACAAGTTGGATGGAGTTAAACATAAAGAGATATTTTTTAAGCCTTTTTCTTAGAACTGGACAATGGCAGAAACATGCAAGAAGCCAAGGAAGCCTCGGAAGAAGGCCCTCTCAGCCCAAAGATACATGTAACAGTTTATCTTTTCATGGGACAAACTCTTTTTCCTGCGTTTTGGTCCCCATGTTACAGGCATAGCTGGTGTATCTGAAGAGGGTGTCTGGACTCACTGTCTTGGCAGAATTCTGGTGTTTCCACACCTGGAATGTGTCTCACACTTACCCCTTCTCCCATTCTTTAGGAACAATATTGAATGAAAGCTGCTCCTTGAAGTCTCTACTGCTGCCCTTCCATGAGGATGATCTGCACCGTCTCTGAGCCTCCATGGTAGTTTTAACATTAACTTGCTGCTATTAGATTGCCAATAGATTGGCAGCCTAACTTCCAACTAGATTGTCAATTTCTTAAGCGCAAGGGCTGCTATGTCTTTTGTCCCCCATGCCTTGCCCTGTCTTTGCAGAATTGAACTTTTTAATTTAATGAATCAGGTGTTACTTTGGCTGGCCCACAGTCTGCCTCCCTTTCTTCATACAATTTGGACATGATCCCATCTAACAGCTCAAAAAAATCACTGCAAGCAAGGGTAACAATTGATTTTTCAAAACTTCTCCATGAGATGTCTTTCTAGACTAAATTATTTACAGATGGAAAACATGGAGCCCAGAGCTACAAACTATTCATGATATAAATTACCAGGGCTCTCCACCATGGTTTATTTAACTTTAGTGTTATGGAAGAATGATGTGGGCTTTAGTGTTAGAAAGAACTGTGTTTGAACTGAACCTCGACACTTACTGACATTTTGGGCAAATGATTTACCTTCTCTATGCCTCAGTTTCCTCATTTGTAATATGTGGAATTAATTAATGGCTGTCTCCCAACATTGTTTTGAAGATTATATGAAGTGATGCATGAAAGCAGTTAACGTAGTATTTGGCACACAGATTAGTCTCTGTGTTCATGAGACAGAGGATCGTCATGTCCTGAACAATTTACGCCCTCTTAGAAAGCCAGGGCTAAGCCCCCTAGACTTTACAGGGCAGTATTTACTTAATTCCTAGTTCTGTAGCTCTGAAGTCACTAATCTGTTTGTATAACACAGGCCCCCAAACAGTGACTCCTTTGAAAATCTTGAGGGAATACTGAGCTGGAATATTGAATAAATTTCTACAATGAAGACATATTTTGCTATAAGTATATAATCAATGAATCTTTTATATCTCAAAGCAGGAGAGTTTAATGGCTCTAGAACTGCTTGGGCTAAGAATCCTGCAGCTGTACTTGATTTGTTTTTGAGAGAAATTCTTATCTGTAACATGGAATAATAATAATAATACAAATACAAATACAAATACAAATACCTGCCACATAGAGCTGCTTTGAGAATAAAATGAGCGTATATCTGCCAGGCACGTAGAACGGTGCCTGGCACATTGTAAGCAGTCAAACAAAGCTAGCCACTCCTAATAAACCAGTTTAAAAGGTGGAGCTTTTTAAGGTCTGTGTTGAGAAAAGTATTCTGATAATGGAATGAAGCTTTTGCTGTAGTCCTTGGTGCCATCTTCGGGCAGGGGGAGAAGGGGACACACGCTTTGGAGACTTGTGCCTTGCCATGGTTTGGATCTGTTAACAGCATTGGTCAAGGAGCACAGCGTGCCGAAAGAGTTGCCAGACGCCAAATGAGATAAGGAGCGTCCTGTGAGCAGCGACCGGCTCTCACACTCCCAGCAAATAGACAAGGGAGTGATGGCTCTGTCTAAGAAGTCTTGTACTTCAACCTTGACACCACTGATTTTTTTTCGGGTGTTGCTGACCGTATCAATAAACACAGGAACCTCCTGATAAGAAACATCTTTACTTTCTGATGTAATTTCTACTTCAATTCACAACAGGGGTATTGAATATAATAGAAATGAAGTGGTATGCTTGAGTGGATAACCCAATAACTAGATTATCTGATGTGAAGAAATAAAGGAAAAGTATAATTTGATCTATACATTGTGATCTATACATTAAGGCTAAGTCCTTTGGATGTTTCGGGGACTCTCCTCTTGCATCTAGCCCTTTACTTTCAGATACTGAATCTGCTCTAATCATCTATTTGACTTTTTTTCTTTGTCTTTTTCTGTTCCATCTCTTTTCTTTTGTTCTTCTTTTGAGTTTTTAAAAAACTGAATTTTAGTTCTTTTCTTTTGAGTCTGTCAGTTTCTCTGTAGAGGGATTTCACACTGTATGGGAGGTATAAGGTTGGATGCTAATTGTTAGAGCTGAAGGTGACATGCAATGTAGAAGTCTCACTGCTCAGTATGCAGACTTTCACTTAGTTGCCCTCTTGTTTGGTGTGGGTGTGACACAATGCAATAACGGCGCCAATTCTTTACACTTTTTGCTGAGTGACTCTGCAGTTCCTCTCATAGAGGTGGAATCTCTTTCTCCACGAGTTAAATCTGGTCTGGCTTGTTACTTACTTGGGGCAATAGAATGTGGCAGAATTGACAGTGTGTCACTTGCAAGCCTAGGACTCCAAAAGCCTTGTGCATTTTGGTCTGTCGTCTTATGCCTGTCACTGGAACAAGGACATTTTGAGCTATTCTGCTGAAAGATGAGAGGCTTATGGATCAGAAGCCTAGATTAGCTGATCAATCTTCTAACATTCCAGCAATAAATCATTGTTACTGAATACCCCTGTGGTTTTGTAGTTGTCACAAGGCATTACTGCCATAACATAACTAATACTACAGGGTTTCATCCTCCTCAGGGCAGCAAACCTCTTTGGAAATTAACCTCCTGCCTTCTGCCCAGTTTGGGGAGAGGCCACCAAGTGTGGCAGGTAGAAGGGATAGGGTTGACTAATTGCACCTTATACTAATCTTCACCCAATCTTCTTTGAGTCACATTCTGGGCCCACACCCAGCAGTCTCTGATACAAAAATTACAGAGCTTTTCCAGGGCTGCCTTGTTTCTTTTTAAATCTCCCTCCACAGGCACCAGGTTTTGGCCTTCTCCTATGGCTCAGTCATCTGCCCAACCGATTTCCGGTGTCTGAGGTTTTGTTGCTCACTCTTCTCTACTGTCGTATCCTCTGTGGTTCACTTTGTCCTTGAGGACTTGGGTCCTTTAATTCTCTTCCTCTCATTTAGAGGGATTTTAGGAGAAAATGGTGATATATGTGTGTGTTTCAGTATATCATGGTTAGCCAGAAATATCTCCAGTTATTTTTTTCTCCCCAATTCTAAGTCTTGTTTTTTGTTTTATTTTGTTTATGAATGTTCATCTGATAGATATTGATTTACTTCAAGGTCTTAAGTGACATGTTATAAATATCTCTGAATAATTCATTAATGTAATGATAATTGGCTTCTCTCCCAATGATTTTTCTCTTCTTTACTTAATCTCATGTATTAATTCATTCAATGGCTATTTAACAAGGTCTACTATGGGCCAAGTCTTGTGCCAGCACTGGTAAAACAGTGGGGAACAAATTGGATGTGGTTCTTTTCCCTAGGGAACCAATAACATAGAGATGTACCCACAATCTTCCCTAGGCTACCTAATAAATATTGTTGAGGCCACCCAACAGCTTACCTCCATTGCTCACTGGGGTTTATAATGTGGGGAGCCAGTTTAAGAGTGCAATCACATAATTGTCAGCCTAAATATTGGGCACTAACTTAATCTTCTTAGGCACTGGCATCTTTAGTATAGTGGGAAGTACTAAAAAATTTAGAATATCCTGTCAGTATTTAAAATCAAGACTACTGTCCTCTTTCTCTCTAATACACATACACACACATGCATAAACATGCATGCACACATGTTCACACATCTGATTTCCAGCTTCTTTTGAAAAATCAAAGATACTGCAACACTGGGCCAGCTTCCTACATGGCCACGTCAAACAGAACTCAGCAGGGGTTGACATATATAGGTGCAATGTGATCTGTCCCATTTGCCAAGTTCCTCACCATTTCCCATCATAGTAGATCTGGCTGTTTTACACATTTACATTACTTGTCTGGCCTCTGTGGGCATTTGCATTTGCCACCTGTTCTGGAGATTGAGAAACTGGAGTCCCATTTAAGGAATATTCCTAAGGAATATTGAATTGGCCTGTAACTTTCAAAGACATGATACATTCTATTATTTTCCCCAGATGATGTTCTTTTTCTATTATTAATTGGGTTTCCCTAAATATGAATGTATTTGTATATTTTTTAATGTATTTCACATTTTAAAGTGTATTTCAATATTTAATTGTTTCAGCAGTATTTGGTAATGACTGGGTTGCAGATTCCGAACAGATTTTTGGCCTTATTAGGTATTTAATCGCTCACCTATCTGATTTCAGCCCTTTTTGCTATACCACTGTACCCAATTGCTCTGATCTTCAGTGCCTTCTAAATTCTTTCTGCCCTGTTTTTACTTTCATTTAGTCTCCACACAGTTCTGAACTCATGACTCCACTTTTTGAACCTCATGCTCACCCTTCAGAACTAGTCTTTATATTTGCTTTCCATGGTATTTGGGCTGTGGGCATCCCTTACAGACCCCAGCCTGGCTCATTGTTCCTGTTCTGAGTACCTCCCATTAACTGTGATGGTTCAGCAGAACTGTTTCCCCTGCCTCTGAACCTCTGCAAGCCTTTGACTGGTCCAGCCTTGCTGAGGTCCACCCCTCCCAAAATCAAATAGGGGGTTCAGGTATCCTGTAACCCTAGAGCCCAGTAAGAGTTAACATATTGAGCAGAATACTCTTGAGACATTAGGATTGATTTTAACACTTAAAATGAACTTTGTAATTGGTTTCCACCTAAGGAAACCCATGAATTGGGATTGATATTCCTCAGATATGATATGGTACCCTTATATTTTGCCTGATTCCTTAAAGGGACATGAGGTTAATAAAAGCAAACATGATCCTGGGTGTTATAGCAGGAGGAGACTATTAGAAGAAGGAGACTGACAGCTGGTCTCATTCTTCCCTGCTGTGTTCAGTCCTCTTCTGAGCGTGGTGTTTTGATTTGCACACCTGAACAGTGAGGAAGATATAGCTAAATTTGAGGGTGTCCAGAGGAAGACCTTCAGGATGGATTGTGGGAACACAGGGATGTATGATGTGAGGAGCAGTTCAGAAGTCTGAGAAGAGTAAAGTTGGAGAGATAAGACTCAATGAATGTTTGTGGTTTTGGAGAAGTGAAGGCTGGGGGGTAGTTTGAAAGAGGACAAGGAACATATTTACCATCAGTGCCATCAAACTGTCATGTGGGAGAGAGAGCACATGACTCCAAGGGATTGAACTTGGTTCAATGGGTTGGAACCCCAAAGGGACAAATTTGGGCTCTTTTTTTTTTTTTAAAAAGAAGAAGAATTCAAAACTGCAATTTGCTGCCTAGAGAGAATATTCTGGACTTCTAGGCATCTAAGCGTAAAGTGACTGACCACTTGGTGGGGATGTTGTAGAAGGGATTGGCTCATGGATGGGATGATTGGACTAGGTGGTCTTTAAGGTTTCTTTTTATCCTGAGATTCCAGAGTGTTTGAGAATTTCATGTCAGGAGATTCCTGCACAGTTTAAACACTAAAATAACTGTTTTGCATGTTTTCAGATAATCTAGAACTGATTTATCTCTGCCTATTATAATGGTAATGTTGAAACATTAACGTGTGGATATGTTTTGTTTACTCAAACAGCAAATTAGATGTCTCTTTTTTTTTTTTGTCAATTAATATCAATACATTGTTCAAATAAATTTGGCTTTTTTTTACATAAGTTAATCACTCAGCATCAGTTAAGAACATATAATATCAGCTTTGCCCCCTAATTTCTGGGTTAAAAAATATTTATTCCTTTTTTTTCTCTCCCTCCTTCCAAATTAGCTGAGAAAGGACATAAATAACTCTTTCCATATTATCATGAGAGTTAAGAATATGGTAAATCTGGAAAATCCAGTTAGTCTCATTTCTTTTACATGGGATGATCCTCCACTCTATTATTTTTTTCCCCATAGCCTTACTTCATCATCTCAGTCTGAGTTCTTTCCAATTACTTCCATGTCCCAGGACCACTCCTGAGTTTTGACTAGAGAGCCGTCATTCATGAACAAGTTTGTTTCCCCCTGTGGATGGCAAAAAGGAATCTGTCTTGTACAGTTTTGTAATCCTCACGATACCTATTGCCCTCTCCTGCCTAAGTGATTCTCAATAAATGTTTGTGGTTTTTGAATAATTTCTATCATAAACTCATTCCATTTATTCGCCACAAGTCTGGCCCAGCAGTTATTTGCTGACGCTCATTAAATATCCCCTGTGAGATTGTGATGAACTTGCTTTGGAAGTTACAGATCACTACCATTATGTAAGCACATGACCAGCCTGATGGTGCAGAGCATAGAGGAGCAAGGCAGAATAGAAAATGCATCTGACAGTTTTTTTTTTAAAGATGGCTTTTAAGTGGGGATGGCCTTTTCTTGTGGTTGGAAGCCACTGTTTCCAGTGCTTATGCAGAGTTGTAAAAGAGCAGAAGACACTTGGATCTAGTCCCAGCTCTACCACTACTTAGCAATGTGGCAGTGGGCCAAGCACTGAGTCTTTCTGGTCTTAGCTTCCTCATCTATAAAGTAAGGGAGCTAAAATTCACTGGAAATCTAGCCCTTACCAGCTCTAATATTCTTTGACAGTAAGTTGAGAGACTTCCCTGATCTCTGATATTACACTCTTTTGTTCTGCTCTTTACAATGCGCACAACTTAAGACAAGCTATTGAGTCTTTGTGTGACTCAGTTTCCTCCCTTATAAAATGGGTGATTACTATTTCTTAGTGTTGTGATCAGGATTAAATGAGTTGATACAAGTGAAGTGTTGAAACAGTGTCTGATGCAAGAAATAGCACCAACTTAATATTAGTTCTTTTAAGTTTGCTACTTTGCTGAAAATATGTTAGTCCATCTCCAGTTGTTAAAATTACAAACTAATTCCTGAAATGGTGTCTGGCACAGGGAGGACACTTGTTAGTGGCTTTAAATCTATTTTCTGTCATTCTGCTTTCAAGCATCATTATATAAAGTTATATTTCCACATGTTCCTAGGACATCTTGATTACTCACTCTGGTCCACAATTTGTTATCTTTACCTTCTTCTGTGATGCTCAGCATGTTTGTTTTTACACACCGACCTTTGGCTCATTGTCCTATGTTCTAGGACCATGGAAAGACTTTAGCTTTGCCATTTCCATGTTCATAGAACTCATCTGTATCATAGATGGAGACAACTGGCACACAGAGACGGTGTCTTTGGGATATCTGAGTCTAATAGTTTAATAGAAGGCTCAGCATAAGAATGCCCAATCTTCCAGAACCTTTATTTTGGCTTAGAACATGATGTTACACTGACATAATATCAAGATCCATCATTTCAGTTCACTATGTTAGAAGTTTAATTGAATGTATTGAACAGTTTGATCTGTGATAAGCTCTGTTCTAGGTTTGTGTCTATGAGGAAATAGATCCCTTGAAGGTGAGAGAGAGAAAAACATGAAGGAAAAAACAATAAGTCTTTGGTCTTTAGGAGTTTGCATCTTACCTGGTGGTGTTCCAGGTATTCTGAAAACAGTATGCCTTGGAAGATGATTGCTGTTACAGAGAAACGCACTGCATGCACAAGCTTTTTATATATGTAACACCTTTTAATCCTTTATCATCATTATTATTATTATTTTTTAATTTAAAAGTCACCTGATTTTCAGAGAGGTTAAAGAATGTGCCCACAAGTGGCCCAGCCAGAATGTGAACTTGGGCGTTTTGACTCTAGGGCGTGTGCTCTAGGATGTTCAAAGAGGAGAATGTGAAGATGTTTCTGGGTAAGAGCCCTTGGGTAAAATATAGAATTCCTTGTACATTTTGCTGTTTTATTGTTAGTCTGTAGTACATCTCTGATGGTCCAAAGTGGTCCACAGTTTTCCAGCTATGAATTTTTGACAAGAGTCATGGTTTAAAGCTTCAAGCATATGATTATGAGATGGTGGTTCTTGGCATTCACCACAGCCTCCCTGCTAACCACACAGCAGCCTACTCTCAAGATTTCATCTAGAGGAGTAGAGGGATTTTTCTCCCCACATGCAGTCCACATCCATGGGAAATCATTGGCAGTGACAAATGACTCTTTGAATGAACGCTCAAATCTGAGGTAAATATGAACCTTTGCTCCTCCATGAGAGGAGGCCACCATCAGAGAATTCTCCAAGAATAAATTTGAAAGACATCATCTGAACAATTTTGGTGATTTCTACTAGCCTTCAAGAGAACTGCTGTAATTACTTAGCATGTAGCGGGAAGTGTTATTTCTTGGAGCCAAGTATATTTACATTGATATATTTATAGATATTTATATTTATTTCCCTTGGCAGACATGGACAAATGCATTTTTGAAAAGTACTTGAAGTCTGTGGAAAAACAAAGCAGAATATGTTTTTAAAAATCTACCACAGAAAGGATAATAATAGCTTCCATGTCTGAAGACAACAGACAGGCATAAAATATAAAGAAATTATTTTATCCTGGACAAGAGAATTGCTGTTACAGCAAATTTTGACCCTGTCACAGTCTGGATAACTCTTAGGTTTAAAACTTCCACCCCCACAGACCCCAGTCCACAGAGGATAACTGATCTGGGGCTTAGCAGTATTGGCAGGGTGGTGCATTACGGGATTTAGCTATAGAGTGTTTGCTCCCCAAGGAGAGAACTGCAGGAATTTTAAGAACTTGCATCAATTCCCTTGTGTAGAAGCAGTATGTCTAAGTATATTTCAAGTAAATCCTCAACTCAACACATAAAGCTGCAGTTACACCACGCCTTTAAAAGGAAATTAGAGCTCGGGAATGAGGCCAGACTGACCCTCATCCACTGTGTATCTCTTCAATTGTCTTGTCAGGCTGTTTCAGTCACATGTAGAGAGGCTATTCCTTTCACTGAGGGCACATTCACCTCCCCTCCTGCCCACCTCACTACTAAATCAGTGTCAGGCTCTTGATTTTTCTTTTAGGTTCTTAACAGTATGTAGCAATTTGGATTGTTTCTTGAGACATTGTTTCTCCAGCAAATCAATTTGTTTCACGACTCTTTTTGTGACGTATTTTTAAACACTGATTATCATTTTCTTTTTTTTTAAAGAAAGACCTCAATTATCACCTTAGGAAGATAGATTTCTTCTGGTGACTGTAAGTTAAAGCCTCAGTCTTTGATAGGAGACAGGAAATGCTGGTGAGAATGGGGAGAAATCCTTGTACCTGTTGGTAAGATTGTAAACTGGTAGAGCCACTACGGAGAACTGTACGAAGTTCCCTAAAAAAATAGAGTTATTTCCAGCAATTCCTCTTCTGGGAATATATCTGAAGGAAATGAAAATACTGTGTTGAAGAGATATCTGTATCTCCATGTTCATAACACATTATAATAATCAAGACAAGGGCATAACCTAAATGTCCATTGACAGATTAATGAATAAAGAAATTGTGATATATATAATGTATACACACACACAAATATTATTCAGCCATTAAAAAGGAAGAAATCCTGCCATTTATGACAACATGGTGGACTTTGAGGACATTCTGCTAATAGGTCAGACACAAATACTGTGTGATCTCACATGTGGAATCTAAAAAAACCAAATTTACACAAAAAGAGAATAGATCTGTGGTTACCACAGTCAGGGAGTGGGGGAGAGGGTACTGGGTGATCAAAATATACAAACTTCCTGTTATAAGATGTATAAGAACTAGGGATGTAAAGTACAGCATGATGACTAAGCTAACATTGCTCTATGGTATATATGAACGTTATTAAGTGAATAAACTCTAACAGTTCTCATCAAAAGGAAAAAACTATTTTTTCTTTTCTTTTTTCTTTTGTATCTCTATGAGATGATAGATGTTAACTAAATTTAGTTTTGTAATCTTTTCATAATATATGTAAGTCAAAAATCATTGTGTTGCATACATTAAACTTACACAGTGCTGTGTGTAAATTGTATCTCAATAAAACCGGGAAGAAAAAGCCTTGTCTTTACTCAGTCTGTTATACCTTCAGAGCAGAATAACTGGATTGCTTAGATGAGGGTGAATGATAATTAGGGCAGTGTAGTATCATCATGATGAGGGTCATTTATTCATCTTATTGGCTGTTTTCCAAAGGTAATCTGGGAGAAGGTGGCAATAAATAATCATTGTATCTGCTTCAATGGTGAGATTCCATGGGTTTATGTGGAAAAAATGGGATAGCCACACAGATAATTTCAAAAATTCATAAAGCTATGGTTTATTTGATACCTACAATTTTCAATGGTTTTAGCCCCAGTGCCATGTTAAAAGTAAATTTCACAGTCCATAGAGTTTAAATGATAGCATGGTGTGGGTGGCAACTTTGAAGACAGCCATAACGCACAGGTTGCACAGGTCTAGGACCTGTCACCTGGTGGACTCCATTCTGGAATGGCCAATTATCTTTACCTCTAGTCATCTGCATCAAATAAGCACATTTTGAACTGTTCTAAGCAGGTCAAGACTACCTGACTTATTCATGTGCTTTGGTGTTTCTCCATTTGACCTTTCATCTGTTAGCTGACTTTGGTTAAGTCAGAAGTCGTAACAGGGGTATCCTGTCATTTCGTCTTGTGGCCAGGTCCTTTATCTATTTCCATGTGTATCTGTGCTAGAGTCTTACTGCCTACTGGTGACTAGTGAGAAATATCTGAAATTGAACCAAAAATTGTTTTAAATTTTGTGCAGTGGTGACCAGTAAGCATTCATCTATTTGACTGAAACTGATCACAGTATCAGGTTATGGTCTCTTCAACACAGTAATGACACTATGACTGTTTTTAATGACTTCCAACATAGTAAGAAAATTTAAGAGCTCAGAACTCAGGGTGGGTGTGGTTGAGGAATTACAGTATAAAACCCATATGTTTTAGAGTTGGTTGTACTCTAGGAGGTTGGAAGAGCTCAGGTATGTTTTGGGTTAGTCCAGTTCCTCAAACTATTCCTTTCAAATGTTTTCTTTCAACCAAATCTGAAACACATTTTGCCAAAACCTTTTTTCCCTTAATTTTTAAAGCCATGTGTATTTAAAGGGACATTTAATCCATATGTTTTGGCTCATTTACACTTAACTCATCAAGATATTGTTTTTAAGAGCTATTTGAGCTCCACGAAACCCGTTTTATAAGTCTTTTCTTCCGTAGTACTAGGAAGTTGTGTTTTGCTGGAAACAGAAATTGAACCCACAAAATAATTAAGTTTGGATGAAAATTGAGAAGGCACAAGAATTTTGAGAGCCCCCAAACTTCACTTAGAGAAGTGTGTTATTCTCTTGCAGTTTTTTAGTTTTTCTTTTAAGTACCAATATGCTTTGCCAGGATGCTAAACCTGATCCTCTGTTAAGTCTTTATTTCACAGTTAAATGTCTGAATGCTTATTGTCCAAAATATCTCCTTTAGTGTAAGGGATAAAATCAAGTTCAAAAAATAAGGAGAATATAAAAGAGAGTCGGCTTGAACCTCCCTTGGAGGTTGATGCAGAGCTATAAACGTGGACCTGCAGGGCGCTCTTTCTCTTCCCACCAGTGTTTCCATGGAGTTCTGCCTGCTTTACCCCGTAAAGGTCCTTCTGCTGTGTTTCAGGGAGATGGAGAGCTACAGCTGCACAGGATGTTTTTTTTTTTTTTTTTTTTTTTTTTTTATTGAAGTGTAGTCGACACACAGTATTACATTAGTTTCAGGTGTATAACACAGTGATTCAACATTTATATACATGATAATTCTAGGTACCAGCTATCACCATACCAAGTTGTTACAATATTTTGACTATATTCCTTATGCTATACATTACATCCCGGTTACTTATTTATTTTACAATTGTAAGTGTGTTTATATATATATTTTTGTGAGGGCATCTCTCATATTTATTGATCAAATAGTTGTTAACAACAATAAAATTCTGTATAGGGGGGTCAATACTCAATGCACAATCATTAATCCACCCCAAGCCTAATTTTCGTCAGTCTCCAATCTTCTGAAGCATAACGAACAAGTTCTTACATGGAGAACAAATTCTTACATAGTGAATAAGTTACATGGTGAACATTACAAGGGCAGTCATCACAGAAGCTTTCGGTTTTGCTCATGCATTATGAACTATAAACAGTCAGTTCAAATATGAATACTCATTTGATTTTTATACTTGATTTATATGTGGATACCACATTTCTCTCTTTATTATTATTATTTTTAATAAAATGCTGAAGTGGTATGTAGATATGAGATAAAGGTAGAAAACATAGTTTAGTGTTGTAAGAGAGCAAATGTAGATGATCAGGTGTGTGCCTGTAGACTATGTGTTAATCCGAGCTAGACAAGGGCAATAAACATCCATGTATGCAGAAGATTTCTCTCAGAACATGAGGGGTGAGGTTCTAAGCCTCACCTCTGTTGATCCCCAATTTCTCACCTGATGGCCCCCCTGCGACTGTGCCTGTCTTAGGTTGTTCCTCCCTTGAGGAATCTTACCCGTCTCTGGCTAACCAGTCATCTTCCGGGGCCATACAGGGAAATGTTAAGTTGGTAAGTGAGAGAGAAGCCTTATTGTTTGAAAAGGTTAGCTTATTACTTCTTTGCATATTTATGCCCTGTGGCTTCTATGCCCAGCATTTGTCTTGAGGTGTCTTTACCACTTGGAAGAATTATGATACTCAGTAAATTCGACATGTGGCACGAGTTCTATTTAAAGGTTGTAATTAGGTAGGAAGAAGAAAAGCTATAGAAGTAGCAGGCAGAAGAAAACCTGGGAAGATTGATCATTTCTTTGACATATCTTCTTGTAGAGTAACTTCAGCATGGATAGGTTTTAAATTACTAATTAAATTGTGCACACACATTAACATAATAGGAGTATAGTTACCTAACCAAAGCATACCTGTAATTACCAGCCATCTCCAGTGAAACCAAGAAAAGCAGTTAGGCACCTTAGGCATTTGTGAAAACTTATCTATGATATGGTGGATATTGTCCAACTGAACTTGAACAGTCTGAGAGAATTCAGATAAATTAAAACAACCCATTCCTGGGGACTGTTCACATCCCATATGTTCTTTTAACAGTAAATAGTTTGTGGTTGTAAGATTTTGGAGTGCTACAATTTGCACTTTTCCTAATTCTTGGTTGAGTTCCAACAGTATAGATCCAGTCAAATTTGTTGTTTTACTGTATGCACAGGCCAGCTTAGATATCTCCTTCATCATTCCCATGGCAAGTCCAGGAACTGGTGGGATGAGTGCATCTACACCCGTGGCAGTGCGTGGATCTTTGTTGGGGTTTTTTTTTTTTTTTGCTGATCATCTTCTGGCATGAGTCTTCCAGAGAGTGCTGATGTTGGAAGTTCTTTTTCATATCGTATCTTAGTTCATTTTCGGGGTAGCCCAATTAGGCTTTGATCCTCTGTATAAACACAAACAGACCCTTTGCCTACACTTTTATATGCCCTTTGTATCATTGTGTAGAACTCATTGGAGGTCACCACACAAGAACTGCTTTTTTTTTTTTTTTAATCATTAATCTACACTTACATGACGAATACTTTGTTTACTAGGCTCTCCCCTATACCAGGTCCCCCCTATATACTCCTTTACAGTCACTGTCCATCAGCATAGCAACCTGTTGTAGAATCACTACTTGTCTTCTCTGTGTTGTACAGCCCTCCCCTTTCTCCCACCCCGCTATGGATGCTAATCTTAATACCCCCCTACTTCTCCCCCCCTTATCCCTCCCTACCCACCCATCCTCCCCAGTCCCTTTCCCTTTGGTACCTGTTAGTCCATTCTTGAGTTCTGTGATTCTGTTGCTGTTTTGTTCCTTCAGTTTTTCCTTTGTTCTTATACTCCACAGATGAGTGAAATCATTTGGTATTTCTCTTTCTCTGCTTGGCTTGTTTCACTGAGCATAATACCCTCCAGCTCCATCCATGTTGCTGCAAATGGTAGGATTTGCCCTTTTCTTATGGCTGAGTAGTATTCCATTGAAGCTGCACAGAATCTTATGTATGTGTCTATGCACTCTGCACCTTCAGAATCCTCAGATTTTTCCTACTGGGTAGAGGGATGACTCTAGGGCACTTAATTAAACCTATAGTAGGATTGCCCATCTGTCTAGTATTTCCCAGGAAGCTGAAGTTATGAAGACATTTCTGGAGAGAATACAAGAAAGTCTGTACATGTCTTACATAGAGTATACATAGGCAGTGTCTCTGAAGAGTTGTGAGGGTGCTAAAGCCCTCCAGGTCAGTAATGACCTGAATTTACAGTTTCATCACCTCAAGGAAGAGTTGAGCACCTTTGAAAAAAGTTTTGCCCATTGAGCCTCAATATCCAATGAAAAAGAATAATGCTTTCTCAACAAAAACATGTTCTACAACTCAATTCATTTACATGCCTCAGAATTCCTTGAGTAAGATTTCTGGAGTGCATTGAGTTGTTGACTCTCCTTTCTGTATTTTTGTCTCGTGTTTGAGTGGCCATAGGACTGAAAATCTATTTCAGTTAGACAAGATGTGAGTAAAAATTAATGTGATTTTTATAGTTCATAGTAAAATAAAAAATACATGCAATGATTAGCTGAATATCAGTTGATATAAATGAAAATCTCTAAGATCTTAACAGTCTGAACACCAGAAAGTAAATTATCTTTCTTAAGAGACTGGCTTTTACTACAGGAAATCAAGTTTATTGTGCAAAATTCATGGAATGTAATGAGTTTGATAGGACAGTTTTGTGTGCTTTTTATGTCTTCCTTTTTAGAATGAATATGTGTTTTTCTCTCTCAACATTGCATCCAGAGAATATTTATCATTTAAAGCGCATACTGAGACTATCCCTGATGATTAGGTGTTGTGCCTATAAATAAGTGAGTCATTGATCTATATGGAATTCTTGAAAAGTTTACTAAATTATTTTTAAGGCAAATATTTTATTTGGAAACAGATGTCATCATTCTGAACTTTTCAAGGCCTCTGACAAATACATAAGGGTACCTGGTTCCCAGATGTCTAATATCTCTGAAAGACAAAGAGAAGTTCAATGACATGATCTTTTCTGAAAAAGAGCATTAAAAAATTTAGTTGTCATAATCTTGAATAATGAATTCCATTTTTTTTTCATAGTGAACCTATTTCATTGATCTGAATTTATGGCCAGTTTATTATTTGTTATACTGTAATGTTAGTGAAATTGTGAGGAAAATTATATACTTAGACATGTATATGTATATATCTACAAGCCTTTTTAATCTTTGGCTTTAATATTCCTTCATTTCATTGAATGACATTTAAAAATGTCAATAAATCAGTTTTCATAGATTTTAACTCAAAACAATAAAACATGCTTAGCAGCAAAGTTAACTTTGGTGAGCTTATACTTCTGTGCTCCTTTATTTTCCTGTTGCCATCCTTGAGTTAAATAATAATGCAACTTCAAGAAATAGTAGGAAGTTATTCAAATAAATGTAGGAATGGTTGAAACTATTTCTTGTGTATTTTCAATTTCATTAATTAATTTCCAATAGTACAACTAATAAATATATCCAAGCTATAAAAACAAAAATATATATTATAGATAAGGCTATAATTTCCTTTGATCATCACCATCAATTCTGGCTCTTTTTTTTGAGAAGTGGCAGTAATATTTAATTTGATGCATATCTTTTCAGACCATTTTATTTTTGTTTATTTGAGACATATTTATGGCCAAAGACCATCATCCAAAGCACTTTTTAAAAAAAAAAGTGTGTATTAAATTAAATCTTATTTTAATATATGTTATTCTGCAACTTCTTTGGCCACCCTGATAAACTTTCTAATGAACTCTACCAATTTACAAGTTGATTTTTTTAGATTTGTTTGGTAGGTGATCATTTCACATGCAATAATGATAATTTTTCTTTTCCCTTCAGATTTCTCTCTCTTTCTCTCTTTTTTCTCTTCTTTTTTCTTGTCTTGGATAGACAAAGATAGAGAATAAGCACTGGATAGACAATGATGGAATCTTAATACTATACCTTACCTCTATACTACTTCTAATATTTCATCCAGCAAGGGTGGTACTTATTATGTATTTCCACTAGTGGCACTTTATTAAGTTAAAAAATTTTCTTCTATTCCTAGTTTGCTAAGATAAGAAAAAATTAGGTGTTGAGTTTTGTCCTTTATATTTTATTTTATGCCTTTATATTACTTAGTTTTCATCTTCTAATACAAAGAATTGATGAATTTTCTAGAATTGAACTGTCCTTGCATTACTAGATAAATCCAATTTGGCCTTGATAATTTTTAAAAATACACCTAGCACATCATATTTGCTAATAGTTTATTTATATATGTGTATTTAAATAAATAAATATAGCATGTATGTAATTATATATATATTTACATAAATATGTATGTAAATAAATAAATATAGTATATATGTAATAATATATATATATCTTAGGTGTATATGTTCTCATTTATAAATGTGATTGGGCCATAACTTCTTTTCTGCAATTTGTCTTATTTTGCTATTGGTGCTGTATTTGCTTGGAAAAGTGGGCTGGATGACATCTCATATTTTTCTTTGTTCTGGAAACTTTATATAATATGAGAATATTTGTTTTTTAAGGGTGTGATAAAAGTTCCAACTAAAAGCTTGGGTCAGGTGCCATTTGAAGTATAATATTTTGACTACTGGTTTAATTTCTTCAATGGTTCTTAATTTGTGTAATTCTTTTGAACTGTTCTTTGAGCCAATTTTGGTGATATAAGTATCTTTTCTGGAAAATTTCCATTTCAGCTGAAGGTTCATCTAGGTAGGCTAAATTTGCCACCTGAAAATGAAAGATGCGTTATTTCTTTCCTACATCTCAGTCGAGGAGTAGGGAAATTGCTTTTCTTGTCAAATTAATTTTAACTTTTGCACCAACAAAACAGTCTATATATTTATGCTCTCTAGTTTTTGTGATGTCTCCAATGAAGTTAGTTATCTTGCTGTAAGAAATAATGCTTTTTTAAAAAAACCAGGTGTCAATGTATTTAAATAATGCGACCCCCAGCTCCAGATTCAAGAACCAGAGACTTCTAAAATGCTTCTAATTTTCCTACACATTGTGCGTCTCCTCATCAATAAATGGAAAATAATGCCTTGCTATCCCATGTGGGTAGCCATAAAGCATACAATGATTCTACTAGCCTCCATCCAAAGTTTTTATGTGTTAAGTTACAGGGATAGCTTTTTATTAAGACATACCCTTTACTTTATAAAAAAATTTATTTAGTGTAAGCTGTGTATTTGCATAAGAGAGTTTTCTTCTATGTATAAGTAATTGGAATTGAATCTGGGGTTTGGGCTGTTGTCTAATCATCCTAATTAATTAGCAGGGTGAAATACAAGTTGACTGCTTTGTCTAATTTGAGTTATCAAACTTAATTAAAAGAGAAACAAACAAACAAAAAGTGGTTGTACCTAGTTAGTTGTTCTAATCAATGTAATCTCAGTCAAGTGGTTAAATAGTCAAAAGAATTTGGGTTTTCACATACACATTAAATGGTTTGTATGACTTGCTAGTGAGAATGGTTTGATAACTTGTTAGTGATTTTATGAAAGTGGCAGTGTGAAGATACTGTTCAGGCATAAACCTATAGGTTTTTCTGCTATTGCAAAATTTAAAATGTATTTGGCATAGAGAGAAATTTCTCCAGTCTAACCCTGTCACCCCAGCAGGACATTGACGGTGATGTGAGAGAAGGTCAGGAGAAGAGGTCAAGGACCTAAGCTAGATGTGCTGTTAAGTCGGGGACACATAGTTAACTAACTAAAGTCCTTCTTTTGGAAAAGGAGATTATTTATGGTGTGTATTAAATATCAGCTCAACAACCTCTCTCCAGCAACACTTGCTCAGTTCTGCCCTCTATTTTTGACCATCTTAACAAGATACATATCTTTTATACTAAGAATAAATGAAATCCAGCCTAATGAATTAAATAACTTTTTATTTCTCTTAACATTGCCTTACGACTTCATTACTGCAAGACCCTTTTTACCTCAATTTCCTGTCAATTTTGAGTATTCTTTTCTCTGTTATACCCTACCAGGGAAAGAGCTTCCAATTTTTCCTAGAAGGACCATTTGTTACTGACCTAAAATCTCAGATTTAAGACACAAGATTAAGTGTTTGAAAGTTTGTGTCCTTTTTATATTTCCTTGCATTATTCTCCTGAAAAAAACCTTTGCCACCTAGCAACAAATAGTCATTTTATTGGCAGGGGTGATGAGGAGGTTTCTATATCTCACCAGTTCTTCTATCCTGGAAGAGAATAGAATGGTGTTATACAGTGAGAAGGAATAGTAAATTGCATAAAGAAACTGAGGAGTAATTGTTAAGAAAACTATGCTTGCTTATTTACAATAGCCAACATATCAAAGCAACTGAAGTGTCCATCGATAGATGAATGGATAAAGAAGATGTGGTACATAGATATGATGGGATATTATTTAGCCACAAAAAAAGAAAGAAATCCTGCCATTAGAACAACATGGTTGGACCTAGAGGGTATTGCTAAGTGAAATAAGCCTGGCAGAGAAAGACAAGTACTATATAATTTTGCTTATATGGGGAGTCTAAAAACAAAACTAAAAACAAAGGATAAGAACATAAATAGACTCACAGACACTGAGAAGGGACTGGTGGTTACCATTTGGGAATAGTGACAGAGGTTGGATGAAATAGGTGAAGGGACAAAGGGCACAAAACTGCAGTCATAATATAAATTAGTCATGGGATAAAAGTACAGTGTAGAGAATATTGTCAATAATTCTGTAACATCATTCTGTGTTGACAGTAACTGCAGAAGTTGGAAAGAGCATTTAATAATGTAGTTAACTATCAAATCACTATGTTTAATATTTGAAACCAATATAAACTATATCAACTATGCTTCAATAAAATACAATGGTAATAAAAAAATAGAAACAACAAAAAATAAAAATAAAATCATGCTTGCATTGTCTTATGCAATGCAAGGAGTATAAGGAGCAGACTGTTTAGCTTAACCATGGCATGTCCTTGAGAGATCCCTGTAAGAGGGGGACACAAACACTGGATGTATTGTGATTGCTCTGTTGGCATTTGGCTTTGATTGTGTTTGTTTTAAATTGTGATTTCTCAATCAGTATCATGTAATTTAGTTTTAAATGAGTGGATTTTCTAAGTAACTCTAAATTTGAATTTTATACAACAAAGGCTGCAACTTCCAATCTGTAGGTAGAAATGGCATCAAAAAATAGAAAAAGAACCTGGATTGTATAATTAGAAAACCCACATTGAAATTCTAGCTCTGACGTATTTTAGCTGGGGAAATTTGATGAAGGCACTCACAATTTCTGGATTTCAGTATACACAGCTGTAAGAATAATAGTATCATTGAGCTATTGTAAAGACAAAGTGAAATGTCCTTCGTAAAGGATTAGTAAGATGCCCGGCACATAGAAGACAGTCATATCTATTAGTTCCTCTTTTCTAAAGTGCTCAGAGCAAGGAGACCATTCTGTTCCAGGCTCTAATTCTCATAAACTAAATGACCTTGGTAGTTCCTACAAATGTTCTGAGCCCGTTTTCTTTCCTGTAGAGTTGGAGGAAGTATTTTCTCAAATGAAAGATCTGTTTTAGAGAAATTTTGTGGCTATCAAATGAGAAAATAATAAGCAATAAACTTTGAAAATTAGAGTAGTAAGGAAATATAGACCATGAAAGTAGATATTAATTCAGGCAAAAACAATAAATAAACATTCAGCAAAGAGGAGTTCTTAATATCCAAGATCATATTTCATTACATTTTCATTTATCCATGGTCATTTTCTAGGTCTATGTGCAAGTAGGATTCTAAAAAATGATTTTCTGACTATTGATGTTTATTCTTTTACAAATATAATTGCAGGACACTGAAAGCCCTAGGGATTCTTGTTCCTTGTTCCTAAGAAACAAGAGCACATTGAATCTTCTCTTAGAAAATATATACAAATAATGGCAAGATCATTTTGACAGAAAATAAATAGAAAATTTTAGGTTGAAAGAACAGTGAGATTATTTACCAAGGTCAAATGAAAATAAACACTGCTTGAAGCTTTTTTTTTTTTAAGGTAATACTCATCTTGAGATAATGCTCCTTGAAAGAATAAATTTGCTTGAGTAGCAGATTTTTTTCTTTTTGTTTTATTTTTTGATAATTGCATTAGATTTGAAAAGAAATAATTGTCTCTTAGTGTCATGTAGATTCTTTCTGAGCAGTAGACCTGATTTCCACTGACCAGTAAAGAAGGGTTGGACTTCTTTTCTTTTTCTTTTTGGAAACTGGAGTAACTTATGGCATCACTTTATGTACTTAGGTTTTGCTTGGTTGCAATAGAAAAGCTTTGTGCTGGTAAGTGCAGAGTCTGTGATAATGCTTAGAAATACTTTGGGTTAGTGTCTGGGCTCTAGGATGGGACCACTTGACTCACTGTGCTCCGAGCTGAAACGCACTGTTTTATTCCACAGCCATCTAGATAGATGAACAATTTACCAGCTAAGGCAACAAAGCGTTTGAGGTAGACAGAAAGTAATTAGTTTTTAATGATCTTTTGGAAGTCACATGAATAGATTGATTTCTGTTTTGATCTTGCTTGAATTAATAGCTGCTTTTGAGTATTCAATCCCACTTCAGGGAACATTGTTTCTCCATTTTACGGTCTGGTGCTCCTGCAGTTCAGGTTTTACATGGACCATTGTTCCATTTTGTAAGGCCCGGCCTGGTGTTTTTTGTGTTCTTTAGCTCTAAACATTGTTTTGGTGTTTTCCTTTTATTTCTATAGCTGTTTCCTCTTGGGAATTTGATGGGGTTATTATCACTTCCATGGAACGAGCATCCAAATTGGAGGTTCTTAGTCAATTCGCTTCTTGCTGAAGATAAGCTCTGGGCTCCTTGTGCAAAAGCATTTCAGCCCTGTCCTTGTTACAGCTCAGATTTTTCCTTCCCTCCTTTTTGGATTATTTGAATTATTTGGCACCAAGGACTGAGGCTGCAAATAAACAGTTGGTATGGCTGGAGTGGTGGTTATTATTGAGCTTTTGTCAATAATAAATAATAATTTGCTTCTCCCCAGAGCTTTCCAGACAACGACAGCATCCCTAGGTTTTACTGTCACCAACTTGCTATTTCCTTGTCAGACAGATGTTTACATTCCTCTACTCTGCTTCCCAGTTGCCCATCCAATTCTGAAACTCTTTTCCTTATCTGGAAGGTGGTAAAGGTTTACAATTTTTTCATTCTTTGTGTTTGTTTGTTTGTTTGTTTGTTTTTGGTCAATCAAGCTATGCATGAGTATTGTTTAGGAATTACTTTTTAAGATAATATGGGAAGCGAAAAATATCAGCCAGATTCCTACCAATCAGACTTTTCAACATTTTTAAATAGACTTCTTGGCTTTTCTATAAATTATATTTTCAATATATGACTATTTGAATGCAGTTATGCTTCAAATAATTTTTCACTTAAAGTGATCATCTTTCCATGCCCTCAAAATTATTAATCTTTATAGTGATTTTTAAAAACTGCCAGCAAAAGTATTTTATCTTTATGGTTCTGGGCTTTAGGATGGCTATAGGAAGAAAATAGAAGTGATTTGAAAATAAGAAGTAAGAGAAGATCAAATAAGCCCTCTAGAAAGGAGAAATAAGAAGAAGCAGGCTTAAAAAGGTCAAAAGAAAGTACGTTCTGGTGTGAATTGACAGATTTTAGAACACTTACAAACACTTCACTTACTACATGTGAGCTGACGTTTTGGCAATGGAATTCGTGAGTGCTGGGTTCCTGAAACTCCTTCTCTGGTGTCTCACCTCCCTTCCCTCCACAGGTCAGAGGAGTGAGGTAGAAAAAGAAAGAGAATGCAGGAAAAAGGTGAAAGATAAGATGCAGGAGCCAAATTGGAAAAGAGAGAAGGCGAATACTGCACTAGCAGATTGGGGAGAAGCCCTAGAGAGGAAAGGGGAGAGAGGGATTCAGGATATTTACAGCCAACATTCCTTTTAGCACCAGGCACCCAGTGGAGACAAGGCCATTCATCCTTGTCATAGACCTGGCTGCCCTGCTTCTCCTGCTGCCAGGCGCTTTGTTCCCAGAAGAAGGGGCTACCCGGGAATGTAAGGGGATAGGGTGGGGGAGGTCAGCAAAGGTTTTTGCGGCCAGCAACCCTGGTCCATGTCAGGTTAGTTTACAGCCATGTCCCTTTGCCTTCTCAGTCTGTTTTTTACTCTTTGGGTTCCGTTTTGTGTTTGGTGTAGGATAGGTGGGTATTTCTAGCTCTCTATTTCCTCTTTTTAGCTAAGTGTGGTCCTTTAAAACGTTTTTTTAAGATCCTCTTCTAATTATGTTTTATAAGATACTGTAATTTTTCCTCTAATCCTTCATGTTCTAGAGGTCAAAATCTTCTGATCTTTTAAAAGCGAATCTCCCAGCGTCTGAATGAAGGTTCGTATTAATCTGTCATCTTTGTGGTTTTAGTATTTTATTGGCAGCTTTCCCACAGGATTATTTTATTCCATGAATTTTATTTCATGAAGATGGTTGAGTATGGCCCATTCATTAAATCCTGGAGAACCTAACCTTCACCAAAAGGACAAATGGTGGCTTTCTTATGTGCCAGTGTCTAAGTTTGGATACACATGATGGCATGCATACATCTGTCCAGTGACCTTGGGGGTAATTTAGACCTTTGGCATTTTTCCAAAATAAGGAAGGAATTGTAACAGATGCATGTTGTTCTTGTGAATTCAACCTCATCCATACTCCAGCGTTAGGAGGATACACTGAGTGTCCTCATCACAAGATATATTTTGTGTAACACTGACTACTTGCTCCAGAAGAAAAAGAAGTGGCAGGATTAGGCAGTGGATTCAAATTTCAGCCCTTGTGTTCTTCTCACAAAATGATCTTCTCACCATAATGTGGTTTCATCATGTGTTTAATGAGAGTAGTATTTACCTCACAGGGTTGTTGTGGTGGCTAAATGGAATTTTTGTATGTGCCTGGTGCATAATAAGGTCTCCATAAACAGAAACTGCTAGTTATACTATGATTGTTTATATTAATAATAACTGTTAGGCATAACTTCAAGATCCTTATATTCTGTTTAGAGGTTAAACTTAGCATGACATTGATCACTGAGAGGAGACATAAATGTTAAACTGTAAGTTAAAAGCCGTATTTTCAGTTGTAGGCACTCCAGTGAAGGAAAGATTTATGTGGGCCTGCAGATGGGGAAAAAAGACTTCCCTGAAGAGGTGAGGACTGAGTGAGGCCTAGGAGAGTAGGTAGAACCTAGAATACACAAAAGGGAATTTAAGGTTCAAGAGAGAAGAGGTTGGGGAGAAAAGTACGAGTAAAGCATATAATAAGAAAGGGTAGGGGTTCAGAGCTATTTTTCTGTTTTTTTTTTTTGGCTGTCTTTATTCTTTCTTTTTTCCTTTTTATTAATTCCCTTTTATTAAATTTTACTTAATGTTTTTTAGCTGTTACCTGTACCAAAATAATAAATATGCTTATAATATCATATTATTTTAAATCCTCATGAATCTTGGGAAGTTTCAACTGTTGCTTTCAAAGTGTACCATTTTAGAATTAATTCAGTGGAGCTATGTTGGCAAGACTGCATATGTTTTAGGCAAATTGAATTTATATTCTTAGGGACATTAAATTTCTAAGGAAAAGCACTGCATTTCAATGACCAGTAAATACCATCTAGTGATTGTACCAAAATAATAAATATACTTATAATATCATATTATTTTAAATCCTCATGAATCTTGGGAAGTTTCAACTGTTGCTTTCAAAGTGTACCATTTTAGAATTAATTCAGTGGAGCTATGTTGGCAAGACTGCATATGTTTTAGGCAAATTGAATTTATATTCTTAGGGACATTAAATTTCTAAGGAAAAGCACTGCATTTCAATAACCAGTAAATACCATCTAGTGATTGTGTTGGCTGATCCTCCTCCATTTGTTAAAGAAATCACATGGAGTGGCTTACTGTAGTAAGACAGTGCTACTAGAATGTTCCGTCCATATGGTGACATCTTGTCCTCAGCACACCCTCAGAGTTATAACTGTGCAGGAAGCTTTGAGTGGAGCCACGCATGGAGTCAGAGTGCTGAGGCCTCTAGAGATGAAGCAGGTTAAAAACATAATCCAGAATTTCATTGTGATTGTAAATGGAAGGTTAGGGTGGTTTATTTTTTTCAAAATACGAGTTAGTGTGATGCTCTGTATAATAAAATTCAGAGAGAGGAAAAACTAAATTATACATATGATTTACTCATTTAGTTCTTTGTTTTAGAAACATCACTGTTTATTACCACTCCTGGTATTGCCCTGCTGGCCAACCACTTGTCCTCATCCATGGCCAGAGTCTGGCCAGCCAGGCCACAGAGTCCCAACCAATACTGCCTCACTGGGTGGAAGGAACATGGCCTCTTCCAACACCCAGCCTATCAACCCCAGTGTAGGAATGATCAAAAAAATCACAAATGCATTTTTACCTTTAGCCCCTTAATTAAATGTAGGGCAGTTTATGCGATCTATTTAATTACATGCATTCTTTCCCAAAGCACTTTATTTTCCATGGAAGCCTCTGTAGTGAAAGATTATACTGGCCACTGTATCTGAGCATCACTTGGAAACATATTAGGAGAGGCAATATAGTTTAGCATGTTTGAAACTAAACAGATGTGGGTTGAGTTCTGTCTCCACCACTTATTAACTGTATGATTTGTAAGTTATTTAAGCTCTAACTTAGCTTTCTTCTGGGAAAATAGGGATAATAATAGTATTTATTGCAAAGTTTTTAAAAAAATAAAAATTAAAAGAGAAAGTGTGCTTAAGTCACTGAGTGATTGATACATAAGACATCACCATTAAATGAGATTGATAATAGATAATAATAGTGCTATTAATAATAAATTTAATGGTTAATATAGTTGCATTATTAATGCATTGTTTAATAAAGAGACTGAGTGTGGCTGTGATTTACAAACCATGACATAATTATTGTGGCAAAGTTCAAAACAAGTAGATGGTGGCTGGTAGCACTTCTGACCTTAATGTATATGGCCAGACAGACTTTGGTGGGTGCTAACTTTGGAAGAGTTAGGGCCAGTGTTTCTGGAGAACCAAATGGATGGATTGTCATAGCACAGAATGCTGTGTCCAGTAAGTCTGAGTAAGTAGTTCCCAATTCTTTTTCCTTGCCTGTCACAGCCATTTTGGCTTTAGCATTGCTGCTATGCAATTGCAGAATTAGTCACCTTCTAAGAGAATCACTTTGCTAAGGAGCATTCTTCTTTTTCTTCTTTTTTAACTCTGTTGAGGTAAACTCACTGTGCATCCACATTGGGCTAGACACTTGGTGAAGCACTTTTACCTGTGTTAATATTGTACTTAGCATCTTCCTCTGACGTATGCATTGCCACCTGTATTGACAGACAATGGAACTGAGGCTCACTAGCTTGTCCAATAGTAAATGGGAGAGCTGGGATTAAAACTTATCAAACTGAGTTAAGTGTGTGTTCTCTCCAATATATTAGTTAACTGATGCTCATATTGTTTAAGCACACCTTTGGAAAAGGGCAGGGAAAAGGAGTGGCTCTCAGTAGAGCAGTGCTGCCTCCGTAGGGAGTGTTTGAAAGTAGACAGAGCAGCTTTGGATCGGCCCAGTGACCAGGGCGAGAGGCGCTGTGGGATTTGGGAGCCGGGACCATGGCTACCAAATGTTCTATGGTGCTCAGGACGGTGTGATGAAGGATCGTCCCGGAGTGCCCCCACGGAGACACAAGGTGCTAGGTGACTCGGAAATGTCTCCCCCATCTTCTTCTCAAGTGGTTAAAAGAGGGCCATATCTGTGTTAGTGATTATATTTTGCAGTTTACACCATGTTTCTTACAGTGTAGGAAAATCCAACCCTCACTTCCCAAGCAAGACCAAATTATTTATATTTAGGTGTTTTGTTTATATGCCCTTTATTAATCGCTGTATCCCATGCCACAAAAACATGAGTGTGGACAACATTTTGGTCATTGCTGGTTTTATGGTACCCAGCATACGGTCTGGTTAATAGGTGCTCAAGTAACACTTGTTAATATGAGTGAACAGAGGTTTCTCTCTCATTTATAAAACCCAGGAAACAAGCTTGAGAGCTTGGATTTGTTAGTGCTTTGTGCACTTTCTCCCTGCCTCCCAAATAAGCAAAACAAGATACCTTGGTTGGCTTAAAAAAAATTAGTGTTCCCGTGGTCATTAAGTACATTGCATGTTCTTCCTGAATTCTTTTTTTTTTTTTTTTTTTTTTTAATAATTATTTTTTATTGAAGGGTAGTTGACACACAGTATTACATTACATGAGTTTCAAGTGTACAACACAGTGGTAGAACATTTATATACATAATTCTAGGTTCCAGCTATCACCCTACCAGGCTGTTACAATATCTTGACTATATTCCTTATGCTATACATTACATCCCGGTTACTAATTTATTTTACCATTGGATGTCTGTCCTTTTTTTTTTTTTTTTTTTTTTTTTTTTTTTTTTTTTTTTGTGAGGGCATCTCTCATATTTATTGATCAAATGGTTGTTAACGACAATAAAATTCTGTATAGGGGAGTCAATGCTCAATGCACAATCATTATTCCACCCCAAGCCTAATTTTTGTCAGTCTCCAATCTTCTGAGGCATAACAAACAAGTTTTTACATGTAGAACAAATTCTTACATAGTGAATAAGTTACATAGTGAACAGTACAAGGGCAGTCATCACAGAAACTTTCACTTTTGCTCATGCATTATGAACTATAAACAGTCAGTTCAAATATGAATACTCATTTGGTTTTTATACTTGATTTATATGTGGATACCACATTTCTCTCTTTATTATTATTATTTTTAATAAAATGCTGAAGTGGTAGGTAGATACAAGATAAAGGTAGAAAACATAGTTTAGTGTTGTAAGAGAGCAAATGTAGATGATCAGGTGTGTGCCTGTAGACTATGTGTTAATCCAAGCTAGACCAGGGCAATAAAACATCCACGTATGCAGAAGATTTCTCTCAGAACGGGGGGGTGAGGTTCTAAGCCTCACCTCTGTTGATCCCCAATTTCTCACCTGATGGCCCCCCTGCGACTGTGCCTGTCTTAGGTTGTTCCTCCCTTGAGGAATCTTACCCGTCTCTGGCTAACCAGTCATCTTCCGGGGCCATACAGGGAAATGTGAAGTTGGTAAGTGAGAGAGAAGCCTTATTGTTTGAAAAAGTTAGCTTTTTACTTCTTTGCATATTTATGCCCTGTGGCTTCTATGCCCAGCATTTGTCTTGAGGTATCTTTACCACTTGGAAGAATTATGATACTCGGTAAATTTGATATGAGGCACGAATTCTATTTAAGGGTTGTAATTAGGAAGGAAGAAGAAAAGCTATAGAAGTAGCAGGCAGAAGAAAACATGGGAAGATTGATTATTTCTTTGATATATCTTCTTGTAGAGTAACTTCAGCATGTATAGGTTTTAAGCTACTACTTAAATTGCACACACACATTAACATAATAGGAGTATAGTTACATAACCAAAGCATATCTGTAATTACCAGCCATCTGCAGTGAAACCAAGAAAACCAGTTAGGCACCTTAGGCATTTGTGAAAACTTATCTATGATATGGTGGATATTGTCCAAATGAACTTGAACAGTCTGAGAGAAATCAGACAAATTAAAACAACCCATTCCTGGGGACTGTTCACATGCCATATGTTCTTTTAACAGTAAATAGTCTGTAGTTGTAAGACTTTGGAGCGCTACAATTTGCACTTCTCCAAATTCTTGGTTGAGTTCCAACAGTATAGATCCAGTCCAATTTTGTTGTTTTACTGTATGCACAGGCCAGCTTAGATATCTCCTTCCTCATTCCCATGGCAGGTCCAGGAACTGGTGGGATGAGTGCATCTACAGCTGTAGCAGTGCATGGATCTTTGTTGGGGTTTTTTGATGATCATCTTCTGGCATGAGTCTTCCAGAGGGTGCAGATGTTGGAAGTTCTTTTTCATATCGTATCTTAGTTCATTTTCGGGGTAGCCCAATTAGGCTTTGATCCTCTGTATAAACACAAACAGACCCTTTGCCTACACTTTTATATGCCCTTTATACCCTTGTGTAGAACTCGTTGGAGGTTACCACACAGGAACTGCCCTTTTTTTTTTTTTTTTTTCCTATCACTAATCTACACTTACATGACGAATATTATGTTTACTAGGCTCTCCCCTATACCAGGTCTCCCCTATAAACCCCTTTACAGTCACTGTCCATCAGCATAGCAAAATGTTATAGAATCACTACTTGCCTTCTCTGTGTTGTACAGCCCTCCCTTTTCTCCTACCCCCCCATGCATGTTAATCTTAATACCCCCCTACTTCTCCCCCCCTTATCCCTCCCTACCCACCCATCCTCCCCAGTCCCTTTCCCTTTGGTACCTGTTAGTCCATTCTTGAGTTCTGTGATTCTGCTGCTGTTTTGTTCCTTCAGCTTTTCCTTTGTTCTTATATTCCACAGATAAGTGATATCATTTGGTATTTCTCTTTCTCCGCTTGGCTTGTTTCACTGAGCATAATACCCTCCAGCTCCATCCATGTTGCTGCAAATGATTGGATTTGCCCTTTTCTTATAGCTGAGTAGTATTCCATTGTGTATATGTACCACATCTTCTTTATCCATTCATCTATTGATGGACATTTAGGTTGCTTCCAATTCTTGGCTATTGTAAATAGTGCTGCAATAAACATAGGGGTGCATCTGTCTTTCTCTTCCTGAATTCTTGATCCTTTCCTGACTAACAAATGCCCTAATAGCTTAGCGGCCTCATTTGGTGACTAGCAACCTTCCAGGAAGCAAAGCTGTGCTTGTTGAATCTGGCTGAGCTACTGGTGCCTTACAGAGATTAGTTTTCACTTCAGCTCTGTTAAGTCTTAGCTCCATTTTCCCCAGTTGGTACTTTGAATGATACAGCTATTACCAGAGCCAGGATCTGGGTTCAGAATGGTTGGCCAGGGTAAAGCATCATGTCTGATTTTTCAAGCAGGCACTTAATTCCCTAGAATCATTACTTCTCACTTTCTACCTGTTAACTTTGAAAGATAATCTATTTTGCCTCGTGGTGTTTGTATATACATCAGGGATATTTTCCTCTTTCTTATCATTTAAATAGGCTTTCCTATATTGTTAATGTGTGGCACATTTGAGGTTGGCACCAGCACTTCTCAATTACTAATTAAACACCTCAAAGCTCTTTAAGAAAGAACTACATCATTTTCCATTTTATTTATGAAACTTTGGTTGTCATGTGATTTGCCTAAGATTTCCCTAGCAAGTAAGCTGAGGGGTTAAAATAAAAAGTAAACATCCTTGTTTCCTAGTTATTTGGCTTTAATGCTTTAATGTTCCACTCCCTTCTCCCTCCCTCTTTCTCCTTTCTCCTTTCCTTTCTTTCCTCCTCCAAAGGAACGTCATTGTTTTCTTTCTTTTGTCCTTGTATGAAATTGTAGAGCATAGCAAATGTGGTCAGTAATTCTGTAACATCTTTCTATGTTGACAGATGGTATGACCGATAGTAACTGCACTAACTGGGGTGAGCATTTAATAACATAGATAACTGTTGAATCATTATGTTGTATACTTGAAACCAAATAATATTGTTTATCATCAACTATACTTCAAAAAAAAGAGAGAGAGAAGCTCTTAAAACAAAAAAATCCAATAAACAGCAACAAAAAATTGCTAATTTTCTCACTATAATGCTCATCTTAGACTTGGAGGGTAGACCCAAGTAGACTGGTAACTTAGGTGAGCCTGGCCGCACTGCGGGACCTGCTCACACTCTCCCACCTGGCCGTTCTCTCTCCCACTTTCTTAATACCTTCTTGTATCAATTTCTGACCACTTCTGTCTACTGTCTCCCAGCTTCTTCTACCCTTTTTTTCACTCTTATAACCCTTTCTTACTAAAACTTTTTTTTTTCCTTCCACAAGCACCATGTATTCTGGTTTTGTTTTGTTGTCTCTCCTTCTTTGGGGATGAGGTAAGTATCCTGGTGGGGTCTGGGCGCCCACATAAAAAAGTTAAAAATTGCTAGCTGAATGAAACTTTATGACTTTCTGAAATGCGAATTAAGTTGTGGTGTGCTGTTTCCTTTTGGATTAATGCAATTTCATAAAATGTCTGAAAAACAATCAATCAGTATACTTATGAATTTTTAAAGCCGTTTAAAGAAAATGCAAAATGGACAAAAGGACCATGGACATAAATATACTTCAGTCTCTAAGTGGGCTAAGAGAATTGCCTTTAATTTGATAATCTGTTTGAAAAAAAGGCAAGACATTAACTTGGGAAGTCACTGTCCTCCACCCTGGAATCCAAGGATTACTGGCATTAGGAGGAAAGATTGCATGTTATGTTTACTAAATGGAAGGATTACTGAGACACAAATGCCTCAGGCTCAAAGAAGACAATGTGAATTAAGAGATTACAATGAATGGAGAGTGGTATTAACTGTCTTTGCAAGATTGAATACTTGACAAAAGAAATAAGAACAACTGTTTTCTCAGGTCAACTGTGAAGTGGTGTTGGAACTGAGGTTGCTTTTACATACTTTTTTCCAATTTTGGCCCCCACATCTTTAGGTTCTGTGTGTTAGTCTAGGGAGAAAGATGGCAGCTGTGCTGATTTGGATATTCTTTCAAAACTCAATCTTGATTTGCTGTGTCAGGACTTGCACTTTTTGACCTTCCTCCATCATTGCTGTTACAGCACAATAGTAAAGAGTGGTGTAGGAATTGTACCTGAGGCAGTTATGGAAGAAAGTGTAAGGTTCTTAGACTGATTTTTGGATACCTGGAGTCCAAACTCAGTTCTGACTCAAAGAATAGAACTGGATTTCTCAGACCCTCAGATACCTTCATCTGCAAAATGGAGGGAATGATGCTAGATGATCTTCCCAGTTCCAGATGTTGCCAACAGTATAGGTAACTCTCAAACATCTGCAAACATACTAACTGGGAACATTGGAAATCTATTCAATTGCTCAATGATACTGTATCTTGAAAATATCAGACAAATGTTCATGACTGTTTTCCCTTTAAGGAGACTACAACATTTATGAGATTTGTATAGATCCTATTAGGACAACTGATTTTATTTTAAAAGTGCTAATAACTTTCTTTTAAAAAATAATAAAGTGATCTATGTATAAAACATGAAACACTTAAGCATTTCTCTAAAGTGTGTCTCAGTCCAAACATTGCTAGTTCATGGGAACCAATAGGCAAAATATTGACATTGAAGTGAAGTAAAATATGTTGTCTGATCTAGTTTTAGGTATTCTAAAACTAGGTGTTTCCTTCAATTCCAGAATTCCTGTAAGAGTTAAGTCACATTTCGATAATGTACTTAAACTTGATTTAAGGTTGAAATATATATATTGTAATATGAATTATAATATTAGTATATAACTAAGAAGTTACTGTTACTTTAAGCATTTCTTTAAAAAACACTAGGAAACATTTTTAGTGGTTGTACTTTCCTTACTTAGCTGGGTTAATCTCTTAGTTGCTAAGGGCAGATTGATTTGTTTATAAACTTGTGAAACCAAATCTGCACACAACCACATCACAGATCCTAAAGTGGGAAAAGACCAGTCAAATTGTCAGTCTGCATCCACTCACCACTTCAGTCTTATTAATGTCTAATTTAAATTTTTCAGCAATGTATTCCACATTGCGTGTTTCACACATTGTATTTTTGAATGATGTGCTGACAGTGATTGTTAACCATGTGTGTGGGAGTGGCTGGAAAGACCCCATGTGTGACCAGGATTTCTTTTCCAGGGACATACCCTGGCTGGCTACTGTCAGTGAGTCTTTCTTGCTGTGTTGACACTGAAGCTTCCATGTGCGGTCTGATGTGTCTGACAAGCATGTTTATGCCTTCTTGGTACTTCTAGCGCTAGGGAGGAGTGTGTGCCACCCTTAGATTACTGGAAATTAAAACTTTCCCTTGATATCTGCCTCTTTTTAAAAGCCCCCTAATTTTGGAATAAATAAAACCAGATCTTTCCACTGCCACTTATCTAATGAGCTTTCAGCTTTTATAGTGTATTGTTATCTATGACATGGAATTATATAATTTGCGAGATTTAAAATTTAAGTGTCATATTTAGTTTTCTTAGCAATGTTTATGATGGCATTATTGTCTTGAGAGTGTCAGATATCAGTGCTAAAAGGTAGTAGAGCTTGTGTGTGTGTGTGTGTGTGTGTGTGTGTGTGTGTGTGTGTGTGTATGTAGTGTAACTTTAAAGAGTAAGTGAGGTGACTTTTTGACAGGTGATAGCATTAACTCAAGTATGGAAATATTTTATCTACTGTAGTAGATTGAAATTTACACTCCACAGTTGAGGAAAGCAGAAATGTGATTTTCTTTTCAACCTTTGTTTTGCTCACAAGGTCCTGCTCTGCCTAGAGAAGATAATTTCTCCCAGTAGTAGCCTCAGTTTGATCCAGTGATTTTTTTCAGCCAAAATTAAATATATTAGACACTTCATTTCAAAGCTTAGTTGCTTTCAATAAAGGGTATCTGGAAGGATTTCTTTCCATTTTCCTCAGTGGCATCTGGGAGCAAGCAGAGAGGTTACCTGTGATCAAGGCCAGGGCATGGGGGCTTGACTAGAATATACTTGCTGTCAGGATCCATGTGGGTCTTGCCCTGCAGTGCCTGGCTTGTCTGGTGCCAGCACATGACTCTCTTTTGAGCATCCTGCTCATTTCCATATTTGGTGCTTTTGTACCTTTGATTTTGAGAGTCCTGATCAATGCTGAAGGTCTTTTCTGACCCTGGTTCTGAACCCCTCTGCATTCCCCACTAGAGACCATGAGGACTTCTGTTTTTTAACTTCACACCTTGCTGGAGTGTGACCCCTGTGGGGCTGGTCCTTCAGTTCACACCTAGGCACCTTCCTCCACTGTAGAGACTATATTTCACACCCTCTCCTGCCGCCATTTCGGATGCTATGCCTTCCACATCCAGGGCTTCTCGGTAAGGTTTGTGATGGGTCCGGTCTCTGCTCGGGAATGCAGAGATTCAGCAATGGCTCCTCAGATGCCCCCAAATCTGCATGGGTGCTTCTTGTGTCCACCGACCTCTTGATCCCTGGATGGGGAGGAGAGAAGTGAACCCCTCACATCTCATACCTTGACCTTCTCTTCCTCTTGCTATTTCTTCTAGCACAGAAATGGCTTTTTCCTTTTCTATTCCTGTCTTCTAGGAATTGACTCTGGGTAATAAACTCTTTCTTTTCTACTCTAAGGCATTTTAATTACTGATCTGAGTCCTTCAGGCTTGGCTTTTATATACAAAATGCTCAATTTTGGGAAGTTTTAATAAAGGCCTTTTCTTCCTCAAGAAGAAAGCTTGGCTCCTGCTAAATCAAAAGCCTTGGCATTCAGGCGATAGTCTTGCTATGGATCTAAAATTTTGTATTGTAAAACTGTAAGCTGATTGATGACTGCTGTTCATAGCTGTGTGCTGCCCTTCTCTTGCAGCAATGAACTCCAGTGAATTATGAGGGTGTGGGGACAATGCAAGACACCTATAAGAATATGAGGGTTTAAGGTTTACCAGGGATCGAACTACACATTGGTTTACTATTACAAAAATATTACAGCCATTACATCAACATCATCTCTAAGGAACCAATTTACTATGGAGATTTTATAGACAGGTCTGAAGAAATAGAATTCAATTCACATTTGGGTTTCTATTAATGAACAATGTATTTTGTTAAAAAGAGGAGTCACTTTAGTCTCAGGAGTCACCTTGTTACTCAGCCATTTTCTTTCTTTTATAATTCAGTCTTTATAATTTTTAGTTGTAAAATAAAAGGCAGATACAGACACCCCCAAAATGAATATATATATTCATGAACTGCCCATCATAACCGTCACCAGGTCAAGAAATAGAATTTTGCAGCCATCCACTAGCCCAGTTAAATGCTTTGTCCCCATCAGAATCCTCCCTTCTGCCTCATTTAACTATTATTCTGAATTTTACAGTAACCACTTCCTTGTATGTGTGTGTTGGTTTTAACATTCGAATGTGCATTCGTAGGTACTGTAGTTTAGTCTTGCCCATTATTTAAAATTTGGTTTTAAAGATTCTTTTAAACTACAGCTCCTCCTTTTAGCTCTTTCTTTTCCTTACGGTGTTTCTTGTTGAAGATCTGGACTGTCGGACCTGTGAAGTTTCCCACAGGCTGGATCTTGCTGGTCACACAACTCACGGTGAAGTATGTTCCTTTGTCCTCTTGTATTTTCTGCCAGTTGGCAGCTGGATCCAGAGGTGGTATCAGACTCAAGTTCAATCACTTTGGCAAGACTGGAGGGAGCATTTGGGAAGATTAGTGGAGGCACATAATTTCTGATTGTCTTTTTATGATGTTAGTAATTGATGTTTAGTGCCTAAATTGATTATATAAGATAGTCTTTAGTGCCACTTTTATACTCTGGATCCATAATACATTTACAAGTGTCAGAGAACTGTGGGTAAGTGGGAGATAAGCGTTCCCAAATGGTACTGTAATTTTCTAAATTTTTACATGTGTTTTACTTACTCTCGTATTTGATATAAATCAAGTTGTCAAAGCCACATCAAGTTTGGGGCAAAAGCAGAGCACATTCACAGGCAGAAAACAATTTATCTGGCTCTATCTTCCACCTGCTGTTGTGGCTCTTCTCCTGCAAAGGTCTCTTGCTCTCATCAGTCACTACTGGAAGTCCCCAGGTAGTATGCCCTGTTGGCTCTGAGAAAACAGCATCTCAGCTACTGGGACATCTTCCTGTCTCTTCCCTTGTTACCCACACTGGCTTGGATTCCCTTTGGTCATGTCTTCTTTAATGCATCTGGACACCATGAAATCCCACAGTGTAGCCCCTTCATGGCAGCTGCAATTGCACTGAGCTGGGTAACATCTTCCACTGATGCCCAGGGGCAGAGTCTGCTAATTGTTCCCCCAAATATCTATGTTCTCTTCCTCCCGGATATACAGCTAAGCTCTATTTCTCAGTTTTCTTGAAGCTTGATGTGATCAAGCAACTGATTTCCAGACAATGCTAGGTATTTGGGAGTGATCTGTGCCATACCTGGGAAAGCTGTTTCGCCCTCTCCATGTTTTCTTTCCTTTTGTGCTGCCTTGATGCATATTACGATGATGTCCTGGAGCAGAGGTCTGTACATTTTTTTCTGTGAAGGGCAAGAGTCTAAATATCTTAGGCTTTGAGGATCATATGGCCTCTGTTGCAACTACTCAGTTCAGCTGTTGTGTAATAACAGCCATAAGCAATGGGTATATGCAGAAGGGCAGCTGTGTCCCCATTAAACATTATTTACAAAAAGAAGCATGGGCTGTGGTTTGCTGGCTCCTGCGCTAGTGGTTTGCAATGCCACGGATGGAAAGAGCTTGGATACTGAGTATGAATGAGCTGCTTGTCAACGGAAAATACCCACCTTCAACTATCAGGTGAGGGAGAAATAAATTTTTATTGTATTTGATTCAGATGTGAGTTACCAAGGGCTGCCATAACAAAGAACTACAAACTGGATGGCTTAAAATAATGGAAATTTATCGTCTTATCAGTTCTGGAGGCTGGAAGTCCAAAATCAAGGTGTTAGCAGGGCTGTCCTTCCTCTGAAACCTGTGGGGCAGAGTCCTTCCTTGCCCCTTCTTAGATTTAGGGGGCAGCTGTCCATCTCCGGTGTTGCATGGCTTGCAGCTGCGTCACTTGGTCTCTGCCCCCACTGTCACATGGCCTCCTCCCTTGTGTCTGTCTCTGCGTCTCTTCTCCACTAAGGACACCAGTCACGTTGGGTTAAGGACCTGTCTTACTCGCATATGACCTCACCTTAATTTACATCTTAATCACATCGGCAAAAACTCTATTTCCAAATAAGGTCACATTCACAGGTACCAAGGGTTAGGACTTCATCATATCTTTTGCAGGGCGGAGCAGAATTCAATTTACAAAAAGCTGGTATACATTTGTTGGGGGGTGGTGTTTATTAACAATGCCCGCTGGACTGTGACCATATCAGGGGATGCTGCACTTTACTGATTTTGGGAAAACTTATTTTTCACACCTTTGTACATCACCTGATATGTCTCAGAATTGTGTGTACGTGTGTGTGGGTGAAACAACTTATTTCACGTGAAGAAGAACCACCATCTTTCTAAAACCCAAACCCCAGTCTGTGGAGGCTGGAAGGAAGCCAGAAGTGATAGAGAGGTAAGAAATGAGCCATCTAGTAAGATTCCTCAAGGGAGGAACAACCTAAGACAGGCACAGTCGCAGGGGGGCCATCAGGTGAGAAATTGGGGATCAACAGAGGGGAGGCTTAGAACCTCACACCCCCTGTTCTGAGAGAAATCTTCTGCATCCGTGGATGTTTATTGCCCTTGTCTAGCTTGGATTAACACATAGTCTACAGGCACACACCTGATCATCTACATTTGCTCTCTTACAACACTAAACTATGTTTTCTACCTTTATCTTGTATCTACCTACCACTTCAGCATTTTATTAAAAATCATAATAATAAAGAGAGAAATGTGGTATCCACATATAAATCAAGTATAAAAATCAAATGAGTATTCATATTTGAACTGACTGTTTATAGTTCATAATGCATGAGCAAAACCGAAAGTTTCTGTGATGACTGCCCTTGTACTGTTCACCATGTAACTTATTCACTATGTAAGAATTTGTTCTCCATGTAAGAACTTGTTCGTTATGCATCAGAAGATTGGAGACTGAGGAGAATTAGGCTTGGGGTGGATTAATGATTGTGCATTGAGCATTGACTCCCCTATACAGAATTTTATTGTTGTTAACAACCATTTGATCAATAAATATGAGAGATGCCCTCACAAAAAAAAAAAAAAAGTACACACTTCCAATTGTAAAATAAATAAGTAACCGAGATGTAATGTATAGCATAAGGAATATAGTCAAAATATGGTAACAACTTGGTATGGTGATAGCTGGTACCTAGAATTATCATGTATATAAATGTCGAATCACTGTGTAGTACACCTGAAACTGATGTAATGTAATACTGTGCGTCAACTACCCTTCAATAAAAAATAATTATCTACAAAAAAAAAAAAAAAAAAACCCAGGAATAAGCCATTTCGGCAGCAGGCAGGCTTTGTGCCTTAGCACTGCTGCTAACGGGGACTGCTCAGCCAAATTTCTACTTGGTTCCCTGAGCATGAACTCTCTCCAGGAAGTTCATTAGTCAAATGTACTCTTGGCAGAACCACTTCCTTTTCTCCTGACGCTTCTGCTACCATCGCCACAGAGGGACCATACATGTTTAGTCCAAATCTGAACACAGCAGACACCCTGGCTGTGTGTACTTCTACCGAGAGCTAGAACATGTTAAAGACAAATGATAATTAGAACTTCACCTCCATCTCTAACCAACAGCCTTCTTTTAGGTGAAGCTTAACAGAAGTAACTGGTTGACAGGAGCCTGTCAGGACACTGACTTAGATCATTTCCTTCAAGCAAAATTTGGAAACCAAGGTATAAAGCAAAGTGAATCAAAAGGTAAAAAGTCCGTGTATGGTACACATTAATAGACACTGCCTGGTAAACTCATTATTTTAGGTCTTAACACAATAATCTGTTATTCTGTGGACAGCCCAAATAAAACATAAAATGTGGCACCAGTGAATATTGAGGAGACGGTGTTCTTGTGTGTATTTGTGTCTGTGTTTAATCATTAATGTTTCTCAGGTTTATACAAATGGTCAGCCACAGAAGTATGTTTCCTAATTTTCATACACTTAACAGGCCAGCGTTCTTTCTCCTACCTTGGACATGTGTTTCCAGGTAGGCTTGTTGATTTCTAATCAGTCAGCTGCCGTATTCATTGTAACTTTGGTCTCCAGCCCTGTCTGGAAGAACTCCAGCCTGGGAGAATCTAAACATATCATTCAGAGGCCTGTGATGTTGGAAAGAAAAGAGGTTTTGGATGATTTTTGTTTTTGTTTGGACTTGGGTCAGTGCCTCCCATTTACAGCTGGAATGTGCACTGGATGGTTTCAGACATGTTTTGGAAGACTCATGTGGGCCTTATGATAGCAACAGTGGGGCCTCAGAACTCGAGGAGCAGGTTGTTACATTAGTATTTTTCAGTGAATATTGATGCTGAGTAACGAAGCCATGGACGTCCTCTCCCTGCACTGGCAGCTTCAGTTCCTTCAGACAATCTGAATACTCAGGGCCCGTGCCAGGGTCATACGCTCTTCGCTGTGGCTTCTCCATCAGGCTCCCTCCTAATACAAAGGGTTCACCCAAGGGGTTTCAAATCAAAATTCAAGAACCAAAGTTAATTCCTGTAAATGACATGAATGCCATGTCATTGGTGAATGGAAAGAAAATGTTCCCACTGTGTGGAGATATAGGAACAAATGCTAGCAGGGAGGTTCATCTTTTGACAACGTGTCCTACTGGTCATATAGCCCATCACATGAGAATTACCACTTTCCTGGGATGAAAAGATGTCATCTTAAAGTACAAAATCACTCTTGCTTTATTTCATGAGGAGTCTACTTGTGGTGAATCCACTTGTCCTATACATCCTGTCTTCCTTTCAATGTCCTAGTATGACTTTCCACCTTCTTTAAAGAAAATGCATGATCTAAAATAGGATTGCCAACAGTTATTCCAGAAATTTTAAAAAATTGAACTTGTTATCAACATTTAGACATCAGGAGCTTGCATGTCAGAATCTGCATCTCTTCTGTCTCTTGAGGAACAGGTGCCTTTGGCAGGATGGCCCTCGCATTTCCATACAGCAGCAACACACTGAAGTTGGGGAGATGGAGCACATGCCCTTATTACGCAGGCCAACTTTGCTCATTGACAGGACCTGCCCTTCCCAGGAGGCATTTGAATTTGCAATGCCTGATACATACGAAACAAGCTTCACCAATTTTAATCTTCTTCTTTGAGGTCCCAAGTTGTTGTTTTTTATTGTCGTTGTTGTTACTGTTGTTTTTTTAATTAGAAGTGAGCCACAAGCCAGCGAATGGAAATGACCAGTGAAAATGGGAAATAAATGGACACCCCTAAAGGCACAAACTAAGTACATTTGATAATAATTGGGCTTAGTGTTACCCGTGTCTGAAAGATGACCAGAATGTCCAGAACTAGGTAGACAGTATACATTTTTTTTCTGTAGGTACATTTCAAGGGGAGATGTTCCCCAGAGAAGGCCAATACTGCTGGTATTGACTACTGGAGCAGTTTGTTAAGCTGGAATTATGGCTTCAAAAGTCCGTATCCTGTGCTGTGGTAAAACTTGTGGTCACCTGGTGAGGCCAGCAAGTTTCGGGTCTTGTGAGATTACACAGGACAAGAAAAACAGAATGGTTTTGGATTTAGTTAAACCTTGTTCTTTCTTCAGCTCCTTCTGCCTAGAGGATGCACTAGCCTCTGAGGAGTTCTTGCTTCCTCTCCCCAAACCATGCCCATCTTTTGGGTTCCGGTTGTTTATAGAGAAATGGAAATTCATGTTATTTTGAAAATATAATCAGAAAAAAAACATAAAAACCATGATAAGTGAAATACAACCTATTTTCTGTTTTTTTTTTTAAAACTAAATAAGACACCTGCTTCTCTTTCTCTTTAATGTTCCACCTTCCCAGGATTTCTATTCTCTTGTGGCTTATTTTATATGGTCTTTTCCCAAGAATCCTTTTGCTCCACTAGTTCTCCTTCTCTCTCTCTTGCTGTCTCTTCTATGCTGCTGCAGTCTCCTTTTATTTAGAATCTGTGTTTAATTTTCCAGCTGTACTTTTATTCTTATTTTCCTTTTATAGACCTGGTCTCTTTTGTTTCCTGTCTACTGTTATTTCATTTTTTCCCTCCTGGTGCCCTTCTTGATGTGCTGTTTTACATAGTCTGCTTATTTCTCACTTCTGTTCAGTGTTTTTGTTCTCTTACCATCTATTTATGCCTCCTGCTTAAAAACAAGCAAGAAAATACACAGAAAACCACAAAATGGATTCTTACTTGTGTTATTTGTAGTTATCTCCCTAATTTCTTTACATTAACTCCACACTGTAAATCAATTTTTAATACTCTAAATTGCCAAAATCTCATTATAACACATTCCCTTCAGTTTTCTACAGAAAATGGGAAGATTTTTATGCATTTTTTTATTTTTGAAAGGAATGAACGTTCTTTTCGTGTCATCGTTTCTGTGTGATAACCCTGCATGGGAAAGTCATTGCGTTGGCTCTGATCCTGCTTTGTCCCATTGCTAGCTGTGTTATCTTAATGAAACCACTATGTCTCTGGATTTCAGTTTCTTCATCTGTTAAAGCTAAGGGAGAAGAACTTCCTTGCTACTCAAAGTCTGGAACTCAGACGAGTCACATCAGAGTCAGCTGAGAGCTTGTTAGTAATAAATAAGCTCAGGCCTCCCCCGACACCTCCTGACTCCGAATCGGCATTTTCACAAGGTCCCTAGTTGACTTGTATGCTCACGGACGTTTGAGAAGCACGAACTTGATGATCTCCAAGGTTTTTTCTGCCCTTAATTTTGCTGAAAATAAGTGAAAAAAGAAACTGAAAACTGTCTTGTTCACCTGGCACAGTAAAATCATCCAAGGATCTTTAATAAAAATGCTGATGCCATGGTGCCTTCTCCCAGAACAAACAATTCAGGAACTCTGGGGTTAATATTTTTTGCCATGTTCCAGATGATTTGAGTGAGTGGACTTGGAACCACTGAAGTATATTACTCGAGTTTTTACATCCTTTTTTGATGCAAACAGCCCTGCCTTCTTTTGGATGTGGGTGAGTAATTACTACAGGAAGAAAGGAACTCTGAACTGTTTGCATTTACACACTTAAATGCACCAAAATTTATTCTGGGGTGGGTAAGAGGGTAAGGAGACAATCATTGAAGGTGACTATATGCATTTTTATAGCATTGTGTGATAAAAAAATTGAGGAGGTTCACTTATTTAGTTTTTTTCTTACTCAAACTTCGGACAATGGAAGTGTTTGTAGTAACAAGAAAGAAGTAGCCTCTGGTGAGTGAAGATATGACACTGTACCCTGAGAGCTGGGGGAGCGGGGTGGATATTTCAGTGAATGATTTCATTTCATCATAACTTGGTGCTAGTGTGAACCGGGTAACCCACATGCTCTGATTGGGTTATCAGTCAATTCCAATTTACTTTGAATTCTTTGAGGTTGTTGAGCTGTAGCTGATTTAAGAAAAACTGAAACGATCAGAATTTTTTTTCTAAAACTTCCATTATAGTATCTTCAGTGTGAGAACTGCGGAAGGAACAGTCATAGTCATAAAACAGTTTGGCATAAGAGTAGAAGTTGTGACAATACCAGCAATATGGGGAAATTTTTTACTGTTACAGGTTTTCAAGTCAGAGCTTGAGAAACTGTACCTTTAAAGATTAACTTTACTTTTTTTAAGGTTATTTTTTTCTGTCCGGTGCTAAATGAGAGACACAAGCAAATGATTCCATTTTTGGAATGATCGAATTGCTTGATCAAAATAAACAAAGAGGAAAAAATGCACTTAACCATTTTCTTGTTGAGTACAGCACATTTTTTCATTGTTTTTCATGTCCTGAATTATTTCTGCATCATTAATTTTAGCTGAGGAGCCAAAATTCTGTCATTGTGGGGGGTTCCTGAGGTGTCACATTGAAGAAGAAAGATATTTAAAATAGGATATCATTTTGGTGTTACTTGAGTGTCACTCCGAGGAGTCATGGGAGCAGAGAAACACACATCTGGCTGGACATCTGTCCCAGCCATTGTGTAGCAGAACTCCCATGCAGAGTCTTTCGCCAAGGTTGAGCCATAGCCTCATTTCATCAGCTCTGCTGAGTCTCTGGTAGTTACGTGATTCTAACTCCATTTACCCACTTAAACACACCAACATTTATTCTGGGGTGGGTAAGAGTTGCTCAGTATCATGTGAGGATTCAGGAAGTATTTCCTCACAGATTTATTCTAACCCTGGTCAAAACTATGAAATAGGAAGCTTTTGTCAACTGTAGTCTTTCTCTTATTAAAACACTGCTCCCTCTTGTTGGCAGTACTTTGCATCTCTTCTGCTCCCATCTTTGTCCTACTCACAACTACTGTCTAGGTGGAGAAACTTTGCAATCACTTCTTCAAGCCACTCTATTACTATTGACTTTTTTTCTGGATTAAGAAATCACTAAACTGACATATTTTCCTTATTGACAGGATATCTTTCTCTTACATTGTTTGGTACCTCTCCTCAACTTCCTTAATTCTTTGGTGAAGGGGAGGAAGTTGAAAATGTCCATAACTTGACTGGGGCATTCTTGTATGATTTGGGAGAAAAAAATTCCAGAATATATCCTGAATCTCACTCTCATTTTTTAAAGAAAACAACTCTGCATTCTAAAGCTAAATAAAGATGTCAAGTTTTCTCATTTTCTTAGAACTTTCTAGAAGAAAATGTCTTTCCCAGGGTTCCATTTAGATAGATTATGGGTACCTGAGTAGTGGGTGGTACAGAAATATGGGCTAAGCTTAGAAATCAAACAAATGAGAAATAGTCTGTTTCTTTACTTTAATCCTTAGCATATTTTGTGTCTTTCTATGTCATTATGGATCTGGAATCTTTTTGATTCTGAATTATTGACACCTTCTAAATTCATATTTATGGCTTTTGAGTCAATTTCTGTTCTAACAGCAAGTGTAGTTTGCTTGAACAGTGATCTGGGTCTACACACTCAAATGGTGTTCAGTGGAAATTACTTCTTGTGCTTCTTTTTCCTGAGGCTAAATTGCAGTGTAACTGCTTCAGTTAGAACATACTTCAGCCTTATGAAAATTCTCATAGCCTCATTAATGCCGTGGAAAATAAAGCACAACACAAGTAGGTTTGGTGCTGGTTAGAATGTGATTTCTCCTGAGAGCATTTGGAATTTGCTGTGGGTTAATGAGAACTTCACTCACTACTCCAGTTCACAAGTTTTCCCACTGGCTGGTGGGAATTTTCCACCATTTCCAGATTGCAGAAGGAAATAAGAAATAATGGATCCGAAGTTTGAAGCTGGAAGGCTTATTTCTTGTCTAGTTGTCAGATCCACATAGTTGAGTTGCCTGAACTGTCAGCACAGGTGCTGGCAGAGAGGATGGTCAGTGTTGTGACTTACACCCTATCTGAGCCAGAGAGTGCTAGCTCAAATAAGCAGCCTTATGGGTGTGTCAAGATGACCCGTGCCATGTTCGGGAGCCCACTCCACTTGGGCAGGCAAAGGTAATCAACCTGGCAGTACCTACTGCTATTTCAAGGCAGAGGAAACAGCATCAATGAAGCTTCCCCCACAGACACCCCACAGGGCCTCACTGTCCCGTCTTTAAAGCCTCTCCTTCCAGTCAGTATCATTGGTAATGTGCCAACCAATGTCTGAGAAGACCAAACACATTTTTGCTTGTGGACTAATAGATTGGATTACTTTGCCCTTAGAAAGAGAGTTCTGAAGGGTGGGGCACAGGAGAGGTGTGTTTTGCTTGCAGAGGGAGAGGGAGAGGGAGAGGGAGAGTCCAGAACCTGGGATGCTGTAAAAAAGATGTCAGACCTTGGTAGGTGGTGCACCGAGGGGTGTTGGGCAGCCCAGATACCCCAAGGAATGATTTTTAGAGTGAGTGCTTCTCAGTCACTCCTCTGCTCTAATATATCATACAAATATCACATTCCCTTATGTGTAACAGGGACTTCTTTGTAACACTTGTTACACAAGTGGGTCTGAACTGGGGCATAACGAGGTTTCTATCAGGTCCTGGGAAGGGGTATACTTTGGAAAAATCATTCGGGTTCTGTTTTAACAAAATAGGTAAGATACATGTCATTGTGCGCATCATTTACAAAAATGCAGTTATTTTTTCAAGACAGTCAAAGCTTGATATCTTAGGGTTTTGTCAACACTGGGGATGTGTAGACTCTGAATCAGGGAAGGTTCTTTTTTTCAAGTCAGTCTTCAGATCTAGTTTGTCCTGCTGTAGGTGAAGGCTCCTTCATTGGCTATAGGTAGTATCCTTAGAAAGGCTAGTTGTATCTTAAACATGTGCTGCGAAATTGGTCCGGGATATATGCAAGATCAGGGATAGTGTAGAACAAAGGTTTGTGGAGGAGTTGAGGATACTGGGCAGCTTGTACTAAAGAGAAGGGAGTTTATAAACTGTGGGCAGAGTCAGAGAAGGCTGGCAGGAGGTGAACTGGGCCTGACAAGTATGTGCATAGTCTGTAGGTATGTACGATATGCCATGCGGCTTCACAGTGTCCTCACTACTCTTAGGATTGGCCAGCTTCCAACAGGTATTTACTGAGCAGCACCGACTATGTGTCAGCCATTGTTTTGGGTGCTAGAGGTACAGCAATAAGTGAGTTGACAGAAGTCCTGCCTCCAAGGACTTTCAAGTTTGCCATGCCTGTGTATGGCAAAGAAGTATAAATTAGAGATGATTCATGTGAAATATATTATTTGTTTCGCAAAACATGCTAGAGGAGAGATTAGGACAGTGATTAAAAAAAGCATTGAGTAACATTCTCTCTGCTCCCACCTTTCTGTCAGGTCAGTGATATAAATGACAATTCTGGCCCTAGCTCACCCTCCCCATAGCTCTCTGGCATCCTTTCCCATTCTCTGAACACAAAGGAATGAGGAGGTTACTTGGGTTACCAGAGATTCTGGAATTCCATGTGGAGAGAATGCAAGGAGCCACCGCGCCACGAAGAGTCAGTGGCTGGGCAGACTCAGGGGGGAGAGGCATATGGGGAGTGAGCTGCCTGATAGGCTTCTCTGAAAAGAACAAGCCGTGGATGGATTTTAAATCCTCCTCTAAATACAAGGCCAGTGTCAGTGGCTGTTTTCAGGAAAACCAAAGGAACTCGGCATCCCCCCGTGTGTTGTGGAGACTGTGTGGCCTCCAGCAGTGAAGTTAGGAATCAGTTTTGTCTTCTTTCTCAGACACTCATCCCGGAACCCAGCAGAAGTGCTGTCCGTGCACGTGGTCCTCAGTGTGCTGCAGAAGTGGGTACTATGTCACTGTGGATGCTTTCTCTGGCCCTGGTCCTAGACTGTCAGAGAAAAATAGAAGCACAGCCCCGCATGGTATTAGGTGGGAAATGTTCCTTCTCAACAGTTCACATGAGAAGCCTTGATCCATGTTCCTTGCTACTCAAAATGGGGTCCTGGGAGCTTGTTAGACACCCAGAATCTCCATTCCACCCCAGTGTCGGGAGGTGACTGTACGTTTCTGGGCCTCTCACACGCCACTGCCACCTCTCCCCACAGGCTGTGCTCAGGAACAGTGTCAGTGGGTCCTGAGGGAAAAAGTAGGCTACAGGCATTCAGTTCTTCTTCATTAAACTAGGACTCCAAACTCAGAAGGGCCTAAGTCACAGAAAACAAAGAAATGGTCTCATTTCAGACACATCTCGAGTCTTTGCTGGTTAAACCTCGCAAAGCCCACAAAAAGCCCCCAGACATTTTAGGGTGTGAATTTTGAGTCTGTACTTCTTGACATCTGTTTGGCTGCCGTGACCTTCAATTTACCAAAATATGGAAACTTTATTATGGCCTTCTACACATATAATGAGGAAAGTCTAATGTTTGTCTCAGCCCCAGACCCCTAAAGCAATACTATCCCCAACCACACTTTCCTCTATAGCACTTTACACAGCCAAGTAAGCCAAGGTATTGGTTCCCTGGGAGTTAATATAAATGAAATTTCCCCTCTTGTAAAATAGAAACAATATTGAGTCCCTTGGATTATCAGATCTCTTAAGTAGAAGTCAAAACTCTTCAGTTAAAGTTTTATCTAGCTGAAGGGAATTCCTCCTCCTGGGTGTATACCCCCACCTTGAATGGTTCTGCCCTTTCAGTTCTTTGTGGGTGAAAGTTAAAGCCGCTCTCGCAACTTCATGCTGTAATTGTGTTTTAGGGGGGCTTCAGGGGAAAAGAAACAGTGAGGGAGCAACAGCACATTGAGAAGCAAGAGAGTAAGAAACAGAGTGAATGAGAGGAATGAAGCCCTCGGCTGAGCCCCAGTTACATCCTTTTGGGGTGATAGCCCGTAAGTGATCCCTTATAGAACACTGTATCAAAAAGAGCCTATTATATCTGCAAGGTTGAGACAGCCTTCCTGGGTCGACTTAAAACTGCTCAGTCACGATATTAACACATTGCCTTCAGGACACATATATTGAAATGTTTTATAACACTGACTACTTTTCCTGTGTCTGTCAGCCTTACTGTCTCAAACTCACAGCACTGTGGCAGTAAAGAACCCAGGTTTTCCTGTCAAGAATAACTGAAACAGTTGTTTTAGAAAAAGACCAAGGAAGGGAAGAATGAGACTGCTGTAGTTCAGTCTATTTGGAGATCAGAGTGTCCAGGATCCTTACCACGCCTACACAGTTGGCTCTTTTTCTGACATAGGTTTGTAAGTTTCATGTGCAAGGACGTTTTCATTCCTAGGTCTTTTTGGCTTCATCAAGAAGTCAGTTAAGGAGCCAAAATACCAGAGAAGCCTTCCGTTTTTGTAGTAAGAGTTGGTTTATTTTGTGGTTGGGGCCAAAAGAGAAAAAGCTTAGAAATGCCCCCAGGAATCTGATTTAGCTGATTGCTAATTTATCTAAATCAACTTGAAAACTTTGGATAAGCATTATTTAGACAGTAAAGGCAACAAAACTCCATTCAGTCATGTCTGCCCTTATACCTGGCTCCCAGGCTGACTGCTCTCATGATTCCTTGCAATCCTTCCAGAAGCCTGAGGAGTGAGCATAATAGAAAAGGAATTCCACTTAGTTACCATCCAAAAGTATGTTTATGCTTTTGGATGGTAACTAAGTGGTAACATCAACTCATATTTTTTATTCAAGTTAATACCCTACAGACATCCTTGTTGGCAAATTCTATTCTGGGGGATTGTTAGAACTGAAATTAGCCTAATGATTTAGAGCAGTGACTTTCGTGTCTCCTGAAATGAAGTTTTGATACTAAATGCCCTGAAGTGATTTAGCTGTAGATACTCATGAGAACTTCCCTCACTGTTGTTGATCAGAAAGACAGCCTGGTATCCCTTCTCTTTCCCCTTTCTATCTCAGAGATTAACTGAGGAAACATTGTTAAAAGTAGTCAGTTGTGGTTAGGAAATAACATTATTAAATGCCTTTAGGTGGGTGGCATATAATCACTGACATGCCAGTTTGTTCCGGAAGTAGGAATTAGCACCCCTACCCTAGTAAAAGAAAAAAAAGGACATTAAATACCTAGAAATGTTGGAGTTTGGGTTCAGTTCTTATGCAGAAAAAGGAGAAGGCTGGACAGAAAGCTACCCTGAGTCAACAAGCCCTATGAACAGTGCTAGCCCCTGGGTATCTTTTTCTCTTGGCATAAAAAAGTTAAAATAGCAGCACATTTCAATATATTCTGCCTCCTTCACTCTTAAGGACAAAGCAATTATTAGAGAAAGTATCTACTCAGCCCAGCTATTTTACATGACTGTAGTTCTTGGAAATAAACCACCAACTCAGCTCTGGAAACAGAAAATTAATTCAACTGACCACTTGAGGGAGGTGGTGGGTTATCTTATTTGGAAAAAGGAACCCAGTTCTCTTTTAATAATGTGCAATTTTAAGAACTTTGAAAATCTGTGACCTGTAGATAAAGAGAGACCACAGGAATCCAGACAATGGTCTTTTCTCTACTGGATCCATTCTCTTTTCTATTAAAATAAAGGGAATAAAAGAGATTTACTGAACACTTGTGATGGTCTGGTTGATGGATCACTTTAAAAAGAGGGAGAGGGGCAAAGCATAGGTAGTTTATTTTCACAAATCAGTTTTAGTTTTTTTTCTGTGAAATAAATGAACAAGAAGCCCATTAAAACGGTTGTTACAATTCTTCTTTTTAATTGTTTACTCTATTAAGGTGACAATACTTGACAGTTTGATGTATGAACAGTGTTCGCTTGCCTGACATAAACATAAATTATAAAATGAGAATGCAATGATACTTCAACCTTTCATTTAATAAGCCAGGTTAAATGTAGAATTTGGAGAGAAATCAAAATTAAATTTAGTTTTACCTACACTCCAACAGCTGTTTCTTCTTGTTTAATGGTGGTTGAAGAAAAGTTAGCTGAGATGAAGGGTAAAATGGGTCAATTCCAACAAAGCCATTGTATTTAATCAGAGCCAGGATGAGAAATCAAATCATTAAAGCCAGCACTAGTGTGAAACACCATCTATTCACTGATTCTTTTTTTCCCAGATATCATAAAATATACTTAAACATGGTTTATTCCTCTTGAATTGAATCACAGTAGTTTATAAATCAAATTTTTCAAAGAGATTGGATGTAAAATTATTATAGAAACAGGAATTTTTGATCAATTTTTAAAACAAATTTAATGCAAATATACAGCGTAGTCAAATAGCATAAAATTTATGAAAAGCAGCAATCCCCTGCTCCACCACTTGTCTTCCCAACTCATAATGCACAGATGAAACCACTTCCAATTTGTTTAGCCATTTCTTCTGGTATATAATTCCAGATGTCTAAATACCATGCTTGTACTACTCTTATACATGGATGATTAAGCTTTAGATAATTTTTGTTGCTTCCACTTACTGGAGAAAAGAATCCAGCCTTATCATCTCTCCCCATACCACTTAAAGCACACTTCCTATTTCCTCATCCTCCCAAGTTAAGTCATCATTTTCCATTGAACCTATGTTTAGTGTTTACTTTATTAGGACTGTATAAATGCTGTACAGAGCCAAGCTAAGCAGAGTGCTCTGATCTTGCTTTTCAACTATTTGTTTTCCTAAATGAGAAATTGTGTCATTTTCTCATTCGCTTATTTTTACTAACTTAGTACTGACTCATCCCTCAAATCTCAGGAACAAGTATAAAACCCTTCTCATTGCCATCATGTATAATGAGTGATCCATTAGTTTCATTTTTCAGGGTATCCATCCCCTTCTTCCCGAGCCCTCTGGCTGCCTCCTCACACCAGGTGGTTCTTCAGGCCTACTGATGTCTTGGCCTGGGTCTCCCCTCCACTATCAAACTGGGGCCTTTCTCCTTATCCTTTTTTGTCTTTGCTCTGGTTTTCCCAGTTACATGCTTTTCTTTTCTTTTTTTTTTCTCTTCTTTTTCTGGAGCTCATTTTCCAGTTGCTTCCCAAGAAAAGTTGAATGAATGAGAGGAAAATGTCTTTTTTCTACCTTCACATTTTATTAAAGCTTGGCTTGGGATCTTGGTATTTTGGATGGAATTATTTTCCCTCAGAATTTTAAAGATGTTCTTCCATTACTTTTTATCTTCCACTTTGTTGTTATGAAGTCCCTTTAGCCAATACTGTTTTAATTCTTAATCCTACACATGGATTCTACATTTTCTCTCTGGAAGCTTTTGGGGTCTTTATTTCTGGAGTTTTGAAACAAACAAATTATGTCCTTTCCCCTCTTTGTTTATTTCCTTGAAGTCTTAATGAAGGTTTTCAATTTGGAAACACATGTCAACTTTGTGATTTTTGACATTATTTTTGTGTATTAGTTATTTCATAATTTATTTTCTTCATTTTTTTCCTTCTTTCTTTCTATAACTCCCATTATTCGTATGTGAGACCTGAGCTGTTTCTCTAATTTTTCAGATTCTTTTTATTCAAGCTATTTCCCAAATCTTTCTCTGCTTGTTTCATTTTCTGGAATATTTTCTCAATTTTATCCTCCATTCTTCCTCTGGAGTTTTTTTTTTTTGTTGTTATGATATTTAAAAGTTTTAGGACCTCTTTTATGTTTGCAGAATACTGTATATTAAAATAACCGATACAGAATTCTTTTCATGTTTCATCATCTTTAGCAACCTCAAGATATTTATTATAGTTTCTCTGAAGTTTTTTGGTGGACCCTGGGATGTACTATGAAGGACTCCTTCAAGGAAAGACTTATTGTCTTCACTACTGGGAGTGCTGTGGGCAGAGAATCTTTAACAGTGAACCCTTCAAAGATCATTTCAGCTGCAGAGGGCCACCTCCTCCGAGATCACCTCTTTCTGGGATGGCAGTCATCCTAAGAGTGTTCACATGGTACACGAATGCTTGGCCATCTTGGGCTCAACTTGGGACAACCCTGGGGAGTTTTATCCCCAGAGACTGATGCTGAGGCTGTCATGGGGCTGCCCTTGCAGCCTGACTCCTTCCCCTGCCCACCCCTGCTTTTGTTCTCTCCAAGGACTTTCTCTCCCTAGTAGATCTGCACACCTAACTCCATCTTAGAGTCGGCTTCCCAGATAAACAAAGCTGTGACTGTTTTTTTCTCCATGTAGTATCTATCTCCTAATTTACCTATATTCTGTTTATTCATTTTAGACTTTGACTTCATGCTAGAGGCTTTTTATTTAATCTCCTTTGAAAGTATAGTTGACTGGAAGCTTAAGTAGGTGTGGCACATGTGTCCCTGAGTCACTAGGTAGAAAGAGTTGGGAAACCAGTTGTTTCTTTGGTGTCTGCAGGCCTTTTTTCTTGGCTCCAGGCAGTTTCCTCCTTTCTCCTGCTTCGAGAACATCACCTGGCTTGGAGCTTTCCAGAACTGAGTGGAATAAGGAGCTGGGAGTCCCACTGTTAGTATAAATGTTTTTATATAATACTCCAGATCTTTACTCTGGAATCTCAGCCCCCATTTCAGCTCTGCCTGGCAAACCTACTAAACTTCTCTGTTTCAAGCTCTACAGAATTCTCTTTACTCTTATTTCAGAATTCTCAGGGTGTGAGAGGGGTAATCTCAAAGTATGTGGGCCTGGGAAATGATTTGGGACATCTAACTTTTCCTTATACAAGTTTTCTCCCAGTTCCTTACCTATCAGTTCCCCCACCCTTCAGAAGCACACCCTCAGTGCTTGATCCTTTTGAGGGATCTGCAGCAGGAATTGTGTTGTTTCTTAAGGACTTCCTTGTGAATTGTGAAGGCTTGGAGCTCTTTCCTCAGCTAAGTCAGTTACTGCTCATCCATCCACTCTTCATCTTCCTACAGTATATTGCTCACCTGCTGTGGTCTCTGCTTCCATTCTCTGTTTATGTAGGTTCAGATCTCTTTTTATTTCTTTATTGTGGTTTAAGTGGAGCCCCAAAGAGAATGGGTATATACCCAGGCTTTGCTTAAACTAATTTGAATCAATCAGAGTACTCTTCCTAGACTGAATCAGCACATGTGACAACATTGATCCTGTCCTCTTCTTTAGAAACACATTCTTGTTAGCTTCCAGGACAACATATTTGTCTGGCTTCTTCCCACTTGGCTTGCTGTTCATTATCACAGTAAGCATCCTACTCTCCCATTTCTCGAAAAGTAAACTTAACCATGAAAAAGGAAATCAAAATGTCTGTTATCTTAAATAATATCAACCTAAGGAGGTATCTTTAGTAAGACTAGGTATCTTCAGGTATCTCAGTCTTTAGCTGAAAGACTAAATGCCAGATGTCATGCATAGTAAAAATATGAAACAATTCGCAAATGAAAAGGAAGCACATACTTTCCAAAGATACTTATTTAATACTCAGCAAGTAAAAATGGGTTTAAAATTTCTCCCTTTTGAAATATTATTGTGAATTTCAAACACTTTAAAATATGAACACATTTTAATTTACTGAGGCCTAATAATTGAGGAAGAAAAATTTAATAAACCATACAAATTGAGATTCATGCTTTCACAGAGTTGCTTTTCAGTCATGGACTATTTCTATGGTCCATAGGCCTTTGCCTAATCCATTTTCTATACCAGAAAAGGGCAACAGCATTAAAAAAAAATCTGTAATGAATAAGAATCAATATGCTTGAATCACTAATAAAACTTCAAACCAGCTTTGTTCAAATAGATAATATTATGTGATGAAGTGATTAAAGATAATTTGAAATGAAAGAAATAGGAAAAAATACAACTTTATAGAAAAAAACCTCCAATGATTATATTTCTTGATCATTGACCCATGAAATCATAATTTCATAAATTTTATTTTTTGGTCATTTTAGATAATCTATACAGATAAACAATTGTGAATATTTATTAGAAATTAAAAAATATGCTTGTGTATATGTTATGCTTTTCAAGTTGTAATAGGCACCAAAAAGCTAGGTATTGTGTGCAATTAGTAAATACCTTTTCTTTAAAATCCAAACCATAGTAATTGTAGCCATTAGTGATGTAAACTTGATATTATCATCATTCATGGGTAGTTTATCAAGGAAGCATTTGGTAAGGAAAATTTAGTGTTAGAATTTTAAACAAAATATTTTGCAAAATACTAGTCCTTAAATTGATTATTTAGAGAACATAACAAGCATAGGCTAGAGTTATAACGTATAGAAACAAGAATGATACATATACTTTCAATACACTTGTTAATTAATGAGTGTCTGTTTTTCTTCAACAATTGCATATGCATGATATGGGTCTGAGGCAGGTGCTGATGTCACTCGGCCACACAGCTCTGTGGTTTATGAGTCCTGGGAATTGCTTGTCTTAATCTGACCATTAGAGCTCTGTCCTATTGTCTTTTCATGTAATAGGAACATGGCTTGAATGACAAAGCCCCACTAATTACAAAGCTTTATTTAATAGTTTAAAATGCAAAGAGCATTCCCTAAGCAGTAAAATCTTTTGTTTGGAAAATTCTAAACAAATTATATTTTACTTTATGTTTTACTATTTACGTAATGAGTATTTGCAAGAACACAATTTTCTCAAGATTTAAAATGCTCATTGTTCCATGAGTAGGACACACATTTAGAAAGATGAGTTTTTTTTTTAAGGAATATTTTAGTGATTACCTCTGTCTCAAAACATAAAACTCTTTTAGCACTTAATGTTATTGGAATCTTTCTTACATTATTTTTTGAATCTTCTCTATATGTTGAATAGTAGAAATGTTGTCATCCCCAGTCACTGATTTGAATCACTACTTTGAATTTAGAGTTTGTGTCTGAGTGAAACATCCCTCTGGTTTCATTATTGAGCTGGTAGAAATGTGTCTCCTAAATCTTTATCTTTCTTCTGTTAGAAAGGTTCATAATCCCAAGCTCTAATAGTTGGAAGTGTATGTGATAAATGGTAGTTATGGTAGATATGTTACTGGTAGATAAAAAATGGTAGTCCCCATTTTTTGAATTCTCTTGACAATAGTCTTGCTAAGTATTGCCACCCAACTTCTGTTTGGTTACTTCCAGTAAAGGAGAATTTTCTGTCTATTTTAGGCATATTGGGTTGACAAATCAAAAACTCTAAAGACTGAGAGATATGAAATAAAAGTGTGTATTGAGCCTTAACAGACGCTTGCCAGAATAAGGACTGAGTCCTGGGGACAGAACATTTCTGCTTCACCAGCTGCAAGGCCAGTTAACAGAGACAATGTGTCCAGCAGACTCAAGAAATAGGGCACATTTATGAGGGGTCCCAGGGAAAGAAAGTTCTTTAAATTCACATTGACTGTAGATAAGGAAGACGGGCTAAAGCAAAGCCAGGAAAGTCTGGGGATAGGGGGTTAGTCCATAGAGAAGGCTCGTGGATCGGTTGCTGATGGTCAGATACTGGTCACACCGAAGGGGGATGCAGCAGTTCTGGGGACTTGGGTGATTGTTGAAATGACTTCATCCGGGATTGTGGAGTTTCTGGTTAGCTGTGGCCTGCAGCTATTGGTTTTCCCTTGTCTCTTTCCCTCACTCTCTTGCCCTTATGTCACTTAATTTAGGACATTTCAGAATTTTTTCTTATTAAGGTCATGTTTGGGTCATTATCAGCTATTTTCACCTTAATACAGATTACTACCTATCAAAGTATTTTGTGGATAGGACCGTGGAGCAAGAAGGCTTAACTTTAAAAGGCTCAGGAATGTAAATGGACTAGATGAACTCTGACCTAAAAGAAAAGGGCACCATTGTTCCATTGGGATTGTTATTGTTATTGCATAGTTAATAGAAAAGATTGTCAGCCATGTTGGCTCTGGAGGTGGGGAAAGGCGTGTTTCCCAAGATTAGACCGTCCTCGGTGTCCTGTGAGTTGAGAATGTTCTGGGATCCGGCCTGTTTGCAGAGAACTGAGGCACTGAGACAGCTCACTGAGCCAAAGTGCTCACTCCCCTTCTTTTCTCTTCTTCACGGATTCATTTATTTTAATGACTTTTTGTCAACACTTAGAGGTAAGGGATATGATCTGCTAAAAACAGCAAGTCATCCTGTCAGACAATAGATACTTTAAGAGCCAACTCCTTGGGATAAAGAGGGAAATTTAGAAGAAACTGTAGACAGTTCCTGCTATCAATGAATTTACAAACTGATGGAGCTAAGAAAGGAGACAACTAACTCATAAATAAAACACGTAAAACATGAAAGCTTTTATAACTTTATAGAATGAAGTATTACATACTGATATAGACTCCAGAGCACACAGATTCATCAAAGCACGATGGGGTTGAGAATGTTTCTGCAAAAGAGAGGGAAGGAAGATGATTTTTCAGGATTGGGGGAAAGCTTTTGGAGAAAGAAAAGGTGTTCTTGATAAGAGTCAGGGCACCCTTTGTGACCCTCAAGTCTCCACAGAGTAGAGGGTTAGAATATTTATCTATTATATATTATTATATATTATATAATATTTATCTATTTATATATTATTAAGACATGTCTGGGCAGCATGTCTTCTTTACTCCAGCTTTCTGGTGGACTTTTCCTTAAGAGAATTGGGACTCTTCCCACCACTCAGCCATCTGGCACAGGATTGCTTTGCCTTGTACCTGAGATAATGGGGTTTGATCGTTGAAAGTCTCCAGCAGCCTCTTTTTGGAATCTTTCCCTATGGGTTCTGTGCTTGAGAGGAGGCTTGAGCCCCCACCCCGTGCATAGTCCCTCTGCTGAGGTTTTAAGCTCCTTCCCTGGAGCACCTGCAATGAATGAGGCAATATCTCTCCCCTTCAAGTGAAATCTCTGCCTTCACTCCTGGTGCAGGTAGGCAGTCAGCTTTAAGAATTCACTGTTACAGGAATCATTTTAAGGGCTCTCCTGAGCTGAGAGTGACTTTGTCCAAGGAATGAACTGAATCATTGCCTTTGTCTCTTGCTCCTCTGACCACCTTTGGTATTTGGTAGTTTCTGGCCAGTTACTGTTTATTAGCCTGGCTGCACTCACTGAGAATGCCTTTGTATATTCCATAATTAAAAGCCCAATTTCAAGCTCATTTTAACTAGGGCTGTTGCACTTCACACAAGTGGACTGCACTTACCTCCCCCATGGGGAGGTGAGATTTGTGACACTAGGAAGGCTTGACAAAAAAGGAATTCATACACCCCTCCTCCCAACACTGCTCACCCACACACTGCAGGCTTCTTGGACTGATTTATGACATTTCCTAATATAGCAGGGGTAAGATGACTTACTTTGAAAATAGAATTAAAACTTTCCCTTTTTAGGAGCAAGCACCACTTTGGCAACACCATCAGCCCCAAGCACATTAGTTCTTGTGGTCAAAACATCAACGGGGTGCTTTGTTAACAAAATGTTCAGGTCATGATAAGGCCAACAAAGAAACTGTAAGACTTTATGAGACGAATCTTTCCAAGTAGTGCTCCAAGTCAAAAGTACTGAGAGTAAAACTTTCTCCTGTAAACAGGGCCTAAATGAGCTGGGGTAAGAGTTTTCATGAGTGAGCATAGGTGTCAGGGTGTTGTACTGGCCAAAATAAGGCACCTCATGAAAAGTAGGGAATGACTGATAGGCCCACAAAGTGCGCAGCTCTCTGAAACTTTCAAGTAAAGGATCTGAGATAGGCTCCCTAATTAGGTTTCTGGGGCAGCGTAGGAGAGTGGGGAGCCCTTTAAAGAGGTCCCAGGGAGTGCTGAGTGCTGGAAAGTTTATTGCTGTGCTCATAAACAATGGCACTGGACAGGGAACTGAAATGAGATCCTCTGAGCTGCAGGGCACCTGCTCTGGGAACTCATCTTTATGGATCCTTCCTCAATGCTAAACCATGACTACTTTCCTACTCCAGCACATCAGCATTTTAAAGGAGAACTCAAGATTGATTTTTAGTGTTTATATAGTGCTTTATTTTTTTAAGGAGGAGGTGACAATGTGGTAGGTTGTGTGTTTGTGGGGGTGACAGATGCCAACTGCCTGGGAGAGAGGCATCTTGAATCCTCAGTGCAAGTCCCAGCTCTAACTGTTAACGTTATTAGGTGATCACAAAATCTCTCTGGGATCCTGTTTTGTCATCTGTAAAATGAGGTTATTGGATGAAATGTCACTTTGATTTAGAAAATCACTAATCATGTCCTACATTTACTAGTGCCCTAACACACCTTATTTGTTATAACAATCCTTGAGGCAGGTATAATAGAAAACATTATCTCTGCTTTAAAGAGCAGTAATATGAGATTCAGAATAGTCAAGTGATTCACTTATGAACCACAGCAAATATGTTGTGCAAACTGGGGCAAGAGCCCAGGCCTTTTGAGTTCTAGTTCTTTCTACACTTCTCAAAAATTGTAATTTACATGGTCTAGAGACCCTTTTCAAATGGAGTACTTGTAGGCAAGGAGAGCATATTATGTATCTCCTATGTAACTACAATGTATCTGCCTCTAATTCTGCAGTTCAATAAATATTATTCAATGAAGCCTTTAGGAGCTTAGGTGATAATGTTCTTACTTTGGAGTCCAGAATATAATAATTATAATACTTACAATTTTTTGAACTGCTACACTGTGCCAGGATCATTATATGTATCATCTCAATTATTGTTACTCATTTTATAGATGATTTGCTCACTGGTAAATCAAAAAACCAGTAGAGAAGAAATGGGATATGGGTTTAGCTGCCTATTTCCTAGGATGTCAGTCATTTGTCTCTCTGACCTCTCTCTCTGTGCATCTTTCTCTCCATGCTTCCTCCAAGTCAGAATTCACACCCCCTCTGGCTCTCTGAATTAGAGGGAGGCAGCTAAGAAAGATTACAGGCCCAGTCTATGTTGCAGGAGGATAAGGTGGGACCTGTGGGACCTAAGAATAGAGGAAACCTGCCCGTAGCTTTCTGGTAGTGTTGTTCTGGAAGAGAAGTGTTTCCCCAAGAAGGGAGGCTGTGTAATAAGTGGGGAGAAGAGGGGATTCCCTTGCCCCAAAGCATTACACAGAGACAGCAGCCTGTTAAGGAAAAAGCAGGAAAAGAGTGACAGGCATTTTAGCAGCAGTCTGGGAAGACTGATGTCTGAGAGCTGTGTCCTTTTGCCTCCCTTCCCGATGCATTGACACCAGGAAACACCCTGTGTTTCTTGGAAGTCTGAGGTTTCATTTGGGAGGAGATATCTATTCATTAGGGGGAGATATCCTGGAAGTCTGAGATTTCATTTGTGCTGTAAGCCTATTGGAATGGGGGCTTAGAGTCAGAAAATAGTTTAATATACAGAAATTAAAATTAACTTCTGGCATATCTGAGATTATAGACTGAGATACATTTTCTACAGAAGATTTCTCAGCACTTCATGTGGAGACAAATGTTTAAGAAACTGAGTCATCATTCAGTGTCCTATACTTCAGGCACCTAAATTCAAAAAAACCTATGACACAAGATTCAATATTATATTGATGTTTTGGCTAGCAATTAATGTCCATCACTTTAAATTAATGTTATAAATTTGATTTTCATTGGTTTATTATTTCATTTAACTCAATTAAAGTTGTAAGGTTCTTTGATTCTACAGTTTCATGTCTTATACATATAAAATACTTATACCTGCTCTTATTATAGTTGCACATTTAAACATTAAATATATCTAATATCAACATTAAGGTCCTTGAGAGTATTTCTGTCTTCATGGCCCACTGACATTGGAGAAGCAATGTTCTAAATCAAAGGAGTGATTCTAATAGTACTTGTTGAAGGCCTGAAAGGAGGAGGAATAGATGTAGGTCAGTAGGGGTGGTATTTTGGGGCGCTCCCTAGAAATGCCACCTTACTTTCTTTATTCAACATGTACTACAAATAAGTTAGCTTTGCTTTGAACTATTTATTTGGTAATAACTTAGCTTTGCCTTGAAATATTTATTTGGTAAAAAATATTTATTTCTAAGCAAAGAGTAAGTCAGTAGGACTGGCTTCAATAAGCTGTTATGGGCAGCAAAGTTTATCTTTATTCTTTCAGTCTTCCTCAGAGTACCATCCCAAATCTCCTCTTAGTATTCCTCACTGTCCCCTTTGGGAACCCTTCAACCCTTTACCTTCTAGGAATGATGGGCAATGATCTGAAGAGTAGCCAGGCCTTGTCTGCATGTCCTAGCCCCTGACTCTACTCACATCCACCTAAAATCAGTATTGCATGGCTGGGTCTGTGTATTCTCAGGAGAGATAATTTGTTTTCTCTTACTGATTTTTGCTTTTCTAATTAAAAAAAGTATATCCTATTCTTCAATACTTAATTTTCTTATCTAATATTCTTTTGTTTTGTTGTTTATTGCTTCCAGGGTAAAAACTTGCGATATAATAAATAAGACCATAATTTAAGATAGTAGCTTTAGGGTTTATCAGGTCCTCTGTAATGGCATGTGCATTTTAAAAGACTCTTCCTAAGGGAATGCTTTACTCCCAAAGATTGACTTCAGTTGTGAGATTTTGGATCCTGTGATTTTCTTGGGACATCACAAGGCCTTTTGTAGCTCACCAAATAACCTGTAGGCAACTTACTGGTTTATAAGATAGAGGGCAGAACATCTCTGTTTATTTTGGTTAGACTATTAAAATCTTATGAAGTAAATAAGATCAAATAAAATTGGAAAAAAATGCCATTTGCAGTAGCATCAAAACAAACAAAACCTGATACTTAAGAATAAGCCTAATGTGCAATGAAAAATGTGCAAGACCCTACCTTGAAAGTTATAGAATGTTACTAAGAGAAATAAAAAAGTTATATTAGTAGAGATAAGCCATGTTTGTGGACTATTGGCTCAATATTCTTAAAATGCTCATTTTCCCCAAAATGATTTACAGATTCAACTCAGTCTTAATCACAGTCTAAAAAGACAAAAACTTTTTAAGAAGAAATGATAAATTCTAAAACATTTGAAGAAATTGACAAATTCTAAAATTTACATGGAAATGCGAAGAATCTAGCTAGACAAAATCATCTTGAAGAACAAAGTACGAAGATTTATACTACCTGATTTCAAGGTGAATTATAAAAGTAAAATAATCAAGACACTGAGGCATTGATGTAAGATAGAATAAATAGATCAGTAAAACAGAATAGAGCTCAGAAATAGACTCACACATATAACCAGTTGCTGTCAATCAAGGCACTCAGTCAGTGGGGAATTCACGGGGCAAAGTCTTTTTAACAAATAGTGGTAGAACAACTGGATATTCATATGGAAAATGAACCTTAGCCTCTACCTCACAGTATTAATAAAAATGACATGTAAACATCTAGAACCACAAAACATCTAGAAGAAAACATGGGAGATTGCCTTCATAACCTTGAGGCAAGCAAAGATTCCTTAGAGAGTAGACAAAAAAAGCATACATTATGAAAGAAATGTATTCATAAATAATCTTCATCAAAACTAACAATCTGCTTAGGAAAAGCCATGACCAAAAAATGAATAACTGCACCACAGACTGGCAGAAACTATTCACAATTCACACAGCTGACAAAGCATCACATGCAGAAGAGATAATTTCCTACAAATTATCAATAAAAAAGCAACTCAGTAAGAAATGGGCAAAAGGCTTGAACAAGAACTTCACAAAAGAAGGTGTAAGAATGACCGATAAGGATATTAAAAAGGGGTTCAACAGCATTAGTAAACAGGAGATGAAATTTAAAACTATGATGGGTTAGCATTTCATAATCACAAAAATGGCTAAAATAAAAAAGTTTGACAATTCCCAAATCATAAGTTGGTAGGGTTGTGGAGCAAGTGGTGCTACCGTGAAATTAGTTTAAATTTTGGCTCATGTTAAATTCTGTCCAAAATTATTTGATTTATTGACAATTTTTTTCTAGAAAATTTTTATTCATTTATGTACTCACCCAACAATTATGTACATAGAGTTTATGATGCTCTTCAAGGGCTAGTTTACAAACCGAAGCCTTGTTAAAGTGGTCAATGTATAGCTAGTGTTATTAACCATATTTTCTTGACTCCCAAACACATGTATTATCTTACAACCAATGTCAGAATACATCTGATAACTTATTTTCTCACCAAGGAGTTTTTATTGAATCAATGGCACATTTTATAATTGAGATGCATTAAATAAATGTAGCCTTATATTCAAATCAGCCAGCTGTTGTTTCTAGAGGAAGTTAATTTGAAATGTGAAAAAAAAATAGTATAGTCAAGGACTATTTATTTCCATGTGATTTAAGAAAAAAAGTCTTAGGAGTTGGAGATGCTTATATTTTATTTATTTATTTACTTGGTTGGGGAGTTGTTTCTGGTTTCTTTTCCCATAGAGACTGAAAGCAGAGCCTTTAAGTAAGTGATGAATGGTTGAAAAGGTGATTTGGTGAAGGGGCTAGGGGTCTGGAATCAGACAGACCTGAGTTCAGATTCTTAATTTCCCAGTTAGTTGAATGCAGGCTGGTTGCTCACCCTCTGGGGGCCTCAGTTCACTTCTGTATAATGATGCAGGGCTCCGTGGCAGTGGTGAAGTTTAATGCACTTTCATTTAGAAGGTGCTCAGACAGTGCTCCCCATATTGCACGTGCTCACTAAATTGCAAATCTTATTATAAAATCTCCCTTCTGATTAGATCAAAGCCAAGGTGAACTGAGCACAAGACACTACGGCTGAGGTAGTTTGTTGACAAGGTAGAGAGGAGTAGCTTATCAGAGGCACCTTTGCTGCTGAATCAAGAATGAATTCCAAGGGAAAACTTATGCCTCTCAATTAAGATTCAAGGCTGATTGGTTAAGGAAAACCTAAGAACCAGAAAGTCTCCCATTTTACCAGGATGCCAAATTAATTTTACTAATTCACTTTTCAAAGACTGTTTAATGGTTTAAAGTTAAATCAATTTAGCAGTTTTCAAAAATGATTAAAAATAATAATAGATGGTGGGGAAAGTTTGCAAATCTCCTAAGCCAGTCAAACCTGACTATGACCTCTCTTCTTAAGTCTCATAGCCACAGAATAGAACTGGTTGAAAGTGTAGGGTTTGGGACTTTTGTTCTTGTTTGAGATGTAATAAAGCCTCGTGTAATGTTAAGTTTGCCTATGTAAATAGATACAGTTTCAGAAAACCAAATGGCTCTTTTCAGAATATATCAATTTTATTTTTCATGATTATGTGATTTGTTAGGTAGTTTCCTATCTTGGCATTTTCCAAACACCAAATAGAGAAAGTCACAGAGACTTGGCCAATTCAGTCTCTTAAGCTAGGTGTTTTTATTCAGTTTGTAAACTAGTCCTTGAAGAGCATCATAAGTGCCACATTTAAGGATTCACTAACCAAAACCATAAATGTGCACCTGGAAACAAGCTGTACTAGAAAGTGGTGTGAGTGCCTTCGGGTTTGTATGCCAAAGAGTTCTGTTCTTTTTGTTTATTACTGGCTCTATTGTGGCTTTTTGATCACACAAACAAATGACTTAATTTTTCTGAGCTTTCAACTTTTTCATCTTTATAATTGCATTTGTATCTACTGGGCTGTGGAGAGGAACATAGGGATTAGATATGCTCATGTAAATTACTTTCTCAGAATGAGAGACCCCTGAAAAGAGGGACTTTCTGAGGAAGGAGACTCCGTGACTCAGAGGGTAGCGGGTGAAGAGGGAAGCTGGGTGCCGTCTGAGAACGATGCCAGGACGCATGAGCAGAGATTCCAGGAGCTTTGTGGTCCTCCCATGTGTGTGTCCTCACTGGCATTCATTCTCTCACTCACTGAGCAACCAGAGTTGGGACTTTACCAAGTTCAAGGCACTTTGCTAGATACTGAACATACAAAGATGACTAAGGAGATGGTGGTGGTGCAACTTCATAACCTCTGTCAAGTTGAATGGCCAAATGTCTTGCAGTTCTTTAAAAAATAAATCCATGAACATTCTAGTGCTTTATTTATTCAACTCTTCTTTTATATCTCCCAATACAATTTTATAGAAAATGGGAAAATTGTTACTTATTTCCCTGGAGGCTAGGGACAAGGAATTCACATGTACCTGCCTCCAAATCTTTTCAGGTCTTTCTTCATGTAGTATTCATTGTTCCATTTTATTGCAGAGGAAAACTAGATTTTTGGAGAGATTAAGAGAATGGCTCAAGGTCATAAGTGACACAGTCAGGATTCCGAAGTTTGGTGGCCCATCCTACATTACAAAACCCCTGCAGTTGGATTTGGTAATGTATCTGTGAATCAGTGAACATTAGGGCTTGAGATGAGCAAGAAGGCCTCAGAGAGGTGCAAGAGGAAACAACTTTGTAAAGAAATAATTGCCATGTAAACGATCAGTGACCACGCAATAGAAAGGGCCAAGGATATCGCAAGCCCTGATCCACCTACTCCTTACATCATTTTTTTCTCAATGTACCACACAATCTCTTGATACCCTAACAGGACTGAAGCATATACTGTGGCATTTAAAAGACAGGAGCATTGCCTGGTTTCAGTCTCAGTTCTCATGCAAACTTCTTGACCTTGGGTGAGTCATTTAACCTTTTCTTTGCTTCAGTTTTGTCACCTTGGAGTTTGGGGGCATCAGATGAGTTTATGATTGTAAAGTACGGAGCTTGGCATTAAGTATGTACTCTGTGCAGGATAGCTGTGTTTTGTTGTCCATTTGCTTTGGTGCCTGTTAGTAGGGGCTTTCTTGCTAGGCAGTGGAAACATGAAGACCCAAACCTTCCCTGGCCCTTTATATCGCATGGTCACTTATGGTTTACACGGCAATTATTTCTTTACAAATTTGTTTCCTCTTGCACCTCTCTGAGGCCTTGTGTTGCTCATCTCAAGCCCTAATGTTCACTGATTCACAGTTACATTATAAAATCCAATTGTAGGGGTTTTATAATGTACATTGGACCACCAAACTTTGGAATCAGCTCTGGATAACTTTAAAAATGGTTATTTCTTATGTCTCTGGACTTATTTAGACTTAGCATATTGGTGGGGGAATGGACCAGGTGACTTCTCATGGTAGTTTTCAGTTTTGTGAATCAACACTAACAAAGCTATTTGCTTTACCTTTAAAAGAGTAGACGTATACTTCGCACCACATCTGCAGAACCTTAGTTATAGAAAGTATCTGAACATAGGCACAGAGTGGTGACCCTAATTTTCCTTTTCACCTGTGATATTTGAAATTATGCATTAGTGAGAACTAATTATCTCATGATTCAGATCACTCAAATTATACATAACCTCAAGCGCAGGTTCCTGGGGAAACAAAATCTATTTCTTCCTTAAAAATAACATGTTCTTATTTTCAAAAGAAACAGAATATTCTCTGAATGTTTAATAAAAATGTATTTAAATCATGATGACAGGAAAGGAAAATAATACAAATATCATCTCTCTTGCCCTGTACAGATGGTCACACAAAGATTGCTCTTTCTACCTTCACTCAAATATTGTCATAATGATCTGACACATCAAGTATTTTGGCAAAATTTTTATCTTGTGTTTCTTATTACAAATTTTGGGAAAAATTTTTAAGGAAATAAACAAAAGGAAGAATGTTAAAAAACCTCCCTGTGGGTAAAAATTACAATATTTTTAGAATCTCTCACCTGTCTTTAATGCACCTGCATATCAATAGGTGTTTCCAAGGGGTGGAGAATATTAGTCCATCTCCATATCAATAGGTAATTACAAGGGCATGTGAGGGTTTATCTGGACCAGAGAGGTTGGGTGGAGCTCTCTTCTGCTGCAACCTGGTCAAGAGACGAGTGCTTGTAAGAAATAAATGGGTTTCTTAACTTTGTTTCTCCCTTTGACTGATTTTCATTTCAAAGGTATTTTGCCCCAGAATTTCACCCCTCTGGAGTTACACTCCCACAGATAAAAACATACTGGTGTGTTCCTTCAGGCTTTAAAAACATGCATTTTTGGAGACATGTGATTATTTCTCCATTGTACATCCCCAACTCCCTTCATCCTTCCTCCAGAATCTCAAGTGTGGCCAGGTGTCCTCCCATCCCCATGGCCGTGTGCTTTGGAGAGAGGGACTGACCCCATCATCAGCCTCAGGGGTAGATCTTAAATTATCTAAGCCAGTCATGGTTGTTTCCCTTGCAAGTTACTGGCATAGGCATGTGATAAAATCTTGACCAATGAGACACTGAAGAGAAGTCAGCTTGGCTTCTGTGTCTAACAGAGGAGACGCTGAAGAGAAGTCAGGGGAAGGATTCTCTTCTCTAAGAGATGGACACAGAAAGAGTTGGCTTCTTTCTTTCTTTGGACATTTTTATATCCAGGTGTGACCTGTAAGAACAATTCTTAACTTGCAGCCAGGACGATTGCTTCCCTGAAAGGAAAGTTTTCACACTAAGGATGGCAGCACAAAAAACTGGAGATAACTTGAGTCCTTAATGGCATCACTGGGTTGCTGAATTAACCAACTCTGGAGCTGCCTATCTCTGCTTGTACTTTTAAATGATTGTAAATTACCTCATTATTGAAACCAGTGGTTTTCAAACCAAGCGCCAGTACCCTGGAGAATCACAGACTTTCCAAGGGTAAATGGATGGTGGATAGCTTTAAAGAAATCAGTTTCCAGTTCCTCAAATTCTCTAAATACTCTTTCCTAAAGTAGATTGGCTTTGGAACCCATGTGAAATGAAGATGTGGTGCTTCTCCTTTCCCACTTGCTTTTTCAAAATCACTTCTTTTCTATTTTGCAAAGGAGAGATTTACCACTCACTCACCCATCCCCAGTTTTACCAAGGTTCATTGCCCAATGTGTAATCGAGCTTCAAGACACCTCCTTTAATTGCAACACCAAAGCCAATCCCCCATTTCTCTAATTAAGAGCTGCATTTACAATGAAATTTGACTTATGTTTAATAATTTATCAAAATTTACAGTAATTTAAAACTCATAAAATCTAGGAGGTAGTGAAGCACCAAAGGAAAACGTGAACACAAAGGACATACACCAGTCTAACAAAGGGGCCTCTCATGACTTTATATAATAACTCAACTAGAAGGTATTTTGATTACATTGAGCTTCATAGTATCAGGAAATTAATTTTTAAATTTAAAATATTTAATAAAGTTTTCTTGCTAAGAACTGCAATACAAGATCAGTAAAAGATTTTCAAGCATAAAAGTATATACTTCATTACTATAGGTGTGAGGGAGGTGTAGTGGGAATACAAATTCAACAGAGAAAGAGGATGATTATTAAGGAAGGTATTGTTAATGCAGTCTTAAAAAGACAGAGGCTGTAAAATTGCAAAGGTATTAACATGCCATTGTATATATTCAAAATTGAGATTAAGAACTTTTAAAAATACACAAATATTTATGTTATGCCAGATATTGTATACTTTGCTAATAACTAAACTTGTGATAAAAATTCTGTAATGTCAACTTAAAAATGAGTGGGTACATAATTTTCCAAATTATTTTATGGAATGCACTAGCCAAAACACTCAATATTTGCTGTATAAACTATTTGAATTGAGTTTTCTTGATGCTCAAAGCATGCATCTATCTATCTATCATCTATCTATCATCTATCTATCTATCTACCTATCTATATCTATCTATTTATATCATCTATCTACCTATCTCTCTCTCTCTCTCTCTATCAACATTGCATGTATTTAATTTAATACATCTTAAAATTGGCCGATCCTAGCCACCCTTCTCTGCAGTTGGTTGAGTTTCCACCTCTCTGCTCCACCTGGCCAATTATTGCTCCTTTGTCCACTTACCAGCTTCCAACATTTGTTGGCATCTCTAGTTGATTGTCATCTCCTTTCCTTTTTGCTTTCTTTTAATTTATACCTTAGAAAAAATTTTTCTTGTAACTTAAGTGGTATTTCAAATTGGAACAAAGACAAATGAATTGTTCAGTCTGCCACGTTCTATCCAGAGTTTGACAAACTGCTTTCTGATTTATAATTTTACTTAATCATAGAATGAGAATATTATTTGAAATATTGTTAAATTTCCTTGTTCATCACCAATTTTAAAGGCCACATAGTATTTCACATCATTGAAAGTTATAAAAGGTGCAATTTTTGCTGGCTGGCCCAATCCATAAGGATTTTTAAAATATTTCTTGGATATTTTTAATGCATCATTTGCACTACATTGAACAAAGCAGACCTGTTCCTCTTCCCTTCCTTCTATATCATTCAGCTTTATTATATCACTGACAAGATCCGTTATGAGTTAGGAATATGATAAGGACACAAATACATGGGCTTTCCTATTTGGCCTTCTTTCCTCTTAGTGTCATATCCATCCATTTTGTGTGTGGTTCGAGATACCACAGTCCTGCTCCCTCGCTGTCCTCAGCTCTCCCAAGGTGAAAACTCATAAAATCCAGGAGGCAGTGAAGGACCAAAGGAAAACATGAACACAAAGGACATACACCAGTCTAACAAAAGGGCCTCTCATGACAAGTAGACCCTTTCTTATCCAGGTGAGAAGAAATAATAAGGGCTCTTTATCAGTCAACTTGATCTGGAGTGGAGAAGAATGAATGCAGTCTTTGAAACAGCTTAATAAGGCAGAATAGACTTGATGGGAACATTTTAGACATAGCTTACATTCTACTCTTAACCTTTCAGGACACAGTCACTGCCCTCTGTCAATTACTGCCATCTCTTCATTGACAAGCCTGATGGGTTATAAGTACAAGAATGTTCCAGATGCATGGCAGAGGAAAAAAAAAAAAAAGACCTCCAACATTGGAGTGGTGCTTCTGGTGGCAGGAATTTAGGGTCCGAAAGGGAGGAAACCGCTGTAGGGAAAGAACAAGGCTGGGACTGCTCTCTACCAAAAAAAAATCAATGTCTTTATTCTCATAAAGAGGTATGTAAAGATGTTCCTCTTTTTTGTGATAATTTTTAATGGATCTTCATGAAAGCTAAGAGAAAGTTTGATTTCTTCTACCATTCTCTATTTCTGCATCTTGTTTTCAGTTAAATCTGCCAGTGGATTCCCACCTGAACCTGCTTGTAATTCCAGAAACACAAAGCCTGGATTCTTTGTGTTCACTACACTTATTCTGTCTTTCCATGAGCGGAGGCCGCAAATCCCACAGTGAAGCATGCATAAACACAAACTAGGCGGGATTAGACCACACTATTTAGTTAATCTCAGTTTACAAAACCCCTTCTTTCTTTTTCTGACAGGCTGCCACAGAAATTTAGCAAATGCAATTTGCAAACCAAACGTGAGAACTTCCTGCGCTATGGTAGAGAGATGGTAAAAAATAACTACTGGCTTTCACAAGCCCTCCCCCTTTGAGAAACCCTAGGGATATTTTCCAGGGTGAAGGAGCTCTACAGTTAATGCTTCAAATTATCATGAGGCAGAAGAACACAACAGCAGTTCCTTCCAAAATTTAAGCAGTACGACCTCCAAGAATCTTGACATGTGTAGTTAAAACTACCAAGAAAGGAGCCTCTCTCCCTGACCTCTACCCTCCAGCTCACCCTCTCTTCCCATGTTTAAAAGGTTTGTAGTTTTGGAACCCATGACAATAATACTGGTAGGACTTTAACTATAAAGTATTTTGAGTTCTAGGAGGAAAAACAAAGGATGGTATATACTGGACATCCATTAAAAAATTCATGTGCAGCTGGGAATAAAAATGGCTTAATGGAGAAGTTCTTATAATGTTTGTGAGCACAAAGCCAGAAAGGATGTGAAGACTGAGTACTTCTCATATGCTGCCATAATAACCTGATGTCTTTAGCACCTGCTTTATAGTAAAACCACTGTGGCAGAAACATCCTCATGTGTATATGGGGTGACAAACTTTCCATTTCAGTTCTGTATTTAGATAAAAGATGCTCTGGGGAGTTTTTCTACAGTCCTCATGCCTGTGGCTCTGCAGAGTGCTTTATGAATGTCCCCAAAATTCAGGTATGCTTTAGTCAAATGTCAGATACATACCCTAATGCTCATATTTTCTGCTCTTTCAAGTTGAAACAATTTGAAGTTGCTTTTAGAGTCCAAATGTGCTAGACTCACCCAGGGCTCTTGAAGTGCATTATGAATTACAGAATTCATAATTTGTCACAGAACAAAACTTTATTTCACTGAAAACAGTGATTGTCATGGATATGTATGAAGGGAAGCTAATCGGCTATAGACCAAAGAGAAACTAAAACTAGTGAAGGGTGTTGATGGTGGCCATGGTGGTAGGAGAATGGGTATGTGTGTGGATGGTTTAAGTAGGAAAGATAACCACACTGTAAGATAGGCTGTAATTACCATAATATTCTCTGGACTTAATGTTTATCTTCTTCTCATCCAGAGAACAGCAGTGTTATTTTAAAGTACAAATTCAGAAATTAAAAAAAAAACACTTTACTACCATATTTTAATCTCTGGAGTTTATACCTCATTATAAGTTCATTGCTAAGCAACATATAGTGATAAAACACTACTCTTCAGTGTTTAAATCTCCAACCTGGCCTCAGAGGCATGAAGACTGACTCATCATTGGCTCGTTCTAATTTTTCTGACTTGGAGTAATTTCCAAGTTGAGGCGGTGGTTTTTAGATAATGGTTCATATATATATATATATTCTTGAAGCATTAAGAATGTAGACATTCTTAGTTTAGACAGAGATTGTGGAGATCTGTCTGCTAACATGGCCTTAAATGCAGACCCAAGTAACCATCCAAAATGAGTTGCCTGCCAATATCATATTCCATAGGAAATCTTGGCAAATTTTCCAAATGATATATTTATTAATTCAATCTCCTTGGGAACTACTTGGTCCATGGACAGGTGCTTCTCTCTATCTGGGATAGCTTTGACAACGCTCATAACAACAGTCGTGAATATTGGCTATTTTATTTGAATAAAATATTTTAAATAATGAAACAATATTTTAAATAATGAAGTTGATGCCCCGAATTTGCTTCTGTTAATGAAAAGAAAATATTAATAGGAAAAATTGGACACAAATTTTATTCTAAATACTTACCTTATATAAAATAAAGATATAAAAGTTGGCAGTTATAAGGAAAGTGATGTTTAGATTGTGTATCCTGCATGCTGCATGTCATGCTGCATGTTCTATGTGCCCCCACTCTATGTGCTCCATATGGGACCATCGCCCTCCAAGAACTGGAGAGCATTTCCACAGATGTCCTTCCCTGTGGATTTGTCCTGATTCTGTCAATTACACAGTGGACCCAGGAAATTATAGAATAAGCCCACTTTCCTGTTTTTGTTCAAATGACATTTCACAGGCCTTCATTTGTCTCCGTTTCTCTCCTTGAGGTGCCTGACCCCAGTCCAGTGTCTCCTTGGTTCTTCATGCTAGAGAATATCTTGATCCCCTTTCTTCTTCTCTACCTTTCTCCTAGAATTTTTTCCTTATCATCTCTCTTTACTTTTCTTTTTCCCTTAAATTATTTGCCTACCCCTTCATTCTTTCATTTTCCTCTTATATTCCTTATTCACATGATTACAAAGAATTTTTTGCCTCCTACAATTAAAACTCGATTTAGAGTACCTTCATACTCTGTTTTAAATTGTATGGAATGTACCTGTGGAAGCTTGTAACCTATGTGATGGGGCCTTTCCTCTCACATTAAGTTATAATTATTGTGAATTCTTTACATCCTCCTCCACTATTCCATTTTATACCCCATTGGAACAGTCTTACTTGTTTTTATATTTGTCTTTGTATTCTTCCATGCCCAACACAGAGGGGATGCCCTGTGTTTGTTGAATGCTGAATAAGTTAATTTTCTTTAACTCTTTTGTCACATATAAAAATGAACTAACCTAAACTCTTTTGTAACCTTGGTCCATAACATGGTATCTGGTATGTAACAGGTACTCAATATAGGTCTGTTTAATGAATAAATAATCAAATACCAAGATTACACCTAAAGGCTGTTTTAATATATTGCCCACATAAACATATTTTCTGTCTTTTTTAAGTTAATGTACCCATATCAGAAACTGTTTAATATGCAAAAAGTATTCAGGACTTGATGGGACACTCAGAATTTCATTCACTTTCTAAGGCTTGAATATGACAACATTTCTTCTGACTACCTATCTGTATTTATTTCTACTTTTTTTCCTGTAGCTCAGACCACAAAAAATCTTGACTTGCAGCTAGTATACATTTCCATGGAAACCAAGCCAAAAGCAATAGAAAAAGGAGGCACTGAATCTAAATGTCTCTTGGCTGCCAAATTTCAGTCTATTGCCTGATTTCTTTTAGTTTTGTGCTGATTTCTTTAATTCAATGTGAATACACAGACCAGGACTTTTCATATTAAAAAAAATAAAATTTTAAAGTATACTGTGCTTACTGATTTAAAACATGTACTTACAAACATACACAAATGTACAGCATGTGGAAAAATAGCATTAGTGAATGAGGTTTGTGTTTCAATGTTAATTTTATGGAAGCTTCATCTTTACTGGGTTAAGTGTATTTGCTGTAATTTAACTGTTCACCAACAGATGAGGGCATTATTCATTTATAGAATTAGGGTGATTTTTTTCTGCTATATGAATTGTAAAGAAAGTGTGGTTGGATATAATTAATGAGAAGTTAAAAATGGTTTTATTAGCAGTTGCATAAAGTATTCTTCCTGCTCTTAGCAGCAAAATGAATGTAGGAGCAATAAAACAGTAGATCTAAAAACTGGTGATGTAATCATGACAGATAACTTCTGGGTGAGGATGAGACCAGTTTTGGCATCTGAGACTTGTATAGTTGCATAGAACTCTGTGTTCAGAAGGGCCCTGTGGTAAATTTTTAATGCTATTCTATTACTGTACTGATATTCTCAATACTTTTTGAACAAAAAATTTCATATTTTCATTTTGCAGTAAGCCTGCAAATTATCTAGCTGGTACTGCATCAGGCTTACCTTCAGATCTTCTTCATAGTTAGGGGCGACTACATGGATTTTTTCCTAATCATTTTAGGGGTATAATAAAGATTTAAAAAGTATAAGTAGAAATATCAGTGAAGATGTAGTCTTTCTTCAGAAACTCTCCAAATGTACTAGGAATTTGTTTTTTATTACTTCAGCCCACCCTAGTCACCACTGGTTGAGAGCAATCTATCCGTTGGGCAGTGAAAAGCAATTTATATGGTGATAAGGAAAGGCTTGCCTCAAAACTAACTTGTACTTGTATATCTCAAAAGCCTTGAAATATGCATTTTTGTTAACTTAGTAATTCTACCTCTGGGATACAGACTGAAAGCTCCATGTACAAGTGTCTTGCCAATGGGTTTCAGCCCCAGGCAAGTTCGCTATGGATTCAGTGTGACCAAAGAAATGGACAGTAAAACGTTCTTTGGGGTGAAAGGGTTTATTACCTGGCTTGTTCTCCGGCGATAGGTGGAGCACTAGCGTCTCTGCCCCTGCCCAGAGCACCTGCCGAGCTCTCTGTATAGTGCAATAATAGCTTATTGCCTAAAACTGTGGAAGTGGCAGCCCAGCAACAGGCCAGTCACATCATCAGGTGGTTTAAGTTCAGTGAGGATCCTGGCCACAGGAACCCCAGCTTCCCCACAACAAGCAAGTTCATTACAATGTTATTTATCATGCTAAATAATTAGAAGTGATCTAAATGTCTATCTACACATTAATACTTAGGTTATACTCTACTGATGGCATATTAGTCAGCCATTAAAATATTTTAGGTGTATACTAAATATTAAAAATCATATTCCAATATTCCATGCATAGTATGATCCATTAAAAAAATCTATGCACAAATAAAAAGTTTACAAGGCTGTCTAACACAATGTAGTGGGTATGGGATAATAGATGTTTGTTTTTTCTTAACGTACTGATATATTCTAACTATTCTAGAGTGAAGTCATAGAGCAGACATATTAGTTAAGAACAACCAAAACACCTAGCACAAAATAAGCAATTGCTGAACTTTGTTTTCATGCTCAAGAAAACTATTATGACTTTTTATTATTTTCCCTTATGAACTCTAGGCATTGAAGAAACAACCAGGTGTTGAAGGGAAAGTTTCAGTGGGATACTATTTTTCTTCCATTAAAGATAGAATATATTTCTTCATTTTTGTCTAGCTAGTCAGCTATAATTTACTGTTGTCTGGCCTTCCTCTGAAACTTCTCCAGAAGCTGTGGCAGGTGCAGAATGCATCAGCTCAGCTGTTGCTGCATCGAGGTGTGAGGGAAGTGGCAAAGCCCTCGTCTGTGAAGCTCATTGCTTGCCAGTTTGAGAAAAGGATTCCGGACCACATCCTTGTTTTCAGCTATGAAACTATGGCTCTCTCTCACAGCTGTAGAAAACAAGTAGCTATTGTATATGTATAATATATACATCCCTTTCATTTATGTGAGCAACAATATATTAAAACAGCCTTTAGGTGCAATCTTGGTCTTTGATTGTTTAGTCATTAAACAGACCTTTATTGGGCACCTGTTATATACCATATACCATGTTATATGCCTAGGTTACAAAGGAATTTAGGTTAGTTCATTTTTGTGTCTGGCAAAATGGTTAAAGCACATATATACAATATAATAATATGTTATACATACACATAGGTATATATTATACATATGCCTAAGTATGTGTATAATATATATAAGCTCCAGGTTATGTGGATGTATGTGTACAACACAATATTGTATATTGTATAAGCAGCTATGCATATGATATCCTTTCAATTTTTTTCTGTCATCATAGGCTTTCCTGATGGATACAGTTCACTTAGCTCTGATACTCACTTAAGAGGATGGTGACAAGGATGAGAGTTTATAAAATCATCCTGCCTGTACCTATGTGTGTGTATCCTACTGTTACAGGTCAATTTCAGCTTAGTATGATAGACTAGCAAGAGCCCAAACTTGTCTCATGGTGACCAAATTTCATTTCCTTAGGTGTTGATGGAAGTGATTTCAGTTCTTTGTTTCTACCTCAAACTTCTGCCAACATTCTGGAGCACCATGTACTAACTAATGTACAATATCATACAGTATAGCTTTGCCTACAGCAAAGCAACAGTTGTTTGAGCCAAGGGATGAGTTAGAAAGTTGGGGAGGTCCAGTTGCCCAAACCTGTTGGCTTTTTAATAGAATCCTTATGATAACTAGATTTTTAAATATTTATTATAAACTATTAATAATTAGGGACATATTCTCTTTTCATTCAGTCTATATAGGGGTGGGGAAGTTGGGGTTCCTATGGCCAGGATCCTCACTGAACTTAAACCACCTGATGATGTAACTGGCCTGTTGCTAGGCTACTGCTTCCACACCTTTAGGCAATAAGTTATTATTGTGCTATATAGAGAGCTCGGCCCAGTGCTCTGGGTGGAGACAGAGACGCTAGTGCTCGACTACTGCCAGGAGAACAGCTGGGTAATAGACCCTTTCACCCCAGGAATGTTCTACTGTCATTTCTTTGGTCACACTGAATCCATAGCGAACTTGCCCAGGGCTTAAACCCATTGGCAAGACAATTGGTGACAGTTGGCAGGGTTCATTGTTGACCAAGGAAAGACAGGCTGCCCTTATGGGAGGGGTGCTACAGCGGGCTGCCCCTATGAATGGGGAGGCAGTGGATTGTCCCCCAATGGGTTTGTGGTCTGAGGTGGCTTGCCTCCTAGAGGACTGGGCCCCACCCCAGGACTGGAGACAAGTGGAGGTGACACCTGAGGCTGTAGAGGTGGCCCTTGGTATAGTAAGTAGGTCTTTTGAGAGACAGAGTTCCCATGAGGCAGTGGAGACTGTGGGTTGGCTGCTTCTCACAGTATTAAAAAAGTGTACAGAAGAGAAGGACAAGCTCCTGAAAAAGACCCAAGAAATGGTAGCATGAGAATGCGAGCTGCAAAATTCTGTGGATTCTCTGAAGAAGGAAATGGCATTGATGTGAGAGGGGGAAACATGAGAACACTGGCAGTGAGGTGCCCTTGAAAAGGTAAAAGATTCCTTACAGAATGAGATGGCAGTGCAGCCAGGTGCTCTGAAGGAGGAAAAGGCCATCAAGGAAAAAGACAAACTCCTGAGGGAAGCACAGGCAGAGGTGGCTCGAGAACACCAGCTGTGAAGCATTGAGGTGAAGGTAAGAGAGCTGCTGAAGACTGAGCTAGCATTGTTGCAAGGGATGGTAGAAAAGGTAAAGGTTGTAGCAGATGAGGCACTCAGGGGGAGGGGAGAGAAACACATCCCTCTTTGGATCTCTAGTGGCCATTCTTTCCCCTCACTTAGGGCATCCCATAAGTGAGGTGACACATACAGTAGCAGACTTAGGAGAGGCTGAAGCAATGAGAACATGGAAAGAAATAAGGTCTGCTACTCACAAGAAGTGTTTAAAGGGCCCCATGAAGGTTATGAGAACCCAGATGTAGACTGATTTACTACGGGCAGGAGTAGATGGAATAAAATTAGATGGGAAGTCAAATAGGATCTTACTAGAGCTATGGTAACAACTGAAACCAGAGCAGCAGTTCCAGTCATTAAGACCAAAGAGGCAGAGGTCAGAGACAGAGCCACAAGTCTAACCTGTATGTTTGCAAGACTTCCTGCTGGAGAGAGAGCCAACCTCACTTGAGCCCACACAGGAGGATGATTGGGGAACACAGTTTGACTGAGGGGAAGGTCGAGGCATCCGCTCTGAGGGACCGGGGGGGACCAGAGGCCACATGTTTAAATAGCTATCCACTGGTCCCCAGTAAACATACAACATGTCCTGGCTCTGGTGGACACAGGGACTGAATGTTCACTGATTCATGTAACCCTGAGTGGTTCCCCGGGACCCCCACTATCATAGATGGATACGGGGGTAAGGCTATCAGACTGAAACAAGCTCAAATCCCTTTGGGAATAGGGTGTCTACCCACAAAAGCTTGTATATATCTCCTATTCCTGAGTATATTTTGGGGATTGATATCCTGCACAGTCTATGGTTGCAGACCACTGCAGGTGAGTTCAGACTGAGAGTATGTGTGGTGAAGGCAGTTCTGAGGGGACATGCTAGGCACTCACCCATAGCTTTGCCTGCACCTTGGTGGGTGATTAATACCAAACAATACAAACTGCCTGGAGGGCATAAAGAGATTGGAGAAACTCTCCAGAAACTGGAAAAGGTGGGTATTATGAAGCCAACCCATAGTCCTTTCAATTCCCCAGTTTGGTCAGTAAAAAAGCAGATGGCTCCTGGCATATGACTGTGGATTACAGAGAACTGAATAAAGTTGTACCCCCTATGCATGCTGCTGTCCCCTCTATTGCAGGCCTGATGGATGGATACCCTCAGCCATGAACTAGGAACATACCATTATGTGGCAGATCTTGCTAATGCCTTCTTTTCCATTGACATTGAGCAAGAAAGTCAGGAACAGTTTGCCTTCACAAGGGAATGACAGCAATGGACTTTCACCATCCTTCCACAGGGATACCTCCACAGCCCCACCATCTGTCATGGACTTGTAGCCCAGGACTTGGCTACATAGCAGAAACTGCCAAAGGTGCAGCCGTATCATTATATTGATGATGTCATGCTCACATCTGATTCCCTTTCAGATCTTGAAGGTGCAGCACCTAGACTGCTGCAACATCTACAGGAGAAAGGATGGGTTGTGACCAGTACCAAGGTTCAGAGACCTGGTTTGTCTGTCAAATTCTTGGGGGTTGTCTGGTAGGGAAAGACCAAAGTTATACCAGAAGCAGTTATAGACAAAGTCCAGGCCTTTCCTGGCATTGCTACAGGAGATTCTTGGTCTTCTAGGCTACTGGGGAGTGTTTATCCTGCACTTGGCACAAATTCTGAAGCCCTTATACTGGTTGGTACGAAAGGGTGTCAGGTGGGACTGGGATGAGACATGTGCATCTGCCTTTACTACAGCAAAAAGGGGCAGTCAAGGCCGTGCAGGCCTTGAGTGTGATAAACCCATCAAGGCCCTGTGAGCTGGATGTTCATGTCACTGAAGATGGTTATGGTTGGGGTCTCTGGCAGTGGCTTGAATGAACTCTCCAACCTATTGGATTCTGGTCACAACTCTGGAAAGGGGCAGAGGTACGATACACTTTGATAGAGAAACAACTGGCTGCTGTGTATCACGCCTTGCTGGCTACAGAACCCATCACTGGAATGGCCCCAATAAAGGTAATAACCACCTATCCCATCTTGGGGTGCATACATGATTGGACCCAAAAGCCAAGGAGTCGTGTGGCACAAACGCCCACACTGGCCAAGTGGGGTGCTTACCTACAGCAGTTTAGTACCCTCTGTAATAGGCCCTTGAGTGAAGAACTCCAACACTTATTGGGGCCAGTGACATATACTAGTGAAAAGCAGGAAGAACTTGCTTTTGAACCATTAGTAGCAGAGAGTCCCTATTGGGAGGAAAGAGCCCCTATACCCAAAGATGCATGGTACACAGACAGCTCCAGCCGTGGGCAGCCCCTAAAATGGAGGGCCATTGCTTTCCATCCTATGACTGATATGGATGGAAGATGGTGAGGGGAAGAGCAGCCAATGGGCAGAGTTGTGGGCTGTGTGGCTTGTGATCAGCCAGGAGCCCTCCCCTATAGTTGTCTGCACTGACACCTGGGTTGTCTATGGGTGTTTGACCCTGTGGCTACCAACCTGGTACCCTGCCAACTGGCTGCTTGGTCACTGACCCCTTTGAGGGCAAGAATTGTGGCAAGACTTATGGGCCTGTGGTCAGACTAAAATAATTACAGTATACCATGTGACAGGTCATTTGCCGCTGGCATCCCCAGGAAATGATGAAGCAGATAAATTGGCCCAGACAGGTTGGTTAGAAGGAAAGCCTGCCTCTGATGTAACCCAATGGTTACATCAGCGTTTGTTGCATGCAAGACAAAAGACAATGTGGCTGTAGCCCATAGGTGGGGCTTGCCTTTGACCTTTGAAGAAGTTAGCAGAGCCTGGCAGGAGTGTGTCATGTGCTCCAAAAGGGACTTAGACTGAGTTCCACAGCAACATGGGACAATAGCTAAGGGGCCTATACCCCTCGTCAGGTGGCAGATAGACTATATTGAGCCTCTACCTATGTCAGAAGGATATTGGTACATGACGACTTGTGTGGACACAGCTACTGGACGTCTGGTTGCTTTTCCTACCTGTTGTGCTGACCAGCAGGTGACCAAAAGAGGCCTGGAATGTCTCTTTGATGCCTATGGCCGACCACAGGTAATTTAGAGTGATCGGGGCACCCATTTTACTGGACATACACTGCAAGAATGGGTGCAACAGCTGGAAATCAAATGGAAGTTTCATGTGCCATACAATCCTACCACAGCAGGCATGATAGAGAGGCACAATGGCTTGTTAAAATCCTGACGAAAGTCAGATACTAGTCTGTGGGGATAGTCAGTCTGCTTATGGACTGTGCTATGGCGTTTGAATGAGAGACCCCGAAAAGGAGCTTTGAGCCCTGTAGACATGTTAACACATATAGCTGCCTTCCCTGTACAACTGCAAGTACAAACCAAGGAAGAATCACTGAAGCTGAATTTTTGGCCACCAGAATAATATCTTGCTGCCAGCACCAACTGCACTAAACCCCAGAGACTCCATTGAGTGGATGTGGCCTTGGACCTTTTGACACATGGACCAACGATGGTTGGCTCTCCTGGCACCTTGGGGACAAGCCCTGGAAGGTGGCCTCCTGTGTATTCCTGGAATAACAGCAGGCAGCCGCCAAAGGTCACAGTAGTATATCCTGAATGGCCAAAAGGTAGGAGCATCTTACTGGGGTGTTTTGTTTTATTATTATGGCCAGTGCATGCACCTCCAGTAGCACTATATATAGACCCTTCCGTAACCCCCACAGGGAAAGGAGTAAAATTATGGTATACTAGACCTGGAAGGGGCCCCCTTCCTGCTACAGTCCTATCACAGGACTACTCTCTTGCATGCATCCTACCTGATGGACAAGATTTGCCTATGTTGGTGTCATTAAAACATGTGTCTTATCGCCCCTAAGGTCTTTGTGGATTGGGAACTTCCTCTGGCTTGAGGATTATTATAATTTTGTTATTAGGAACCTCCTCTGGCGTAAAGATTATAATTTTTGTTACCTGTATCAAAATCTTATATCTTAATTTTTGTTATTACCTCTAAGTTGTTGTTATTCTCTGCTGCTGTTGTGAAATCTGGTTACAGTGCTCCAGCTTTCTCACACAGGGACCATTGCAGCAGATTGAAAGCATGTAGATTGTAAGATGAGAACCCTGGTGGGGTGGAGTGTGGGGAAGTTGGGGTTCCTATGGTCAGGAACCTCACTCAACTGAAACCACCTGATGATGTAACTGGCCTGTTGCTAGGCTACTGCTTCCACACCTTTAGGAAATAAGCTATTATTGTACTATATAGAGAGCTTGGCCCAGTGCTCTGGGCTGAGGCAGAGATGCTAGTTCTTGACCTACTGCTGGGAGAAGAAGTCAGGTAATAAACCCTTTCACCCCAAAGAACATTTGCTGTCATTTTCTTCGGTTGCATTGAATCCATAGTAAACTTGTCTGATGCTGAAACCCATTGGCAAGACAATAGGCTTTTTAAAAAAATGATCAAAGGCATCTGAGGAAGTTTGGTAAATATACATACATATATATATATATATATGTTTAAATAAATGATGAAAACACCATTTTAATATTGCAATTAGCAATGTATTTTAATGCTGGTACATTTGAGCCCCAGTTCAGATTTTAACACATATAAAAATTTGAAATAAGTGCATTTATAGAGAGAGGGGATAGAAAAGGAAGCCTCAGTCTTGATCTCCAAGAATGAAAAAAGCAGAAAAAATTTCAAACATTTTTAAGATAAGAGAGCATAATATTTGAAAGATGATTGTCCACTAGTCATTATTTTAAGGGAATGTACCTTCATTTATCATAAATTTAATTTGAATTGTCAATTAAACTGTATTTTGATTTACAAAATACTTGCATTCTTTTCTTGGGTGTTCTAAAGTATAAATTTAAAGCACTACTGTTTAGCCCAGTTTCCTTGTCTCTGTGTCTTCCTGGCAGAAGAAATGAAAAGGTAAGTTGTGCTAGAAGATGGCAGTTATGGACAGCATCTAAGTGATGGGATGACAGAAGCAAAAGGTAGATGGCAGAAACTTCAGACAGACAACTGTGGATAAACTGAGAGTTCCTGTGGCCAGGATTCTCACCTGGCCCTGGTTGACTAGCTCACTGCACACCTGTGGGCAATACATGGCTGTTGATTCTATATAAAGAGCTCCGCCCAGTGCTCTGGGCATGACACGGTGGCAGGGCTGCAAGGCTGCAGGAGAGCAGAGCAGAGGCTGGAGTGGTGGCAGCACCAAGGACAGAGGCCCAGAGGACGGCTGTGCGGGATGACTGGGCAGAGAGGCCCAGAGGACAGCTGTGTAGAAAGAGGGGCCCAGAGGCAGAGACTGGCTTGCTGCATGCAGACTCGCTCTGAGTGAATGGGATTTTAGTGACTGACCTGCCACCTGGAAATAAAGTTGGGTATAACCCTTTCACTCCAAGAACATTTTGCTGTCATTTTCTTTGGTCACATTGAATCCATAGTGAACTTGCCCGGGGCTGAACCCATTGGCAAGACAACAACAAACTCAAACATGTACATGTTTGAGAATGCATCCACACCAACATTAGGAATCAAGCTTCCCACTCAAAGGTAATGTTATTAACTGAGGTTCCTCACTTCAGTTTGTAGGTATGTATGTCCTCACATAAGTACTATCTCGGTAATAATGACCACTGTTATTCTTACTGGGATTTGTTTCTGTTTAGAACTCTGCCTTTTAAGACCTGCCATCTAACTTAGAAATGCCATTCTTCTGATTGTTCCTTATCAGGCAGGCCAAAGCTGTTTCTCAGTATTTACACTTTATCTACATTGCTTGACAAAATAGCCTGCTCTGGAGTTGATGTGCTCATAGGTTTATCGCTGCTCTCAAGCTTTAATATCTTTGGGAATCTTGATTTTGGGGCCCAAGGTGCTGCCTTTCTAAAAAGCTCCCAGATCATGTGGAGGCTGCCAGTCTGTGAACCACACTTTGAGTAGCCAGGATTAGATTAGTTCACAGCACAGAGCTGTTTAATTGTCTTGTTGCTGTTATTCTCAATATCTTATAGGGTTGGAGTGTTGAAAGGATTACATGAAACCCAGCTGTGCCTCATCATCCCATACTCAAAACAGGTCGTATTTTCCTCACAGCATTGGTAGAAAAGCTAATTGTAATCTGCAGTGGGTTATTTACTGAGTGTTGCTGGTTCAGAGTTCATAATCCTTAGGAACACTTTAGACCTTCCTGGGATCTGGTCTCCATGCTCAGGCTTCCTTCAGAGCACACTGGTGTTTGTGAATAGGCTTCTTGTTACCTTGTCAATGAGAGACTATTTGACCATTAGTCAGTTCTTTAAGGGAAATTAACCTTAATTTTTTTTTTTTGTTTATTGAAGGGTAGTTGACAACAGTATTACATTACATTAGTTTCAGGTGTACAACACAGTGATTCAACATTTATATACATGATAATTCTAGGTACCAGGTATCACCATACCAGGTTGTTACAATATTTTGACTATATTCCTTATGCTATACATTACATCCTGGTTACTTATTTATTTTACAATTGGAAGTGTGTTTATATATATATATATATATATGTATATATATATTTTATGAGGGCATCTCTCATATTTATTGATCAAATAGTTGTTAACCACAATAAATTTCTGTATAGGGGGGTCAATACTCAATGCACAATCACCAATCCACCCCAAGCCCAATTCTCGTCAGTCTCCAATCCTCCGATGCACAACGAACAAATTCTTACATGGAGCACAAATTCTTACATAGTGAATAAGTTACATGGTGAACAGTGCAAGGGCAGTCATCACAGAAGCTTTCGGTTTTGTTCATGCATTATGAACTATAAACAGTCAGATCAAATATGAATATCCATTTGATTTTTAAACTTGATTTATATGTGGATACCACATTTCTCTATTATTATTTTTAATAAAATGCTGAAGTGGTAGGTAGATATGAGATAAAGGTAGAAAACAGAGTTTAGTGTTGTAAGAGAGCAAATGTAGATGATCAGGTGTGTGCCTGTAGACTATGTGTTAATCCGAGCTAGATGAGGGCAATAAACATCCATGTATGCAGAAGATTTCTCTCAGAACATGAGGGGGGAGATTCTAAGCCTCACCTCTGCTGCTCCCCATTTTCTCACCAGATGGCCCCCTGCGACTGTGCCTGTCTTAGGTTGTTCCTCCCTTGAGGAATCTTACCCGTCTCTGGCTAACCAGTCATCTTCTGGGGCCATACAGGGAGATCTTAAGTTGGTAAGTGAGAGAGAAGCCTTATTGTTTGAAAAGGTTAGCATTTTACTTCTTTGCATATTTATGCCCTGTGGCTTCTATGCCCAGCATTTGTCTTGAGGTGTCTTTACCACTTGGAAGAATTATGATACTCGGTAAATTCGACATGTGGCACGAGTTCTATTTAAAGGTTGTGATTAGGTAGGAAGAAGAAAAGCTATAGAAGTAGCAGGCAGAAGAAAACCTGGGAAGATTGATTATTTCTTTGACATATCTTCTTGTAGAGTAACTTCAGCATGGATAGGTTTTAAATTACTAATTAAATTGTGCACACACATTAACATAATAGGAGTATAGTTACATAACCAAAGCATACCTGTAATTACCAGCCATCTCCAGTGAAACCAAGAAAAGCAGTTAGGCACCTTAGGCATTTGTGAAAACTTATCTATGATATGGTGGATATTGTCCAACTGAACTTGAACAGTCTGAGAGAATTCAGATAAATTAAAACAACCCATTCCTGGGGACTGTTCACATCCCATATGTTCTTTTAACAGTAAATAGTTTGTGGTTGTAAGATTTTGGAGTGCTACAATTTGCACTTTTCCTAATTCTTGGTTGAGTTCCAACAGTATAGATCCAGTCAAATTTGTTGTTTTACTGTATGCACAGGCCAGCTTAGATATCTCCTTCATCATTCCCATGGCAAGTCCAGGAACTGGTGGGATGAGTGCATCTACACCCGTGGCAGTGCGTGGATCTTTGTTGGGGTTTTTTTTTTTTTTTGCTGATCTTCTTCTGTCATGAGTCTTCCCGAGAGTGCTGATGTTGGAAGTTCTTTTTCATATCGTATCTTAGTTCATTTTCGGGGTAGCCCAATTAGGCTTTGATCCTCTGTATAAACACAAACAGACCCTTTGCCTACACTTTTATATGCCCTTTGTATCATTGTGTAGAACTCATTGGAGGTCACCACACAAGAACTGCTTTTTTTTTTTTTTTTAATCATTAATCTACACTTACATGACGAATACTTTGTTTACTAGGCTCTCCCCTATACCAGGTCCCCCCTATATACTCCTTTACAGTCACTGTCCATCAGCGTAGCAAACTATTGTAGAATCACTACTTGTCTTCTCTGTGTTGTACAGCCCTCCCCTTTCTCCCACCCCGCTATGGATGCTAATCTTAATACCCCTCTTTTTCTGCCCCCCCTTATCCCTCCCTACCCACCCATCCTCCCCAGTCCCTTTCCCTTTGGTACCTGTTAGTCCATTCTTGAGTTCTGTGATTCTGCTGCTGTTTTGTTCCTTCAGTTTTTCCTTTGTTCTTATATTCCACAGATAAGTGAAATCATTTGGTATGTCTCTTTCTCTGCTTGGCTTGTTTCACTGAGCATAATACCCTCCAGCTCCATCCATGTTGCTGCAGATAGTAGGATTTGCCCTCTTCTTATGGCTGAGTAGTATTCCATTGTGTATATGTACCACATCTTCTTTATCCATTCATCTATCGATGGACATTTAGGTTGCTTCCAATTCTTGGCTATTGTAAATAGTGCTGCGATAAACATAGGGGTACATTGGTCTTTCTCATACTTGATTGCTGCATTCTTAGGGTAAATTCCTAGGAGTGCAATTCCTGGGTCAAATGGTATGTCTGTTTTGAGCATTTTGATGTACCTCCATACTGCTTTCCACAATGGTTGAACAAGTTTACATTCCCACCAGCAGTGTAGGAGGGTTCCCCTTTCTCCACAGCCTCGCCAACATTTATTGTTCTCTGTCTTTTGGATGGCAGCCATCCTTACTGGTGTGAGGTGATACCTCATTGTAGTTTTAATTTGCATTTCTCTGATAATTAGCGATGTGGAGCATCTTTTCATGTGTCTGTTGGCCATCTGTATTTCTTTTTTGGAGAACCGTCTGTTCAGTTCCTTTGCCCATTTTTTAATTGGGTTATTTGTTTTTTGTTTGTTGAGGCGTGTGAGCTCTTTATATATTCTGGACGTCAAGCCTTTATCGGATGTGTCATTTTCAAAGATATTCTCCCTTACTGTAGGGTTCCTTTTTGTTCTATTGATGGTGTCTTTTGCTGTACAGAAGCTTTTCAGCTTAATATAGTCCCACTTGTTCATTTTTGCTGTTGTTTTCCTTGCCCGGGGAGATATGTTCAAGAAGAGGTCACTCATGTTTATGTCTAAGAGGTTTGTGCCTATGTTTTCTTCCAAGAGTTTAATGGTTTCATGACTTACATTCAGGTCTTTGATCCATTTTGAGTTTACTTTTGTATATGGGGTTAGACAATGGTCCAGTTTCATTCTCCTACATGTAGCTGTCCAGTTTTGCCAGCACCATCTGTTGAAGAGACTGTCATTTCGCCATTGTATGTCCATGGCTCCTTTATCAAATATTAATTGACCATATATGTCTGGGTTAATGTCTGGATAGTCTAGTCTGTTCCATTGGTCTGTGGCTCTGCTCTTGTGCCAGTACCAAATTGTCTTTATTACTATGGCTTTATAATAGAGCTTGAAGTTGGGGAGTGAGATCCCCCCTACTTTATTCTTCTTTCTCAGGATTGCTTTGGCTATTCGGGGTCTTTGGTGGTTCCATATGAATTTTTGAAATATTTGTTCCAGTTCATTGAAGAATGTTGCTGGTAGTTTCATAGGGATTGCATCAAATCTGTATATTGCTTTGGGCAGGATGGCCATTTTGATGATATTAATTCTTCCTAGCCATGAGCATGGGATGCGTTTCCATCTGTTAGTGTCCCCTTTAATTTCTTTTAAGAGTGACTTGTAGTTTTCAGAATATAAGTCTTTCACTTCTTTGGTTAGGTTTATTCCTAGGTATTTTATTTTTTTTGATGCAATTGTGAATGGAGTTGTTTTCCTGATTTCTCTTTCTGTTGGTTCATTGTTGGTATATAGGAAAGCCACAGATTTCTGTATGTTGATTTTGTATCCTGCAACTTTGCTGTTTTCCGATATCAGTTCTAGTAGTTTTGGGGTGAAGTCTTCAGGGTTTTTTATGTACAGTATCATGTCATCTGCAAATAGTGACAGTTTGACTTCTTCTTTGCCAATCTGGATTCCTTGTATTTTTTTGTTTTGTCTGATTGCCGTGGCTAGGACCTCCAGTACTATGTTAAATAACAGTGGGGAGAGTGGGCATCCCTGTCTAGTTCCCGATCTCAGTGGAAATGCTTTCAGCTTCTTGCTATTCAATATAATGTTGGCTGTGGGTTTTTCATAGATGGCCTTTATTATGTTGAGGTACTTGCCCTCTATTCCCATTTTGCTGAGAGTTTTTATCATGAATGGATGTTGAACTTTGTCAAATGCTTTTTCAGCATCTATGGAGATGATCATGTGGTTTTTGTCTTTCTTTTTGTTGATGTGGTGGATGATATTGATGGACTTTCCAATGTTGTGCCATCCTTGCATCCCTGGGATGAATCCCACTTGGTCATGGTGTATGATGGTTTTGATGTATTTTTGAATTCGGTTTGCTAAAATTTTATTGAGTATTTTTGCGTCTACATTCATCAGGGATATTGGTCTGTAGTTTTCTTTTTTGGTGGTGTCTTTGCCTGGTTTTGGTATTAGGGTGATGTTAGCTTCATAGAATGAGTTTGGGAGTATCCCCTCCTCTTCTATTTCTTGGAAAACTTTAAGGAGAATGGGTATTATGTCTTCCCTGTATGTCTGATAAAATTCCGAGGTAAATCCATCTGGCCCGGGGGTTTTGTTCTTTGGTAGTTTTTTGATTACCGCTTCAATTTCGTTGCTGGTAATTGGTCTGTTTAGATTTTCTGTTTCTTTTTGGGTCAGTCTTGGAAGGTTGTATTTTTCTAGGAAGTTGTCCATTTCTCCTAGGTTTCCCAGCTTGTTAGCATATAGGTTTTCATAGTAGTCTCTAATAATTCTTTGTATTTCTGCAGGGTCCGTCGTGATTTTTCCTTTCTCGTTTCTGATACTGTTGATTTGTGTTGACTCTCTTTTCTTCTTAATAAGTCTGGCTAGAGGCTTATCTATTTTGTTTATTTTCTCGAAGAACCAGCTCTTGGTTTCATTGATTTTTGCTATTGTTTTATTCTTCTCAATTTTATTTATTTCTTCTCTGATCTTTATTATGTCCCTCCTTCTGCTGACCTTAGGCCTCATTTGTTCTTCTTTTTCCAATTTCGATAGCTGTGACATTAGACCATTCATTTGGGATTGCTCTTCCTTTTTTAAATATGCTTGGATTGCTATATACTTTCCTCTTAAGACTGCTTTTGCTGTGTCCCACAGAAGTTGGGGCTTAGTGTTGTTGTTGTCATTTGTTTCCATATATTGTTGGATCTCCATTTTGATTTGGTCATTGATCCATTGATTATTTAGGAGCGTGTTGTTTAGCTTCCATGTGTTTGTGAGTCTTTTTGCTTTCTTTGAACAGTTTATTTCCAGTTTAATGCCTTTGTGGTCTGAAAAGTTGGTTGGTAGGGTTTCAATCTTTTGGAATTTAGTGAGGCTCTTTTTGTGGCCTAGTATGTGGTCTATTCTGGAGAATGTTCCATGTGCACTTGAGAAGAATATGTATCCTGTTGCTTTTGGATGTAGAGTTCTGTAGATGTCTATTAGGTCCATCTGTTCTAGTGTGTTGTTCAGTGCCTCTGTGTCCTTACTTATTTTCTGTCTGGTGGATCTGTCCTTTGGAGTGAGTGGTGTGTTGAAGTCTCCTAGAATGAATGCATTGCATTCTATTTCCTCCTTTAGTTCTATTAATATTTGTTTCAGGTATGTTGGTGCTCCTGTATTGGGTGCATATATATTTATAATGGTTATATCCTCTTGATGGACTGAGCCCTTTATCATTATGTAATGTCCTTCTTTGTCTTTTGTTACTTTCTTTATTTTGAAGTCTGTTTTGTCTGATACCAGAATTGCAACACCTGCTTTCTTCTCTCTCTTGTTTGCTTGAAGTATCTTTTTCCATCCCTTGACTTTAAGTCTGTGCGCGTCTTTGGGTTTGAGGTGAGTCTCTTGTAAGCAGCATATGGATGGATCTTGCTTTTTTATCCATTCTATTACTCTGTGTCTTTTGATTGGTGCATTCAGTCCATTTACATTTAGGGTGATTATTGAAAGGTATGAATTTATTGCCATTGCAGGCTTTAAGTTTGTGGTTACCAAAGGTTCAGGGTTAGCTTCTTTACTATCTTACTGTCTAACTTAACTCGCTTGTTGAGCTATTATAAACACAGTCTGGTGATTCTTTATTTCTCTCCCTTCTTATTCCTCCTCCTCCCTTCTTCATATGTTGGGTGTTTTGTTCTGTGCTCTTTTTAGGAGTGCTCCCATCTAGAGCAGTCCCTGTAGGATGCCCTGTAGAGGTGGTTTGTGGGAGGCAAACTCCCTCAACTTTTGCTTGTCTGGGAATTGTTTAATCCCTCCTTCATATTTAAATGATAGTCGTGCTGGATACAGTAGTCTTGGTTCGAGGCCCTTCTGCCTGCGTCTTCTGGTCTCTCTTTTAGGGCTAGTTGTGTTTGTTGTATTTTCAAAAGTATATATGTTTTTGGGAGGAGATTCCCACTGTCCTACTCACGCCGCCATGTTGGCTCCGCCTCTCAGATTTATTCTTTATCCAAATTCACCTTAATTTATCATAACTTTGAATTAAACTCTGTTTTGATTTGGAAAATACCTTGTGAGGAAAACGGAAGTTCCTATGGCCAGGATCCTCCCTTGACCCTAAACTATTTGACGATGTAACTGGCCTGCTGCTAGGCTACTGATTCCACACCTGTAGGCAATAAGCTATTATTATTGACTGAGTCACTATATAAAGAGCTCTGCCCAGTGCTCTGGGTGGAGGTAGATTACAGGCCTGCAGACTGTCGGAAGAAGATGTGATTCTAGTCCTCAACCTACAGCCAAGGAGAGTAAAGCCAGGTATAAACCCTTTTACCCTAAGAACGTTCTGTTGTCATTTCTTAGTCTCACTGAATCCAAAGTGAACTTACCCAGGGCTGAAACCCTCAGGTAGACACACCTACACTCTTCTCTTGAATATAACAAAGTGAAATTGTTCCTTTAAGGAAATAAAATGTAAAGTAAAACCATATCTTTTAGCCAAGTATCCTTGTTTCTAGTTCTTGGCAGGAGAACTTGCAGACCTCATGACAGTAATTTAATGTTAACTTCTATATCTATGGTGTCTAATATCTGTGGTGGACATGATTATTATTTGTCCAGTTCCTCCTGCCTTTGAGAATTTATTCTTTCCACATCTAATCAAGTGATTCTGGTAGGGCTTCCTTTTTTGGTACTCTGCCTTATGTGATACTCTATCCATAAGGGTAAACCCATGACTAATTATATTGCTGTATTCCCCAGTCTAAAATGATTTAGTTCAAAGATGGGTAAGTGATCCTCTCTGAGTCAATCAAAGACCTCTTGGGAATTGTTCTGTCTGGAGCTGCTTGTGAAGGCTCAAAGTACCTGGGCCACACAGATGGTAGGAGGTGAATCAGAGAGCAAGAAGATAACGATTATGTTGGGAGAGAATAAAGTCATTCAAACACAAGCAAAGATGAGACATGGGTTATTCTCAACATCTTGTAGGACTTGGGAGGGCACAGAGCAAGGGGCACTCAGTTGATAGCTCTGGTCACAAGATCTCACAGTCGTCTGGAGTCCCTTTGGCTGTTCTTTCAAATCTTGTAGCTTTTCATATCTTGTGACCAACTAAATTCATTTTGTAAAGCCAGTTTAAGTTGGTGGTTGAACTGTTACAACTGCAAGAAGTCTATTAAATATGTAACACGTTTCTTTAGAAGAGTAAGTGAAGAGGTACCTCACTGTATCTCATGGCCATGCTGTAGTCAGTGTGTGGAAACTCAGTTTGCAATTACAAATCAGAATTAATTAAGAAAAACTGACACATCTGTACCAGCAAGTGCATTACATTAGTAAGTGATACCAAGGGGCTGAAAAATAAAATGTAATCATTACAGCTATTGTCACCACAAGTTTGACTGATGAACTTTTTGAATACAAAGTGAATAAAATGAACATGAAGTTTAAACTAAAGACATTGATTAAAGAAACAGAAAAATAAATCTGCCTGGCTCAAAAAGTAAATGAGGTCAGGCCATTGTAAAACTGAATATAGAAAAAGAAAAACAGCTTAGACTAATTTTAATAGGAACAAAGGATTACTGGTGAGTGACGATTTGCCATAAAGAAGAAGTGCTCTGGAGTTTATTTTACTCTTGGTATATGTGCATCAGAACATTTGCTAATTGTATCTAGGGCTCTCAATGAGGAAGAGGGAAAGAAGAGGAAGCCACCCATACCTGGGGGGAGACCTCTGAATCACCTGGAGGACTTTTCAAACTATGCATGCTTCTCTCCCTTTTTGGAGCTTCTTGTATGCTTTTCTAGGGAGTATGTTTTCCCACACCAAATCCCAGAATCTCAGTAAGGGAATAATAGTTATTGATGAGAATGTATAATGTTTCTCAGTTGTATGGAATTTTAATAACGACTGATAATAACAAGTTTGGACTTAATAAGAGAGCTGGTTCTTATTTAATGAAACGAGTGATTTATATGAAAACCAAAGCATATATAATGCAAACATAAAAGGTAAAGTTTTGATGAAAGGGCATAGCTGCCCATGAAAGAACCCAGACATAGTGGAAGCAAAGGGACCAACACATTGAGAATCAATGGTGCGCTCTATGGGGCACATTATATTTGTTAGCTCATTAAGTCATCATAAAAATATTATGAGTAAATATTCTTATATGTATTTAACAGATAAAACAGCAAGTTGCTATGGATAAAATGAAAGTTCCTATGGCCAGGATTCTCACCTGGCCCTGGTTGACTAGCTCACTACACACATGTGGGCAATTTGTCGTTATTGACTCTATATAAAGAGCTCTGCCCAGCACTCTGGGCGACATGGTGACATGGCTGCTGGGCCGTAGGAGAGCAGAGCAGAGGCTGGAGTGGTGGCAGTACTGAGGACAGAGGCCCATAGGATGGCTGTGTGGGATGACTGTGCAGGCGGAGAGGCCCAGGGGATGGCCACACAGAGAGGCCCAGAGGAGGGCTGTGTGGAATGGCCGTGTGGGACAGTTGTGCAGGCAGAGACCAGCTTGCTGCATGAAGACTTGCTCTGAGTGAATGGGATTTTAGTGATTGACCTGCCACCGTGGGAATAAAGTTAGGTATAACCCTTTCACCCCAAGAACGTTTTACTGTCATTTCTTTGGTCACAGTGAATCCATAGTGAACTTGTCCAGAGCTAGAACCCATTGGCAAGACATTACTTTCAGAGAAGTAACTAAATCAAAATCACACAGTTATTATGTGCAGGGAAAATGGAAGTTCCATGGCCAGGATCCTCATCTAACCTTGGTGTGCTTGCCCACTGTGCACATGCAATGCTTGCAGGCACGTGTTTGCACACTTGTTGGCAATGAGCTATTATTGACTATATAAAGAGCTTCACCCAGCGCTCTGGGGTTGCAGCACTGGAGAGGTCTAGAGGCAGAGAGGGGCTTGCTGCATGCAGACTGCCCCGGAGACAGATGTGATTCCAGTGCTCAACCTGCCATCTCAAGAATAAAGCTTGGTGTAAGACCTTTTACTCCAAAAACATTCCATTGTCATTTTTTGACCCCATCGAATCCAGAGTGAACCTGCCTGGGGCTGAAACCCTCAGGTGAGACATTATGTAATAGAGGCTGGACTCAAATCTACTATTATCTGTTCCCAAGCCAATGAACATTTTTATCCTCCATGGATGGACAAAATATATATGAGTGCCCATATATATGGGCTGGTAGGGGAAGGCTAACATAGACAATTTATGACATAGTTCAAGTTTTGACCAGAGGCACGCAATATTATGCTTGTAATAGAAAGGAATATACCACATAATTCAAGGGGTTTCAGCAGAAATAGAGACAATATTCTTACCATACAATTAAATAATATCAACTAATGTTTATGGCCTGTTGGATAGGTTATATAAAAGAAGTAATGGAGGAAAAGTTCTGGTAGCAGTAAGAAAAAGTTCTTCAATCTTTTCAAATCATCAATTTGGAGTATTTGAAAAACTCAACAAAATGGTTTAATATTGTATTAGCATGAGCCCTTGTATGTCATTGGAAAGTGTAATTGGTAAGATGAGTGAGAGGATTTTATGAGAATTGGCCAGAAAACAGAGCATCCTAGGGCTTCCTTGCTATATCTTGAGTAAGGAAGGGTAAAGTAAGAAATAGAGTTGTGTCTCTTAAATAACTTTAATTTTATTGATTATAATTTTCTACATAAGCATCTTGACCAATTGTAATCTCCTGAAAAAGATTTAATAGTTAAGAAACCCAATACTGATTTCAGAGTATGGAGATCTGTGGTGCAGCCATTCATCAACTGAATGATTTTGGTGAAGTCACTATTATCTGTATCATCATTAGTAAAATATGGAGGCTTTACTAGGTCATTTCTAACTTTTACTCTATTTAGAAACTTTACTGCATTATGAGTCTAAAATATCAGTGAACTCAGGTCACATCAAACTTCTTTATTAAGTTTCAAAGTCTGAAATAGATCAATTATTTGAAATACTTTTACAGGTTATGGTTAAGCATATTGAACTTTATAATAATAAAAATAATAGAGCTTCTACTTCTCTATCTCAGTCTCTAAAACTTCTATCCCATCATTAAATATTGGAAAACTTCATGATTGTTTTCCTAGGTGTTATGCTTTTCTCATTCTGTACTTTCTCCCTGGGATACCCCACTCTTGGGCATGTGTGGTAAAGCAAAAGTGTAAGATAGCAACCAGGAGCCCTTTCGTCCCCTTCTCTCCCCCACAGAACACACAGGCTTTATATTCCTCATCCTTTAGTACAGGTTGGACTGGTGAGTATTATGGGAAGATTTCACTCCTATGATTAAGTTACATCAAATGGCAAAAATGGAAAGATTTTGTAGATATAACTTAGGTCCTTAAGAAGTTCATTTTTAATTAATCAGAAGGGGTGTCCTGGTTGTGCCTGACCAAATCAAGTGAGTTCTTTCAAAGAAGGTCTAGAGATTCAAATTAAGAAAACTTTGAAATGAGAACGTGGAAGCTCTCTTGTTGACCCTGTAGAAGCAAACTGTCATGTTCTGGACAGAGTCACATGGCAGGGAATGGTGGGTGGCCTCTGAGAGCTGAAGACCTCAGACGTACAATGGCAAAGAACTAAAATATGCCAACAACCACTAAGTCTGGAAGAGGACCCTTAACCTCAGATTAGATTGCAGTCTTGGCTGATACTTTGTGGCCTTGTGAAATCCTGAGCTGAAGACCCAGTTAATCCCTGCCTGGGCTCCTAACTCATGGAAACTGACATAATAGATGGGTGTTGTTTTAAGCTGCTAAATTGTGGTAATTTGTGATGTAGCAATAGAAAATGAATACAATATGACTTCAATTATCACCAGATGACTCATAAATTCATATCTCCAGGAAGACCTTCTCTTGTATATACAACTATCTGACATCCTCTCATGACCATCTCAAAGGTACTCCTGTTTCAGTTTGTTCAACCCCAGATTCATGTTCATCACTGTTAAGCCAAGTTCCGTGAATAGCATCTTTCATCTCTCAAGCTGGGAAGCAAAAAACCTAGGAGTAATTTTTAATATCTTTTTTAGCTTTATCTTTTATAACCAATCCTTCAAAAATTCCAATTCATTTCACTGTGTGGCATGTACTTCAGTCTGATTGACTCATCATCTTCTCTATGTATCATCAAATATTCCTTCCCTATACTTCTTCCCCCACTGAGCCTTTTTTATTTTAGTTTTTACAAGTTCTTAGACTTTGGTTATGGTAGCTTCTTGGCACACCCCTTCCCTATACTTTAAAGGCTGAAAAGCTAAAGATAGCATTTATTTTTCTTTGTGGCTAAGGTTTCTCATGACACTTAGGCTCTGTGAGACAAGTGCACTCATGTGAATTTTTGTAAGATGGACAGGCCCTCTGAGAGGTGGCAGCCATGTGTGAGCAGCCCAGACCATCTAGAAGCATGTTGTGGAGATGATTGTTTTTTCTGGGGTAGCTATGGCAATGACTGTACTCTTTTCTCCTTAGTATCTTGAGGGCCATGAGGTTTCCACCAGAACAACCAGTCTTGTGTGATTGGGTGTTTTTCTTTGTGGCAGTGTTTCTGGCTGTTGATCATGCCATCTTAAGTTTTTAAAGTGACTTAACACTTTGAGATATATCTTTTTTGCTTACACTAGATTAGATGGATGGATAATATATTTTTTAAAGCCACCTAATCTATTTTTCTCCATTTCTACCACCACGATTATACCTTTTACAAGCTGTCCTTATCTATTGCATGAACTCTAACAATAGCCTCTTAGCTGGTTAACTTCTGTACCCACGGTGGCCTCTTAAACTTATATTCATTCTCTGCTCTTCAGCTTGAGTGATATTTTAAAAATGCAATCCTTTCTCACTTAAAATATTCAATAGCTGCCTATTGCTCTTTAGATAAAGGCCAAAATTACTAGCCTGCAAAACATGGCCCCTGTCTCTCTATCCTAATTTTGTACTTCTTTTTCCCTTGGTCACCACTTCAGCTGGAGGCTTTTAGGTTTCTTGTAGGTACCATGTACCAATTACCATAACAGATCTCTGCATACAAGGGTTGCCTTCTCTGAGCGGCATCGTCAGCACCTTGGTATTCCAGAATTCCAGGTGCCAGAGGCCTGTTTAAATCTCAGCTAAATATAGGAGACTCCCACTGAAATCAGTTAGAGAGATATATGAGCATTTTATCCAAGGAGGATAATCTGTTCTCTCTGCCATGGAGCCTGGATTTGAACATGTTTATGTATCTCCACATAATGGGTGTCTATGTAACCATCTGAGAAAATTGCTTTAAGAAAAAAGGATGGTGTTTTATAGGTTTTGAAGAGAAGTTTAATCTCATCTTTAATAGTAATGAAATTCTCTTCTACCTTCTGAAATTAACATCCCAGGAGATATTTACAATATGCTTCTACTTTGTTACCTTAGGGTACTAGTCCCTCCTCTAGTTTAGCTAAGGTCTTTCCACTTTTACACTCTTTATAGACCAGATTTCATCTCTCTCATCTCTCTTTGTCTCTGTCTCTGTCTTTCTCTTTCTGTGTGTCTATTATGTCTGCTCTCACATGACAGTAGACTCTGCAGAGCACCCTCAGAAAAGAGACTACTTCCAGTTAAGTGGTCCTGGGGCACAGAGAATATAAAGACAACTGAGAACAAGGTAGTGTGTCCTGTTGAAACGATACATAAAAGCCATAAAGCACCAGAGCAGGGGAGGAGCACTAGTGGGAGAAGAGGGTGGTGAGTTTTGCCATGTGCTGTTTCTCTCTGAATCTGTTTTTGAAAAGTCACTTCTGGCCCTTTGGCCAATCTGCACTTAATTACCTGTTCTTGCTCTATTCCCCAGGCAGCCAGCAGTGTGGCCAGTCTATTCCCCATTCCCTCTGTGAGGCCCATCTCTGGCCGATGCATTACAAATGCCTCGTGTACCAAAACAATATATGTGCCTGATGGGATTTTCCCTAAGTGATCAGGATACCAACTACAGACCTGATCGTTTTAAATGGCTTGTGATCTGAGGATAGGGAGATGCTCATTAGCGGCTGTAGGAGACCAATATCAGGAACAGATTGAACTAAATCACTCTTTCAGCACAAGCATTAATAGAAGAGACCATGTCAATAACGTTGCCAAGATGAAGCCATAGAATGAGGCACTTATGGACGATTATAAACATTTTGCCCTGTAGTGACTCTCTATCAAACCTACTCCAAGCCTGATAAGCGCTGCCTCTTTAGGGGTCATTAATTTCCCTGAAAATTTAAACAGCTGTCACTTGTGATCCTCCTCAGGTGCTCATGTGGGAGAGATTAGCCTGTGTTTATACTCTAGTCTGTTCATTAAGCGCCTGCCCGTGTGGAACCCCCTCCACAGGCCTGCAGATCGCCCACAGATAATTGGGGGCAGCCGTGAATTACACGGAGGTGCTGCAGGCAGCAGGAACAGTGGGGCCTTATTAGTATCAGCTGGGGAGAATGCACCGTTTTAATGATGTCCAATAACCCAAAGCAAGTCCTGGGAGCTTCACAAGCACTTGGCCCTGACAGTTAAAGAGATTGTACAGATTTGAGATTCATATAGTTACTATCAACTTCTTTCTCATTAACGTTTGAAAATCTTGGTTTAACCCTTTGCAATGCATTTATTCATCTGTAGTCCACTTATAAGTTCCAGTTACTTCTGATACTTTTCATGCCTGCTAAATCTTCTTGTTATAGCAGAAAAAGGTACTTTATGAAGATAACACGGGTCCAAATGGAGGAAGTATAGTTAGTCTGTGCTTTCTAAATCAAGATACTCATGTTTTAAATAGAATTCTCCAATTATATTATCTTTTAATGAAATTTGGTGTATTTCTGTGTTCTATGACGTTAAGTTCTTGCAAAGTAATTTTTAAAATGTTATATTTTAACAGTTTTAATAGGAGTTCAAAACTTACTGAAAATTCTTACTGAAAATTTAATAACAAAATACAAAAGTAGAAACATTCCCAAAGACCTTTTTCAAAATGCTGTCTTCATTGCAGGATTTGCTTTTGTAAAGTAGGCACTCATACTCATTGTTGAAACAACCATCCACAGGTTATATGTGTTCGCATTAAAAAAAAAATCTTGGGAGGATAATATGGGTAGCCATTGTAATCACACTAAAAAGGTTGACAAATTTTTACATATTTAAAAGAAATGTATTTTACCTTTGAGTTCAACAATTTTTTAAAGAACTTTGTCATGAGCTAGCCAGCAAGACTTTCAAGTACAAAAGATTTCCCTGATATTTTCCTATGTCTTTCAGAATATTCTCATTCTAATCTTAAAAGTCTTATTTCTATACAACTCATCATACTATTGACATCCTATAGCTTGAGGAGCACCTCTGACTGTAATGTCTTTGCTACCACACTTGGCCTATGAAGGATGTAGGTAGTGGGCTCTTGCACAAGACTATCCCTGTAAGCTCAACCTTCATCCTCTTCCCACATTCTAGTTAAATCAGTGGTTCTAGCAAAGGTTATATTATCAATTGTATAAAACAGTGTTTTGTTAAATAATTTTTATGCTATTGAGAATCTACCTTCTTTGTTTCATCTTTCCTTTGATGGCTGATAAAAAAAAGTAGTTCTTTATGTATTTCATTTGAATAAAATCTGACAGATGCTGTAAGTTGAGACTTGAGGGAACATCACTATGTTCACCTAAACTTAGAGCAAATCTCCCATGTTTCATCATGCTTATTTTGCCAAATCTTCAGTGATGTTTCCTTTGCACCTTCCAAATCTGTCTTTTGATAAAAGAATGCTTTGTAGTTTGTTAGTATATTGATTTCTATAAATTATATCAGACATTTTTATTAGGAAGAGAAAGTGTTACCCCAACGTTATGTGGCTTGTACTATTAACTAAGGAACTGTAAAAGTGGCTCCTAAATGTTTATCATTAAATTTAGTAAAACATTGTAAGTTGCCAGCTTGAGAATAACATGGCTTTAAACACTATTGAAAAATGATTATGATTATGCTGCATTTTACATGCTTACATTAAAACTGTCTTGCTTCTCAAAATCATGAGTTACTATTTTAAATTATGATATGCCTTTAACATGAGGCATTGATAAAAACTGTGGCTATGCATTGTTATAAATAGTGAAAGTAAGCCCATACTTCAAATGTTCTTGACAGTTTTGGTTTTCAGATGGAGATCTTTTTATACATGACTACATGATTTTTTTGTTTGAGAGGACATCTCTCATATTTATTGATCAAATGGTTGTTAACAACAATAAAATTCTGTATAGGGGGGGTCAATGCTCAATGCACAGTCATTAATCAACCCCAAGCCTATATCTCAACAGTCTCCAATCATCTGAAGCATAACAAACAAGTTCTTACATGGTGAACAAGGTCTTACATAGTGAATAAGTTCTTACATGGTGAACAGTGCAAGGGCAGTCATATCACAGAACTTTCGGTTTTGATCACGCATCATGAACTATACACAATCAAGTCAGATATGATTATTCGTTTGATTTTTATACTTGATTTATATGTGAATCCCACATTTCTCCCTTGTTATTATTATTATTATTTTTTTAATAAAATGCTGAAGTGGTAGGTAGATGCAAGATAAAGGTAGAAAACATAGTTTAGTGCTGTAAGAGGGCAAATGTAGATGATCAGGTCTGTGCCTATAGACTAAGTATTAATCCAAGCTAGACAAGGGCAACAAAACATCCACGGATGCAGAAGATTTCTCTCAAAATATGGGGTGTGAGGTTCTAAGCCTCCCCTCTGTTGGTCCCCAATTTCTCTCCTGATGGCCCCCCTGCGACTGTGCCTGTCTTAGGTTGTTCCTCCCTTGAGGAATCTTACCCATCTCTGGCTAACCATGGCTACATGATTTTTAAAAAATATATTATGTGGCTGATAAAAAAAATTATAGTTGGAGCTAAAACATTAATTTTGCCATTTTCCTAGTAGTTTGCTTGTGTTAAATTCCTGTAAGTTTTTAGTCCATGAATTACTTTTAGAAACTTTTTTATCTTGACATTTTGTGAGGGTAAATTCATTTAAAACTCAGTAATTATTTAGTCCATTAACTGGAGCCACAAAAACTACAACATGATAGAATATACTGGTAGCAAGCATATGAGATAGTATATTTCTTATTTCCAGAAACTTTGCTCATTGTATGTGACAGAGGGCTCTGACATACAGACTGAGTGAGGGGAAAGGTGTTGGTCTGTGTAGTAAAGCTTGTTGCGTGGATAACAAAGTTCCAATATTTTCCTCCACATCACAACAAATGGTGTTTCATTAATGCTATTTTGGGGGTTACTCCTAGAGAGGTGAAGAGTACCTTTGCCTCACATTCCTTTATTTAGCTCTGGCTCTGGCTACCAGTCTTTTTGACAGGATGAACAATAACATGACCAGTTATGGTTTTCTGTTTTTGTGGATCAGCTTTGATCTTGGGAGATAAAAGTGTACAATGGCAAGGTTAGTCTTCTGGCGATACTCCTATTGCTTTACCCAAAATGAAAAAACAAGTTGGAAGTTTAAAAATATTTACTATTGGGGGATATAATAAGTATATCTGAGTGTTGCACATTCTGTGTATATATTTATGAGGGAGAAGCTTGATTTTTTTTTTTAACACTTCCAAGATGACCTGGACTCACCTAAGAAGGAAAAGAGTTCCAGGGAGAAAGTGATGTCTGTGCTCCTTTCTTTTGTTTAATCAACAATGAATACAAGACCCCCCACACTCACTGAAGTATCTGTTTTAAATAAAATATGGCTTTTATAGAATAGTAGAAATTTCCTTTGCTTTCTGGTTACTTTGAAAGAAAAGATTCAAAACCCAGGTGTATACATGGAATATCTTAATCTTTAAAAATGTGAAATTCACTTAGTAACCAGGCTGTTTAGTGTATGCAAAGAACAGGAGTAAGTGTTTGGGCCGGGGTCCTAGTTCATTTTACAGTGAGGAAACTGAGGCACAGATGTGTTTTCTCAGTGGGTTCAACACAAACCCACTAAGGCAGGAAAGGCTCAGGAGGGATGAACCTATATTCTCAGGGTGAGCAGGAAACAACTGGTATATTTGTAAATATTTCCAACTAAAATGCTTTTTCCTGGAATATTTTGTAGACTCTTACCTCAGTGAGACACTTGGTGTCAGTGGAAATCAGAAATTATCAGAGCCAAAAATAACATAAAAACTTACAGTTAAAGCTAACAGATAAGTAAAATGCACTGATCCATCATTTATGTGAACTATCCCTTTCTTGGAAAGTTTCTAATACTTCCTGGAAGTAGTCATAATTCAAGATGTCAAGTCATGCGGTACTGGCAACAATCCATATTGAATCTGTTTCATTTTTTTCTTTCCATTTGTTTTTTTGTTTGGATTCTCTTTTGATGGCACTTATTGCTTCATAAAGTTTATGCTCTCTTCTTTGTCTCATAATTGCTTTGTTCTCTGTGCTTTTTGTTTCTCTGAACCAAGAAGACAATGTGGCAAGGCAGTGAATAGAGCATAGGTTTTGAATATGGATAGGTTTTGAATATTTGCTGTGTTTTAATTTGTGCTGAATCCATCGAGAAAACACATCTGTGCCTCAGTTTCCTCACTGTAAATGTGATTCTGTTACTTTGTCTATGGGTTTGGCTGTATGTAACCAAAACCCAAAATAGAAGGTTCTTAAACTAAGTAGACATTTATTTCTCATTCATATAAAATTTGGGCTGGTATTGTCACTTTGTTCTGAGAAGTCATCAGGGATCCATGAGGTGTCAGACCCAGGCTCTTTCTATCTGTTTGTTCGAGCATCTCTAGAGTGTTGTCCCCACTTACATGGGCTTAATGATTCATTCCTACCACTGCAGAATCCCAACTGTAGGAAAGTGCCCTTTGCTTCTACTTACTTTCCATTGGCTAAACTTGATATCTGGCCACATATAGCTGCAAGGGAGGCTGGGAGCTGTAGTCTTTATTTTGGTTGTCCATGTATCTGGCTAAAAATTGGGGGTTTCCTCATTCTAGAAGATGGGGTAAATAGCTATTGGGGTTTAACTAGCATTATCTGCCATTGGCAGGACTGACTTACACACTAGTCAGTAGGCACATTGCCAAGTGCCTATACTTTTAGAGGACCTCCAAAAGATTACAATTTTAATTTCTTTTAAAATCAGAAGAAAAAATCAAATAAGACAATAATGGAATCCAATCAGGATTATATTTGCCTTTATTCCAATGCAGTCATAAAATATTAAAATATACTTTTAATACTCTCTTATTTTTTAATATTTTCTTATAGAGGAAGAGAACCACAGAGGAAAAAGTGCCCATAGCCTACAGAAGTCATGATGTGGATTGAGCCATTGAGATGATAATAAACCTTCCATACCATAGTGTAAATATAAAGATACTGTAGGACAAAATAGATATTATAACTACTTTTTCTTCATTGTCCTTTGCCTTTAATCCTTACATTATCACTGCAATATTAATTTTCTTAAAAGATACTAACTTTTGTGTATTTTGTACCATCATCTTAATTTCTACTGAACCTCTTCTATATATAATCATAGCTATATCTCTAATGGGAGATAGCTCAGCTAATTTGAGGACAAAGGGCATATTTGTCTCTAAATCTCTCATCTACTACTCTGTCCTGTTAGAGGCATTCCTTGGTTTAAGACATCGACTCTGGGATGCCCTAGTTAAAAGTTGAACATAGAATTTAAAAAATTTCAAAACAGAATGTGCAATATTGTTTTTTTGTCACTTGGGAAATATAAACACCAAAATGTTTATAAAATTTCCACTGCAAGGTGGGATAGTTTTACTATTTTCTTATCTATCTGATTTAAAATTTAAATGAATGATTTTTATAACCAGAAGCACACAGTAAATATGATTTGAAATTCAAATATATTGATCAATTGGCAGTTACAACTCATTAGAATTTATTTTATTAATATAGTCATCTCTTGATTGAGAACAAGCCCTAAGGGTAAGGGATCATGCGATAAATGGAGGTACTTCTAGAAGCAAATCAAGAAGATACCAGATTTGTAAGGATAACCTATATCACGCTCATTCTTTCTTTTCTCAAAAATGTTAAGAGGCAGTTCATTTTCTCTACTGAATGACACTGAGATATGATTATATTTATAATGTAATATTCTGTGAATATCAGTATTTAAAACTAAAAATGAATATGTATTTTTCAATCATATCAGTAGTATTTACAATGACAACCGATTTTTACCCACACTTTCTTCAAAGACTGCGATTAAAATTCTAATAACTTTGACCCAAAAGCCTTGCTTTCCAACCTAGTATTCTGCATATATTGATGGAATATTTGAAATCACAGGATCAATAGAGCACATCTTTCTGAGGCATAAATTTTACTCCATGTTATATTTATAGTAAGACCAAAGTATTATGGACTAGAATGAGATCTCCACATGAATTTTCAAAACAAAATAAAAGGTTTCAAAGAGATTTCAATCCCATGGCTGAGAACTCTTGGGTATGCCTATAGAGGTCATACTTTCCTTGGCCCTTAAAATTATTTCAATAAGAAAGTTTGAGAACTATTATTTTAAGTATTTGAGGATCCACCTAACCCAGCTCCAGAACATGGATACTGCACATATTATGAATACTTGGGTGGGCCATTTGAAGCAGGAAACCTTGGCACAATCAGTTAAGGAGATGGTCCATTACACTGGAGGGATCATGGCCTACTGAGGAGGAGAATATCTCATGATTATATCTAGAGATGGGCCCACATAAGCTAGGGTCTCAACAAAGCCATTTGCTTTGCAGGCAAGTACATTATCAGGATCTTGTATCCTTAAGAACTTGAGTTATCTATAACATGTTCCTGTGTCCTTTGGAAAAGGGCTGGTGTCAAAATGCCTCAACTGCCTTATTTTTTATTTGGTGATTGGAGACTTTTACCAAAATTGAATCCCTGCTTTTAAAGCTTAACAAATTCACTTTTTCTCTGTTTTTTTTCTGGCAACCAAGTAGTACTTAGCAGTTTTACTGACTCTAACCAATCCTTTCCAACTAGGCAAGGATGGCTATTTTCTTTGGCTTGACTATTTGGAACCATCTGCATGAATTTGGTTGGTTGAAAATCTATTTGACAGTTGAGTCCCTATTCTCTCTGCCTTGGCTCTGTAGACAGAGCTTGTAAAGTTATTCTGTGTGAGTATGTTGGAACCTGGAACATGTGTATTTGCACATGTCACAGGGGTCTTATTCAATAATTTATTACTTTGATTCCTTAAGTAGACACTTGTGACCTGAGTTAAGATTCCTTTTAATGGACTAAACCAGTTACACTCAGGTAGTAAACTTTCTCTCATGTGGAACTTTAGGTTTAGAAAATGTTTGCATTAGCCCTTAAGCACTTGACATGGTATAGGATATAGCACATAACATAGAAAGGCAAGATTAAACAAACTACAGGCCCTTCTGTGACGATTTCTTATTGAAACCTTTCATTGCTTTGTTTGGCCTAATGTTAATGTCCTTGAGTGCTTAGGCTCCACTTCTTCATCATGGATATGATTTCGCACTCTGTACTCTGTTACCTTCTGAGATTAATTGATTAATATTCAAATGTAATTTTACCTCTTTGTATCTAAGTTGTATTCAGCCAGCATGGGGTAAGAAATTACCTTGCTGTAGATTACTATTAACTCCCATTCTTCCTAATCATTTCTCATATCGTAAAAATAGATGGAATGGAGATGAATCTCTGTTTACAGAGTTGAGTGTAAAGAATATAACTTAAAAATTTGTGTGTTACTCAGTTTACTGTCTATTTTGAGCTCTCTGTTAGAATGGGGTAGAATATTTCTATTAATTTGGGATTTCCCCTCCTTCACATTTCTCTAGGGCTTATATCTAAGAATATATCTAGGATTTTGGAGAGGATATGCAGTGCCAAGGCACTGGGAGAGGGGATCCATGTGGTCTCTGCGACATTTTTCCATGGAGATAGCAGAATGAGATACCCACTCTCCAATTTGGTCCAGGTTGTCACTTCACGTGGTTTGCTGCTGAGATGTCCTTAGCAGCCTAGGCATACCTCTTTGGCCATAAGGGCTCTTTTTTCTGCTTCTGTGTCATTCACAGAAGCAGGAAACATCTCTGCTTTCTCTCTGCCATGTTGAGACATAGGCAATTCTGTGAAGCTGTCCATGGCCTCTTAAACTAGAGATGTTACAGAACCTTTCCTTTTCTAGGTACTTGTTTACTTAGAGAAATTGAAAGAGTGAGACTAATTATTGACATATGTATGTATAAACAACCCTTAGAGCAAGCATATACAATTGTGGTTCCTGAGGCTTTTCCTGGGAACCAGGTACCTTTTGTTTTGGTGACCCATAAAAATAGCTCAGATCTTTCTATCTCCCTTGGGATCTTCTCTGGGATGCAGGGCATAGTACCCTCTTTCTGTGATCCAGGGAAGTTTTGTTCTAATTAGACCTCTCTTCTATCTTTCTCTATCTACCATGCTGGAAAGTATTTTTCTAGTATAGATGGAGTTCAGATTATCTTCACTTTTAAAAATCTCTTCTACAAAAATTAGGAAACTTGCCTTAAATCAACCCTCAGTCAAGGAACATGGGTCAGATAACTTGTTCAAATTGGGGGAAAGGAAAGCAAGAAATGCCAGGAGAAAAAAGGAACATGGCTGACTATTACATAAGTATGATCTCAGCCTATTTAGGTTTCAATTGTCTACATAAGTTTCTGCTATCTGAGCCTTCTGAAAGAAAATTAAGGTCTTCTCTATTTTTCTGAAGTTTCCTTGGAATTGAACATTGTTGATTCAGTCATCCAAGTGATGGTTTTCTAAGCATCTTGTCTTTTTTCCTTCTCATGCTACTTCCTTCATTTAGAAAAAATACTCCATCAATGTGTGGGAGAAAGAAGAAAAAGTAAAACAAAAATTCAGATCATAAGTAGTTTTTTATTATAAGCTTAGCATGGAGAAAGACAAATTACTGGAAGGGTTTGGTACATTCTATAAATTTATCTAAGCTAAATTATCTATGCTTTTTCTGAGACTTGTTTATACACAGGTCAATGATATCTCTGTCTCTAACTCTGTCTTTCACTTTCTTGCCCTTCTAAAGAAAGTGAATAGTAAGTACCTAGTATAATGATTCACAACTCCAATGTGCTCATGGTTGACATTATTGCTCGGTTTTGATACTTTCTCACACTGTTTGGTGACCAAGTTTTTTTAACACCCTGTTCTATGTAGTAACTACCAATCAGTCAACATTGACATACAAGGTGAAATCTGTTTGATATCCTTGCCTAGTGGTTAAAAATGTGTGCTCTGATATCAGATTGCCTAGGTTCAGGTCCCAGTTCTGTATTTATGGTCTGGGGAAATGACGTGGGCAAAACTAACTTTTCTAAGCCTCAGTTCTCTATGGGATAATAATAAAACCTACCCCAAAAGTTATTGCGAAAAATTAAATGAAATATTCTATGTAATGAGTTTAGAGTAGTACTGAGCCCTCAACATGTGTTAGATTTTATTATTATTATTATTAGTCATATGATAAGTTTTTCCTTTTTTGCAATATCCAGAGAAAAGTTGACATATGACTCCAAATATGTGTAAAAACCATTTGTCTACAGTTCTCAAATTTAAGAAAGGTTTTATGGTTTCCCTGGAAGAATATGTGAGTAATCATTGTTGGAAGCCTTGAATGTGGGGGCAGACTGGCTGGACCAATTCATGATTAGAGCTAGAATAAGAGCTATCACTGTGTATGGAACAAACACCGTTTTATTAGGGGATGGATAATGGCACTGTGTAGACAAAGAACCTTGTTTTGTTTTGTTTTTTAAACATCGAAAGAATCCATAGTGTTGGGGGACCTTGGCTAATTTTAAGCTTTCCCTCATTCTGGCAGAATTGGATAGAATCTATGTCCAGTATCAAAAGTTATTGCAGTTGAAATGCTCAGACTAGAAGAGTGACTGTTATTAGCTTTTCTTCCATAGGAAATCAGGCTTAAAATGGGTAATTTAAAGCCAAAACAAAGGGCAGACTGGCAGAGGTAAGCATATCCACTTAGGGACAGATGGATTGAATCTGCACTTGCATTGGTAGCCAATTAGGTAAGTGAAAACTTCTGCTTTGAGTGTTTTAGCTTGAAAAACTTGATATAACAGATGTTTGATTATAGTAACTGAAATTAGAAATAGAATTATAGTGTTATATTGTAACTAGAAACTGGAAATTGGTGTGGTTCTTGGTTCCTGTCAAGTTTTTTAGTTGCCACTCTTTAGGGAGGTGAGATAAATGAAGTTTGAATACATTGTTATTAGAAAATAAATTACATATAAAATTTGGTAAAGAGGAGGCACTGGGGTTGATCTCACACCGAGTAAGGTGAGTGAAAAATTCATTAATTATTCATTTAATATTCATTAATTATTTTTCACACTTAGGAAATAATATAGTATAGTAGAAAGATTACCTTAAAGTCAGTTCTAGATCCTTTAAGCATTTGTTAATTAATTAATTAGTTGATAAAAATTTATTGAGTATCTACCTTTTCCTGACATTGGGTAGTGTCTCGCCTGAGGGTTTCAGGCCCTGACAAATTAATTCTGGATTTGGTGAGACCGAAAAATGGCAATGGCATGTTTTTGGGGTAAAAGGTCTGAGGCAAAACTTTTTTCTCATTGTCTTGCCAGTGGGTTTCAGTCCCGGGCAAGTTTGCTATGGATTCAGTGTGATCAAAGAAAATGACAGCAAAATGTTCTTGGGGTGAAAGGGTTATACTCAACTTTATTTCCAGGTGGCAGTTCAGTCACTAGAATCCCATTCACTCAGAGTGAGTCTGCATGCAGCAAGCCAGTCTCGCCATCCTCTGGGCCCCTCTGTCTGCACAGCTGTCCCGCACAGCCGTCCTCCGGGCCTCCCTGCACATTTGTCCTGCACAGCTGTCCTCCGGGCCTCTCTGCACAGTCATCCTACACAGCCATCCTCTGGGCCTCTCTGTCTACACAGCCATCCCTTACAGCTGTCCTCCAGGCCTCTCTGCACAGTCGTCCTGCACAGCCGTCCTCTGTGCCTCTCTGCACAGTTGTCCCACACAGCTGTCCTCTGGGCCTCTGTCCTTGGCACAGCCACCACTCCAGCCTCTGCTCTGCTCTCCTGCAGCTTTGCAGCTCTGCCACCGTATCATGCTCAGAGCACTGGGTGGAGCTCTTTTTATAGAGTCAACAGCCATATATTACCCACAGGTGTGCAGTGAGCTAATCAACCAGGGCCAGGAGAGAATCCTGGCCACAGGAACTCTCATTTTATCCACACTCATGCTAGCAGGTGGAATGCTAGAATCATGTTTGCCTCTGGGGAAGTCTGCATGCAAGAAGCCAGTCTTTGCCTCTGGGCATTTCTTAGGCCTTGCAGCCCAGAGTACTCTTTAAACAAAGTCAATAATAGCCCATTTCCCACATGTGTGCAAGCATGCTCCTGTGAGCATTCATGGGCACAGTGGGCAAGCAGACCAGGGTCAGGTGAGGATCCCGGCCATGAATCTTCCATTTTCCCTACAGGAAGAAAAATTAAACATGTTAAATATATAATAGTCTGTAGAGGATACAAAGCTGGAGCCTAGAAGAGAAATGAGAGCTGGTCATTAATGGGTTCACTGGCTTAAAGTGAGAGTTAAATCTCTGGGAGTGAGTGAAAGTCATCCACACAGAATAAATAGGGCAAAAAGAAGGACAGACAAGCGTGGAACACAAACATTCAGGAAAAGGTAAAAGGAAAGAAGTCAGCACAAGTGGGACAGATAAATATCAAAGAAGTGACAGAAAGTAGGCTGGGGGAGAGGGCTTTGAGATTGAGGAAGTGAAGCTTCTGGTTCAAGGTAACAGGTTGAATATACATATATCTCATCTCCTTCCACAAATACCACTGCAATAAAATGTAAAAGTACCAAGGGTAACACATTTATGGCAGTTCACAAATCAGGAAAAGGTATACACAAACTATTAACTTTGATGAATTTCTGGAAGATGGAAAATATGTGATATATTAAGAAATATAGTAGCAGGATCACAGCCCACATGTGCGCACACAAGGGTTGCTGTGGAGATAGAAACCTTATCCCTAACCATCATGCCCCTGAAATGCTCCCAAACTGGAGATAAAAGGTTCAGTGTCAGAAGCAAGTGGTGTTCAGAGATCAGGGTTGATGTTTGTGGGAAAAATGGAACTTTCTGACCAGGATTCCCACCTGGCCTTACTAACATTCACTATGTATATAATAAGAACATGTTTGCATATTTATGGGATGTATACCAGCAGCAGAGCCACTGGTCAGTTGAGGGATTGCCAGTCCAGCGTAGGGGTGGAGAGGAAGCAGCCAATCTCTCCTCCCCTCCATTCCTGGTATATAATTGGTCAGACACATGCCAGTCACCGGGGACCCATCCACAGAGTTCCTCCTGGTGCACTAGCATGGCCAAGTGCAAGCAGGAAGGGAGAGCTGAGCAACTTGGGTTGTGAGCAAGGAGAAATTGAGCTGTAAGAATAAACTCTTTCTCTCCTAACTTCTTGCCCCTGTCTTCCTTCAGTCTCACCAAATTCATAAAGAACTTGTGCCTGGCAGAGAACCCCCTCTTCCTCGAGCTACAGTGTTTGTCTTCTGAACAGCTGGGCAAGTTAGCACTTCTTGTACTGCTTGCCAAACAAATAAGCTTGGGATTCCCATAATAAAACCCAGTTAGTGTGGGCCTAGCCTGATCCCTGCTCTCTACTCACACAATTTAAAGGAAAGTTGTCCATGAGCTCAGAGCTCACGATCTGTACTTCTCATCGAAAGGAGGCTGGTGGGGGAAGGAATGAGAGGGAACTCAGGATAGAAAAGTGTACCAAGTAAACTAGCCTTCAGTTCACTATTTAAAATAAACAAATATAATATTAAAAACAGGAAATATAATCAAATTGGAAAAATATTCTCACACACCTGCACAGTGCCAATGTGAACCAATGAATCAACCCTGAAAGAAACAAATAATTCTGGACATGGCATATAATTTTACCTATATCTTCATAGATCCCAAAGAACAATAAAGACTTACTGGAAATTTAAAAATACAATGTCTGAAATTGAGAAAAATTAAAAAGAAGTTTTGGAATAAAAACCTGAGGAAATCTCCCAGAAATCAGGCAAAAAGGAAAAAAGGAACATTCAGGAGAAACTGTAAGGTCTTAGAAGAGCCATCCAGGAGTGCTATAATCTTTCAAAAACAGTTTCAGAAAGAGTAGAGAGTAAAATATATTAAAGAAACTTCCAGAGAAATAATAGAAGAAAATTTATTTTTTAGACAGAAACACATACATTCTCAACTTGAAAGAGCACACAGAGTGAAAAGCAATTGAATGAAGAAGAAAGGCCACATCTAGACAGATTTGTGAAAGCTAAAGAGAAGACCCTGAAAGCCTCCACTATTGCCTCTAATAAATGGGATTCTAGCTTCTCATCAGAGACATTGTATGCTTCAAGACAGAGGTCTAAGAAAAATGTGACTTGAAGACTTGAATTAAATGCCCAGCCAAACTATCAATTAAGAGTTCAGATAAACCAAGGACACTTTGAGATATGCAAGACTTAGAAAATGTTACCATTCATAAACAATCCTCTTTGAAAGATTTGTTTACTATCTATCCAACAAAACAACAAAGGAATTGGAAAAGGGAAAAGTGAGGTCCCTGAAGCAGGAAGCAGGGGCACAAGACAGTATAAATTGTTTTCAAGAAGTTTTGATGAGCAAAGGGAAGGGAGAGAGTATGTTGAAGCTAAATAGCTAACATTTAAAGAACATGGTTATTTAATGATCACAGATTGTAAAATAAACAACTGTAAAACAATTGTATCTAATACCTTTAATTTAAAAATGAAAGGATCATGATATATAAAGAACACTGAATGCTTACATAAAGATTTTCCAATAAAAGATAATGCCTACATCTTTCCATTTTGGATGAGATCAATATCCAAGACATTTTGGAAGATTAGTTTTACAATTTTAAGGCTTTTCCCATCTCCCTTCCTTTGGCCCACACTTTCAGAAATGCCTTTCATAGACATTCCCTACAGAGGCTTCTAAAGCTATTGAGAAGTAATTATGTCTCTGTATTGTATTATATTCCAGGTATCTTTCACTATATCTGACTACTGATGTATTTCTAAAAAGGCAGTAAAATAGCAAGTGTTTTCTATTTTATTTCATAAAATTATGCTACATTAAAACTCAAACCCAGTCCTTAGCCATTATGACAAATACACTAAATTGATTAACCATCTATTTTTGCTACCCAGAAATGATTACTGTTGCCTCTGCCTTTCAAGGCCAGATACCAATTTATACTGTCAGACTGGATTGATAAAACAATATCTGAAGTCATTTTTTCCCCTCTGTCTTCTCTTGTTCTTATTCTTCCTCCATCCTCTGCACTGCCTGTCGCTTATTCATGCTCAGCATCCTAGTATACTTAGCATCTTGCCCAGTGCCTCTACAACCCAACTTTGAGTGAAGCCTGATCTCCAGAAGGAATCAGAGAAATTCATCCAACCTGAAAGAAAGCTCTTCATTAGGCCCTTATGATAAATGTTAAATACATGGATATGTAAATTACTAATAATGATTCTTCTGGCTGGTGATTGTTTGTAACAAGCTACCACAAACTGAGTAGAGTAAAAGCCATTTTATTATGTTCACAGATTCTGAGGATCAAGAATCCAGAACAGTATAGAAAGACAGCTTTTCTCTTCTTTTTGTTTGGGACCTTAGCTAGAATGACTCAAATAGGTAGGGGTCATTCAATGGCAGAGTTGGGACAGCTCAAGATGGCTTGTTCACTCACCTGTCTGGTGTCCAACCTGAGATGGCTGAGGGTCAGGGCTTACCTGGGATTGTCAACAAGAGTACCTATATGTGGCTTCTTCAGTGTGGTGGTCTTAGGGTAATTGGATTTCTCACAAGGCAGCTTAGGGCTTGGAGAATGGGTATCCCCTGAGTCCCAGGGGGAAGCTGCATGGTCTCTTATGATGGTTCATAAGTTCATAAGGTAGCCTTGGGAACTCCCCTAGCGTCATGAGTCAAAGCAGTCAGAGCCCACCAGAACTTGAGAGGACACCAAGGCCTCCTCTCAAGGAGCCCTGGCAAACTTGGGGCTGTGATCAAAACGGGGCTGTGATTAAAATAGTCACAATGCTTCATTAGTTATCTAAGATGATTTCCCTCTTTGAAGAAAATGAGAAGTGAAAAGGCTAAATAGTAAATAGAAGACATACAAGTAAGTTAATGTGAGAGAGGTGGAGAAAATATTTTTAAGAAAGGAATCGTTTCAGCGATGCATAAATGACTCAAGACATTTCCAAGAAGCCTCTCTTTAGGATGTTGGAATGACTTTATTGAACTTTTCCAGACTACTAAAAGCATTGCTATACCAACTTTTAACTATGTATTTTCCAACATTTCTTCACAGAGTAGATGGGAATAGGGGAAAGAAACTAACATTGTTGGAATGCCTTCTGTGTCCCAAGAACCCAAGGACTGCTCCACTGCAGTCCTTTTGACTATGATGTGTGGTGGTCAAAGCTATGATCAGTTCCAACGCAGAGCCTGAATGAGAATTCATGGGAGTTCATGTGCATGTCATCACATATCTTTATAAGAATGATATAGTTTCAGTGTCTTTGGATTAAATGGAAAAAAGTGTGCATATAAATGCTGTATTTATAGTTACATTTGGTATAACATATGGTAAAGTTTTTAGTGTAGTGTTTATAATAGATAGTTGGGTTCCTCAGAATATTTGTACTATCAAGTATTATTTACAAAAATGAATTTTTTTCAATGAGGGGAAACTAGAGGCTACTGAGTTTCAGATTTCCAATATAAGAGTTATGCTTCCTATATTAATTTTAATAATAAAACTTTTCCTATCTGTAGTTGTAATAGTTATGGCAACACACTAAACTCTAAAAATTGTTAAAATGTAATGAAAAACATATAAGCATTATTGAATGTATTCTGAAGAATGTATAAGGCTAACCAAATGTGAGTTTCTAGTCCATAATTAACATAGTCTATAGTTTTATAATAAGTAGAGCATTGCTTCAGGATAAAATGGTATTAAAAAACAGAAAATAAACAACAAATTGCAGAATTGTTTGCAATGCCAATGGTAAATAAAGGAATGCAATTATGAAAGCATGCAATTAGCCAATCATAAAAAAAGAATTTGTGTAATCTCTTTCACTGGTCAAAAGAATGTTTTGTTCTGTAGGCTGTGCAAAGTCATCCTGGTAAATGGCTGTAGTAGCTCTGGGTAAAGCTTTGTAGAAAACTCATGGTATATATACCTGTTGTCATACTGCAGGGTCCTTTCTCAAATAGACTTAGTCTGTTTCAGGGACCACCAGCTTGTCAATAGTCCTAGGTCTGAAACAAGGAAAAGCCATCAATCTCTACTTGGGTGACTCAATTTAAGTTTCTTCTCAGCAGGCCTAGAAATTTTCCATCTATGTTTCCTCCCAACAAACCTAGTATTTTTCCATATATATGTCAAATAGCACCTTAGTAAACTGTTCATCTAGTTTATTGCTAGAGACCCAGTGATCAACTTGGGTAAAACACTCTTATTCCCATTCTAGCACTTTGATTTGTTATGGTAATTTCTTAACTTGTCTGTGATCTTAAAGCTCCATCCTGGCCTCTTTCACATTGGGATCCCATCATTCATACTGAGATCAGGGAAGCCAACTCCATCGCAGCATCCTTCACCATCATCTTTAGTAGAGAAGTTGTCTGCTACAGAGCTCTTCAGGCGCCCAAGGCCCTAACGCACTGAGTTAAAGGAATGCTTTCGCTAAGGGAATGACCTTTGAGATCTGTCAGGTGGGCACGGTTAAGTGCTAGTGATGGTATTAAAAATGCTGTGTCGACACTGTACATTTCTAAGTAGAGATAATGTGGATGTAAATAAAGTTATACTTGTCATTAATTTTCATTCATTTTTAGAATTTAGGGTCTAAAGACTTCTTTCATTCGTGTTTAGATTTTAGGGTCTAAAGACCTCTTTCCATTTTCTACTGTGCTCATTCTCTTTAGTCCAATCTGATGGTATTTATGCTAATATAGTTCACTTTAAGACATTATGAGTCTAAGTATTATTGGGGCTCACTCCTGAGATAGGCATTGCATTCATAAAACTTTTCAGGATAAGCCCTGCTCCACTATGGGCTTCTGCTGAGATTGCTGAGGGCCAACAGTTTAGGAGCCCAATTTTTTAAATGAGAGGAGACACCTCCAAATCCCTAGGGGGCTTTTTTACTAAGTGAAAAGGTCTCTTAGACCTTCCTAAGACCTCACCAAAGAATTTTACAGTTACATCCTTAGTTTCATCTTTATACCTTTTTTCCTAATTGAACTTTTGATTTGTTCTTCTTAGAGCCAACTCTTTGTTTTAGTATTGTCTGGAGTCTGGAGAGGCCACAAATCCAGTTCTGGCTTTTTAACAGTTCTTCCTTTTGCTTCTCTGTCATGTTGCATTTTACTGTAAGCAGAGAAGCAACCAGATGAGACTTTCAGCACTGCTTGGAAATCTCCTCGGCTCTGTCACCCAGCTCACTAGGGACAGTTTTTCTTTTCCACTGTAAAACAGTAAACAATGTTGCTAAACCCTTTGGCACACATAAACAAGATCCTTTTTCCAATAGCATTTTCCTTATTTTTTTGCCTTTGTCAACTACCTTGCAGAAGACTACAAGATTCTTCTAAGACTTCTACTCAGAGTCTGTTCAAGACCCTTGCATTTTCAGTCTCCTCAAAGTTCTTCAAGCCTTTGCTCATCATGTAATCCCTAAGCCACTCCTGTATTTTGGGGACTTTGTTATGATAGCACCCAACTTCCAGATAACAAAATGTATGTTAATCATCTATTGCTGTGTAACAAATTACCCAAGAATTTTGTGTATTAATAAAAATAATAATTTATTTCTCACAGACACTGTGGGTAAGGGATTCAGACAGGGCACAAAGGGGCTGATTTTTCTCTGCTCCATGACATCTAGGGTCTCAGCTAGAAGATTCAAAGTCTGGAAGCCAGAAATGTGAAGACTGGTTCATCTGCATGTCTAGTGCTTGATGTGGATGTTGGCTGGAGGTCCGGCTGGGAATGTTGCTTGTAACAGCCACATGTATGGTGCCTTGGCTTATATTTCTTTAGAACGTGGTGGCTAGATTACAAAATGCAAGCACCTGGGGAGTCAGACACATCTGGATCTTTTAATGATCTAGTCTTGGAAGTCACATAGCATCACTTCTAATGTATTACATTGGTTTGGTCATTTACAATTTCCCAGGCAGATGTAAGGGGAGGAAACATGTCATCTTTTGGTGGGAAGAATATCAGCCATATTATAAAAAGAACATGTGTCTGGGATAACATATAGGTGTATGTTATATATAAAAATAAATAAATATAAACATAATAAATATATATTATATCAATTATTATATATAAGTATATAATTGTGTAAGTATTAAACATGTATATATACAATATATTATAAATATGTTTTATATAGCACATACATAAATATGTTACATATACTTTATCTAAATTTTAAATATTTTAATGGTGACATGAAATTCTAATTTTACAGAAAAAATTAAATCATGAATATAGTATTAACAGATAAGTTAATAAAAATACAAATTTTTTTACTATTATAATTGATGACAACAATAATAGAATTTCAAAATATAAGAGCAAATGTTAAAGACTTGGCTTGAAAGTTTTGAAACTTTGAGAACAATTTCACCGAATTTTCAGAATAATACAAATTCTTCCATTTAGAACATTATATCAAATTTTGTTGAAGTTGAATTTTTGTGTTATATACTTGTATTTATACAGTATATAGTTAATCAAAAGAGAGGGCAGAATGAAATGCAACTCCATGTTGATGGACATTAGCATGACAAGGGAAATCTCAGCCTTCTGGAAACATTGGTTCCAAGGTTCCAAATATAGACACATAGAGTATATAAATCTCTGCATGGGAAAGTTGTATCATACATAATGCAACTTGGTGGGAAACAGATGCTTTTTGCACTGTTTTGACTTTCACTGGTTATTGGATATATATTTGGTCAATAATATAAATTCAAGATCCAAAATGTGGCCCGTGTACCAGCAGTAACAGCATCGCTGGAAGTCATAGAAAGGAAGAGAATCTGGTCCTGCTGGAGCCACTGACCCGGACTCTGCTTTTTCGTAAGATCGCGCGATGATTTGTGAGCACCCTGAGTGAGCTCTGAGACAGACAATATTTTTTAACATGAATATATTAACATTCCAGAAGAGATATATGTCAGTTTATGGATTGACCTCTACTCGAATTTCCCTGTGTGTTTCAATTATGACTGACTTGTGATTTGCCACTTGGCCACATGAAGCAATAGTTGTTTAACTCTACAGTATTTTCTGACCCAGCCATATTTTCACTTTTTTCCTGTCACACAGACAAGAGATTGACCAGGTTGGCAAATGATTTTAACATTAGGAGATGTTGCCTCCTCCACTTTCATAATGAACCATGCACCCTAAACATTTTTCTGGAAGTTGATTATTTGTAATAATGCATTTTGTTTTTTCAAGTATTTAATATGAAAATTTCAAAATTTAATACATAAAAATTTAAAGAATAGCACAGAGCATATTGATTTTACTGCTACTGAATTTAGGGAGTTACAGACTGGGGGTTTTATGCAGTCCCCTCACCATCAGCACTTGTTCTAAGCTAACTACTAGTTCCTAAGATTTGTGTACTGACTGCCTAGATTCAATTTTTGCCATTTTCTTTAGCCTTCTGTATATAAGACTTTTTTTTCTGAATTATTGAAAGTATAATTTAGGGACATAATAAAACTTCACCTATCAATATTTCCACATAGTTCTAAGAATAAAGACATTTTCTTTTCTAATTGTAATACCATTATCACACCTGATAAAATTAGCTGTATTGCCTAGTATCTAATATCCAGTCCATGTTCAAATCATACCAAGTATCTTTTATAGTTTCCTTTTAAAATCCAGGAGCAAAGATTATTTTTGTTTCATTTTGTTTGGTAAAGGGGAGGGCAAAAATCAAGAGTTTATTTTTTAAACCTTTTCTTTGAAAAATAGTTTCAACCTGTGGCCTCCCAGTTTAGGTACAAGTTATGTGAAGAAATTTAGAGGCAAAAATTTTGGACATGATTCAGATAGGGAAGACAAATGTGGTTCAAATATTTACGAATTAAGAAAATGGAGCATAACAAGACATTTGAATCTGAACAAACATTTTTTAACAAGATTCCATCAGCTTTTTCTTAAAAATAAATATTTGTATAGTGTCCCTGCACACAGGAGCTCTGCAGCCTCCTTCAAATATGAAAAGGAAAAAGGAGGCAGTTACCTTTCCTTTTTTCTGTTCATTCATTTTTATGTTCTTTATCCAGACAATGGCCATAGCAATGTTTGCCCTAAGCAAGAATCTTCACTCTGTGCCTAATTTCTCAAGCATTAGAAGTCCTAGCTGACACATCATATTGTAGAGCACACTATATTAAACAGAGCAGCAATTTTGAAGAGCAAGAACTTTAGGTTCATAAAAGGCCAGTTCTGTAGGCTTGTCTCTTAAGTGAGTTTAAATCCTGCCTCCTCTAGCTTCACAGCTCTGGGGCTCAGGAGGGAAGGAAGAAGACGGTGAGAATTCAGGAGAAAAGGTGAAGATTGTATGGGATACTGATTTTATGGCTGAGAAGAAGGGATACTAGCTGGGCCAACATTTATTCTGACCACTCTCAAAGGCACTGGTTAACTCGTTGGACTGAAACCTTTGTAACGTTGACTAAAATATTAGTAATTGACAGAGTTTGATAAAATATTCACAAGATTGATGTAGTTTTATCTTTAAGACATTGACACTTAAATACAACATACTAGATTATTCCATTTTCTGACTGCATACTGTGGCATTATGTGGACAACAAACTATATACGAATGTTTGATAGAAATTGCAGACTTTCTACTGAAACGGAGCAAAGGGTAACAGAGTGGAGAGGACTTAGACTCTGGATGTAGACAGAATTCAGAATCTTGGTTCTGTCAATGGTTATGAATCTGAGTAAGTTATTTAACTTCCCTAAGCCTCACTTATAAAATGAGGGTAATAATGATGACTTTCTAAGGTTGTCACTAGGAATACCTGGAAAGATACAGAGTACAGTGTCTGGCAAAGGGAGAATGTGCATCAGCTTCCCTTTCATTTCCTTACTGATTTTGACTATTTTGCATATCTGATCCTTGGGCCACCAAACTGCACACAGAGGGACAACCTAAAACATTAGATCTTCAAAACTGAGTAATTCCTGCCCCTGTGTAATTTGCTCTGAACTGATAATCTGTCTATTGTCCACTGTGTCGGTTTAGATGGGGAGGAATAGTTTCTAATAGTTTTCTCTGTTAACCTAATTCTAAGGTGCTCTGTAATAAAAAGTCTATAAGCAAATGATGTTGGAACATGTTCTACACTTTACTTCCTTTCTGGAGTATCTCAATTTGAGATATTACACTAAATGATGTATTTCCTAATAACTACCTTTATAAAAATCCACATCCACATCTGTACTCCTCTGTCTGCTCTGCCAACAGTCTAATCTCTCACCATCTCTCACCTGAACACTGATAGTAACTGCTTTGTCTGCAGGCCTCCTCTTCTGTCCACAGAGCAGCTGGGATTATTGTTTTCAGGCTTAAATCAAATCCTCCCACTCAATTGTTACAGACCCACAATGCTTTCCATCACTCATAGAATTGCATTCCCTGACTACCCTGTTTAAAATAATCACCTAGTTACTCTACATTTTTTTCATTTTGGTTTCATTAATATACAATTCCATGAGCAGCATTGTGGTTACTAGATTCCCTCCATTATCAAGTCCCCACCACATATCCCATTAGAGTCACTGTCCATCAGCGCAGTGAGATGCTGTAGAATCACTACTAGTCTTCTCTGTGCTATACCGCCTTCCCTGTGCCTCCCAGCTACATTATATGTGCTAATCATAATGCCCCTTATTTCCCATTTCCCTCCCTTCCCACCCTCCCACCACCAGGCCCTATCCCTTTGGCAATTGTTTGTCCATTCTTCAGTTCTGTGAGTCTGCTGCTGTTTTTTTCCTTCAGTTTTTGCTTTGTTCTTATGCTCCACAGATGAGTGAAATCATTTGGTATTTGTCTTTCTCTGCCTTGCTTATTTCACTGAGCATAATACCTTCTAGCTCCACCCATGTTGTTACAAATGGTAAGATTTGTTTTATTCTTATGGCTGAATAATACTCCACTGCATATATGTACCACCTCTTCTTTATCCATTCATCTACTGATGGACACTTAGGTTGCTTCTATTTCTTGGCTATTGTAAATAGTGCGGTGATAGACATAGGGGTGCATATGTCTTTTTGAATCTGAGAAATTATATTCTTTGGGTAAATTCCTAGGAGTGGAATTCCCAGGTCAAATGGTATTTCTATTTTTAGTTTTTGAGGGACTTCCATACTCCTTTCCACAATGGTTGAACTAGTTTATATTCCCACCAGCAGTCTAGGAGGGTCCCCTTTCTCCACATCCTTGCCAGCATTTGTTGATCCTATTCTTTTCTATGTTGGCCATTCTAACTGGTGAGAGGTGATATCTCATTGTGGTTTTAATTTGCATTTCCCTGATAATTAGTGATGTGGAGCATCTTTTCATGTGTCTGTTGGCCATGTGAATTTCTTCTTTGGAGAAGTGTCTGTTCATATCCTCCACCCATTTTTTAATAGGGTTATTTGCTTTTTGGGTGTTGAGGTATATGAGTTCTTTATATATTTTGGATGTTAACCACTTGTCAGATATATTATTTACAAATATATTCTTCCATACTGTAGAATGCCTTTTTGTTCTGCTGATAGTGTCCTTTGCTGTACAGAAGCTTTTCAGCATGATGTAGTCTCCTTTGTTCATTTTTGCTTTTGCTTCCATTGTCCCAGCAGATGTGTTCAGAAAAAAGTTGCTCATGTTTATATTCAAGAGATTTTTGTCTATGTTTTCTCCTAAGAGTTTTATAGTTTCATGACTTACATTCAGGTCTTTGATCCATTTTGAGTTTACTTTTGTCTATGGGGTTAGACAATAATTCAGTTTCATTCTCTTGCATATAGCTGTCCAGTTTTGCCAAAATCAGCTGTTGAAGAGGCTGTCATTTTCCTATTGTATATCCATGGCTCCTTTATCATATATTAGTTGACCATATATGCTTGGGTTTATATCTGGGCTCTCTAGTCTATTCCATTGATCTATGGGTCTGTTCTTGTGCCAGTACCAAATTGTCATGATTACTGTGGCTTTGTAGTAGAGCTTGAAGTTGGGGAGCATAATTCCCCCAGCTTTATTCTTCCTTCTTAGAATTGCTTTGGCTATTCAGAGTCTTTTGTGGTTCCATATGAATTTTAGAAATATTTTCTCTAGTTCATTGAAGAATGCTCTTGGTATTTTGATAGGGATTGCATTGAATCTGTAGATTACTTTAGGCAGGATGGCCATTTTGACAATATTAATTCTTCCTAGCCAAGAGCATGGGATGAATTTCCATTTGTTAGTGTCCTCTTTAATTTCTCTTAAGTGTATCCTGTAGTTTTTAGGGTACAGGTCTTTCACCATCTTTGTTAGGTTTATTCCTAGGTATTTTATTCTTTTTGATGCAATTGTGAATGGAATTGTTTTCCTAATTTCTCTTTCTGCTAGTTCATCATTAGTATATAGGAATATGACAGATTTCTGTGTATTAATTTTGTATCCTGCAACTTTGCTGAATTCAGATATTAGATCTAGTAGTTTCGGAGTGTATTCTTTAGGGTTTTTTTATGTACAATATCATGTCATCTGCAAACAGGGACAGTTTAACTTCTTCCTTTCCAATCTGGATGCCTTTTATTTTTTTGTGTTGTCTGATTGCTATGGCTAGGACCTCCAGTACTATGTTGAATAAAGTGGGAAGAGTGGGCATCCCTGTCTTGTTCCCGATCTCAGAGGAAAAGCTTTCAGCTTCTCACTGTTCAGTATGACGTTGGCTGTGGGTTTATCATATATGGCCTTTGTTGTGTTGAGGTACTTGCCCTCTATACCCATTTTGCTGAGAGTTTTTATCATTAATGGGTGTTGAATTTTGTCAAATGCTTTTTCAGCATCTATGGAGATGTTCATGTGGTTTTTGTCTTTCTTTTTGTTGATGTGGTGGATGATGTTGATGGATTTTCGAATGTTGTACCATCCTTGCATTCCTGGGATGAATCCCACTTGGTCATGGTGTATGATCCTTTTGATATATTTTTGAATTCGGTTTGCTAATATTTTATTGAGTATTTTTGCATCTACATTCTTCAGGGATATTGGTCTGTAATTTTCTTTTTCTGTGGTGTCTTTGCCTGGTTTTGGTATTAGAGTGATGTTGGCCTCATAGCATGAGTTTGGGAGTATTCCCTCCTCTTCTACTTTTTGGAAAACTTTAAGGAGGATGGGTATTAGGTCTTCACTAAATGTTTGATAAAATTCAGCAGTGAAACCATCTGGTCCAGGAGTTTTTTTCTTAGGTAGTGTTTTGATTACCAGTTCAATTTCCTTACTGATAATTGATGTGTTCAGATTTTCTGTTTCTTCCTGGGTCAGCCTTGGAAGGTTGTATTTTTCTAAATAGTTGTACATTTCTTCTAGGTTATCCAGTTTGTTAGCATATAGGTATTCATAGTAGTCTCTCATAATTCTTTGTATTTCTGTGGTGTCCATAGTGATTTTTCCTTTCTCATTTCTGATTCTGTTTATGTGTGTAGACTCTCTTTTTTTCTTGATAAGTCTGGCTAGGGTTTATCTATTTTGTTTATTTCCTCAAAGAACCAGCTCTTGCTTTCATTGATTCTTTCTATTGTTTTATTCTTCTCAATTTTATTTATTTCTCCTCTAATCTTTATTATGTCCCTTTTTCTACTGACTTTGAGCTTCATTTGTTCTTCCTTTTCTAGTTTTGTTAATTGTGAGTTTAGACTCTTCTTTTGGGATTGTTCTTCTATCCTGAGGTAGTCCTGTATTGCCATGTACTTCCCTCTTAGCATCTCACAGACTTTTGCGGAGTTGAATTATTGTTGTCATTTGTCTCCAAATATTGTTTGATCTCTGTTTTTATTTGGTCATTGATCCACTGATTATTTAGGAGCATGTTATTAAGCCTCCATGTGTTTGTTGGCTTTTTCATTTTCTTTGTGTAATTTATTTCTAGTTTCATACCTTTGTGATCTGAGAAGCTGGTTGGTACAATTTCAGTCTTTTTGAATTTACTGAGGCTCTTTTTGTGGCCTAGTATATGATCTGTTCTTGAAAATGTTCCATGTGTACTTGAGAAGAATGTGTATTCTGTTGCTTTTGGATGGAATGTTCTGTAGATGTCCGTTGGGTCCATCTTTTCTAATACTTTGTTCAGTGCCTCTTTCTCTTTACTTATTTTCTGTCTGGTTGATCTGTCCTTTGGAGTGAGTGGTGTGTGGAAGTCTCCTAAAATTAATGCATTACATTCTATTTCCCCCTTTAATTCTGTTAGTATTTGTTTGAAATATGTAGGTGCTTCTGTGTTGGGTGCATAGATATTTATAATAGTTATATCCTCTTGTGGACTGACCCCTTTATCATTATGTAATGTTCTTCTTTGTCTCTTGTTACTTTCTTTGTTTTGAAGTCTATTTTGTCTGATACAAGTACTGCAACTCCTGCTTTATTCTCCCTATTAGTTGCATGAAATATCTTTTTCCATCCCTTGACTTTCAGTCTGTGTATGTCTTTGGGTTTGCAGGGAGTCTCTTGTAGGCAGCATATATACAGGTCTTATTTTTTTATCCATTCAGTGACTGTATGTCTTTTGATTGGTGCATTCAGACCATTTACATTTTGGGTGATTATCAATAGTATGGACTTATTGCCATTGCAGGCTTTAGATTCATGGTTACCAGTGGTTCAAGGGTAATTCCCTTTCTATCTAACAGTCTAATTTAACTCACTTAGTATGCTATTACAAACACAACCTAAAGGTTCCTTTTTGTTTTTCCTCCTTTTTCTTCCTCTTCCATTCTTTATATGTTAGGTATCATATTCTGTATTCTTTGTCTATCCCTTAAATGACTTTGGGGGTAGTTTATTTGATTTTGCATCTGCTTAGTAATTAATTTTTCTACTTCGCTGTGGTTTTATTTCACCTGGTGACAGCTATTTAGCCTTAGGAACACTTCCATCTATAGCAGTTCCTCCAAAATACACTGTGGAGGTCGTTTGTGGGAGGTAAATTCTCTCATCTTTTGCTTATCTGAAAATTGTTTAATCCCTCCTTCAAATTTAAATGATAACCTTGCCAGGTAGAGTATTCTTGGTTCAAAGCCCTTCTTTTTCACTGCATTAAATATATCATGCCACTTGCTTCTGGCCTGTAAGGTTTCTATTGAGAAATCTGATGACAGCCTGATGGGTTTTCCTTTGTATGTGATCTTTTTTATCTCTCTGGCTGCTTTTAAAAGTGTGTCTTTATTCTTGATATTTGCCATTTTAATTATTGTATGTCTTGATATTGTCTTCCTTGGGTCCCTTGTGTTGGGAGATTTGTGCACCTCCATGGCCTGAGAGACTATTTCCTTCCCCAGATTGGGGAATTTTCAGCAGTTACCTCCTCAATGACACTTTCTATCCCTTTTTCTCTCTCCTCTTCTTCTGGTACCCCTATAATGTGAATACTGTTCTGTTTGGATTGGTCACACAGTTCTCTCAATATTCTTTCATTCTCAGACATCCTTTTTTCTCTCTGTGCCTCAGCTCCTTTGTATTCCTCTTCTCTAATTTCTATTTCATTTACTTTCTCTTCTGCTACATCTAATCTGCTCTTAAATTGTTCCATTTTATGTTTCATTTCAGATATGGAATTTCTTAATGATTGAATCTCCATCTTAAATTTGTTACTGAGTTTTTGAATATTTTTCTGTACCTCCATGAGCATGTTTATGATTTTTATTTTGACCTCTCTTTCAGGAAGATTGGTGAGTTGAGTTTCATTTGGCCCTTTTTCTGGGGTTTGTGAGATTTTGGTCTGAACCAGGTTCCTTTGACCTTTCATATTTCTATGTGGCGCCCTCTAGTGCCCAGAAGCTCTAGTCTCTGGAGCTGCTCAGCCCTGGGAGTGAGGTTGGGGATCACAGAGGAGTGGTGATGGTTCCTGGGGGAGGAAAGAGCTGTTTCCTGCTTCCCAGCTGCAGTGCCTGTCCTCAGTGTCAGAACCAGTGGGCTGAGCACACAGGTGTAAGGCTCTGTGCTTTTCATCTCTAGCTGTTGTAGGCAGGGCCTCCCTCTGGCTGGCCTGATGCCAGCACAGTGACTGCCGGTTTGTGAGCCAGTGCTGGGAGGCCAGGAGGAACATGCAGCAGGCTGCATATCACAGTGAGGGGCCTCGGAGCTGAGTAGCCAGCCAGGTGGATGGAGTGCCTGAAGTCCTCAAAGTTACCAACCTGCAGGGCAAAGCATGCCTAGACAACCTTGTCCATCTCCCCCTTCTCCCGTGCAGCAAGCTCCGTGCAATCCCCACCTCTTCAGCAGCCCTCTCACTGCTAGGAAGCTTCTCAGACCACCCACCTTTTCTTTGTCCCAGAGCTGACAGTTGTGGATCCCTGTCCTCCGCAAACAGCTGGAATTTCAGTCTCTCAATCACTGTGCCTGTCTCAGCTCCCCAACCCACCAACCTCCAGAGCACCACACAATGTATGTTTGTGTTCCAAAGTAGATCTCCAGGGATGGGTGTTCAGCAGTTCTAGGATTCCACTCCCTCCCTGGTCTGTTTCTCTTCCTCCCTCCAATGAGCTGGGGTGGAGGAAGAGCTTGGGTCCTCCAGATCAAGGCTTTGGTACGTTACCCTGTTTTCGTGAGGTCTGCTCTGTTCTCCAGGTGTATTCAGTCTGGTGCAGCCTTCTTTTCTGTTGCTGTTTTAGGATTAGTTGTATTAACTATATGTTCATACTCCATGTGGTTTTGGGAGGAGTTCTTTGTCTCACTTCTCATGCTGCCATCTTGAATCCTTCTCCTAGTTACTCTATTTTATTTTTTTGCATAGCATTTACCTCTAATATTCTTCTCATTTATATCTATCTACTTACTTACCTATATTTCCATCTTCATTTATTATTTCTCCCCCTAATATTTGTGATACCTGAGAGCAGGGACCTTTGCCTTTCTTTTTCTCTGCTTTCTCCTGCATCTAGACTAGTGCTTAACCTAAGTTTCAGCTTAACAGATGCAGTTGAATGATTCAAATGGCATGTACCACCTCTTCTGTCTTTGTTCTTGGCTTGGAGATAGTCTGATAAAAAGAGGAGATACTAGGAAAAGTACAATGAAAGACAAAGATGCCATGACTATGCTTATCTAAGAAAGTTTCTATTGGTCAGACACTGGAAGATGATTTTATGCTACCAAAAATTCTTGAAGTTTTATTTTCATAAGCAAGAAAGTGTCTTACCACCAACAGCAATGTCTGACAATTGTTAGTTTGATGAGGCTGGACTTTCTAAATGATTGCAGATATGCTATGTTGTTTGATGATAATTTGATAATTAATCATTGTGCTGAGGTTTACAAGATATAATCTTGATTCTTTACTCCTTTTTCATATTTTCCCACCATGTACTATTAGAGTACATAGGTTTCACTTGTAGATCATAAATGCCTGAGACTCAAGTAGCATGTATTCTAATGACAATGTTCTACATCTGTGTTATACTTCATACACTGTAAAATGTTTTCACATTTATTATTCCATTTGACCCTCTAAAATATTTGATTTCTAAATTGGGTTTATTTCAGATATTGCCTATGTTCATTTATTGTCAATTCATCTCTTATTATCAAAGTAGTGGAAAGAGTTTTAGAAATATTGTGTAAGCATTTCTTCTAAATTCAATATCCAATTGTCCCCCCCATTAACTTTTGGGTTTTCTAATGTGTTTTAACCTTTTGATATTTGTTTTGTCAGTGCTTTTTGATATATCTATGGGAATTTTTCCATGTCTGTTTAAGTGATATTTAAGCCTTAATCATTGTGTCTTGTTTTCATCTAATTCTCTCATCTTTGTTCAATAAATCCCCATGAAAACCTTTTTGGAGCTTTTCCACTTTTTTCTGTCTGATGCTTGGAACTTCTATCTTCCAATCCTCTGGCTGTGACAGAGCTCAGAAGTGGTCTTGACCTATTTTAAATAACTTCTCGCAAGACTGTAGGTATTTTTATATTGCTCATCCTTTAATTTCATCAATTTTTACTTTATAAATATTAATTTTTAATATATATCTTGACAGAATAGAATCCTGACTTCTGGTTTTGGTCTTTTTAAGTTTAGTTTGTCTTTTCTTCAACAGACCTTTTTAGGTATTGCTGTTTCTTGTAATGAAATGGTTTGTCTTACTGGAAAACTCTCTCCTCATTTGATTTTTAACAGAGCAGGAAAATTTGATTTCTGACATCTCTCCCTGCCCCTTCACCTTTCCAACCTATTGTCTTCCTCCCTTGAAAAATGTATTTTCCAGAATATTACTCCATGTCATAGTCTGTTTGGGCTGCTGTAATGAAGTATTATAGACTGTGTGGGTTATAAATAATAGAAATTTATTTCTTACAGTACTGGAGGCTGGCAAGGACCAAGGCACCAGCAGATTCAGTGTCTGGTGAGGACCTGCTTCCTGGTTCCTAGGCTGCCCTCTTCTTGCTGTGTCCTCACGTGGTGGAAATGGGTGAGGGGTCTCATTTACAAATGCACTAATCCCATTCATGAGGGCTGTACCTTCATGACCTAATCACCTCCCAAAGGCCCCACCTCCAAATACCTTTACACTGAGGATTAGGTTTCAACTTATGAATTTTGTGAGCACACAAACATTGAGTTTATCACCCATAGTAAGGCAATTTTGAATTACTGCAGGGTAACATGTCTCTGCAGTAAAGGTGAAGTAAATGTGTTTGCCTACACTTAAATCCATGGAATGGGCCTTAAAAATGCCTATCTATTCAATTGATGGCTGCAATACAGAGATAACAATGCAAGTAATGGCTTAGTCTTAACTATTTTCCCAATAGTCTTTCCTACTATTTACTGAGCTCTTACTATCTCACCTTCAACATTTTTCTTCCCTAGGAAGGCTTTTGTCTTGCCAATGGGTTTCAGCCCCGGACAAGTTCACTATGGATTCTGTGTGACCAAAGAAATGACAGTAGAATGTCTTGGGGTGAATGGGTTATACCCAACTTTATTTCCATGGTGGCAGGTCAGTCACTAAAATCCCATCCACTCAGAGTGAGTCTGCCTGCAGCAAGCCAGTCTCTGCTTCTGGGCCCCTCTGATCTCATGGCAGTCCTCTGGGCCTCTGTCCTCGGTGCTGCCACCACTCCAGCCTCTGCTCTGCTCTCCTGCAGCCTTGCAGCTGTGCCACTGGGTTGCTCAGACCACTGGGCAGAGCTTTTTATATAAAGTCAACAGCCATGTATTGCCCACACCTGTGTAGCGAGCTAGTCAACCAGGGCCAGTTGAGAATCCTGGCCACAGGAACTTTCAATTTATCCACAGCTTTCCTGACACTTTAAGGCCTGGATTAGATTCTGTCCCTATATACTTCCATAGCACCTCACACTAAACCATCAGAGCCCTGATCAATATTACGTGCTTTGTTCCTTTTTCTACATTTGTTGGTAGGTACCAGGAATGTAAGGAACACCCTGTTTGCTGCTATATTCCCAGTTTTAACAAAATGCTTGCATACTTGTTACTTAATATTATTAGATTTAAATTGTTTGGTGATTTAAGCCTCTGTAGAACATTTTTTGCTCTAAGCCCTCATTTAGTCTTGTCAGATTTTCAAACAAGATTCCTGAAAGAGTCTTGTAATCATGCTCATTAACCTTCAGGAGCTCAGTAGCTTTCAGTTTCTAATACCTGTTTTTTCTTCATTTATAAAATAGTTTGATTTTGCATCTGTCTCAGGACAATTGATTATTAAGCTGTAGTGTGATTCAAGGAAAAATTCACCTACAATCCCCCTTCCCCATTTTAAGGATGAAGGCACTTAGGCCCAGAGATGTCTGTGTGCGTATGAATCAGCCCGTTGACCTCAGCACAAGAACCTGTCTCCCATGTCGCACTGCCTCCTGCTGCTGTCATTCAGAGTGATAGTGGATGGCTTACTCTGAGAATCCTCATAAGTCACAAAAAGTATTAGGGTGTGGGCATCAGAGGTATGACTGTTTCTTTTCTTTCCCCACCTGATAATCCTGTTCATCTCTTGAGCTGTGACATCCTTCTTCTAGATGGATTCCTTTTTGGGATTTTTGCCTTGACCTCGGTCTACTGCATTGCCTGTTTTTCCTTGTATAATCTCGGCAGAGGTTTTCCTGCTGGATGGAGAATCATGCCTCATTGTTGAATAAGACTCAGTAGTTAGATGATGAACTCCCACAGGGATTAACCAGGATAGTGCTGTGCTTTGAAAGGAAATGAGACCATCCATAATGTAAGCAAAGATTGTCATGGATGACAACACAACACCATCTGTATTTTAGGCCTTCCTTCTCATTCTCACCTCTGATTCAGTACCTGTTGATCCCGTATCTGCAAGCCTATGTTAGCTTTCTTATTGTAATCCCTTCCTGTAAATTCTAGGCTACCCGTTTCTTGGTCTGTTTTTACCACATCAACACTGTTCCATCTTATTTCTGATTTGCATAAATTTGCTGCAATCTCCTAACACTAGGATCCCCTTCCTAATCTCTTCACTCTCAAAAGTTTATCCTTAACTATCATTTTTGGGGGGATTTGTAGTTGGGGGAGAGAGTTGTATTCAGCTCAGTGGCCATCTTGAGCCATTATCCTTCAAAAAAATTTTTTTCCAAATAAAAATGGATTCGCTTCTCTTGGTTTCCCATCTAGATTCTGAAACCTTTAACTATTATTCATGCTGGTTACATTGGTGGGAAAAACAGTGAATCATAGTTCTGTATCATAGGCTCCTGTCTGCCATAGAATTAGGTGATCTCCATGTATATGTCTAAAACTTGTACTTCTTTAAGTATGAAATGCTATTTGTGCTTGGCAAAAATATAAGTGAATCAGTAAATGCTTCTTTATCTATTTCCTCTTTTGACTTTAATTTATTAAAATACTACAAGACAAAAATTTCCACCAACCAAAACATGCAAAATGTCATATGTGTAATATCTTAGCATTGTGTGAGATCCAGATATGTCTAAGACATGGAGAGCTAATTAGAGGTCCTATTTATTCCCAGTTATAAGAACTAATATTGGGCAAAACTTGGAAGTCTCAGTTCAGATAAGCATCCAAGTGCTTGGCTGCTGATATCAAACTTTATTTCAACTGTCTGAACCTCTCAAGTCTTGAAAGCTGGGCTGGACATCATATGAGAACAGTCTCATCTGCGGTATTTGGGTATATTTGATTCCAGCTGGAACCCAGAATTGCAGAGAGAGGCAAAATGAATAATTGGGGGAAAATGCTGAACTTCCTCAAACCTCAGAAAGAGATACTGGTTCAATTTGGAGCAAAGGTCGGGGATTATGAGCAGCTTCTATTTTATCTGGCTGCATTTGTCCATCCTTAAAATATCCTGTTTTAATCTTCCTGATGAAAGGTGATTAATATTCCTGTGTTTTTGGTTGGGCATTGTTCTTTAAAACAGTGAAACTCTGCTGATATTACATGTCACAAGTAAGCATTTGACAGCAGATGATTGCTCCAGAATGTCAAAGTGCATATCACTGGTCATTAACACATACCTAAGTTTGCTTTGGGGCATCACACCAAATGAAGCCTTAAATTGAGTTTTAGGAACACCATGAAATATAGTCCACTGTAACCATAGAGAGTAGACAAGAGTAAAATATTCTTTATTGTGTTGTTCTTATCAACTCTGTGAGAAGTGCATGTATTCAAAACACATTTTTTTTAATCTTCCATTGTTTAACATTTCATTTCACTTTAAATACACCAATTACAACTGAGAGATTTGAACATATAAATATCCAGGAGCAGAACACAATATATTTGTTAATTTCCTACTATATGCAAACTATATATACATAATTTTACAACTTTAAGAGGTAAATATTATTTGCCTAATTTTATAGAGATTCAGGGTCAGGTAGGTCTGTTGGCTTGCTTAAACTTGCAAGAACTATTGTGATAATTAATTTTACATGTCAGCTTGCCTGGACCATGGTGTCCAGATATTTTGGCAAACGTTGTTTTGGATGTTTCTATGAAGGTATTTTTGGATAAGATTCACATTTAAATTGGTGGATTTTGAGTAAAGTATGTTATCCTCCATAATGTGGGTGCCTCGTCCAATCAGTTTAAGGCTTGAATAGAACAAAATACTGACCTCAAATAAGTGGGAGTTCTGCCAGTAGTCTGCCTTTGTAGTTCATCTGCAATACTGGCTCTTCCAGGTTCAACAGCAGATTGATTTTGGACTCTATTTGTAACTCTTTTCCTGCATCCTTAGCTGTAGGCCATCCCTATCAGATTTGGACTCACCAAGCCTCCACAATTGGATGAGCCGATTCCTTAAAATAAATCTCTTTCCCTCTGTATACACACATCTGACTGGTTCTGTTTCTCTGGAGAATCTTGACTAATACAGCTTATAACTGGAGAAGCTAAGATTCAAACATAGTTCTGCTGACTTTCAGAGCATTACACCAAATCTCATTTTATATAAATACTTCTTTTTCTGCTGAGTTTGTAATTCAGTTTGTTACTATAGTGTCAGGAAAATAGAAGTTCTTATGGCCAGGATTCTCACCTGAACTTGAACTACTTGATGTAATTGGCCTACTGCTAGGCTAATGCTTCCACACCCTTAGGCAATAAGCTATTACTGCCTGAGTCACTATATAAAGAGCTCTGCCCAGTGGTCTCGGCAGAGACAGAGATGGAGGAGGATCACAGACATAATTCTAGTGCTCCATCTAGCTGGAAGAACAAAGCCAGGTAATAAACCCTTTACCCCAAGAATGTTCCATTGTCATTCCTCAGTCTCACTGAACTTGCCTGGGTCTGATACCCTCAGGCAAGACATATATGTTCACATTTACACTCATATACACACATGTACACCTGTATACATGTCAATATGTAGTTATTGAGTGTCTGCTATGTAGTCTTATATATGTATGAGTTAGGAAGTTTTGGCTTTGGCTATGGAATCCTTAATCAAAGAGAATGATGACTCTTGTCCTCAACAGGTAATTAATCTGAAAACAGACACACTTCACCAAACTTACTATTACATAATAGTAATATTTTGCCCCTGTGATACTATTATTGGCTAAATTTATCCCTAAAATCTAGGGTTTATGCTTAAATCATCATTTGTGAGAACATTTTCCTAAATTTCCCTCAAAATTTGGCTTCATAGAAGATATTTTTACTGTTAAAATAATCATAATTCTGTCCACTTCTCATTTACTCTTATGACTATGAAACTGAAACATACACAGCAAAAAAAAAATTACAGAAAACTAGGACATGAAACAATAGGGAAATACTATGGAAAACTCTGAAATGCTATTTTCAAATGCCCTCTAAGAGTTTCCTAAATAAGAAGAATTTCCAGTAATATACCTGTACCTATTAAAAGAGGTAGACTGAAAGAGGTGAATGAAGGTTTACTGTCTTGCCAATGGGTTTCAGTCTGGGCAAGTTCACTATGGATTCAGTGAGTCCGAAAAATGATAATGGAATGTTTATGGGGTGAAAGGGTTTATACCCAACTTTATTCCCATGGTGGCAGGTCAATCACTAGAATCCGTCCACTCGGAGCGAGTCTGCATGCAGCAAGCTGGTCTCAGCCTCTGGGACTCTCTACCCCCAGAGCCATCTCAGTCTCTGTCCTCAGTGCTGCCACCATTCCACTCTCTCCGCTCCCGCAGCCATGCTACCTGTGAGCCCAGAGTACTGGGAGGAGCTCTTTATATAGTCAATAGCAGCGTATTACCCACATGTGTGTAGTGAGCTAGCTGTCCAGGGCCAGGTGAGAATCCTGGCCATAGGAACCTTCACTTTATCCACATTTACTTTCACTAATGTGTTTACATATATTTTTATATTTGATGTAGTTATTCCACTATGAATGTTGAGCCAGGTTATTTTGTAGTTACCTGTTTATACCTGCTTTATATATTCATTGTGAACTGCATCATTTCTGTAATAAGATGCCTTTTTTGTCTTGTTTACTATCTTACGGCTTCAATTCAATCTTAAACTGATATTAAAACAGCTTCCTCTGTGTATTAGTTTTCTATTGCTGCATAACAATTGTCATAAGCTTAGTGGCTTAAAGCACCACCCATTTATTTGCTCACAGTTCTCTGTGTCAGAAAGCTGGGGCAGAGTTACTGGGTTCTAAAGGCTGAAATCAAGGTGTAGGGCTTAATTGTTGTCTGGAGGCTTTGGAGAAAAATCTCCTTCCAAGTTTATTCTCGTTGGCATAATTCAGTTCTTGGTGTTTGTAAGACTGAGGTCCTTGTTTGCTTTTGGGCTGTCAGCTGGGGGGCTGCTCACAGCTCCTAGAGGCTGCCAAGTGGCTTCCTTCATTTTCAAGCCAGAAAAGGTGAATTCAATCCTTCCAGTGCTTCAGATCTCTGACTTTTCTTCTACCAGCTGGAGACAACTCTCTCCTTTTAAAGGGCTCATGTAATTAGATTAGGCCCATCTAGATAATTTCCCTATTTAAGGCCAACTTGTGTCATATAACATAATTTCAGCATGGAAATAAAATCCATTATATTCATAGTCTAGGGGATTGTGCAAGGCATGCACATCGCGGAGTAGGAAATCTTGGAGCTATCTTAGAATTCTAGTTACCATACAGTCGGAAAAATGGAAGTTCCTATGGTCAGGATCCTCATCTGACTCTAAACTACTTGATGATGTAATTGGCCTACTGAGTAGGTTAATGCTTACACACCCATTGGCAATGACCTTTATTGTCAGTGTTACTAATAAAGAGCTCTGTCCAGTGCTCGGCCTGGAGGCAGAGAGGGAGATGGATTGCAAAGAATGCAGAGGCAGATGTAATTCCAGCATTCAACTTGTGACCATAGAAACTTTTACCCCTGCAGCTCCATTGTTATTATTTGGTCTCACTGAATCCAGAGTAAACTTTTCCAGGGCTGAAACCCATCGACAAGACAGACACATACTGTGCTTTCTTTTTGTGTACATTTTTAAAATGTTGTATCTATGACTATTTTTAGTAACCTTTTTGAATCAACTCTTAAAATATGCATTTATTGTAAATAATATTTAGTAGGGTTTTACTTTGTGATCCAAAATGAGTTTATGCCCTCTAAAATAGGAATTTAGCCCATATTGATTAATTGATTTATCGACATGTAGTCTTAATTGTTTCAGCATAATTTAGGTTCTACTTTCTGTTTTTATTATTGCCATTAAAATAATCACTATTTTAGGTATACTTTTTCACATTGATTGGTGTGTGATTCTTCTAATAATTTATAAGCTTTGTAGTTCAATTCCTTCTATAACCTTAAATACCATATCATTTATACTTTTATAATTCATAGCATTTACCTTTTATGTATAACTTTACCTGATATATTTAATCTTCATTTGTTTTTTTCTTTTTTTAGATGAGCTTAGTGCTAGTTTTATTTTTCTTTTTACTTCCCCACACATGGTTCTTTTTTTTAATTAAGGTATCATTGATATATAATCTTTTGAAGGTTTCACATGAGCAACACTGTGGTTTTAACATTCACTCATATTAAGTTCCCCCCCACCCCACTGCAATCACTGCTCATCAGTGTAGTAAGATGCTATAGAGTCATTACTTGTCCTCTCTACGCTATATTGCCTTCCCTGTGACCTACCTATATTGTGTGTGCTAATTATAACGCCCTTAATCTCCTTCTCCCTCCCTCCCTGCCCACCCTCCTAAACCCATTCCCTTTGGTAACCTCTAGTCTTCTTAGAGTCTGTGAGTCTGCTGCTGTTTTGTTCCCTCAGTTTTGCTTTGTTGTTATACTCCACAAATGAGGGAAATCATTTGGTACTTGTCTTTCTCTGCCTGGCTTATTTCACTGAGCATAATACCCTCTAGCACCATCCATGTTGTTGCAAATGGTAGGATTTGCTTTCTTTTTATGGCTGAACAATATTCTATTGTGTATATGTACCACATCTTTTTTATCCATTCATCTACTCATGGACCCTTAGGATGCTTCCATATCTTGGATACTGTAAATGGTGCTGCAATAAACATAGGGGTGCATATGTCTTTTTGAATCAGGGATCTTGTTTTCTTCAGGTAGATTCTTAGGAGTGGAATTCCTGGGTCAAATGGTATTTCAATTTTTAGCTTTTTGAGGAACTTCCATGTTGCTTTCCACAATGGTTGAACTAATTTACATTCCTACCAACAGTGAGGGAGGGCTCCCCTTTCTCTGCATTCTTCTAAGAGTTTTATGGTTTTATGACTTCCTTTCAGGTCTTTGATCCATTTTGAGTTTATTTTTGTGTATGGGGTTGGACAATAATCCAGTTTCATTCTCTTACATGTAGCTGTCCAGTTTTGCTGACACCAGTTGTTGAGAGGCTCTCATTTCCCCATTGTATATCCATAGCTCCTTTATCATATATTAATTTGCCATATACACTTCGGTTTATATCTGGGCTCTCTATTCTATTCCATCAATGTGTCTGTTCTTGTGCCAGTACCAAATTGATTTGATTAATATGGCTTTGTAGTAGAGCTTGAAATTGGAGAGCATAATCCCCCCAGCTTTGTTCTTACTTCTCAGGGTTGCTTTGGCTATTTGGGGTCATTTGTGGTTTGATATGAATTTTAAAACTATTTGCTCTAATTCATTGAGGAATGCTGTTGGTATTTTGATAGGGATTGTACTGAGTCTGTAGATTGCCCTTGGCATGGTGACCATTTTGACAATATTAATTCTTCCTATCCATGAGCATGGGATGTATTTCCATTTATTGATATCTTATCTAATTTCTCTCATGAGTGTCTTGTAGTTTTCAGAGTATAGGTCTTTCACTTCCTTGGTTAGGTTTATTCCTAGGTATTTTATTCTTTTTGATGCAATTGTGAATGGAATTGTTTTCCTAATTTCTCTTTCTGCTAGTTCATCATTAGTGTATAGGAATGCAACAGATTTCTGTGTATTAGTTTTATATCCTGCAACTTTGCTGAATTCAGATATTAGATCTAGTAGTTTGGGAGTGGATTTTTCAGGGTTTTTTATGTGAATCTTCATTTATTTTTAACAGATGCTATTTACTCATGTGGACAAAATTTTACCAGGTTTCCAATGGTTAATTAATACAAGTGAAGTGATTCTGGCTGAGAGCCAGGAAACTTGATTTTAGCATCAATAATATTCACCTTTGCATGCCAGTTATAAAAAAAGAATTATGTTCTAGAGACATTATATATCATTCTTTTTAAAGTTATATCAGCAGGATATAACTTTGTTAATACTAAAGTCAAAAGGAACGTGTCAATAATTTGTCAGAGTTTTCTCTAAATGTAATCTTCCATTGATGTTCCCATAAACCCTTAGTCTGATTTTCCCCCTTTTGAGGAAGAGCCTAAGGAACTCAGGATTATGAGCTACCATTTTAAACAGAAATTTTGTATTGACAAAATGTAGCTCATAATCAGAATTTTACCCTTGAAAATGATCTTTGATGATCTCTAAACTAATTATTACTTAATCAGTATTATGTTATATTTTACTGATGAAGAAACTGTGGCTCACATAGATAAAGTGACCTACCCGGGTGACTCAGCTGGACTAAAATAGTTTGCCAGACTTCTAGTGGATGTTATTTCTTCAAGAGACCATCTTGCCTTCTTTACAACAAAAGCCCTAAGAAATACTAAACAGAAATATTACTTGAACCACTTAGATTGTGAACAGTAAATTTTAATCTGTGACCTGATTCACTTCTTACCATGTTCCTATTCAGCATCAGAGCTTTCTTATAAGCTCCCTTTGTTGTGTTTATTGGAATATTTTGTGTTTTAACAGCTAATTTAATAGCCAATTTAACAGGTAGTAGCAGCTTTTTGTGTGTTGTCTTAAGCATTTTAATATCTTGTAAAATGCTGTATTTCTTAGCTTGATGCAAACCCCCTGCATTCAATTCTTATTTTAGGTATCAATTCTTTAATATAGGACTGCCTTCTGCATAGGGTTTCCTTTTTATAAAAGCTACCCATCTTTTCTTTTTGTCTTCTGGGTGATAACACAAATGAGATGCAAAGTCTCACTCTCATGTTCTATTATTGTTCTAAACTGCATTTCAAACAAAATCAAATTTCATTTTCATTGCCATAGCATTCAACAATTTTTCCTGGCTTCATCCTGTTTCTAAAAGGGAATTGTTCTTTTATTATAACTTCCTTTCATGCCTAATCCTAGTTTGTTTATAGTCTGAGTTGGATACATGACAGCACAGGCAAACAGTTGAAGATTATAGATTTTCTTCTTTTGCACTCTCCCTCTTTTACCTGTATACATTTAATAATATCCTGAGTGTATTGGTGACAATGTGCTAGAAATAAGACTGACATGTACATATATCATTATTATGGTTAATTTTATTATGGTAACTGTTATTGCATACTTTGTTATATCATTTTTAGGCCTTGTTTCCACATGGGCCTGCCCATTGTTAATTTGTAACTCTGGAATGAGCATTGACTTTTGGAATGAATTTTAACTTTTCATGTGCCAGTTGTGTGAGTTTCAGCAGGTCATTTAATCAATTGTGGGGGCTTTCACAACTTCTTCAATTTATAAAATTGAAGAATAAATATATCAATTTATAAAATTGATAATAGGTGTTTGTTTCATAGTTGTAAGTATTAAATGATTTAATGTTTATATGATATAATGATATAATGAAAGGGTTTAGGAGAAAGGCTGGCACACTGCAGTGCTCAGCAAGTATTAATTTCATTTTCTTCTTAATCTCTACTGCTGCCTTTAATTTCAGGATTTATGATTCCTTGTTTGTTATGGCCCACCCACCTGAAGGCCTTCTAGTCAATCACTCATTGCCGCTAACACTTCCAGGTGGAAGATATTACAGCCCAAGTATCTGCTTGAAAATAAGTAAGTGTGTGCACATTAAGTATGTCCCCAGTTGATTTCTCTTTCATTCAATTATGATGATGTTTAGGATTAATTTAGTCATCGTGCAAAATCTACCATGGTGAAAGAATAGATACTAGAATATTTTATTAGTGATAGATAACAATAGGAAAGCTCTCTGGTGAGGTTAGAAGATAGTTTAGGCAGTTTTGTTTGTTTAAGGAAAATGAGCAAGAAATTTTTGCTTAATGCCTTTTGGAGCAGTTTTGTTCTTCATGATTGCCTGAGATATTTCAAGGTGCTTTGCTATAAATCTGAAGACTTAAAAACATTGTTTTACAGTCTGGCCCACTAAGAATAATGGCCTCTCCCATTCCTTGTTTTTCTGGGTGATTAAGGGTTTCCTGACTGGCCCCTGGCCATCTGCTCTGACTTTTTTTTCCCAAGGATTTAGAACCATATTGTCAAAAATAATCTCTTACTCTGAAAGATTTTTCTAGCCCCAGAAGATAGAAAGCATTTGCTGTGTGTGCTCAAACATTGCATTAAAAATCTTGCAAGTGATGCTTCTTATTGATGGCATAAAGCAGTCCCATCATTTGTGCTCCTTTAACTAAATTAGGTGTAAATTATTTCAAGGAGGGCAAAGTTCTTCTCTGTGTCCCTATGAGGATATTTCACAAATACACAGCAGGTCCCTACAACCACAGATTTTGGGCAGGGAGAAGAAAACAAGAAGAAGAGAGCTCTGGCCTGAAGCCAGTACACACCTCTCCACAGGGGGTTTCCAGCATGGGGGTGATTTTTAACCAAGCTGATATAAATCAGATTGTGTGGAGCAATGACATTCAGATCTCTGTGCCGAGAGACGCCTGGATAGTGTTACGCTTCCCTCATTAGGAGGGACTGGAGTTGAACTTTTAGCTGTATCAAAATAACAGTGTGGGAGCAAAGAAGAGGCTAGGATAAGGGGATGTAGCCATAATAACCTTACCTCTACAAACTTATGTGAAGTGTCCTGAACCCTCATCCTTCAAGATCATTTATTTGCAAACTGAGCTCAATATAATCAAAAAAGAATTTGGTCCATGAATGCTGTGGTTTAAATCTTCTGGGCAAGATGTGAGCTTCATTCTTTCTCAGCTGGGACATTCCATCACAGTGGCCTACACTCCCAAGCCCTGTTTAAACTTACAATGTGTGATAAAAGTGTTTGTTGGTATTTAGCAACACTTTATTTAGACCAAATTATTTATTTATAGCCACTGACTTTTTTTGTGAAAATTGAACATTAGAAACCCCAAATTGGGTATACACAAAAATACAGGCCTTCCGAAACCAAACAAAAAGTTAAATATAGTAAACAATCATACCACAAGGAGAAATAAAAAGGGTAAATACAACACAGTAAACCAAGTAATTATAATTTAGAATAGTATGCTAGAGTTGGTAAAAGACATGTCAGTCATATTAAAAATGTGAAAGGGCCTAAACCACCTATTAAAAGAATAAAGATTTTGAAATTGGTTGATAAAGCAAAATACAACCCTGTATGTATCCAGGAGACATACCAAATATGTACAGATTCAAAAAGGCTAAAAATAAAGGTATTGGAAAAGATATATCAGGCACATAAAAACAAAAAAACAATCAGAAGGTTAAATCTTGATATCAGAGAAAGAAGAATTGAACAAGACTATATATGCTCTCTCCTTTTAGCTTGGCAAGCCCACTTCTAGGAATTTACTCTGAAAATATACTTCCAACTATACAAAATTACATATGCACAAATTTTTCATTATAACATTACCTGTAGTTGAAAATAATTATAAATGCTTGAATATAGGAGATTGGTTGAAAAAACTATACACATATACCCAATGGAATACTATAGAGCTGTAAAAAGGGATCTATGAACTGATAAGAGATTTCTAGGATTTATTAAATGAGAAAAGCAAAGTATAAAAGAATCTATATAGTAAGCTACCTATTATGTAAGAAACAGAGAGGTATAAGGAAACAAATATGTATCTATCTATTTTCCCCAAAAGTAACATAAGAAGAACAAATCAGGAAACATTAAAAGTGGCTACATATAAGGGAAGAATGAGGAGGAAGAGATATGAAGGGAAACAGATCTCTGAGTATACCTTTATGTACAGCTTTGGCATTTGGAAGCATGTTAATATTCAACATGTTTAAAAATAGAATTAAATCAATAAGAATGGGGGGAAAAACCCACACGGGTTGTAAACTATATTTCAAATAAATGATGTAACCAAATTGAAGGGGTGAAGAACTAACACAAATAATTTGAATACAGTAATTTGACTCTATAACCTAAACTTCTCTAGTTAAGTTTCTTTTTTCTAATTGTTTGAATGTAGAAATTTTGAAGCTATGTGTTATGATTCTAGGATTAGTCAAATGGGGAAGTGTGTTGATGATGGGGGCCAGAGTTCTCACTGTGGAGGAAGGTAGACACAAATATGACATAGGGGTCATACAAATGACACACAAATATGGCAAGAAGAACTCTGTGAGGTTGGACTGGATTTGGTGATATCAGAATGACCTCCTGGTTTCTAACATGTTTCTCTTCTAAAAGCTTTGATGTATTGAACAACAAAGTTAGGCAGATATTCTTTTCCAAATTAAATGAGACTAAAGGAACATGGCATCTAAATGCATTACATGATCCTAGATGGATCATGGACCAAAGGGAAAAAAATATTATAAAGTATGTTGGAGCAATTGGCATATGGACTATAAATCAAATAAAATTAGATAAAAGTATTTTCATATCAATGTCATACTTTCTAAATTTGATAATTGTACTGTGATTATATAAGCAAATATCCTTGTTCTTAAGAAATACATGCTGAAGTATAAAGCAGCAAAATGTTCAGACATAATGATGCCACAAATTTTGCAAAACATTAAAAAATTGGTAAAAGATATGTTCTTAAATTCTTTAAACATTTTTCTAGTTTTGCAATTATTTCAATATAAAAAGCCAAAGAAAAAAATCCCATATAACAATATAACATTCTGAATTGATTCCCTAATGTCTTGTTTTCCAAGAAAAGTAAAATGTATCTGTGTGTCATTGTGTCACTGTTATTATTCCTTGGTTTTCAAACTTTATACTTTCTATGATTTTGTGAATACTTGCAAAGCACATCAAGTATTCTTACTTTTCAAAACTTGAATCTTATGATTCTTTTGGTTGCATTTTTTCTAAATATTTGTTGATTTAATTTTGCATATACATAAAACAAGTGTTTCTAAAGTATAGTCTTAATTCATTCCAAACATGTTCCCATGAGACATGTTTTTCAAGAGACAGAGTAAGGTCTTATTTCATAGTAAGTAAATCACATAGCTTTGGCCTGAGACACTGATTTCAGTCATTTTAGTAAAACTTAAAAGCAAAATTGACCTATGTGTTACTTTAATAATTTCCACTTCTCATCATTTTGTTTTCTTATTTCCCAAATGGATTTACATATAGATAACTCATCTTTGAAACATTCCTATACATGTTAATGACCATTAAAGATATATATCAAGAGAAATCACAGGCAAAAATATGGTAAAAATGTGTCATTAAAATCTGCCTAAAAGAAAATTTATAGACTATTTACCAGAATACTGTATTTAATGTCTTACATATGTCATCCATACAATATTGGGCATTTAGAAACTGACACTGTTGTCAAAGAGTTGAAAATGGATTGCATGTGAAATGTCTAGGGGTTGAGTAAAGGGAGGATCAATTTTCAATTATGATTCTAGGAAGGTCATAATTTTATTTTACCTAGCAAGAGGGCCTTAAAATTCTGGAATCAAAGTTATACAACTAAAAAATAAAAAGAAAGAAAAGATCCTGAAGAGATCACAAGATGCAGAGCTATCACATGCTGATCTCTCAGGGAGAATACAAACTCCAAGCAGTTGTCTGAGACACAAAGGAAAGCAAGACGAGGTTAACAGTTCTGTCTGTGAACACTGTGAAGGATCCAGAACCAAGAAAGGGCAGCATCAGTAAAGGCCAGACTGTACTGGACAAGAACAGCACAGGGCATGCAAAAGATGACAGGGAGGGCAAAGTCTATCTCCAGACACACTGGAAATGGATTATCACCAGTTCCATAATGAGGAGAAAGTAGAGACAAATACCAATGCTGAATGTTAGATAGTTTACATAGAAGTACAATAAAGAAACACAAATAGTTATAGAATATGGGTTTAGTCATTCTCCTAAAGTTCCTTAAGTTTTAAGTACTTAAAGCACATGTAAATATTATATATAGGTGCTTTGGGCGGAGCATGTTTTAACAGATTCTGGTGCCCAAGGTAACCCAAGTCAAGTGATCCCTTTTCAGAATTCCATGTTCAAGGGGCTACTTTTTAAAAAAATTTCTATACATTACATGTTGTTCTCTGAGTATAGTTATTATAAGACTTGACTTACTTTAAAAAACATTTTTATTTTTTTTTGATACTTCTTAAAATGAACAATTGACAATGGACTAGTGAAGTCTTTTCATTATTAGATGCTTTATGAAAAAGGAATAAATGAAATAATACAAATGTCAAACACAGCATGTGTATGTGTTGCCAGAAAGCTAGTGTGACTCGTTTTACGCTATATGATTTAAAACAGAGTAAGGGCATTATAGTAAGTTGAATCTCTTGCATTACATGGGCATTTCTTTGTTAACCTCTTAGGTTTACTTTGTGCAGGACACTTTCCATAGATTATTTCATTGACTCCACATGGGAATTCTGTGAGGTTGGAATTACTGTCTCTGTTTTACAGATGAAGAAACCGAGGATCAGTAAGGTGAAGTGAATTGCCTGAGGCTGATGGTACCAAGGGAGGGAGCCAAGATTCCATTTGGAAATGATCTGAACACAGACAGTCTATCAACCATTACAACTTTCCCAGCACCCTTAGAGTTGAATCAGTTTTACAGCATTTTCCCTTTTAATCCTGACGTTTCCACAGTCTCCAAAAGGTCAATGTCTAAATCAGAAAGCAGGGAACCAAGCACTCCATGTAGACCCTGTGTGTGGTTGGGACAGCTTTGAACACTATTTTGAAGGCAATATTAAATGTTGATTCCACAAAAAGGGCTATTTATTGAATCCCTGCATGTAGTCACACCTTGGATTTTCTTTGGTGGTCTTGCTTCCAAGTAATGACAAAGTAAGACCTAGTTTATTTTATGGGGACTGAGAAAGTCACAGTACAGGGTGGTCTTAAGTTTCAGAAAAAAGTTTAGCTTTTGTTAACAAAGATTTTTCCAGTCCTGAAAGTCACACTTCTGTGCATAAACAAAAGTTTTAAGAGTCATATGTTTTCAATGGGCTTCTCGGGAACTCCTTGGGAACTCCTCGGGAAGCACCGCTAGACATTTGCCTTTCCGCCGTGGTAACTGAATAGGTTAGACCTGTGATAAAACTCATCAGGTTTGGAAGTCAGGTCTGTCTGCCAAAGTTTTCCCTAGATTGAACTTTTATGGGTTTTTAAAGTTACCAATTGCTGAAAAACGTAGTTCCACAAACTTTGCTGCTTTCTGATTAATTTCTCACTTCAAACACATGAGGACTGACTTTCTACATTCCAATATGTATTTCCCCAGGCATAACTGGCTGAAAGGAATTAAACTCAACTAGTATTTTTTCTTTCTTTTTGTCTTGAAACGGTCCCAAGACTGTGAAATATGAACTCAGGCTATATTTATGGTCAAAATAAAAAGATTTAAATATATATTAAGTTGTGGAGTCATATAATGATACAGCATACATCTATTAAATTTGATATATTTGGGTTTATTTGAATTAAAATAATTACTAAGTTAAATATAATACTTAGTCATGATCAGTGTGCTAGTTGCATTCCTTTACTCCCCATGAAATATTGTAATAAATAGGGAATAAAATAATAGACAAATGCTTTCTTTTTAAAACATAAAAATATTATCGATTTCAACTTCGATTGATGATTATTGCATTTAACATTTCTTTTCAAGTAAATTCATAATTATAAATAAATTGCACATTTATTTGTAAACAATATTTTATTGTATTTCCTAGTAAGTTTTTAAAAATGTAATAAAATACATTTAGTTAATCACTTCTCACAAGAGCGCTTTCAGTATGATCTTTCACTTAGGGTAAGTATCTCTTTTTGTCAGAGCTCAATTGGGAAGAAAAAAAGCACACAGTATTTTAAATAGGGAAAGTTTAATGTAACATATTATTAGCTATGTCGGGGATTTGTGTAATGTGGGACTGGCTAGTAAGAAGTGAAGAGAATGCTAAAGAATACATGAATAGGAGATGTAAGAAGCAATCACTACTCTAAAGCCTGAGAGAAGAACCCATCGAAGAGTTCCCGTTCTCCCAAGGCTGGTATCCAGGTCATGGTGGAGAGGACACAGACAAGGCTCTCTAGATGGCAAAGAGTGATGCCACACTCATGGAATGTGCTAGATATCTACCTTTAGCATGCTGGGGGAAGGTTTTCACAAGAAAGTTCTCATCAGAAATACTCTGAAATACAGCCTCAGGGTTGTGCCAGGGAAAGCTGCTGGGCACTCCGCAGTGTAGGAGCCTGATGCTGGGGGACTGCCTGTGTGCAGGAACCTGCCTAGGGAGGATATGCCGACCAGGAAGTGAAACTCTTTTCCTCCTGCCAGGTCTCTCCAGCATCTTCTACTGGGAGAGTTTCAGTGCCAGTTGGCAAAGAGAAAAGAAATTTAAAGAGACCAGATCCATGAACACAGAGCAAGCAAGAAAGGATGAAGATGGAGCAAACACCTAATAAATCAATAATTGGCACAGTATTGGATTTTTACAAAATGACTACATTTATATCAACTATACATCAATAAAAAAATGACTAAATACATTGTATTTTATTATTGGTTATAGCCATGTCAAATACTGCTTTTAATGAAAGAATTCTTACATATTACCATAGATACATTTACAGGAACAGATTTTATTTTAAACAACTCTTGGAAATCAACATTCATGTAAGACAGTAAGTAGTTAAGAGAACTGATTCAGCAATCAGGTAAAACTGCTTAGTTCCCAGCTCTATTCCTTGGCAACTGTGACCTTGGGCAAGGCATTTCCCCTCTATGTGCCTATATCCTCATCTGTAAAGTAGGACTGAGATTGAATATACCTCAGATTGGTTGTTGAGAATGTTAAATGAAGAAAATGTACATATAGCACTTAGATATGTGGTTGTCACAGGAAAAATCTCAAAATAGCTACTGTTTTTTATTAAGATTTTATATTTATCAAACTGGGAGTTTAAATTTTAAAAATTATTTAATATAAACATAACTTATTCTTCAAGTAAAATCTTTTGGGACTCCAAGTGTTTAGAAATTCATGAGGTCATGGTCTGTTCTTTAGTTTGTGCACACAATTTTGATTGACAGCCATTATGGATGTAAGCGGGGGCAGAGCATGGCTTTCTTAATTTCAGTGCCGCCTAATCAGAATTCAGAATAAATATGCTACAAAATAAATGCATCTTTTAGGTAAGGGTGGGATGTAATCATACTGCTACATGCTGTCAATATACTTCCTAGGAGAGGCACCATAGGAAGATTCTGAATTACCTCTTCCTGCAGACACAACAAATATTCAACTACACATGGGATAGTTCCTTCTGAAAAGAACCTGAGAACTACCTGAACGCCTGCTCCACAACAAAGGATAAATGGACCGCACTGAGACAGGTAGGAGAGGCAGAGACATACTCTTGCCAAAAACTCCTCCCCTGGCACAGTGACCCACAACTGAGGGCATCTAAGAAATATATATTATATATATTTATGGCATATGCTCCCTAGGGAGCAAGGGGTTTGTACCCTACACCAGGCGCCCACAAACCTTGGGTCTCCACTAGAGAGACAAGCCTCCAAAACATCTGGTTTTTTTTAAATTTTTAAATTTTTAATTTTTTAATTTTGGTATCATTAATCTACAATTACATGAAGAACATTATGTTTACTAGGCTCCCCCTTCACAAAGTCCCCCCCCCACATACCCCTCCACAGTCACTGTCCATCAGCTTAGTAAGATGCTGTAAAATCACTACTTGTCTGCTCTGTGTTGCACAGCCCTCCTCGTGCCCCCCCCACACTATACATGATAATCATAATGCCCTCTTTCTTTTTCCCCCACCCTTGTCCCTCCCTTCCCACCCATCCTCCCCAGTCCCTTTCCCTTTGGTAACTGTTAGTCCATTCGTGGGTTCTGTGATTCTGCTGCTGTTTTGTTCCTTCAGTTTTCCTTTGTTCTTATACTCCACAGATGAGTGAAATCATTTGGTACTTGTCTTTCTCCGCCTGGCTTATTTCACTGAGCATAATACCCTCTAGCTCCATCCATGTTGTTGCAAATGGTAGGATCTGTTTTTTTCTTCTGGCTGAGTAATATTCCACTGTGTATATGTACCACATCTTCTTTATCCATTCATCTACTGATGGACATTTAGGTTGCTTCCATATCTTAGCTATTGTAAATAGTGCAGCGATAAAGATAGGGGTGCATCTGTTTTTTTCAAACTGGAGTGCTGCATTCTTAAATTCAGATGGCCAACAGACACATGAAAAGATGCTCCACAACGCTTGTCATCAGAGAAATGCAAATTAAAACCACAATGAGATACCACCTCATACCAGTAAGGATCACCATCATCGAAAAGACAAACAACAACAAATGCTGGCGAGGTTGTGGAGAAAGAGGAACCTCCTACACTGCTGGTGGGAATGTAAATTAGTTCAACCATTGTGGAAAGCAGTATGGAGGTTCCTCAAAATGCTCAAAATAGAAATACCATTTGACCCAAAACATCTGGTTTTAAAAACAAAGGGGATTCTATTCAGAAGAAATAGGGCTGTAGGAAACAAAGAATCAGCTCTTACAAGTTCATGTTGAGACCCGTCCCGTCCACCCAGAACCCAGCACAAAAGCAGCAGTTTGAAAGAGCCTAGAACATCACTGAGGGAGATTCACTTGTTCTATGTGAAGCATATACCAGATGGGCCTAAGTCGGCTAGGACTCCCCCTGGGAGTGGAAAGCTGGCAGACGCTGTTTTTATGGGCTTCCTCTACCTGGCCGGCACCACTTGCTGTACGCACCGTTTTTACACCCTCACTCTAACCACCTAACGGGGCAGACAAGCAACAATCCCCTGCCCCTGGCACACCACCAGAATGACAGCACCATTTTTCCATTTGGAAATGGAAAATTTTTCAGATGTATGTTTTATAGAAAAGCCACATTCCTTTTTGAAGATAGAATTTACATTATCCCTATGTTTTAGTATTTTTTGTACTGATAATGATGATGTCAGACTTGAGTGTTCAGAGCACATTCATCCAAATGACCTATATAAGAAATGCTAAAATTGGATGACAGTATTTGGCCAAGCTCTCAGGATCACCCACAAAACTGGAAGAAAAATGGTTTGTTTTAAGGCCAGTTTTAGCACAGTGTCTAAAAGAAATACAAATATAACTATATAAAACTTAAGAAATATGTAGGTATTTATTGCAGATCTCCAGATGAGGTGGCAAAGAGGAAATTGTGTTGTGTCACACAGAGCAAAACTTCTTAAAAATTCTCTTTCACTTTACCTTAATTCCTTTCTCACTTCTCATAGGAGGGGTCATTTTCTCTCCTCTTAGGTTTTAGTTTCATAGCTAAAATAGCACTTTAGTATCTGTCTCCATTCTGCAGACTCAACCTAAATATCTTGGTCTTGCCACCTCTTTGTGAAGAAGGGCCAACCCAGAGAGGGATCAGAGGAAAAGGAATGAGAGTTGACATTAACTCATAAAGAACTTGCAGAAGAAGAGGATTCATTCAACAGGGCTACATTTAAGGGAGCTCTACATTTTATCCCCTTTTAAACTCTGCCTACTGCAAGTGTAACCACTGTAAGGCCTGGGAATTTGACCAATTACACCAATTCTGCTCCTCCCTGAGAGAGAACTGGAGATAAAAGTTGGAGATAGAGAGAAATGTTAATTTACCCTTAAAGTCCAAGAGCTATGAAAACATAGTACCAACTAAAATAGAACACTCAAACTGTAGAAATAATTCTGTCTTCTAATTAAGCATTTTAACTTCAGACTTTTGTAGACCATGACATAAATGAGGACTTGGGATTCTGAGGAGTTTGGTTTCCATTTACAAATTGAAAATATAATTATAAAAACTTAAAGGAGGGCCATCATACTTAGAAATCTATTTTCATTCCAGAAGGATAGCAGTGGCAGTTTATAGTGTGTGTACCTTTGAGCTGTATCCTTGGACATGTGTGAATCCCTAAATTTTCAAGTAACCTTATAACCCATACTTTATCCTCTCTGCCCAATGCAGTAATGTGTAACTTAAAAAGATGTGACTCTTAGAGACGGGTAAGATTCCTCAAGGGAGGAACAACCTAAGACAGGCACAGTCGCAGGGGGGCCATCAGGTGAGAAATTGGGGATCAACAGAGGTGAGGCTTAGAACCTCACCCCCACCGTTTTGAGAGAAATCTTCTGTATCCGTGGATGTTTTGTTGCCCTTGTCTAGCTTGGATTAATACTTAGTCTATAGGCACACACCTGATCATCTACATTTGCCCTCTTACAGCACTGAAGTATGTTTTCTACCTTTATCTTGCATCTACCTACCACTTCAGCATTTTATTTTAAAAAAAAAAAATAATAATAATAATAAGGGAGAAATGTGGGATTCACATATAAATTAAGTATAAAAATCAAACGAATAATCATATCTGACCTGATTGTTTATAGTTCATAATGCGTGATCAAAACCGAAAGTTTCTGTGATGACTGCCCTTGCACTGTTCACCATGTAAGAACTTATTCACTATGTAAGAATTTGTTCACCATGTAAGAACTTGTTCGTTATGCTTCAGAAGATTGGAGATGTTGAGAATTAGGCTTGGGGTTGATTAATGATTGTACATTGAGTCCCCTATACAGAATTTTATTGTTGTTAACAACCATTTGATCAATAAATATGAGAGATGCCCTCACAAAAAAAAAGAGCATTTGCAACCCAGACTGTTAAACATGATAGAATCTATTTAATTTAAACATAAGAACCTAATAAACAGGTCTTAAGGTTGCCTAAATGTAACTGTAAAAAAAAAAAAAGATGTGATTCCTGTAGACTATTCATGATTCTATTAATACAGGATTAAAGCCACTCACAAAGCTATTACACAAAATCTGCCACAAAAATAAACTTTATATGACACTATAGGCATATTGTTTTGGGAATATTAACCTTACACTTATCTGACAATGGTGATGTTTTAATGAGAACTTCTTTTTTATGATACAGAGTGCATAAAGCACTTTGGAAGGGTATCACAAGGGAGGTAGCTTGGGAAATGATAGCTTATTAAGGAATATTATTAGTGGCAGTTATTTTGTCCTTTGCAATTATATTTGCCTTTCCTAGAAAATAGCAAATATACTTACCAGTTATGAATAATAAATTTATGTGTTTTAAATTTTGCATTTGCATATTGGAAGGCCTCAAAAGATAAAAAATTCCTTAATATTGTAATTGTGGCCACTTTGAAACCAACTCCCTGGTTTTCTGCACATTTAACCAATCTTCTTCATGATCTACAATGGTGTCCACAAAATCTTCACCACACATTTTCCATGCAACTCTCATAATGAACATCAGACTGTCATCTGTGGATGGAGCCCTGCTTCCAACCATATGGCTTTCTAAAAAATTCACTTTGCAGATTTCACCTCACCCACTAGTGACTTAATGTTCATCAGTCATTTAGCAATGTGGTCATAAAAGAATGTTTTCATTCTTCAAAACACTGACATCAGTGCCTAGATTTTTTTAATTAAGGTATTATTTATATACACTCTTATGAAGGTTTCACATGAAAAAACAATGTGGTTACTATATTCACCCATATTATCAAGTCCTCACCCATACCCCATTGCAGTCACTGTAAGATGCCACAGATTCATTATTTGCCTTCTCTGTGCTACACTGTCTTCACCGTGACCCCTCACATCATGTATACTAAACATAATACACCTCAATTCCCTTATCCCTCCGTCCTCACCTGCCCTCCCCCACCCCTCCCCTTTGGTAACCGCTAGACCCTTCTTGGAGTCTGTGAGTCTCCTGCTGTTTTGTTCCTTCAGTTTTGCTTTATTGTTATACTCCACAAATGAGGGAAATCATTTGGTACTTGTCTTTCTCTGCCTGGCTTATTTCACTGAGCATAATATCCTCTAGCTCCATCCATGTTGTTGCAAATCGTAGGATTTGTTTCTTTCTTATGGCCGAATAGTATTCCATTGTGTATATGTACCACCTCTTCTTTATCCATTCGTCTACTGATGGACACTTAGGTTACTTCCATATCTTGGCTATTGTAAAAAGTGCTGCAATAAACATAGGGGTGCATATGTCTTTTTGAATCTGAGAAATTGTATTCATTGGGCAAATTCCAAGGAGTGGGATTCCCAGGTCAAATAGTATTTCTATTTTTAGTTTTTTGAGGAACCTCCATATTGCTTTCCACAACGGTTGAACTAGCTTACATTCCCATTAGCAGTGTAGGAGAGTTCCCCTTTCTCCACATCCTCACCAGCATTTGTTCTTAGTCTTTTCGATGCTGGCCATCCTTACTGGTGTGAGGTGATATTTCATTGTGCTTTTAATTTGCATTTCCCTGATGATTAGTGATGTGGAGCATCTTTTCATGTGTCTGTTGGCCATTTGATTTTCTTCTTTGGTGAATTGTCTCTTTATATCCTCTGCCATTTTTTAATTGGGTTATTTGCTTTTTGGGTTGAGGCATGTGAGTTCTTTATATATTTTGGATGTTAACCCCTTGTCAGATACGTTGTTTACAAATATATTCTCCTGTACTGTAGGATACCTTTTTGTTCTGTTGATGGTGTCCTCTACTGTGCAGAAGCTTTTTAGTTTGATGTAGTTCCATGTGTTCATTTTTGCTTTTGTTTCCCTTGCTTAAGGAGATATCAGTGCTTAGATGTTTTTCCATAGCGTTTATGTCATCATGCCTTAGTTTGGAAGACTAAGAGAGTCATGATATTAGAGGAAGGGAACGCAATATGAACTGAAACTCAGCCATGAAAATGGAAGAATTTGTACAAATTTGGTTATTATTAGAATCTTAAATTCACAGTTATGGAAAGCAATACAATTTTATACTTTTGGACAAGTATTTATTAAAGTAGCCTCAAAAGAGAGCTACTATGATCCACACTGTCATATATGTCTCCCAAGGAAATATGGAGTCTTGGTGCCCTGCATTTTGCAGAATGGTAAATAAGAATGACTTAATTACCCTGTCAAGTGCACTGCCCTAAAGTCAAGTTCAGTCTGGATTTAGCCTCCTGAAAACTTGGGTTCTGTATCTTTTGAGTATTCTCACAAGGAAATTTCTGCCAACCAGCTTCATTTGGAGCTGAATATTATTTTAACTTTCTTTAGTGTTTTTTTTAGCTTGGAGGATAACATATTTATAAAGTTATGGTCTAACAATGTTGCCTTTCCAGTTTACATTATGTAAAGGTATATGGTCCTTCAAATTAAAAAAAGAAATCTTGTTGCATGGTAAGTTATTCCCATACCTGAATTAGTAATATGCCTCATGTAGCTTTAGAGATGTATTTCTATAGGCTTCTTTCTTATTTCCAAATAAAATTTATATTGAAAGTCAAACATTTTCCAGATGTGTTATTATACTCTAACATCTTCACATTATTTACCTTTTTTGCACTTACAGTTTTGCACATGCTAAAGCACCTATTGAAGTAACTTCACAAATTACTCTTGCTTATTCCCAATAGAATATATGGTGGAATTATTCACATAATGAAGACATTAGAAAATTTGCTATTTATGCTCATAATTTATCTGAAACTTATTACTTCATCTCTAATCCTAGCAGTATACTACAGCAAAAAAGAATTTAGTGAAATGTGTGTGTGTGGAGTGAGAAAAGCACTAACACTATCCTGAGCTCCTATCTCACAGGGGTATGTTTTCTCACTTCCACTTACTTCACTCAATACCATGCTGAGCAATGACTTTACTCCCATCACAACAACTAGGACTTGATTTCATTTTCAGGGACATTGGCCCAAGAAATAAACTTCATGATTTCAGAAGTTTCACTATTTATGGTCAAAATGAGAGAATAGTTGACTACATTGAAAAATGGATGGTTTCTAGGAGGTTAGACTGCAGTTAGTAAACCAACCCTGTGGTATTTTCAGTTGTAATTTGTGCCTAAGCCAAAATCAAGTTATTATAGATCAAGTCCTTTCACAATTGCATAAATTGTGAAAGCCAAAAATATTAATTCTACAAATATAAAAGAAATGTAACATAAGATGTACTGCTCCTCTAGCTTTGACTAGGCAAAATATTTAGGCATATAAATAAATATTTAGGCATTAACTATTCAACATTTGATAAACTTTGAGCATCTATTATATGTCCAAAACTCTCATTGACCTTTTGGGGATTGAAATAAAATAGATGAGTTTATTTTGTCTCTCAAAGTCTTTACAATGAAAGGTCTTCTGGGACATTCCACAAATGTTTGCATTTTTTTCTTAAGTATGAGTTTAAGAAAATCCAAACAAAACAATGTATATTTTTAAGTATCAGCAGGGGAGAAAGCACTGGGTATGCAACTTTAATAACAGAATTTTGGTTCTCCATGCAAAGGATTGTCTTTGTCATTGTCATCGTTTTTGGCATCATCACCTGGGTGGTCATTCTTCCTATGATTCCTATATATTAATTTACATGTTCACAGGCCAGGCTCATACTAGAACTGACTGTAAATTGTGAGGCTGGTTTACACTGTCAGTACAGTGTCAACAGCTAAGACTATTGGCTTTACATACTGACTCTGTAGCCAAGCCTTAACCCTCCACTTATTACTCTAAATTAAATATTAAGTTCTCAAATTAGGCCATTGCTGGAATAAAACATTCAACACATATTCTAGACCACTGTTTGCAACCATTTAGGTTTTTCAGAACTGAAACCAGTGAGATGACATGGTAACCTTCATGTAACTAGTCGAGTAAGAGTGAGTACATGATGACCATCCAATAATACCTTCCTCTTTGGGACAATAACAAGTGCTGTGACTTTCAGGGAAATCAGGAGCAGTAGTATGACAGCTTTCGAAGTTCCAAGAGTCAGAAAACGTTAGAATTAGAGTTAGAATTTCCCTGTCAGTGCATCAGGAGACTGGCACTTCGCCGGGACCACCTCGTCCGGGGATGGCAACTGGGAGGGCCTGGAGCTGGAGACCCGGGCCAAGGCCCAGCTGGCCCGGAACAAGCATGAGGAGCCTGGGTGGGAGATGGAGGCCACACTCGCTTCCAGGGCCGGTGAAGCTAGGAGCCCAGAGCTGGACCGAGCTGCCCGTGTGAGCGCTTCCCACAGCGGAGAGCAGACAGGGCGGGTGATTTATTGTACAAACCATGTAAGCCCAGCTGGCTTGTGTACATAATCAGAGCCACAGTAAATTCTATCTCACCACCAACCCCTACAAGAAAGTACGGTTTTAGGGAAACTCACATTAAGGTCTGAAGGTAATTTGTCCAGGCACTTCTCGGCTTCATATTTCTATCTGTGGGAATGTTGTGATGAGTCAGACTCCTCTAGCTATTGCCATTGTTAAGAATCATTTAAGCAAAAATCAATGACATTGGTCTCCATTATGAACAGAGTGTTTGTGTCCCCTCAAAATGTATATGCTGAAATCTACTAACATGATGGTATTTGGAGGTGTGGCCCTTTGGGAGGTAATTAGGTAATGAGGGTGGAGCCCATGAATGGGATTCCTACCTTTCTAAGAAAAGATAGCTCATCCTCTTTTCATTGGGTGAGGATGCAAAAGGAAGTTGGCCGTCTGCATCCCTGCACCCAGCCATGCTAGCACACTCATCTTGGACTTCCAGCCTCCAGAGCTGTGAGAAATAAATTTCAGTTGTTTATAAGACACTCACTCTGTAGAACATTTATAGCAGCTTGAGCTAAGGCAGTCTCTAAATATAAACCTGTATATTCTTTGTGTTATGGAGAACTAGTGCAGAATTTGGGAAGATTTTTTTGTATTGTCAACACCTTGTTTATAGAAAATTGGTTGAAGTTCTTTTCTATCTCTTTTGATAAAATATAATTTTAGACAGATTTAAACTAGGAAGAGGACTGACAACATTGTATCAATAGTATGTGATAATGTGATTCCAGGTAGTTAAATCTTTTTATGTCTCAATTTTCCCATTAATCATAGTTAAATTGAATGAGTCAGGACTATACTTTTATTCAAGTTGTTCATTAAACATTTATTCAATATTTGTTTATCAAACACCTCTTGGATTTCCTCTACGGCCCAGGCACTGGGCTAGGTGGAAGAGGTACAAAGGTAAATCATTTGTCCCTGTTCCAAGGAATTCAGTCTAGTAAGAGAAAAAATAGTTTTATAGATGAGAAACATTCAAAGTGTTGTGGATGAAAAAAGAAGAAAAGAAAGAAACTGCTTAGAAAGCCAAGGAATTCAGAGGAGAGAGGAAAACTGCCCTGAACCATCAAGGGCAGGGAGAACGAAGAGAGTCCCAGACAAAAGAACAGTGGGCAAAGGTATGGGAAAAAAATGAGTGTTTTTGAGAAGCAGTGAGAAACTCAGTATAAGCTGAGGACAGGAAAGAGGAGATGCTGGCACAGCCAGGCAAGACAATGAAAGAAATACATGGTAAAAGATTTTGTTTGCCAGATCAGAAAGGCTGAAATTAATCCTGCATATAATGGGGAGCCATTATAGGTACTTAAGCACTAATGGTAATTTTTTTAAAAGTTGGTGTGTTTGAAATGTATGGTATATAATCTCTTTGATGTCCTTTCTTAGTTCTGCTTAAGTGGTCTGCTATGGGAGTCCTCAAAATATCATTATTTTTATAGTTGTTAGGGCCTCATTGGCCCTCTTTTTGACTCTGAATTACTTCCATTTTAAATTACGTTTAAGTCCATGCCAACTGTGCCAAAGTGAGAAGATATGGTTAATGTAATCCCTAAAGAGAACTCAATTATGAAATGTAAATATATTCCTGAATCATTTGGTTTTGACATCCATGCTTTCACACTATCTGTATAATTGCCACACTTGGGCTTCAATCACTTTGGCTGCTTCTACACAGCTGAAAAATGGCTGATGTACGACATGAACCAGGGTACTCTCTGGAGGGATAAAAACTTAAAATAGTAAATGTAGACAGGTCCAATTGTGTTGGCCAAACCAAGTTTCTGTGAGCATTGTGAACTTTGGAAACCATAAAACTGACCTAAGAATATTTGTAGAACACTATGACATTTTTGGATAAAAGTCTCTGGGTAGGGCATCAAGTATGATTTCACTGAGTGTCCAAGACTTTGAAATAGTCTTAGTATTCTTGCACATTCTAAATACTTGGATTAATTGATATTTTGAAATGTACCTCTTCTGGAACTTGAAAAGGGTTGGTGCTCTAGTCTGAGATAAAATATTTCATGTTTTCTTACTTCATTGTCATTTTTATGAACTTCTTAAAAATTTGTGTAATTATAATTATATTTACTTGCTGCTGATTAGAATGTCTAAATTTAATTAGAATGAAAACATTCATCATTCATCTTTTTAAAATGAACTGATGGTAAAATATCTCCAAGGTTCAAAGTTGGGGCTGGGAATGGGAAAAGAAGTTAACATGTGAATATACAAATATACCCTGTGCATATTTAATATAAAACACACAATATTATATAATTCAGAATTTCTCAAGCAACGGAACACTAGTCTTCTGAAGTGTTCAAAGTTATTTCATGAAAAGAGTCCATAATCAAATAAGTTTGGCAATGTCCATTTGTTATTTTATTCCCCCTTAGAAAACCTTACACATAGTAACTCCTTAAAGTCTTCTGGAAGTTCTGCCATAAAGAAACCCATTATTTAACTTAATGCTTCCAAAATGTATTGTGTTGGGAAACTCCCCTCTTCCCAAAACATTTATTAATGTCTCATGGAATGCTAGTGTTCTAAGGAACATTTTCTTGGAAAAGTTGGCATAGAATGTAAGTAAATATAATTTTTATACACATAGAGGTGCATACAATAAACACATTACCAGTAAGTGGAGCAGGGTGTCTTGACATAAGCTATATTCTTTGAGCGACTGAATATAGTGCCTGGGACACAATAGGTACTAAATAAACACATCTACTGGAGTGAATGATTTTATTATGTGGACACTTCACTCTCCCCACCTCCCACCTGTTGGAGGGAGTTTCCTATTGCACTCCCTGCAGGCACCTTTGCCTGAGGACAGACAAGCCGACTAAGTTATTATGATCCCTTGTAATTAAAACGCTGTGCTCAGCATATTTCAACTTGTGTTGCAGCTTCTTTGGGTGGGTTGTAAAACATCCTTTTATTCCTGAAACCCTAGCGTATAGAAGGAGATCATGTAGCCATTAACTATCACAGGATTGTTTTCTCAGTGTTACAGCACCTCTGCCCATGTTGAAGAAGACATTAGTCTCCAGGGCTCACACCCTCCCTGGGCCTCACGCATTTTCAGCGTTCTCTGCCCTGGTGACATTTCTTCCCTTTGGGTCTGAGCATTCCAGGCTGTGCTTCCCATCGCCATGGGAACTCAGGTGTGGAAGAGCACTCCATATCTTGTGAAATTTAAAAGAATCTAATATCTTTTTCTATATTCACTTGTCTTCCAAGGTTTTTCTATGAACTTCTTCAGCAAACATTTAGTGCCTACTAATTTTTAAAACTGCAGTTGTGAAATACAGACTATTCAAAATGGTCTCATGGTCTAATAACAAAGCATGCACATAACAAAAAACCACAGTTTTGGGTAGTAATAATTATGCTGAATGTATGCACAGGAGGCCATGTGACCTCAGGAGAGTCATTTCCTCGAAGTCGTCTCCACAAAATAGCTTCTGACTGTTTGCCCTTCTTCTTCCAACACCCACTTGAAAAAAATCCATCCTTCTTGTCTCTTCAGGACACAAACCACAACTGGAAAAAAAAAATCACACAACTAGGCTAATGCATTTGACGTTTGTGATTACATACTCCAAATAAGTTTTCAACAATGCTCAGTAATTCTGTATGCCTTTCTTTAGGTTCAGTTTGGAATTCTTTATGACAACTCATACCAGTTTCTCTTCTCTCCTTCTCCCATCTTTTAAATACACATTCTCAGTTGACAATCTTACCTTATTATTTAAAAAAATAGAAGACCCTATAATAACCCCTTCATTTTCTCACCACCAAACTTTCAGGCTTCCTGCCCCTATACTGTATTTGCCTTATTCCTTCCTCTTGTCTTGGACGAAGTGCCCCTCCTTCATTCAAAGGTCAGTGACTCTGCTTCATATAGAAATTTATCTCTCCTTTTGCTTCTCTATTCTGTTTAATTAATTTCTCTATCTTTGCTGGGCTCTTTCCACCAGCTTAAACATCTTCCATTGTCTCCCATGTTGAAAAACCACAACATGGAAGAGGAGGTGGAAGAGAAGAAAAGAAAGGGAACTTGTCCTTTAAGTACTATATTTACCAACCCATTTCTCTGCCCTGTATTATAACAAAATTTATTGAAAAAATTGTCTACACAATCTGCCTCAACCTCCTCACCTCTACTTTAATCTGATTCCATTCTATCTTCCTTGATGCTGATCTTTTTGTTTTTGAAGCCAATATACTCTTTTTCTGTCCTTATCCTACTATCCTACTAGTCCTCTTAGCATCATGCGGTGTGAAGTCTAGGTCTTTCGCAGAGGCTCCTTGGCTGGGTTTCTGTTTCTCCTGGTTATTTCTCAGCCACACTGGCCACTTTCATTCCTCTTTGGTTGGGGCTGTCGCTAACAGTTATTCTTTAGGACTTGGCTCTCTCCTGTATGTGAACTCAGTATATGATCTCATTCATTTCTATGGCTTTATATGTTTCTGTTGTATCATGACTCCTTTGAGCTTCAGATTCATATCCAAGTCACCTCTTGAATGTATTTCATCACTGTCTTGGGTTAGGAAGCATCATGGTTCGCCTCACTTGGCATCCCACTCCACTCACTGCAGGTGTGGGCAGTCATCCCTTCCAGACTGCCGTCTGAGTACCTAGGGTTTTCTCAAGCACTGTGAGTCACTGGGATATTGAAAAATGATTTGTCTATTTGTCCATATGAGGTAAGTCAGAGAAGGGCAAAATCTGGAGCACCAACAGTTGTCACTCCTGCTAAGTAGTGGCTGGGAGAAGTGCCGGAGGCTATCGAAGAGATGCCTTTATTAGACGTTGATGAAAAGAATGGCTTGCCTGAGGGCACAAGGGATAGCCGATCACTGCATCAACACAGGTTGGGGCACTCCTCAGATGATGATTTCCACGTGTTTCCTTAGGTGCCTTATCAGGATTCCTCACTGTAGCCCTTTGTGGAGCCAGGCCCCATTCCTGCCCATGTGGCCCATTTAGGTCTGGCTCTTTTGACCCATACCACCCATACCTCTCTACTCTCATCACTTCCATCTCTTTATTCCTTTATATCTTAAGGAATCTCTTTTTTTTTTTCTGGCTACTGGGGAAGGGAATGGGACTTCAGAGGTGTGGGAGGGTATGGTGGAGCAAGGGCCTGACCTGCCTATCACGTCCTGTGAAACAGTTTATCCATGCTAAGAATTCTCTCTGTGTCCTAAAAATATGCAAAGCTGGGAAGTCTTCCTCTTTTCTCTGGATTCTCCTCAGATCCTTACCTTACTTTAATTGAGTACAGAATAGCATGGCTTTTGTATAGGGGTTGGGAGAGGAGAAAAGTAAACCTCAGGTAATATATCAAACTATTATCCTACTAAGATGTCTGTATTAGTCAGCTCAGGCTGCTGTAACAAAGTACTATAGACTAGGTGGCTTAAACATAAATTTATTTTCCCACGGTTCTGGAAGCTGAAAGTCCAAGATCAAGGTCTAGCAGGGTTCAGTTTCTGCGGAGAACTCTGGCTCACTGAAAACCACTTTCTTGCTGTGTCCTCACATGGTGGAAGGAATGAAGGGGAAGTGAGGGAAGGGTGAGTGAGGGAGAGGGAGGAGAATAGGGGGAAGAACAGGGACAGGGAGAAAAAAAGAGGTATCTCTGGCATCCCTTTTTCTTTTATAAGGATATCAGTTCTATTGGATCAGCATCTCATAGATCCTTATGATCTCATTTAACCTTAATCATCTCCTTAAAGGCCATATTTCTAATACAGTCACAGTGGGGGTTAGGCCTTCAATACATGATGTGAGGAAGGACATAGTCCATAGAAATGTCTAATGGGAATTTCAAGTTTTAACTTGTCTACAACAGATCACCTGATTCTCCCCAACCCCCACACCCTCATCCACTAAAATTTCCTACCATAGTCCTTTTTTTTTCAAACTGAGTAATCAGCACAATTATTTGACCATTTGCTTAACAGTAAAACTTGGAGACATTTATTCTGATATTCTGATTTCCTTGCCCTGAGTATCTAATGCAAGAGGAAGACTTTATCTCCACAGAATTCCTTGAATTTGTTCACCTATTTTTGCAATCCATACATTAATGCATGGTACCATCACCAGGACTGCTAGCCTCCTAAAATGATATCTCTATTTCCAATTTTTCCACTTAAGAATCCACTCCCCACAACTAGAGCAATTTTATCAAAATGTCGATCAGGTTATTACACACACTTGAATGAAACTTTTCAATGCATCTCATTGCATGAAAATATACAATCTTGTCTTACCTTGGCCTACAAGACTCTGGTAAAGGTCTTTGAATGTTATAGGAAAGATGTTTGTTATAGGATTTCAAGTTGGGGGAGAAATTCTTCAGTCTGCTTTGTGAGAACTGACAATTTGGAAGCAGTAGAGATGATAGAAAAAAGATTAAGCTGTTGAAGGAAGAGATATATATATATAGTCTACTGATGTAACCCAGAAGGGAAGTTATAAAAGTTGAAAATAAGGTGGTGAGGATTGGGAAGGGGGACTATACTGAGGGATATTTATGAGACAGAAAAAAAGAAGCCATGCTGACCTGGCATGAGGGTGGAAGAGAGACAATCAAGGGGCAGGCTCTTCCAGGCTTCTGGCTCTGGTGCCTGTATGTAGAATCATTCACTTGGATAGAAATTTAGGATGAGAAGATACTTGTAAAAGAATTGGTAAGTTCCTTCTGACAAGTTTGAAAGTCTAGGGAAAATCAAAATGGGTCACGTTCATTGGGCTGTTGGATATAGATTTCTTAGACCTGAGGTGTAAAGATTTGGGAATCAAAGAGAGTTTAAAGGGCAAAGGATAGCATCCTTGATTGCACACTGTTTCAGCGTATAGTGGAGGAAGAGGGTTCAATAGATGAGGTAGAGGAGAAGTGGATAGAGATGTCAGAAATCTAAGGAGTGAGTGGGAGATAATGACAAATATGGCCAAAGAAATCAACTAGAAACAAAAAATTGTTCTTTGCTTTAAAAGCCGAAAGTCATTTGTGATATTTTGAGAACAGCTGGGATGAAGCTGTAGGGACAGAAAGTGGATTGCAGTGTTTTGAGGAAAGAATGAAGTTTAGTTGTATTTTCAAGGAGTGCTAGAGTTTTGGCTAGTGAGAGCCATACAACCAAGGGAAGGTTTTGTTGTGGAGTTTTTTATTTTTGTTTTGTTTGCAATTGGAAGGGAAGGAGCCAGTAATTATGGAGATGCCTATCAAATAACTAACAACAGGAGAAGAGGAAGAGAGGAGAAGGGATGGCGGGGTGAGTCCCAGAGCACAGGGAAGGAGGAGACTTTGTCAGGTAAGGCAACACACTTCTCCAAACTTGTGCTTGTCTCCCTGCCAGTCAATACATTGGGAATGAGGTACAGATTTTGTTGCCTGTTGAACAGAGTTTTATGTTTTCTATGAGTTTAAAAGGGAATGACATTTTTGTGTGTGTTTCATCTACAAAATGTCTAAATTAATTTTGTGTTTGCCTTTTGTATGGCTATGGTAATTTCTTTCCTCATTGCTGGGCAGTCTTGGATAGATAAAAACTGACTACACCCTACAGTGACATTATAGTCTCCCTAAACTTCTCCCTATACAAACAGAAGTCTATATGACTATTGTAAGTTAAACTATAAAAGTTTCAAAATTCATTGCCACTTCTGTGCTGTCCATTGCTCAAGTCCTAATCACTCCAGCTGCAGCATGTTTTGCTTTGTTTTACTTTATGTTTTTAGATCTTTGATATCAATTCCTTTCTCTACCATTCAGTTACTTTTTGACAACTCAGCTTGTTATAGGAGCAATTGAAAAACTCACCTAATTAAAATTCACAGATCATAAAGTTTAATTCAGTGGTGAGGCTAATTTTCCTCGAAGCTATTGAATGTCAGTGATTACTTTTTCAGTGGGAGTAAAGACAAAACCTAAAAAGAACTTCTCATCTCTTTCATCGTTAACATAAATTATCACCAACCAAAATACAAAATTGAAAGTCCTAGAAAAAATCCTCAGTACAGATCAAAACTGCATGGCAGTAGACAGCAAAGATTCTGTTCTCAACAAGTTTCACATAATTAGAAAAGAAAGTGTTAAATATAAATTCTAAAGAACTAAGTGGATGAGGTACGATCATCTTAGAAATAGTTCACTGCTTAGAGGTTTCACTAGTTGACATAAATTCTAATTCATTAGTTCACTATAGTCTGAAGTATTAAGTGCACTCTGCTTTGGGGAAAGGAAATGGGTGAGAGGAAAAAAATGTTTAGAGAATAGACACCTCAGAATTGTGAATTTTTGCCCTTTCTGCTTTGTGAGTGTCATCCAACCATGGTAGGGATATTTGGCCATGGAAGCAGAGTATGAATCTGTCCTTATAATTACTTCTAAAACAAACATGGATTCATTGAAATGAGTACTTTTTTAAGAGATGGTGGTGCAGCAGTGTTTTGCTGGAGAAAGATTTATTTATGAGGTAACCCTATCCCACTGTTTTTGGTAGGCTTAGCCCACTGCTGTATTGTGGGAAGCTGTGTGAATCTTCAAGACTTTTCTCCCCTTTTTCATAGACCTTCATTGCAATTACATGGCACATAAGTTTATTTGGTTTATTTGTATATTTGCATAATTAAATTTGTTTGTCTTTCAAATAGCAATAATAACACCACATTCCTCACAGGGCATTTTAAAAATAAAATGAGACTGATCTATCACAGCAATTAGATGTATCCAGCACAGCTTAAATATCCATAAGTATTAGTAATTATTATTTATTATTCACTTATACAATACATATTTACTAACCACAGGTTATATTCAGGGTTCTGTGCTGACATTGGCATTTATTTATTTCTTCACTCAACACATATTTAGTGAGCACACACAAGGAATTGGGTATTGTTCTAGATGTTGGGAACATAGCAATGAATAAAACAAAATTCAGGCCCTCATGAATCTTATTGTATAAGGGAATAGGAGACAACAAACAAATATAGAATGTAATATCAGGAAATAAGGCTCAGAAAGATAAATTGTATAAGATACAATAATAAGTAATATAGACTTTATACTCACTAGTTAAATTCTGGGCAAAATAAAGATAATCATGGAAGTTTAAAATTAAACAATGGAAAAGTTCATGTAAGTTTAAAATTAAACAATGGAAAAGTTCTGAATGGTGACAAGTTCCAGGGAGTGGCTGTGGCTATATGTGGCTCAACTGATGTAGGGGAGAGTTCACTGGGGTTCAGAGACCAAGAATTTGTGAACTAGGGAGTTGAATGGCTCATCCATATATATCCTGATTTGGTGTTAACCTGGGAAAGCCTAGACTAGAACCTCCTTAAGTCAGACAACACAGATGTTATAAAATACAAATGAGATGTTGGTCCAGATTAGAAATTCATTGTAATGGATAAACATCTGGCTCATAATTAAGGAAGTCCCATCCTGGAATTTTAAGTTTTTGGTTTTTGATATCCTTTATGTTTTTATTTAGGTAAAATGACTTGGTGTTTAATAGGCATCTTGAAGACTCGGTTGCATAACAAGTCTGTAAGAACTCTGTATATTTGGCAGATATATAGATTGAGTTCCTTCAGGAAAATGCATTTGGTTCAAGTTTATATAGTAATGAAACCCCAGTTCAGCATTGACCCTCAGAGCATCCTTGGCTAGGCAGGATATCTGAAAGTGTTATTTAGAAAGTTTTAGACCCTCAGTGCTGGCTCACCAGTGGTGTCCTCAAGTAACACCTTAGGCCCATATAAGAAGGGTCTATCCCCTGAATTCTGTACTCTAGCATGTTCTATATATCTCCAGTGAACAAAAATAAATTACTTAAAGAACAAAAGAGACCATTTCTTCTGCTCTTAGTGGTGTGACTTGTTGCCTTGTGTAGCACCAAGACTCCAGCTCTCCATTTGCATCATCTTAGAGTAGATTTCTCAAAAAGATAAACTTTGGCTTTTAAAAGGGAGATTAGAAAGCTTGTTTTCTCAGTTCATAGCTGCTTCTCTATGTCTGAAGTTACCAAAGAAAAGAAGAAATGACCTATCATAGAGCTTGATTAATGGAAGGGAGGAATCTAGTAAAAAAAAAAAGGTGTGAAACTGTAAATAAAAAACACAAATGTAATGAAAATGTTCTTCTTTTAGGTCTAATAGATGTTAATTATTTACTGTAATGTGTCTTCTTCAGGAGGCCATTTTGAATAGTATTATGGTGTCAGTTATGTTAGCATAACATTTTGAAGCCATTCCTTCAGTAACTTTTTAAAAAAGTAATTACTTTTAAAATGTAGACATGACGAACTCTTTAGAAGACAACATTTTTTATTATAGTTTTTTAAATTAGAAACTAAAATGTTATTACAGAAGCCTGTCTTGTCGGAGAGCTTCAGCCCTGGACAAGTTCACTATAGATTCAGTGAGACTGTGAAATGACAATGGAACATTCTTAGGGTAAAAGGGTTTATACCTGCCTTTATTCTCCTGGAGATAGGTTGAGCACTAGAATCACGTCTGCATCCAGTAGTCTGCAGGTCTGTAATCCACCTCCATCTCTGCCTCTGAATCAGTGGGCAGAGCTCTTCATATAGTGATTCAATCAATAATAGCTTATTGCCTATGGATGTGGAAGTATTAGCCTAGCAGTAGGCCAATTATATCATCAAGTAGTTAGGGTCAGATAAGGATCCTGGCCATAGGACCTTCCATTTTCCCCACAAGCCTCTTGCAGGGTAAGTTATCATATTGCATCACCTGGAGAAATTCTGTATGTCTTGTACAATTGACATTGCTGAATGCCTGCTGGATGAAAAAATCAGCAAAAGGGAACTGCCCTTTCAAATGCTACAATAATTCTTCATATTAAAACTTTAGCTTCACACATGAAGTTATTATGTCTTCTTCAATATCAATATCTCTATAGAACTAGAACTTTTCCTTAAAAAATACCCACAGCTGTAGCTGGGCTTGCCACTTTGCTTATATTCTAGTATCAGCTGTTGAGTATCAGCACAAACCACTGATCTATTCAAAGAATTGAATATATTATTTTGAATCATATGGTTTCTTCTGAAACAACTCTGTTGACATTCGTTTTGATGGTGCAAAAACAATTGGTGAATAAAACTATTGGCATAAATGAAAGCCATGGTCCCAATCAGTATCAGTAGTCATCCTTTTCTTCATCACTCTGCACAGACAGAAAAAAAAGGCTCCAGTTTTATTTAATGTTCTTGAAAAGGCAGTACAAATTATTTTTATTAAGTCTTAACCTTTGAGTACATGGCTTTTTAATATTCTGTGTGATAAAAATTATAAGCGTGCATAAACCACTGCTGCAAACCGAAGGATGGTTTTTGTCAAGACGAGCAACACTCAACCAACGCAATTGTTTCAGTTGTAAGCTGAAATGCTCGCTTTTTTCATGGGATGCCATTTTTACTTGAAAAAAATGACTATAGGCAAAATTATGGTTATTTAGTCTTGGAGGTTTGGTAGGTATTTTAGCAAGTGAACCAAGTGATTTTTGAAGCCAAATGTGATTTTTTTTAATGATTATATAATGAAATGTATAAACCTTTAGATCTACACAACTCAGTGAACTGATATTCTCTAAATAATCAGTAAGGATGCAACCAAGTGGCATATGGATAAATGATCCACGTGAAGTACAAGAGGGACCAGTGGCTTCTAATGTCACAGAGTATGAAAGTTCATTGTCATTGCATCAAAATTTAAGAAGCTACCCTTAACTTTTCATATACTATCAAAGAAGAATTTCCAAAATTATCTGAAAAGATAATTAAAATAACCCTTTCTTCATTACATATATGCATGCAGCTGGATTTTCTTTATGTACTTCACAAACAACATATGGCAACAGATTAAATACAGAAACAGATATGACCTGTCTTCCATTAAGTCAGACATAAGTGAGACTTGCTAAAATATAAAACAACTCCATTTTTCTCATTAATATTTCTGTTTAGAAGAGAATAAGGTCAGTTTTCATAAAAAACTGTTATTCATGCTAACATCTAATGCATTTATTTTCATTTTAAAATGAATTAACAAATAAATATTATTTTTAAAAGGAAAAATGGACATTTTTCTTATTTAAGTTCCAGCATTCAGCAATGATACAGAAGCCCCACAATCTTAAACATCCACCCTTATGATTAAATCAAACTGGATAGACCTTGGGGGAATCCTTCCTCATATCTCTTGACTTACCTTTTTGAACCAAAAGACAATTCCTCAAAATACCTTGGAAACTGCCAGTATTGGCGATGGGCATAGCTTTGAAGTAGAGGGAGGATTTCAGCAACAAGAATGTATAGGGGGAGGAGAAAAGATAAGTTAATCAGCTTGTCAAATCCTTCTTCTTAGCTAATGTAATAGAGTCCTACATAATAAAGCATGGTGTCTTAGTAGTACTCTGTCCATTTCCTCCTCTTCATATTCCATTTTATGGTTTCCGAAGTAATAAAAAATTTGGATGGCTATTTGTAGGCGAAGAGTATATAGTGATATGAAAACAGGAGTATCAAATAATTTATATTATACTTAATTCATACATAATTATAGACATAACATAAATGAAAAACGATACTGAGTTTACCTTATTGTATGGATCCAGACATTGCTTTAAAAGATGGGTGAAGACTGGTGAAACAGCAGTATTTTGTTTGATGAAATCAAGTATTTTACATTTCTGTGATTACAAATATTCCTGATCCCATTTTAATGTTTGAACAAGATATATAAAATTTATGACTTACTTCCAGATCTTTGAATTTCTTTAACAATGTTATCAATTTTATTACTACTTTCCCAAAAGAAAAAAAATTTCTACAGACTGCGATTTGTAAAATTCTACTTAAGAACTACATTGACTCAAAAAGTTTTCTTGGTGTCACTGTTAATGGAACATAAAATATATAAAATGATTGATTATAACAACATAGTGATTTGTTGAATTGAAGACAGTTTTATGGCATAAATATATTGCGTGATTTGTCTTTATTCTACTGCTTACCTAAACATTTTTAGCTTGGTGAACAGCATGTTCAGAAATACCCAATAATAATTAAATTAAGTTGCCTTTATAGATTTTAATTCACATGTAAACCAGCATTATACACATATTTTTCAATTTTGTTTTTTGAAAGGTATATTTGTCAAGGTTGGGGGATAGAACATATTTCGTTTAATTGTTCATGACTTTAATTGGAACTTGTAAATATTTACATGCATGTTAAATGAACCTCCAGTTGTACTCTTGAGCAGGCCCCTCAAATGTCAGGGAAGCCTGAATTCCCACAGACCCATCGTTTGTCCCTAGCCTACATAACAGAGGCAGTGTTCATTTAGAGAATGACAATATGGCGATGAATTTTTTTCTTGAAAGAGCATTAGTAGTGTACTATGTTCTTTCTATTATGCTATAGGGGAGAAGTGATAGCATTTTCTTCAATTCAAATCAAACAAGGAAGTCTTCAAGAAAAATATCTGAAATATCAAGAAAAAGGTTGATATGTCCCCATGAGGTGGTTAGAAGGCTTAAGGACTACTATCTGGTGCTTACCTATCAATCCTAAGGACTAGATAAAACAACCTGGCAGCAGAGCGAATGGATATTGAGAGTGAGGTAAGGAAGGGGAAAATTGGATGTTTCCCAGAACTAATGTGGATCCCACAAAATAGCTGGCATGGAGTTATTCTGAAAGGTACCCACCCTACAGGCCCTACAGGGGAGAAAGGACCATATAGGGCCTCTAGGGAGAAGGTAATGCTATAAATGAGCTGAGGGAGAAATCAGTAGTGACTTCCAGAGGAAACAGCTCTTGTATCAAGGGAAATGAATTTGGTCAAATAGTTGAGGGTGGCCAGAGTCAAAATCCAAATGGAAACAAATGGCTAAAATTACTTTATGCAGGTTCCTATATGGACCAGGGTTCCATACAAACAAAATCTTAGGCAGTGTATAAAAACTTCTTTGTAGACACTGACACTCCCTTCCTCACCTCCTCTCTGGAGTAAGAGCCAGTAAGATATTTGTATGTGTGTGTGTGTGTGTGTGTGTGTGTGTGTGTGTGTGTGTGTGTGTGTACGTGCGCTTGCATGCATGCACATTATTAATGAATTAGTTTATTCTTTTATCATGGGAAGTTTGAATCATGTGATTATGGAGCCTGAGAAGTCCCAGAACCCTCCTTCTGCAAGCAGAAGACCCAGGAAAGCCAGTGGTGTAATTCAGTCAGAATCCAAAGGCTCAAGAACGAGGGCAGCCAATGCTTTACATCCTACTTTGAAGGCCAGAGGTGAGATGAGATGTCCTACTTCAAGCAGTCAGGCAGGAAACAAAAAAAGGGTGAATTTTTCCTTCCTCTGCCTTTTAAACTTCTACTCAGGCCCTCAATGCACTGGATAATGCACACCCACATTGGGGAGGAAAATAGATAGCAAAGGACATAATGAAAGAGCATGGTAGGACCTGAAACAATTTTGATGATGGGGGTGGTCATTTTCCTGCATCAGGGACATTAAAGTTGAAATCTGAAGCATACATACCAAGTCAGCCAGGTGAACTCTGATGGGAAATGGGTTTTCAGGCGGAGGCAGTAACATTCACTAATGGCCTAAGCAGTGAGACCCAGGGTGCATGTGAGGAACTGAAAGAAATTGGTTGTGGCCAGGGCTTATTAGAGAAAGGAGGGTGGCAAGAGATGAGGTTCCCAAGGGTGGTAGGAGCTCAACAAGGCATGCCTGTGAGTGATGTGAAAGCTCCTGAAGGGAATTAAGTGGAGAGAGATTAAAAAGTACTTTGGTTGCATGGGACTGAATGACCAGGCCTGGCCAATAGTGGAGGGAGAGATATGAAGCGACAAAACTCACAATTTAGATGAAACTTTGAGATAATCTATGATTTGTGCTCACTCATTTTATACCCATTAGGGAATAATAGTTTAAAATTTTCCAAACTGAACAAAACTGTGGTTTTGTTTGTTTATACTCTTAGAATATGCTCTGCCATTATTCTTGACATACGAATCCCTGCCTGTTCTCTGAATTGAATTCAGAAGCCTCCTTTAATTGAAGCATTTTTGGACTTCACATAAAAGTAGAGGAGGATCAAGAGAATGCTGCAGTACTGTTTGTAGTTCTCTGTTTAGAAGAACACATAGCAATCAATGTTTGCACTCCATGGAAATATGGTTTCAATTTTGTTCTTGAAATATGAGAAGAGATGTGTCACCAGCAAATATTTATTCCTGCAAAGCATCTTCTTATTTCTAGAATGTACAGACATCCTATGAAGTTTTGCCTTCAGTTTTTTCGAGTTTAGTTTCATTTTAATGTGATGAACACCTGATAAATGACAGCACTTATTACAATGAAGAGAATACCAGAGGGAATGACGTGCCATCAGAGAGAGTGGATACAGACCGATTGCCAAGACTCTACTAAGATTATCAACTGCTGTCTTATTTATTGGGATTTATATTTGAACATACTGGCTAACTTTTAGATCTCTATTTTGTATTGATTAGAATCAATAGAAGGGGCCAGGATTTTGAGTCTGGGTATTTAGAATTTGTTGCATTTTGAACTGTGTAGCCTATCACCATATTGAATTGTATGGCAGAAAAAGATGATTAATAATCATGACCTTGAAAGTTCATTATAAACATGTGTTCATTTACCAAAAATTTGAAATCTTGAAGTTCACTTATGACCAACAATATGACCTGCAAATAACAAAAGAATAATAAATGTTAAATAGATTTTTTTTTATTTTCTCAAATCAGTAGTCCTTTGGACTTCATATTCATACTTTTCTTATGTTTTAGCCTTTGTGGAGAAACAATAGTATACAAACCAACATTGCTACAAAGAAGAGTAAAATATAAAATATATTATTTTGGTGGATTCACTCTGGGATACAGAAGTTCTATCACGATAAGCAGGTTAAAGGTCATCAGACTTGGCGTGGAATGTATTTCAGTATTTCTTACCATTATTATATTCAATCCTACTTCTCTTACATCAACAACACCTTATTGTTTCACCTTATTCACTATAGTGCCCATATTTTTGGACTCTTCAGAAAAAAAAGTTCCTTTACTAGATATCTTCAAGTTCTTGATATCAAATTCACTACATGGAAGAGGCTTTAAAAAAAGCTTAGAATCTGAGTGCATGCGAAGGCTTTGTTAAGCTTATCCAACAAAGTCTTTCTTACTATTTCTCCAAATGTTATACTATTCATATTTCTGCACAGTTGGGAACTGATTTTCAGCTAAGGTTAAAACGTCTTCCCAAATCTAGATTCTACTCTTTTTACTCCACTGAAGTTACTTGCATAAAGTTCAAATAGCCCACTTGTAAAGTCCATGGAATTTCATAATTTTTTTAGTATCATTTGTCATGTTGAATGCTTTCTTACCCACCACTTACCTTTTTCCTGCCTCTATGTTCTTATATATAAAATAGGGTTGTTAAATTTAAATAATGTATGTAGAAATCTTAAAATAGTGTTTAATACATAGGAAGCACACAATACTTCTTTGCTATTATTTTATTACTTGCCTTCCTACTATGCCCTAGCCTGCATTCTCCTGAAAGCAGAGCCTGAAACCAAAGATGGAAGAAAGGTAGTTTATTGTGAAATGATCTCAGGGAAGGAGGGAGGAACCAAGGGAATAAAACAAGGAAGGAGGAAAAACCAACACACAGGTATGTTATCAGGTTGCCAACTCTATGGGGGCTTATGCAGTGCATTTTGAAACACTCAGTTGACCCTTGAACAATGCAGGTTTGAACAGTGCAAATCCACTTACACAGAGATTTTTTCAATAAATATATTGGAGAATTTCTTGAAGATTTGTGAAATTTTGCAAAAAAGGTTTTCATTTTTTTCTAGATTACTGTGAGAGTACAGTATATAATACATATTACACACAAAATATATGTTAATCAACTGTGGTAAGGCTTCTGGTCAACAGTAGGCTATTATTAAATTTTGGAGGGAGTCAAAAGTTACATGGGGATTTTCAATTATAGGGGTGTAGGCACCCCTACTGACCGTGTTGTTCAAGGGCCACCTGTACATTTGTTCATCGTCTCTCATACCCTATCGGTCAGGATAGCTCCATGAACATGAATTTCCTATACTTTCAGTTTGAGAAACTATTAGTGCCAACCTGGTTTAAGGTATCAGAGAAGGCAAGAAGTGAAAGGACAGAGCACAGGCTGAGGTGAGATGCTCTCGGGTTCCAACTGTGCAAAGCCTGCCAGAGACTGCAAAGACCTAGTCATTGTTGCAGTGGCTGTAATGAGAGGTGTGGCCAATAGCATTTTAAGTGGTGTCCAGTTCTGAATTTTCTCTTACCTCCTTGGCTACTCTTTCTCCCCTTCTTCACATTTAGCCTCCTTGTTTTGTGATGTTTTTTTTAAAAAATCAGATTTTGTGGTACTATTCAAACTTAAATGTACCCATTTTACATGCACAGTTGGATGGTTCTGAGAAATGCTTGCACACCTATGTAACCACCACACCAATTGAAAGTCATAAGACATACTCATTTCTCCCCAGATTCTCTCTTGCCCCTTTGTAACCAATAGCCCCAGCCCTGCCTCCAGGCAATTACTGATAAAGATGTTGAACATAGTTCTGTGTGCGTATTGGCTATTTTTCCTCTTCTGTGAAATATGTGTTCAAATACTGTGTCCATTTTTCCTTCAGTTCTTTGTTTTCTTATTAATGAGTTGGAAGAGGTGTTCTGGAAATATGGCCTTTATGTGATCTGGATATAAGTCCTTGGTCAGATATACGTATTATGAATTTTTCCTATTCTGTGGCTTGCCTTTTTGTTTATTTTTAACAGTGTCTTTCAAAGAGCAGAAATTTAAAATTTTGATGATGTCTAATTTATCAATTTTTTATCTTATGATTTTGCTTTTTGTGTGCAATCTAACAAATCTACCTATCTAAATAAAGCAGATTTTCTCCAGTTTTCTACTAAAAGTTATGTGGTTTTACATCATATTAGACCTATGATGTATTACAAATTAATTTTATATGTGGTGAAAAGTAAGAGTTAATGCTTTTCTTTTTTTAAATATGGTTACTCCATTGTTCCAATACCATTTGTTGAAAAGATCACCGTTTCTTTAATGAGTTGCCTTGGCATATTTGTAAAAAAACCAACTAGCCATATATGTGGGTTTATTTTTAGATTTTTCTGTTTTTTATTGATCTGTATGTTTAATCTAATGTCAATACCACACTGTCTGTATTAATGGAGCTTTCAATAAGTGTAGAAATCAGGTAGTTCATTTTTCTAATTTTGTTCATCTTTTTAAAAATTGTATTGGCTTTACAAGTTCCTTTATATTTTAATATGAATTTCAGAATCCTTTTGTCAATTTTTACAAAAGCTTGCTGGTATTTTAGTTGAGATTACGTTGAATTTATAGACCAATTTGGGTGGAATTGATATTTTGACAATTGTGAGTCTTCCTGTCAATAAGTATGATATGCCAATCCATTTATTTCCCATTTCTTTAGTTTCTCTCAACAGGGTTCTGTAATTTTCAGGTACAGGTGTCTTACATATGTTACTAATCTGATGCCTGGGTATTTTATGGTTATGCTACTTTTGTAAATGGTATTTTATAATTTTGAATGTCCATTTTTTAATTGATAATATATACTCAGACAATTAATTTTATATGTTCTTTATTTTTTAATATGATATATTCTGCAGCCTTATTAAATTCACATATTAGCTCTTATATGTTCTGTTGTTGATTCCTTATAAATTTCTATGTACTCAATTATTTCATTTGTGAGTAAAGACAGTTCTGTTTTAAAAAAATTAAAAGTTTCCTTTTGTATCTGTATGCCTTTTTACTTCTTTTTCTTGCTTTATTTCCCTAAGACTTTCAGTGCAATGTTTAATAGAAGAAGTGAGAGTACATATCCCTGGTTGGTTCCTAATCTTGGGGGAAAGAATTTAGTTTTTCACCAGTAACTATTTATTAATTATAAGAGTTTATTTCTTTTTTTGAATTCCTTATTATTTCTTATAGCTACATAGTATTCTGTGACATGACTATACCATCATTTAGAAAACTATTGCCCTTTTATGGAAATATGGATTATTTCCAATCTTTTGCTGCTGCAGTGAATAACCATGTATATATGTCATTCCTATAATTAGCAACCCAGTTCAAAGAGTATATGTATTTGTAATTTTGGTATACAAATTTGCATTAACTTTCAATTTCTCATTACCATGAAATGATGAGACTCTTGGGCAACTGTGTTATGGGAAAGTTGTGTCCCATTTTTGTCTAGATCTTATTCATTTATTATCCTGGCTCCAAGTCATGTTATCTTTCTATTTCGGTTTCAACAATGTATCTCAGGCTACACTGTCAGAATGATTACAGTATTTTATCATGATTATATGCCAACTGTAAAGAATTCATAATCCCTTGATTTGCAATTGCTTGTAGTTCACCGTCAGTAACATTCAATTGTATTTTTATAACTAAATTTATTATTCTGTCTCGATTACTAAAGAAAATGTAAGTGCAAAATTACAACGTGAAAAGCTTTTTATTCTTCCCTAACATGTAAGCTAGAAAATATCTACTTTAAGATTCAGTCTTCTTTCTTTCTTTGAACTGCACTCTTTCTTTTCGCACTATTTGTATTTGAGAAAAGGGTTATACTCAGAGTAGAGGAATGAAGAAAAAGACAAGTGCAGTAATACCTAATTAATTTCCCACAGTTTGGAAAAGCTATTGACTCTATCTACTTCTGTCTAAAACAATCTCAATGGCTGTAGCATTAAAGCATATTTTATTGGACTGTTTATGTGCCTTGGGTGGAAACCATACCTACTTTTGTCATCTAATCAAAAAGAATGATGGAAAGTTTCACAAATCTAGTAGATTGAGGCCTCAAATATTACTTGCATATATGTATGGTTGGTCCTGGATTTTCTTGTTATATTAAAACAAATGCTAGCTTCATCTTCTCTGTACTCCCTCTAGAAAAGAACTAGAAAAGGTTATGCTGGAATTAACAGTTTGGATGACCAGTAAATCCCAACAGAATAGCAAATTTTGATAATACATTATCCTTTCTCTGAAGTTTATGATAATATGCCCTTTTCGTCCCATTCCTAGCTTTTCTATCTCGATGCACCTCTGAAAAGAGTACAAAAGGCAGAAGGGGAAATGTATGCCCAAAGAATAGAATTTACTATACAGAAATTAAATGTATGATTCAATCTCTTGAAGAAACAGTATGCAAAGCATTCTTGGGAGACTTTAACTTGAACAAATGACAATGTGGTAGATTTTAAATAATCAACAGTGTTTGAAGAAATGCTATAGAAATATAAGGTGTTAAAATATCTTAGACTCTATGTTAGATTTATATTCCTCTCAAATATCTTTGGATATTGGTGTGAAGGAACAGGAAGACTAAATGCGCTGGAGACTCAGTAGAGTAATAAATTTCCTCCTACTGTTTTATTCAATTATTATAATCTCTTTAATGAACCATACTTAATTAGAATTACCTTTTTATCCCATTTTACTAGTATATTGAGTTAGTTGAAAAATACCTTCTTTATAATTCTTTGTAAGGATTAGATAAAATAATATATGTTAAATATTCAACATAGTTTCCTGGCAAATAATAAATGACTAATGAATGATAGTGAAAATGAAAAATACAAAAACTATTTTCTATTCCAGTATAGGTACACTAAGTGAATATGAGGAAAGACACTGAGAGATGATTACTTTAAGTAAAAGAATTGAACATATGGCAAAACTTTATATATATATATATGTGTGTGTGTATACACACACACACACATGCACACACATGCTTATGTGCAAAGTAATGGAGAAAAAATGATTTTCACCCTTTCCTCTTGATTCACATAAATTTAATAAAGAAATGAATATGCTTAGGTCATTTATGTATGTTTTACAATTATTCATTCTAATATTTCTATTTGTCTCTATATTAGAACATTCCAGAAGGATAAGTAATATTCCTAGCACTGCATATTCAGAAAAACACATCTGCATGTACTTGAACAATTCATTGGGGTGCTAGGCTCCCTATAGTATAATGCTGTGAGTACAACTTAGGCTGGAAATCTTTCAGGGATAGCATCATAACACAGCCCGTGATTTCATGCATTACCCGGTTGGCATTGTTCCCAGTGGGGCAGGATGGACACACACACTAACATAGCTGTTGAAACAGGTTAAGATGAATCATCTGAAAATATTTTAAGACTAGGATTAGTGAAGACAGCCTACTAATTTTCATTTAAGTGTTTTATAACATCTCTTGATATTAGACTGTCTATTCAGAACCATACCACCTGCAAATTCTATTTCTTTATTCAATCCAAAAAGTTTAACTTTGGAATAGATAACAGAGAGCTAAAAGGAAATTGGGGAAAGTAGAAACTTATAAAAAATAAGTTTGAAATAAGATGACTGAAATTATCCAGAGAGTAATTTTTATCATCAGTAAATATACTTTTCACCCTTTCCTCTTGATTCACATAAACTGAATAAAGGAAGTAAAAAAAATGTGTACTGGCTTGCATTTTATTATGTAATAACATTTGCATGGTACCGCTTTTCTGTTTCTCACTTCATCAGAGCTGTTTTTCATTTGGTTGGACCTCCTCAGCTGTGACAGTGTTGGAAAAAGCATCTGTAGTTGTGCAATCATCTACTGAAAGCTGTTCTCTTTCCATGTAACTATATGTCTCTTTGAGACCAAATGGGAGATGCCTAATGTTAATAAATAAGGAGTTACTGCGTAAATAAAGACCAGGCCCTGAGATCTACAGACTTGATTAATTATTTTTTTTTCTGTGCCAAGCCAAATGGACTCATAAAACAAGCGATAAAGCTGTGAAATTGTACACTTAGTTACAAATGCATTCGGAATAAATATGGTTTCTATTTGTAAATACAAATATTATATTGCTACAGGATTCAACCTTAATCCATTACAATAGAGAAAAATACAAATATATGACCCTTGTGCATAAAGCACATTTGTGCCAAAGTACTGCAGCAATAGATAATATATTTGCTTTGTTATATGCCAAAAATGTGGTTCAAAGCCTTAGATGTGACCAACTTACCTCCTTTCTGGCCTCTCTGCACCCCCGCCAAACTTTAGTATTTACTTTATCTGATCAAATAGGGACATTTCATGGTTATTTTCATACAAGCTATATATATTTGCGTGCATTTAAGAATATGGTCCTTAAAAAAGTGGATGTGCTTATTTTTTAAAAAGAGGATGCTTTATAGTTCTATGAATGTAGAAACTGAGGAATATAATAAAGAAGGTGCTATTTTAGCTTTTATTTTCTATTACTATGAGATTAATGTTTACTACTGTTTGAATAATTGGTACAAATATCCTATTTTGCTGAAATTTTCTCTTTTCTCACAGTGAGACCATAAATTAATGATTGACCACTATAACAAATGTTTGTCCTAGATTGAATTTTTATGTCAAAAATTTACCATTTCACTTAATCATATAGATGGAGAATTTAAGCTAGGAAGAAGCAAAACCCTGCTTAAATATAAAAGCTTTGATTCTTGTCTGGGATAGTTAAAAGGATTATAAGAAACATATGAAAAGTAATAGATACCTGTTCATTTGACAATAGAGTTCAAAGTTTCTTCTGTTCTGAATGTTCTACTTTACAAAGATAAGTCATTATATTTGATTTATGGCATTTTTCCACTTAATAACAAAAACTGTACTGGTAAGATTTTGGCAAACTTGCCTTTTTAAAAATAAACTTTTTTATTAGTAATATATTTGGAAAAATTCATACTTCAGAAATACTTATTTGTGATTAACATAAAAATATACATTTTACAATTAAACAATGCATTAAGAAATATGAGGCCCATTAAGAAATCCCATGTGTTTTAAGAAGTTCTGATAGACTTAAGTGGCTCAACTAGTAACCACTTCCATCCCAGCATGTATTTAAATTAATACTTACTACATTCAGCTACTCCCCTCCAACCTGAATCCAGCATCTATGTCCCACTAACTGTAAGTTATAGGTTTATCAACTCCTAAAAAGTAGGATGGTGATCAAAGCCACTTGTACACCAGTATATATTTTCATGCCTAAACTGAAAATTGAATTTGGTTCTCAAATCAAATATTACCTCTTCTGTGGAACTTTTTTCAATCGTCCCATCTCAACCCAGATAAATTTAGGTGTTACTCCTATAATCCTATTACATTTTACACACACACATTTCCGTTAGAGCCATGATTGCATTTTAATGTATATCCTGAGTTTGTCTGGTCATCTCCTTTACATGATCATAAGACTCGTAGAAGACAAGGAAATTATCTTATTGTACACTTGTTAAATAAAAAAGCCCAATTAATATATGATGAATAAGTAATGAATTAATGAAAAATAGTTAAAAGAAAATTTATTTTGAAACCCTATATCACAGATAAGTTACTCATTCTATGGACTCTTTCTCCATTTTACGTGAATCTGTTTCTAGGCCCTAGAAACTCTAAATTGCATTCAAAGGCAAAATGAATAATATTCACTTCAGCCTGCTATGTAAATGTGAAATTATATTACTTATGTGACAAATGTTTCTAAATTCTCGGGAAATTAAATAGATTTCACCTTAATGCTTTCTATGAAAAGTATCTGAAGCCAGGAGCAAATAATAATGGCCAAATTATTCATAGGATTACTTGAATGCAATGTGTCTTAAATATTTTGGAGACTCCTTGTGTGGTATATAAGTTGTTAGAAGTTTGAAATCCAAGTGCTCCTTTGTTACTTCAAGTCTTTTTTTGAAGGAGGAGAGAAATAAACAGGTGAAAGCAAATAAGTATATCTTAATATGTCTGGATTTAGATTACTAATGCTTTATGTTCTCATGTTTTGTTTTTGTTGAGAAGTGAAATATACATATTTCTCTTCCTACTATATGTATTTTGTAATTGAAAACAATGCTCTCATTAACCATTAATTAATCTATGCTTGCTTTAATTAACGAACTTGCTACATCGACCTTTGGTTTCCAGGACCTAAAAGAAACAGGAGCATAATTCACTTAAGTGTCACAAAATCACCAAAATGAAAAGATATGTTCATTGTTTTCTATTTCTACTGTCGACTCATTCCCTTGAATGTTAAATAGTGAAATATCTTCTTTTATTCTTTGTCCATGCCTTTTAGAATGATTGTAGCTAACTACTAATAATAGTATAGTTGCCCTTAAAATTGAGCCTACTACTGTTTATCTGGGTTTAAAATATTTTATGATGCTACACACTATATACACTTTAAGAAGAGAATAATCAAGAGTCTTTGCATGTTTGATTGAAAATTATTGAAATAGTTCTCAAACTAGTTTAACAAAAGGATTTATAGGAAAGATATTGAGCAAATTATGTTAAGAAAGATAAAGGAACTAAGACACAATAGGCTTTCGTATGTCAGAAACTTTTTGCCTCTGATCAGTGCTTCTTTCTGGGAGTTAGCAACATCGCTGCCTGAAGTTCTGGGGTCTGGAATAGGAGCTACATGTTCAAAGAGAAAAGAGTCTTACCATTTCTAGCAGAAAAATCCTAAGAAAGAATCTGATTGGCTCACCTGGACACATATGCTCATCCCTGGACCAATCTGTGTGTCCAGAACTAAAATGAATTAAAAGTAATCCAGCCCGGGTCACATGATCAAGATATGGGACTGTTTTTCAAGGGACGGTGGTAAAATGCCTGGCCAACAATAGCAATAGCCACTACAAAGAAAAAAACAATTATTTCTATTTCAGTAACCTTTTATTCCTCATTCAGTAACATTATAGAGATTATAGGAAAAAAAGATTAAACAACTCCAGTATTATAATTATTAACATAATAATACAGAACAGATTAAAGAGGAAAAAATGATTGTATCAGGTGTCAAATATTTATAATGGTACAATTAATTCAAAGATGGAAATATTTTGTACAACATTTAAACGTTTGCTCTAGTTAGGGATTATTATGAAAAAATAAAAAAAGTAAACGCTACTGAGGCCAGATGTTAAAGAGAAAATTTAATTGAAATATAAAAATGTAATGGGTTATGAAATTCTAAAGTGAGATGCCAGACCAAGGTGAAAATTTTCAAAGGAAATGTCTGTATGTGGGCTTGTTGATTCTAAAACCCCTTATTCACATTGGGAATATAAATAGTAAAGAGAGCAGAGGGAGGGGAGATGAGTGAAGAGGATTTTTTGAACCAAGTTATGATTTCCTCTTCATCTCAAGTGAGGAGAGAGGATTTGTAACAGGATTTCTCAAAGAGGCTGACCTATGGCCCTAGAGTTAGGGAGGCACAGGGAATATAGAGGGCAAGGGAGTGGCGAGCTGCAATGAGAGCAGCATGACCCTCCTCTTCTGGGATTGGCTTGCTCTATTAGCTGTGTGCAGTCAAGGATGCCTGAGTGTCTGTGCACATCAAATGTGGTTGAGAGAGAGACTTGGCATGGATGTTTTATTAGATGCTGTATAAACAGGTCCACAAGAGAGTAAGCATGCCTCAACAGAAGTTAGAGGTAAATTACCAGGCTCATTATGGCAGAGAAGAGGTAAACAACCACGAAAAAGGAGTGCATTCACCCCAGTCAAGGGAACTGTAGATCCCAGACCACGTTGAATGGGAGGAGGGTAGGCAGGGCATTCCAAACAATGTAAGTTTTCTGGAAGAGGAGATGTAAACTTTGTTTTTTAAACTGAAGTATAGTTGATATACAATATTATATCAGTTTCCTGTATACAATCTAATGGTTCAGCAGTTATCTACATTAAATTCTCACTCCAACTAGAATAGTTACTATCTGTCAGTGTAGAAAGATATTACAATGTTATTAACTATATTCTATACTTTGACTTATTTGACTATATATATTCTATATATTGACTATATGCTGTACTTTCATCCTCATGACCAATTTATGTTATGATTGAGATTTTATGCCCCCTTTCCCCATTCACCTAGTTCACCCACCCACCCCAACCACTTCCCCATACTAACCACTAGTCACTTCTCAGTGTCTTGGAGTCTTTCTGTTTTGTTAATTTGTTTTGTTAGCTTCCATATGTAAATGAAATTATACAGTATTTGTCTTTCTCTGCACTAATACCCTCTAGGTCTAGCCATGTTGTTGCAAATGGCAAGATGTCTTTTTTTATGGTTGAATAAAATTCCACTGTATATGTATATGCCACATTTTCTTTATCCATTCATCTAGTGGTGAACATTTTGGTTGCTTCATATCTTGGCTATTGTAAATAATGTGCAATAAACATAGGGGTGTATGTACCTTTTTGAATAAGTGATGCTGTTTTTTGGGGTAAGTTCCCAGAAGAGGAATTGTATGGTAGTTGTAGTTTTAGTTTTTTGAGGAACCTCCATACTGCTTTCCATAATGGCTGCATCAATTTACCTACCCACCAACAGTATTGGAGGGTTCTCTTTTCTCCACATACTTACCAACATTTGTTATTTCTTATGGAAGTATTGACTTCAAACATCTGGCATCCCTTGAGAGAGAAAAACAACTAGGGACAATGGCAGCAAGTAAGAATTTTCTTGCCCCAGCTCAACCCTTGTCCTTCCTCTCATGTTGCCTCTGGGATGAAGCTTCAAAAACCAATAGTTAGCAAGATGGAGGTGTACTTGTGAAAGCCTAAGAAGAGTAAGAGAGAAAAAGATTCAAAATGAGTACATCTTCTGGCTTTACTAGCTAATTACAGCAGGCCTAGGAGCTCCACTTTGGGATGTAGCTCTAATTTCTGATGTAGCTGGATATTTGGTGTGGGTAAAATTGCAGTATCTCCAGAATCTCTCGCCTGGCCTTAGTGCATCTCCGTATCAATAGGTGTTCAAAGGGTGGAGAGAAGTAGTCCATCTCCATATCAGTAGGTAATTACAAGGGAAAGCAAGGCCTTATCTGGACCAGAGAGGTTGGGTGGGGCCTTTTCTTCTGCAGCCAGGTCACAGGAGACATGGGAGAGCAGAAGTGGACAACTGATTGTAAGAAACTAATGTGTTTCTCCCACTTTATTTCTCCCTTTGACTGATTTTGGTTTCAAAGGTATTTTGCACTGGGATTTTTCCGGTTACATTTGGTTACATGAAACTGGACATTTTAAATACCAAATCCAGGCTTTGAAACCCAGAGTGATCATAGTATTTTTATTATCTGAAAGTGAGAAGAACAGTCATGGGGCTCCTTGTGCTTACTGAAGAATTAAAGTGAAGATCTCAGATCACTGAATAATTTTCAAGGGAGAGTGGGTAGAAAAAACGTATATATTTCTGATTATAATGTTTGTGTTCTGTTTTTTCCTTTTCTCTTTTTTTTTAAAGGTGATTGTCTTGCCAATGGGTTTCAGCCCTGGGCACGTTCATTATGGATTCAGTGTGTCCAAAGAAATTGACAGCAAAACGTTCTTTGGGGTGAAAGGGTTATACCCAACTTTATTTCCAGGTGGCAGGTCAGTCACTAGAATCCCATTCACTAAGAGTGACTCTGTATGCAGCAAGCCAGTCCCTGTTTCTGGGCCCCTCTGTCCGCACAGCTGTCCTCTGGGCTTCTCCACACAGTCCCGCACAGCCATCCACTGGGCTTCTATCCATAGTGCTGCCACCACTCCAGCCTTTGCTCTGCTTTCCTGCAGCTTTGCAGCCCTGCCACCATGTTGCGCCCAGAGCACTGGGCAGAGCTCTTTTTATAGAGTCTACAGCCATGTATTGCCTGTAGGTGTGCAGTGAGCTAGTCAACCATGGCCAGGTGAGAATCCTGGCCACAGGAACTCTCATTTTATCCACAGTAATGCAGATGTAATCTCTTAATTGAATTATCAGGTATTTAGGCTATACCTAACCAATCAATTGTGAAGTGCTGACATTTTGTCCTATCAGGTATGATGCATAGAAATTCTGTATGTATTTGTGTCTGTGTGTATCAATGCATGTATATTTTATATTCTTTTTGGTTTAATTCATCTGGTATCCCAATATAATATCAATTATAGCAACACCTTTGTTGAACTTAAAAATTTATTTGAAAGTCAGATTTATATTATAAAAGCAATAGAGAAAAACCAACCAATTAGAACTTGCAAAATATATTTTTACAGATTAAAATTAAAAGCAAAATACCATTTAAATGTTTTAATTGGTTTCAGTTTTACAACTGCAAACCAGATGGTTTCTTTTCAAGTAGTTTACAATGGCTTTGCTGAATAACTGAATTACCAAACCAGCTGTGATTATTAACATTTACCTAAACAGAAAAACATGTCTGCTATTTGTTTGCTAAGAAAGTACCTGCTTTGCAAAATTTTGGCAAACAACTCATGACCTTACTCTGGATAGCATAGTATTTTAATAAAATAGAGAGCAGAGATAGAGATGCATATATTAATTTATATCCTAAAATTGCTGATTTAAAATTTTAATTTATTTACCAGGTGCAATCTCTTGTGGATTCTTCCAATTTTATGATTCTACACTTGTAAAATTAATTTACATTTTTAATGTGAATAACTGCTTTTAGGCTTATTTTAAACCTCCATTAATAATTCTCTTTAACTGCTTATTAAAATGTTATATTCCAGAAGTAACTGGTTCTTACAGAAATTTGTTTCTGGTATAAACTGAGATCTTCCAACTCTAAACTCTTAGCAAATGAAAATTTCTAGCTACTAATTGTAACTGGAGTACTGAGTGAAAATTCGATTATATTTAGAGCCAATTAAGGAAGGAGAGATTTAAGGGGAAGTAATAGTGAGGAATGCTATTTCAAATCTTTAACCTTAAAAACTGCCTTACACACATGTCTGAATCTTTTTTAAAATTTAATGAAATTTTGAATGTACACAAATATGTTCTTACCACTGAGATAAAACATCTCTTCATATTTTGTAAAAGATTTGAATAAATTATCAGAAAAAAATTCTGATTGCAAAATGACATGTAAACATTCTCTGACAGTTATTTCCCAACCAAAGTTTTCCTTGGTAATTTTGGTTTTGGTTAAAGGACTGAAAAAAATTAATTTTTGTCTCACAAGTGCATGATTGGCTAAGTATTTTTATTGACCTGGCTGTAGCTTGACTGATCTCTGCAGGACTCAGCCAGACATTCATCCCTTGTCAACTGGAGGCACCGAGGGGGCTGGCTGGTGTCAGATTGTCAGTATCATGATGACCCAGCTCTCCTCCAGGTGTTCCTCACATTTCCTCCGCAAGCTAGCCTGGGCACTTTCCCATGGTTCTGGTGAAGGAGCGAGAGAAGCAAGAGAGCCCTTTCAAGTGTTTCGAGTGAGTGCACAAGAACTTTTCTTGCCTTTGGTTCTGTCATGTTTGATAACATTCCATTGGCCAATACAGTAAGTAGTCAAGCCCAGAGTCAAAGAGTGGGGCAGAATCCTCTGCCTTTGATGAGAGGGGGAAAGAATCAGAGCCATTAATGCAATCAATCAAACTCATGTTCATTTAGGTTTACATTACTCATACTACACTGGGTGTGGTGTACTAAATTTACATATTCATTTCCCTATTAATGGAGATTCAGTTGATTCGAACGCTTTTGCAATTATGATTTTGCAATAGAAATCAATTTACAAACTGCCTTACACACATGTATGGATCTTTTTTTGATTTAATGAAATTTTAAACATACAAAAATATGTTCTCACCACTGAGATAACAGCCCTTCATATTTTGTCATATTTGTTTCAGTGTTTTTGAGTATCTTGCTTGTAAAGAAATGAGAACTACTAAAGACCCTTTAGTATTCTATCCTCCATTTCTAGAGGCAACCACTATCCAAAGTTAGTATATGTCATTCCTGTGTGTGCTATATATGTGCTTATTATATATGTAAAACTGTACTGCTGTTTTACATTTGAACATTTTTATATCAGTTACTATACTGTGGATAAAATGAGGTTCCTATGGCCAGGATCCTCACCTGAACCTAAACTACTTGATGATGTATCTGGCCGGCTGTTAAGCTACTGCTTCTACGTCCATAGGCAATGAGTTAGTATTGACTGAGTCACTATATAAAGAGCTCTGCCCAGTGCTTTGAATGGATGAGACAAAGGAGGATTACAGACCTGAAAACTGTTAGATACAGATGTAATTCTAGTGCTTGAACTATCACTGGGAGAACAAGCCAGGTAATAAACCTTTTCACCCCAAAAATGTTCCATTGTCATTCCTTGGTCTCACTGAATCCATAGTGAGCTTTCCTGGGGCTGAAACCCACTGGCAATGTCAGCAGAGTTCATTGTTGACCAAGGAAAAGAACAGGCTGCCCTATGGGAGGGGTGCTTCAGCAGGCAGCCCATATGAATGGGGAGACAGTGGATTGTTCCTCAATGGGTATGTGGTCTGAGGTAGCTTGCCTCCTAGAAGGCTGGGCCCCACCCCAGGACTGGAGGCAGGTGGAGGTGATACCTGAAGCAGTAGGGGTGGCCCTTGGTACAGTAAGTAGGTCCTTTGAGAAACAGAGTGCCCTTGAGGCAGTGGGGACTGTGGTTTGGCTGCTTCTCACAGCATTAAAAAAGTCTAAAGATAAGAAAAACATGCCCCTGAAAGAGACATAAGAGATGGCAGCACAAGAACATGAACTGTGAACTGCTGTGGAGTCATTGAAGAATGAAATGGCATTGAGAGGAGGAAGCACAAGAATGCTGGCTGTGAGGTGCCATTGAGGAGGCAAAAAATTTGTTGGTGACTGAAATGGCATCACCACGAGGTACTGTGGAAGAGGTAAAGGCCAGAAAGGAAAAGGACAGACCCCTGCAAAAATCAAAAGAAGAGGCAGTGTGAGAATGTGAGCTGTGAGATCCAGTGGAGGAGGTAAAAGATTACTTACAGAATGAGACAGCAGTGCTGCCAGTTGCTCTGAAGGAGGCAAAGGCCATGGAGGAGAAGGACATACTCCTGAGGGAAGCACAGGAAGAGGTGGCATGAGAACACCAGCTGTGAGGTGTTGTGGTGAAGGTAAGAGACCTACTGAAGACTGAGCTAGCATTGCTGCAAGGCGCGGTAGAAAAGGTAAAGGATGTAGCAGAGGAGGCATGCGGGGGAGTGGAGAGAAAGGTGCTATCAGCCCTGGAAATAGAGGAGCTGAGAAAGGAAGGGGTGGTGCCGGGGGCACTGACCCCTTCTGTATTGAAAGCATGCCCAGTGGTTATAAAGAAAATAAAGACACAGCAACTGAAGGTTCCTCCAGGAGAGGGGCAGCCTCCTCCCCAGGTCGTGGAGCACTCTAGCTCCACCTCTACACTGAGGCTGAGCTGGTGGATTTAGGCTCCCAGTTTGGGCAGAAGCCCTTGGAGTCAGTATCAACTTGACTCCTGTGTCTGTGGAATTTTGGGGTGATGGAATTGTTCTGTTGTGATCAGAGATGGGAAAGCTTGTTTCTCTGACAGTTCAGCCTGTCTTGAAGCAAAGATTACAAAATACACATCAGACTCTAGGAAATCACTCCCTCCTCGACTGGCTCATGGCTGCACTTTGTGCTCTGTGGCCCAGTCTAGGAGATTTAGCATCCTCCCCTGGTAGATCGTAAGTGTATGCTTTACTCCAACTGGTGTTATGGGAGCTAGGCATAAGAAACGCCATCTATAGCCCAGAGAATCATGGCCCAGATGAGGAGCCTTTTACTGCAGGGATGAGAAATGTTGTGTTTCAAATGGCTCCCACATCCCTCTTTGGGTCTCTAGTGGCCATTCTTGCTCCTCACTTAGGGCAGCCCATAAGTGAGGTGACATGTACAGTAGCAGACTTAGGAGAGGCCAAAGCAATGAGATCATGGAAATAAATAGGTCTGCTACTCACAGGAAGAATTTAAAGGGCCCCATGAAGGTTATGAGGACCCAGATGTGGGTTTATCTAATATGGGCAGGAGCAGATGGAAGGAAATTAGATGAGAAGTCAAATAGGATCTTACTAGAGCTATGGCAACAGCTGAAACCAGAGCAGCAGTTCTAGCCATTAAGAACAAAGAGTCAGAGGCCAGAGCCACAAAGAATGGCCTGTGTGTTTGCAAGACTTCCTGCTGGAGAGTGAGCCAACCTCACTTGAACCCACACAGGAAGATGATTGGGGAACATGGTTTGACTGAGGGGAAAGTCAAGGTAACTTCCCTGAGGGACCAGGAGGGGACTGGAGGCCACACGTTGAAATAGTTATCCATTGGTTCCCAGTGAACATACAAGGTGTCCTGGCTCTGGTGGACATAGGGGCTGAATGTTCACTGATTCATGGTAACCCTGAGTGGTTCCCTGGGACCCCACTATCCTAGATGGATATGGAGGTAAGTCTATCAGAGTGAAACAAGCCCAAATTCCTTTGGGAATAGGGTGTCTACCCCCAAAGGAGTATACTGTGTATATCTATCCAATCCTTGAATATATTTTGGGGATTGTTATCCTGCAGGGTCTATGGTTGCAGACCACTGCAGGTGAGTTCAGACTGAGAGTATGCGTGGTGAAGGCAGTTGTGAGGGGACATGCTAAGCACCCGCCCATAGCTTTGCCTGTGCCTCTGTGAGTGACTAATACCAAACAATACAAACTGCCTGGGGCATAAAGGGATTGGAGAAACCCTCCAGGAGCTGGAAAAGGTGGGTATTATAAAGCCGACCCATAGTCCTTTCAATTCCCCAGTGTGGCCAGTAAAAAAGCCAGATGGCTCCTGGCATATGACTGTGTATTATAGAGAACTGAATAAAGTCATACCCCTATGCATGCTGCTATCCCTTCTACTGCAGTCTTGATGGATACCCTCAGCCATGAACTAGGAGCATACCCTTATGTGGTAGATCTTGCTAATGCATTCTTTTCCATTGATATACAGAAGGAAGGTCAAGAACAGTTTGCCTTCACATGGGGAGGTCGGCGATGGACTTTCACCATCCTTCCACAGGGATACCTCTGCAGCCCCACCATCTGTCATGGATTTATAGCCCAGGACTTGGCAGCATGGGAGAAACTGCCAATGGTGTGGCTATATTTATATTGATGATATCATGCTAACATCTAATTCTTTTTAAGATCTAGAAGGTGAAGCACCTAGACTGCTACAACATCTGCAGGAGAAAGGATAGACTGTAAATAGCACCAAGGTTCAGGGACCTGGTTTGTCTGTCAAATTCTTGGGGGTCGTCTGGTCGGGTAAGACCAACAATATACCAGAAGCAGCTATAGAAAAGTCCAGGCCTTTCCTACCCCTACAACTGTAGCATTGTTATGGGAGTTCTTGGGTCTTCTAGGCTACTGGAGAGTGTTTATCCCACACCTGGCACAAATTCTGAAGCCCTTTTAATAGTTGGTATGAAAGGGATTGGGATGAGACATGTGTATCTGCCTTTAGTATAGCAAAATGGGTAGTCAAGGCCTTGCAGGTCTTGAGTGTGATAGACCCATCAAGGCCCTGTGAGCTGGATGTTCATGTGATTGAAGATGGTTATGGCTGGGGTCTCTGGCAGAGTCTTGAATGAGCTTGCCAACCTATTGAATTCTGTTCACAACTCTGGAAAAGGGCAGAGGTACGATACAACTTGATAGAAAAACAATTGGCTGCCATGTATCACACCCTGCTGGCTACAGAACCCATCATTGGAATGGCTCCAATAAAGGTAATAACCACCTATTGCATAATGGGGTGGGTACAAGACTGGACCCAAAGCCAAGGAGTGGTGTGGCATAAATGCCTACATTGGCCAACTAGGGTGCATACCTATGGGTATGCAGCATAGTGCCCTCTCTACTAGCCCCTTGACTGAAGAACTCCAATGCTTATTTGGGCCAATGACATATACTAGTGAAAAGCAGGAAGAATTTACTTTAGAACCATTAGTAGAAGAGAGTCCTTATCAAGAGGGAAGAGCCCCTATATCCAAAGATGCATGGTACACAGACAGCTCCAGCCATGGGCAGACCCCAAAAAGGAGCACTATAGCTTTCTGTCCTAAGATTGAGACAATATGGCTGGAAGACAGTGAAGGGAAGAGCAGCCAATGGGCCAAGTTGCCGGCAGTGTGGCTTGTGATCATCCAGGAGCCCTCCCCAGTAGCTGTCTGCACTGACAGCTGGACTGCCTATCTGGACTTGATGCTGTGGCTACCAACATGGTGCCATGCCAATCGATTGGTCTGTCACCAACCCCTTTGGGGACATGAGTTGTGGCATGACTTATGGGCCTGTGGTCAGACTAAAACAGTTACAGTATGTGATATGCAGGTTATTTGCCACTGGCATCCCCAGGAAATGATGAAGCAGATAAATTGGCCCAGGTACATTGGCAGAGAGAAAGCCTGCCTCTGATATAGCCCAATGGTTACATCAGTGTTTGTTGCATGCAGGGCAAAAGACAATGTGGGCTGTAGCCCATTGGTAAGGCTTGCAGTTGACCTTTGAAGAAGTCAGCAGAGCCTGGCAGGAGTGCATTGTATGCTCTAAAAGGGACTTACACTGAGTCCCATAGCAACATGGGACAATAGCTAAGGGGTGATACCCCTTGTCAGGTGGCATATAGATTGTATTGGGCCTCTGCCCATGTCAAAAGGGTGCCAATATGCCATGACTTATGTGTACACAGCTATTGGATATCTGGTTGCTTTTCCTACATGCTGTGCAGGCCAACAGATGACCAAAAAATACCTGTAGAATCTCTTTGCAGCCTATGGCCAACCACAGGTAATTGAAGGTGATCAAGGCACCCATTTTACTGGACATGCACTACAAGAATGGGTGCAACAGCTGGGAATCAAATGGAAGTTTCATGTGCCATACAATCCTACTGTAGCAGGCATGATAGAGAGATACAAAATTTGTTAAAATCTGGACTGAAGTCAGATATCAGTAGTCTGCAGGGATGGTCAGTCTGCTTATGGACAGTGTTACAGCATTTGAATGAGAAACCCCAAAAGGGAGCCTTGAACCCTGTAGACATGATAATGCATATTACTGCCTCCCCTATTCAACTGCAAGTACAAACCAAGGAAGAATTGTTGAAGCCGATGTATGGCCACCAGAATAATATCTTGTTGCTAGCACCAACTGCACTAAACCCTAGAGACACATGGATCAATGATGACTGCCTTTCCTGGCATCTTGGGGATAAGGCTTGGAAGCTGGCCTCCTGTGTATTCTTGGAGTAACAGCTGAGTGACCCCCCAAAGATCATAGCAGTATACCCTAAACAGCCAGAAGGTAGGAGCATCTTAGTTTTGGAGTTTTGTTTTATCATTATGGCTGGTGCATGCACCTCCAGTAGCACTATATATAGACCCCTCAGTAATAATCCCCATGGTGAGAGGAGTAAAGGTATGGTATGTTAGACCTGGACAGGATCTCCTTCCTGTCACAGTCCTATCAGACAACCACTCACTTGCATGCATCCTACCTGATGGACAAGATTTGCCTATGTTGGTGTCACTGAAACATGGTCTTACTGCCCTTAAGGTCTTTGTGGATTGGGCACACACCCCAGCAAAAAAAAAACCCTGCTACTCAATAGAGTGCATGGAGCTCCCTGTCTATACCAGTACTAAGTGTAAGTTTTGATCTCATCTAGGTAGAACTGGTTTTGTATATACTGAAATAACCTCCTCAGACTTGAGGATTATTATAATTTTTGTTACCTGTATCACAATTTTGTTGTGCCATAATTTTTTGTTATTCTCTCTATGTTGTTATCCTCTGCTGCTGTTGTGGAATCTGGTTACAATGCTCCAGCTTTCTCACACAGGGACCATTGCAGAAGACTGAGGGTGTGTAAATTGTGAGGCGAGAACTGTGGAGGGCTGGAGTGTGGATAAAGTGAAGGTTGCTATGGCCAGGATCCTCACCTGAACCTAAACTTGATGATGTAACTGGCCTGCTGCTAGGCTACTGCTTCCACATCCTAGGCAATGAGCTATTATTGATTGAGTCACTATATAAAGAGCTCTTATCAGTGCTCCGAGTGGAGGCAGAGAGGGAGGAGGATTACAGACTATTGGATGCAGATGTAATTCTAGTGCTCGACTCATCGCCGGGAGAACAAGCCAGGTAATAAACCATTTCACCTCAAGAACGTTCCATTGTCATTCCTCATTCTCCCTGAATCTATAGTGAACTTGCCTGAGGCTGAAACCCATTGCTAAGACAATATGTAAGTTTCTGCAGCTTCCATTTTTACCCAACATTGTGTTTTTGATATTTTTCTGTAATCATGCATGTAGATTTACTTCAATAATTTTAATAGCTATTATAGTAATTATATATTATATATAATATATATTATATATGATAATATTCCACTGTGTGAGTAAGCCATATATTAAGAAATAGTTCTGTTTTTCCATTTTTGTTGTTGCAAAGAGTGTTCAGTGGCCATCTTTGTATTGCATATATTTCTTTGTACATGTATGTAAAAGTTGAGTATGTGCATCATTTTTTTTTTTTCGATATGAGGCACGAATTCTATTTAAGGGTTGTAATTAGGAAGGAAGAAGAAAAGCTATAGAAGTAGCAGGTGGAAGAAAACATGGAAAGATTGATTATATCTTTGACATATCTTCTTGTAGAGTAACTTAAGCATGTATAGGTTTTAAACTACTAATTAAATTGTGCACACACATTAACATAATAGGAATACAGTTACATAACCAAAGCAGATCTATAATTACCAGCCCTCTCCAGTGAAACCAAGAAAACCAGTTAGGCATCCTAGGCATTTGTGAAAATTTATCTATGATATGATGGGTATTGTCCAACTGTACTTGAACAGTCTGAGAGAAATCAGACAAATTAAAACAACCCATTCCTGGGAACTGTTCACATCCCATATGTTCTTTTAACAGTAGATAGTCTGTAGTTGTAAGATTTTGGAGCGCTACATCTTGCACTTCTCCTAATTCTTGGTTGAGTTCCAACAGTATAGATCCAGTCAAGTTTGTTGTTTTACTGTATGCACAGGCCAGCTTAGATATCTCCTTCTTCATTCCCATGGCAAGTCCAGGAACTGGTGGGATGAGTGCATCTACAGCTGTAGCAGTGCGTGGATCTTTGTTGAGGTTTTTTGATGATCATCTTCTGGTATGAGTCTTCCAGAGAGTGCTGATGTTGGAAGTTCTTTCATGTTTTTCTTTTTTTAGAATATCTTCCGGGAATGTATAAATGATTCACCTTTCTTTACATCTCACAAAAATTTCATATTATCTGACTGTTGCCTCTCACAAAAATTTCATATTATCTGACTGAAGGTTTTAGCCCCAGCTTTATTCTCACAGTGGGAGGTTGAACACTAGAATTATGTCAGCATCCAACAGTCTGCAGGTCTGTAATCCTCCTCTTGCTTTATATAGAGCAATTTATATAGAACTTTTTATATAGGGCAGTTTACCTGTTTCCCACACGTGTGTAGTGAGCTAGCTGACCAGGGCCAGGTAAAAATCCTGGCCATAGGAATCTTCACTTTATCCACATCCTAGTTTGCTAGTTTCATCAAGTTATAAATGTGCAGTAAATTTTATCAAAGTAGTTTTACTTCTACTTCAATGTTCATATAATTTTTTCTCATTTAATATATTTATTGTGGTGTGCTTATATTAGTAGCTAGTCCAAAGTCAACTTTACATTTCTAGGTGAATGTATTTCTTAATATATTGATGTATTTGTCTATTTAGGATTTTCCTGTTTAGTTCATAAGATCTTCCTGTATTTTGCTTTTATTGTTCTGATCTAGTTCTTATGTTAAAATTATACTGTCTTCATAAAAATATTTGTGGAACTTTCCCTTTCATCTTGTTCTTCTCAAGATCTCCCCTATTTCTCTGTTTCCTGCAGTTTTCTTATGTTGTACTTGTATATTAATTTCTTTTTGTCTCACTGTACTTTAAGAATAAGAGATTTTGTATCTTGTGTCAACTCTGGAAAATTCTAAGCCATTTAAAAAATATTCCCTCTCCCTTATTCTCTCTGTTCCATCAATCGGGAACTCATCTGTTATTTATGTCGGGCATTCTATTTTATCCTCAATATCTCTTAACTTCTCATTTGTAATTGCCATAATTTTATAATTTCTTCAACATTCTAGATAATTTCCTTAAGTCTATTGTCCAGTTCAATCATTCTCTCTTTAGCTTTTATGTGTTTAATCATTTTAAGAATAGTGATGTTTTGATTCCTTCACATTTTTATTCTATTATCTCCTCTACTTGTGGATATAATGCTGCTGTGTGTATCTTCTGACTTTGGCCAGTTCTGATATATTTTGGATTTTTTAAAATGAAAGTTATGTCTTCTACTTTTCTTTTTAAAAATAATTCCTTTCATATTTTAATAAAAATACTTAATAAAACATAAAGTTATCTGATACTTTTACTTTCTTCCTCCAAAGAGTAGAAGATCAGACTGTTTTAATTTAATTTTCACCAAATTTTCTCAAACTGAATATTATTATTTTATAGAGTCAATGTTTGTTTTGATTTACCCACTTGTATATTAACAATTTATGTCCAATTTCTTTTTAGTTTTAATTTCTTTCATTTTGGGGGACATCCTTTAGACATTCTTTCTGTGAAATCTACTGACAGTAATGATCATTTTTTGTTTGTCTGAAAATGTCTTTTATATTGCCCTCATTTCTGAATGACAGTTTAGTTATAAAATTCTATGTCAAGTGTAATTAGCTTTAGGTGCTTTGAAGTTACTATTATACTGTTTTAGGTTCTATTGTTACTGTAGAGAATTATGTTCTTAGCTTAGTTTTCTTCCTTTTCAAGCTGTGGTTAATCTCTAGATACATTTACTCTGTTTTCCATGTCAATGGTGTTCAGAAGCTTTTCTGACATATTTCTAGGCATTCATTTTGTTTTATTTATCTTGCTTGAGTTACATAGTATTTCATGAAAGTAAAAATTCGGTTCTGGAAAACTCTAGCCACTATTTTCTGAATGTTCCTTCTGTTCCATTATTTTTATTGACTCATCCTGGAACTCCTACATTTTTCCCCATATTTAAAAAATTATCTTTCATCTTTTCTATCACTGTGTAGTTCCTCAATTTACAAGACACTATTTTTCTGCTTTGCTGTTTCTAATATCTTGTATAATTAACTGATTATTTAATTTTAAGTAACACTTTTTTGAAATTTATTGATATTTCATTTTATTTTTGAAAAATACAGCCAGCTTCATTTTGTGGGCAGATGACTTGTTACTTTCTAATTTGGAAAAATTTAAAGATATTTATTTTATATTCTATATTTAATCATTTCTTTATCTAACATTCTTGGGGATCTGCTTCAAGAGTCTTTTATTTCTCTTGTGTTTGTGACTGCTGGGTAGTTTATTCACATGTTCTCTAATTTTGAATTGTAAATTGATGTACAGAGATAGAGGGATAGAGAAAATAGAACTTGACTTGGAGCATATTACAAAAATACTATTTTTATCATCTATGTAGAAAAATGCATAATTTTCTTTTAAAATACACTTTTATGTTTGGGGTACAATTATGAATAGAAGTAATCATATAATTTAATGATTAATTTTTGTTTGGGAAATATCTCAAAGAACATAATAAGAAATCATAATAGAAGCACTTAATATAAATAGAAAATTGTCCATATGTTGTGTAGTGTGATGACAGCTTTACAGGACTCACACAATAACTATTTCCTGCAAAAATGGGAAGGCAGCCAAAATATGGGGAATGTGCACTATAGTGATAGTATTGAGTATTTCCCCCTCTTTAGATCATATAATTCATGTTTAGAGAGATTAAGGTACTTACCCAAGGTCTCAAAGCTAAGTGATCGACTTGTTCTCAAATTCCAGTTTATTTGACTTAAAAATCCACTTTAATCTCGACTCACGTTGATTCCCAGTAAAGCCTCCTATGTCAGAGGCTGCCAGTTATTACACATTGTTTGATTTTTAGCTGGGCACACGTAGCCAAAATACAAATTACATTTTCTACCCCACTTTACATCTTGATGTTATCATGTAGCAGAATTCTCTTCAGAGGAATAGAAGTGATGTGGTATGTGAGACTTTCAGATACTGACCTTAAAGAAAGAGGCATATGCTTCACTTCTTCCACTTTCCTTCTTGCTGGAACACAGATGTGCTCACAGAAGATCAAGTTTAAGGATATGACTGCGTTAAAAAATTAGTTTTCATTAAGGAGGCAGACAATTTTGGTATTGCCATTGTTAGTGTCCTTTTACTAAAAACCTAGTTTAAGTCAGTTTTTAAAACAGAAACTGCTTTACTAGGTTTGATCAAAAGTGCATTTCTGTCCTCATTTTATTATACATTGTTTTTTCAATAGAGAAGTAATGTTAATAAATTATTTTAAATAAATTAACATTAAATAGGAAATTACAGAGAAAAAAAATCACGTATAAAATTAACACCCTTTCATTTACATTTTGCGATTTTTCTCCCACCCATTTTTGTAAGCTTTATTTTTAACAGAAGATATATAGACAAAACTACCAATAATAGAATGTCTTGATTTTTTTTCATTTACCATATTAAATTATATTTTTACATATTTCTACCTTGTGGTTAAAATCATTATTTCAAGTGAGTGCATGGCACTCAGTGGAGAGACATTTATTTAACTGGACATTTTATGTTGTCCAGGTTTTTTGCTGTGATAAATCTCATTTCTACCACACAGTAAATGTGCAAATTTTAGAAAGTCACCTCCGGGTCTCTCTTTCCTTCTCTGTCAATGAGGATAATAATAGTTCTTACATGTAAAACTCTAGAGAGGATTAAGTGCATGCATGCATTGTTTAGAGCAGTTCCTTACATGATAAACACAAATAAAACAAAAAAATTGTTTTTATCAAATTTTTTGGAATGGCTTAAGTTTATTCAACAACCCAGACTTGAGGAAGTGTAAGCAGAAACTAACTTTGTCCTTTCCACTGTTCTTCCTTCCAACCTGTTCTTTTTTCTCTTAGATGGAGATCTCAGGATTTTACTGTCTCTTTTAGATAACATCTCCTCTGTTTTGGTGATACAAAGTCTGGTCTAGTCTTATAATTATCCCATTATTGCAATCCAATCCAGTGAAATAATGAAAACTTTACATACTTATCCAACTTAAAGTTTCTCTCTTCCTGTCCTTGTGCCTGATCCAGACCAAGAAGCCTGGAGTGGGAGAAAGGAGGTGTATTACTTCTTTCACTGTATCCTCTCTCTCCCTCCTCTCCTACTTTCCAATAAAGGTTGCTAAATAATGAATTATGTTGGAATTTTCCTTGTTTGCTTCAAATTCCCTTTTTTTTTTTTTCACCCAGAAAAAGATGCTGTGTCTGTTTTAGGGATAGAAGAGAAAAAGATTTAGGGAATAGAAGAGAAAAAGTCTATTAATATGGGCCTTCTGACTTCACAAGAAATGGTTAGTTTATTCTTTTCTTGACAATTAGCCAATCATTCAATTTTCTTACAGAATTCTTTACAGTTTATCCATGGAAAGCAGTGCTAGTTTGAAAACTCCCTAGAGTCACTAAATTAAAAAAAATTCCTGATGATTTGATGTGGGCTCATTATCAGCTGAATAAAATTTTAAAATTGCAGTTTTGCTCTTCTTTTTCCCTATTCTGTTCCAAGTAATGTCTTTGTAACAATTGTTCTTTATAGCATACAAACTGATAATAAAATGTTACAGCAAAATTGTTAGCAATGTAGCTTTTACTCCAAGTTATGATTTTTATTTCTACTTAATATTTCCTAGTAAAGTCCATTTTTTTTGGATTACTATGTCATGTTTCAAAGCCATCTTTTGATCATGGAAAACACATAAAAAAGTCTAAGGTTTCTGGCATTCATAACAAGGATTTGTTTCAAAGGCGTATCTTTCATCAACAGTGGAAAATAGATTTGTGTCCCTGTACCCATTCCATATTCTATCTGAAAAATGGAATAATCAGTGAGGGGAAGAGTATAAAAAAAGACCCACTTAGCTGAGCTAAACATTTGAAATATGACTATTAGGAGACCACACAAGTAAGGTTAAATTTTCCAAAGCTTCTGGAGTTAATTTGTCTTATAAACCACTGGACTGATGAAAAACTGAAATAGTGCATGTTCCAAAATTTTGTGAGATTCTGTATCTCACAGATGATGAATGAAGCCATGACACAGGTATTTTAAATTTTTTGGCAGATTAAAAATTTTATTTTAACCATTATTATAATCAACATAATCTTTTAAGGATCTAAGAAACAATGTCAAAAACTTTTGCACACTGTAAGATTCTACTTAGTGTTAATTATTATTAACAATTTTTGCAGTGTTTTGCTAATGAGCACAAAAGTACAAGTCAGAAAAACAAAACTGTTAATTCATAAGAATATGTAACCTAGTAACTTATTCTGATGTGTGCACTAATACAATTTATGAAAAGGAAAATCAAATTATTTTGCAAGATTGTTGAACACCAGAAAGTATTGTAAATTAATTTCTTAAGTTTTTCTTAGGTAAATAATTTTCTTACAGAAATACTTTAATTAAATTTATAGAGTAAAATTTTACAATTATATATAGTATCAGTTAGCCAAAAATATGAAATATCTCATTTCTTTCCTGAAGTACATTTATCACAGAAAATTGGGCAATATTTAAAATAATTAGAAAATCATCTGTATCTGCATTACCTAAAAGCTATCTTCCTGTTTGGTATATTTCTTCCCAGTGTTTTGTGTGTGTGTGTGTGTGTGTGTGCATACACATATATGTATTTCAATATTCTTGGGATCATATTATATTTAACTTGGTACATAGGCATTAACATGGACCTTCTAGGCTATTAAAAACTTTCACAAATGTCATTTTTAATATAGCCATAATAATAAACTGAATGTTTATACCCAAATTTACATATTAGATGTAATTATTTAAGAAATATTTTTTAATTTCTGTACATAAAATTTATTTTACATTTAGCATAATTTCCTTGGGGTAGATTATGAAAAACAAATGTATCACTATTTTTAAAGAAATCTTAGCAAGGATCAACAGACAATTCCCAATAATTAATATGCTTGAATTGTTTCTCATGTATACCAACTCCTTAGAATCACGTGAGATGGGAAAAACCTTGCAATAATTTTCCTTGAATAAGTTTTACTTTTGTTTTCCCAAACTAAACAGAAGTATCAAAGGGTCCTAGCCCTTTGCAGATGTTACATTAGGGCAAATTTTACATTAGAAGAACTGATTGGGATAAAGAAAGATGTATTTATCCTCTTATGTCAATACTATTCTTGTCTAGATCTTCTCTTTCCTATCTAGACTCCCTTTTTGTTTCCCTGGATTTGGAGTTAAGGGCTGTCATCACTCAAGGCACTTCCAGGTTTGGGGCTGTATTCTAGCTGTGTGGGCTAAGGTTCCAACAGCTGTCTTGTGCTTTCTCACCCTTTGAATCAAAGGAGCTTCAATTACTAAAAAACAACAGAAGAAAAGTAGAAAATTTTGAAAATTTAGGTTGTGATGAAATTTTCCAATGTTTTACTCTGTGACTCTTTAATAAGTGAAGGTGAAAGCCTATAAAAAGTAAAGTTCTTACAGGAAAGGAATTAAGCTGAATTTAGATGCCTACATTACACTTAAAGACAGTATAACATATTGGCAAATTAAAACACCAGGATTAATGGCTTAAATTTCCCACACAAACTCTTTTACTTTGGGCCACTCAAGGTTTTTGGTTATTTAATTTAGTGTAAGATAGATATAATAACATCCATACCCCCTACCAATATCATAGTTTTATTGAGAACAAATAATGTGTAGGGACATGCTTCATTACAGGGATAAATAAAATTGTTACTCTCATACTCCACTTATTATTCTAACTTTTATGGTGAGGAGAAAATGAAGGTTCCTATGGCCAGGATTCTCACCTGGACCTGGTCGGCTTGCTCAAGACCATGGTGGCAGTGCTGAGGAGAGACTGAGATGGGGGTAGGGGATGGGGGGCAGAGGGGCCCAGAGGCAGAGACCAGCTTGGTGCATGCAGACTCGCTCTGAGTGGACGGGATTCTAGTGATGACCTGCCACCATGGGAATAAAGCTGAGTATAAACCCTTTCACACTAAGAATGTTCCACTGTCATTTTTTCAGTCTCATTGAATCCATAATGAACTTGTTCAAGGCTGAAACCCACTGGCAAGACAGGAAAATTATCCTGGGTTATGTGGGTGGGCTGAATATAACAACAAGCGTTCTCAGAAGAGAAAGGCAGGAGGATCAGGGTCAGAAGATGTGCTATTTGACAGATGGTAGAGTGATATGCTTTCAAGAGAGAGGAAGGGACCTCAAGCCAGAGAATGGAAGTGGTCTCTAGAAGCTGGAAAGGCAAGGAAACAGATTCTCCTCTAAAGCCTCCAGAAGGCAGGCAGCTTCTGATACTTTGATTTTAGAATTTCTGGCCTTCAGTCAAATATTGCTCTCCTGACACCGTCTGGAGGGTTGTAGGGAAAATGGAAATTCCCATAGACTGGATACTCATCGGACCCACTGCACAAATGCAATGGGCTATCTCATGCTTATGTAATACTTGGCCTACTGAGCAGGTGCATGCTTACACACAAGTTGGCAATGAGCTGATATTGTCTGTGCTGCTATATAAGGGCCTCTTCCCAGGGCTCTGTGATTGTGGATCACAGACTTGCTGCACGTGGATGCTGCCAATGTAAGCTAAGTGCTCAACCAGCTGCTGGGATAATAAAACTGGGTATGAACCCTTTTCCCAATGCTTTGTTGATGTTTTTCATTCTTGCCAAATCCAGAGTGAACCTGCCAGGAGCTGAAATCCTCCAGCACTGCAAGGGTGTTGCAGTAATCCAAGTGAGACATGATGGTGGTTGGGCCAAAAGTGATCAGATACTCTTAAGTTGAGCAGGCAGAATTTGGTGAAAGACTAAATGTGGGCTGAGAGAAAGAAGAGCCAAGGCTGATCTCAAGATTTTCGCTTGAGTAATTGGAAATATGGAAGTGCCATAGAGAGGTGGGTGGGAGGAGCACGTTTGGGGTTATAGGCGCATACCCAGAGCTAATTTTGGTTGTGTTAATAGGGAAGAGAACCAGCTGATAATGTAAATTTGATATTTAAAGCCATAATACTGGATGAGATCACATAAGGAGAGAGTGTAGAGAGAAGAAATCTGGAGACTAAGTCCCAGAGTACTCTGTGATTTAGAGATAAAAGGTATAAGGAGGAACCAGAAAAGGAGTCTGAAGGACCATCAGGTAAGAGGTAAACCAAGAGAATAGTATCCAATTAAAATATTTATTGAAGGAAAGATCACAAAATCCAACAAATACTCCTGGTTAGTCAAATAAACTGAAGCCTGGAAATTGACCACTGGATATAAAAATGTTATGTTATTAATCATGTACACCAAAACAATTCTGGTGGAGAATTGGGTACAACAATGTGATCGGAGTGGCTTCAAATATAATGGGTGGAAAGGACCTGGAAACATCAAATTTAGCTAACACTTCCCACTTTTTTTGTGAAAGAGAAAGAGCTGAAGACATGATCAATGAAGGGTTTTTAAAAGGTTGGAGATAAGACAGCATGTGTGTGCAGATGTAAAAAATTTTGGCAAAGAAGAAAAATTAATGAAATAGAAGAGACAGGAATTACTGGAGAACATCCTCAAGAAGAGTAGGGGACTGAGATGTTGGGCACAAGTGGAGTGGTTAACCGTCTTAGGTAGATGGTTCATGCATAGGAGCAGGTAGAGACTGGTGTGTAGGTGTGGTAGTGTGAGCATGTGAAAAGGCTATGGGTGCTTCTATTTTGTTAGTGAAGCAATGTCATCAACTGAGGGTGAGGACAGGGTAGGGAGAGTACAGAGGTTTGAGGAAAAGAAAGGACTTATTATAAATGCAAGTATTGCCCTCATATCCTACTTAAACATCCTTTTAAATAGTAGAAAATTTTAAAACAAAGTATTTTCATTGTAGAAGGTATGAAAAATTCAGATAAATGTAAAGTCCTCTGTGAATCCTGCTCTCTGGTTTCCACCCACCTACATTACTTTTTAGCCCACTACTAGTTAGATTGTGTGAAACGCTTTAGTAGCTCTTTCATAGACTGAGAAGACACCAGCTAAATATGGTAAAACAGAAACAGCACAACGTGTAAAGAGCTTGGGCTCTGAAATCAGACAAAACTGGATCTGAATTGGGCTTTTCCATTTTCTAGCTGTATGACCATGGGTGAACTACTTAAGCTTCTTTGGGCCCTGGTTTTCTCATCACTGAAACAGGGATATCACTTTGCACAGCTATGGTGAAGGTTAGAGAAAAATATATTTAAAACCCATATCCCAGTGCCTGTCACCTAATAAATAGTAGCAATTATTATTGATGATAATGAGCACTGGTAATAAATATGCATGTGTGATCCTCCCCCTCCCTCTGATCCCAGTGATCCCAGTGATCCCAGTGGCATCTAAGAATTGTTAGAATTGGGATACTGGAGAGAACGAGTTCAAAAGCTCGGAGATGAGGTTGAAGAGTGAGACAACTGAATTGAGAATGTGGAAATGTAAGGTATTTGATAATGACGAGGCATTACATGACCGCAGGTGTGAGTGGCTCACAGGGTGAAAGATGAGATTATTGGCAGAGGGGAGGGCTTGGAAATGGAAGACCAGATAGCAGAAAGATCATTTGTGTGAATATTGAAATCACAACAGTTATTACATGGATAGTATTAGAGGAAAATCACAGTGATCTCAGAGTGGTCCTCAAACTATCAGTGCCAACATGGCCTGAGTACTTGTCAGAAATGCAAATTCTCAAGTCACATCCAGACCGCTTGGGTGGGGTTTTGTCTGATACACACAGGATGAAGTTTGAGAACTGTTTGTACTGGTAGCACAGAAGATAGGAAAGTTAATTGCTTGGAGAAATAGCAAGAATTTTAATGAGGTAGCATTTAAACTACAGTTGAAGGTTTATCAGTTAAGTGACAAAGGCCTTAAAATTAAAGATAGTAGTATTTGTAAAGAAAAGCTAGAATCATGAAAAGACCTCGGGTAAGATCAAATGAAATTATGTGAAGGTGTAAAGTGTTAGCTGTCAATATCAGAAAAACATGCCATGCTAAGAAGGCACTGTTTCTTTCGGAATCTTGATAAAACATCACAAACTTCTATCCATTTACTTTTTTCATTGATATTAGGCTCAGCATAGCGTGAGAGCCTGGACAGCAAGTGTAGCTGCCTTGGCATACCAGCATTTCCCACAATTTCCCAACATGTCTATGGAATATAGAAGAAATAGTTCAGTAGCGGAGCTACAACACAGTAGGCGACAAAAGGTAGCCTCCGCTCTCTATCACAGACGGCGGCGCCCAGGGTGGGTGTATTCTACCAACAGCCGGGCGCCTCCGGGGGCGGAGCTCACGCGGGCTAACGTCACTACCGAGCGCCGGGCGCGCTCCATTGGCGGCGGATTCGAATGTTCCAGTCGGGATCTCCGGGCCGGAAGGAGCGCTTGAGCGGCCGCGTTGTTCTAGTTGTTCCAGCGGGCGTGAGCCCCGGCTCGGTGCTGGGGGATCTCGGAAGCTAAGGCAGCTGGAGCCTGAGCGAGAGGATGGCTCTGTCCGCGACAGTCTCCCAGAGAAAGCGGATAAAGCGGAAGGCTCCCCGCGGCTTTCTAAAGCGCGTCTTCAAGCGATGGAAGCCTCACCTTCGTCTAGAGTCAACAGGCGACTTACTGGTGAGATTCTTTCCCTGGTGGGGCTGGGAGTGGGGCAGGAGGAGGTAGGGAAAATAACCCAGGCCTTCCTTTCGCCGCCCCCTGCAAGGATAGCTCTTTCAGGCCTGCATGATTAGGTAGGTTTGCCCCGGGCTGGCGTGGCAGCCCAGCTTCCTGACGCTTAGTTGTGTATACAGGGGCTCTCTGAAATGTAGGTTTTGTTTTGTTTTGTTTTTTAACCGGACGCTATTAGCCTCATCAATTAAGGAGAAGACGAAGCTCCTGCTTATAGCTTCTAAACATCACTGTTTTGGAGCACAGTCAGGGGAAAAGTGTGAAAGATACAGTCTTAAAATAGGTTTTGGAATTCAGGCTGGGTTATTTTTAACTGTTGTAAAAGGCGTTACTGCCATGCGTTTTAAGTGCCTCTCCTTGCCTTCCTCTTTTCCCCCCGTTTTTGCGTCGTTAATCAAACATATCCCTATTCTACTGTAGCTTATTATTTTAATCCTTATCCAAAAGTTTATTTTCAAGCAGTATGCTTGGAACTGTGTTCATTTTCCTAGACAAATAGAATGCCTGTTCAGTTTTCAAGCCAAACCACTAATACTTTGACTCATAATACCTGCAGCATCATGATCACCTAATAAATAGCTACAGCCATATCGCTGTGTAATATTTCTGTTTTGAAGTAAATTCGGAGTGTTTGTGTTGAATGCTTGGAACATACATCCCTTCAGCAGGATGAACACTGTTTCTCTAGGTTTAAACCATAGGCACCTCCTGTCCTTGTCACAGAGCCCTTTGAGTAAAGGAGCATTATAAGTGGGCACCTAATTACCAGGAGGCCAAGATGAAAAACTGTGGCTAACAAAGGCATGTGGCATGGAGAGCGTCTTTGGAATGCATAATTCCATCTGTTCTTAAGCTACATTGTTTTCTTGCTTTACGGTCTCCCCATCTGTTGCCTACTTTCAGCATTTCTTTTTTTTTTGGCTATACTACTGTAAAATTGTATTCACTCTTCCTTTATTTGGTGTCTGAAGCCAAAACTTTTTTTTTCCTTGGAAAAGTAGTCCTTCTAATATTTCCTGCTCTCCTTTTTTTGTCCTTTCTTAGACCCTGTAAAAAGATAGATAGGTTTTGTGCACACTCCCATTCCCCTACCATGGTGGTAATAAAGGTGGAACAAGTAAGCTGGGTTAAAGTGGAATTGATTTGCAAAACATTTTTAGGTTATTTATTCTGGAGTTTTCACTGGTGCTGGGATTCTAAATGGAGGGGGAATAAATGTACCTGCTCAAGAGTATCTAGGAGACTACCAGCTGGTGCAGATTGGCAACAGTTTCTTAAAGTAGTCAGAATCCTCCTGCATTTACCCCTATCTGCCCCAAAGTGAGCCGACGGCAGGTGGATTCTATTATGGAGCAGGATCCAGGTGGTAGCACAAAGGAGAGGTGAAATTCCAAACAGTTGCAGTAGTAGGAGAAAGGAAGTTCTTTTGGCCATTATCTATTCCTTGTATGCTTGTCTTTAGCTTTCATTGTATTCATTTCTTTTCCATCATCTTGTATATACCATGCATCACCCTGGTTTCTTGGCTTACAGTTTTCTGCTTGTCCTTGACACTTCACAGTCTTACCCAGCAGGTGTCCCACATCATCCCTAAACTTTTCTACAGTTAAAGTAGTCAGTTTTTATCTCTGAGCTTTGATAGTTTAAAGAATGTGCATCAAACAATTTAGCTGTTGGGACTCTGTTACTCTTCTCTAAGAGTTTCGCATGTCAGTGTTGTCTCCCAGTATGCTGTCTTGCTAATGGGTTTCAGCCCCGGGCAAGTTCCCTATGGATTCAATGTGCCAAAGAAAATGACAGTAAAGGGATCTTGGGGTGAAAGGGTTAAACCCAGCTATATTTCCATGGTGGTAGGTCAATCACTAGAATCCCGTTCACTCAGAGCAAGTCTGCATGCAGCAAGCTGGCCTCTGCCTCTGGGCTTCTCTGCCCGCAAAGCCCCCTGGGCCTCTCTGCCTGCACAGTCGTCCCTCGCAGCCATGCTCTGGGCCTCTGTCCTCGGTGCTGCCACCACTCCAGCTTCTGCTCTGCTGTCCTGCAGTCTTGCAGCGATGCCACCGTGTCGCCCAGACCACTGGGCGGAGCTCTTTATATAGAGTCAATAGCAACGTATTGCCCACATGTGTTTAGTGAGCTAGCCAACCAGAGCCAGGTGAGAATCCTGGCCACAGGAACTTTCATTTTTTCCTCAATGCTATGCAGCCTTTTGAGGGGAAGGACCTTTACCAGTCTCCCTTTGTGCCTACCATTATTTTAACAACAAAAGTAATGAACTTTTATGCTCTCTTTTATATATGATATTTCTTCTGCCTGAAGATGTCCTCACTCCGCTTTGCAAACACCATTTTCAAAATCGAGTTCAAGTGCAACTCTCAGTTAAGCCTTCCTTAATATTAGAAAGGGTCAACTTTATCTTCCTCTGTCATCTATCATCACACATTGTCTCCAATTTTTTTATGGGTTGGTTCTCCCATTGTACTAGCAACTTTGAATTGGGAACTTTTTGTGTTCCTAGTGTTTGTAATACCTGGAACATTCTGAGTGTACAGTTAATGCTGGGAATTCACCGTGTGTGTTGGAAATGCTTGATATATATATATATATGGATTGTTATTTCTAAACATTGTACTCATAATTTCCTTGTGTTCATAGTTATTCTATACCGACTTTTTGTTTTATGCCTCATTTAATGATGTATCCCCAGGGAGTACTAATGAGTACATCTGTTAATTCGAATAAATTGTTCAGCTTTCTCGTGGTTCATTTAGTTTTTAGTTACCACTGAGAAATGCTGTGCAAATATTTGGGTGCTTCTGGTCTATGTAAAATTCAAAGTGCTATGATGAAGGGAGGAGGAGGTCAGGCTGGCTTAGTCTTTTGATCAGTTGAGACTGTAAAGAAATGTGTATTTCTTTGTAAATTATGTTTTGATTCACCATTCAAGCAAACTAACCCCTTCCCCCCACAGTAAATTCGTGATGGAATGGCTTATCTTCTTGAAATTTGAATACCGACATAATATTCTGCACAGATTTATTCTGATCATTTTAATTTAAACCTTAGTGACCTTGAATGGCATTGCTCAGTTAACTGTTTATGACAGAAGAATGGGTTGCTTAAAAAATGCTGTGATATCAGAAAAAGTAATACTAACTTGTTTTAGTATCTATGGCTCATGCCCACGAAGAGAAAGGACTTTCTATGTAGGTCAATAGCATGAGCCAAGTCTCAAAACAGAATGTAGTTTATGTGGGATTGACTTAAAAACTTTTTGCCTAATTTGGAGAAATGTGGAGGTATCTTTGTTCATGCAATAATAATTATTGACTATCTGCTATATACTGGCCATGGGCTAAAGGTCACTCAGGATACAATGTTGAGGAGATAGACATAGTTTTTGTCATTATACTATATCGAGGAGGACAGTTTGTGGCGATGGGAAGCTCAGGGTGCCATGGATCTACATAACCTTACATACTGGTGGTGGAGGTGGGGGTTGGACTTCTCAGAATTTACAAACCAGTAGAATGTCAGTAGGCTGGGTTGCATTTGAATCCTGAAAGAAGGTCAGAAGACCTAGTATAGAAGTGGAACCTGAGAAAAGTGAGGTGAAACTGGAAAAGCTTAGTCAAGTGATGTTTAGTATTAAAGAATTTATTCTGAGGGCATCTGGAAGCTATTCATCTTTAGAAATAGAAAATACAGATTAACAGAGGAAATTGTGCCATATTATGGAAGAGTTTTTGTTGCAAAGGAAATGGTGATAATCATTGAAAGCTTGAAAAAAAAAACGGATGTGGTATAATATAAAGAATTTGAATAGGGTGTTTTATCTCATAGTTTTTGTGAGAATTAAAGAAAACAGTACATCAAAAAAGTACCAAAAGAGTATCTCCATCCATAAGTTCTTTTGTCTGATTAAATTTAAATTCCAAACCCCTATTTTCACCAGATAATCACTAAAGCATTCTTAAACATCTAACAGTCAACTTAAGGTTTCTGCATAATATAAGTAATTTAAAGCACCAGGTTACCTAGTTAACATTTAATGAACTGTGGGGGAGTGGCTGTGTGCAGTACAAAAGATAGTGAATTAGGTTTTGTATATTGTTCTAACTGTAAAGAGTGTGTACTATTAAGTAAATGACCAAAGAGATTGTATGTTTAAAGATAATACTTTTTTGGATCTAAGTTGATAGTGACTTCAGGTATCTGATAGAAGCAAAGAAAGGATGGGGGAGAGGTTACCAATAATTTGAATAGAAGGGCACTAGATGTGATCCTGGAGGGAGAATTGAGATAGGACTGCAGCTCAGATTACATTCTCTTGCTTGAATTTTGTGCACTAGTTTAACTGTTTTCAAGATATGTGAATGTAGATCGAATAGCACTTTTTGGTTTGGGTGGTGACTTTTGAGTTAATTACTTAGCAAAATGCTCATGTACTTATGTAGATAGGTTAAATAATGATGTGTGTGTGTGTGTCAAGTAATATATATAGGTTGCTTATATGTAAAGCAAAGTAAGAATATGCAAGAAATGGGTAACCATGGATGACTGGGGGATAATGTGGAAGGGGACTCTTTTTGACAATTTACCTTTTTGTAGACTCTTTTGCTTTATATTTTTATTTTGTCATAATTACAGATACACAAGAAGTGGCAAAAATAATAGAGAATCCCTATATACCTTTTACCCATCTTCCCACAGTGCTAACATGTCACATAACCACAGTCCTTTATGGACTTTTAAATTTTGTACTGTCTACTTATATATTTTAAGTTCTTAAGAGACTTAAAGATTATTAATAGTAAATATTATTTTGATATTGTTGGATGACAAGTAACTTGACCTCTAAACATATACTTTTCAATTCAGTAAACTTAGAATTTCAATTATTAATGTTTTTGAATAGCTATTTCAAATTAAATATCTGGTTAAAAAATCTTTAGACCTTGGATTGTAGAATGAGAGATGATTAGCCTTAAGTAAAGTTGTCCATATGTTTTGATTTTAAATTTTGGGGAAATTTTAAATTACATTATAAATTTAAATTTATTTGAAATTGGAAGCAGGAATTTGTGATGTGATAGTCCCAGATAAGTTTTGATATAATGATGCTTTACAATGTTACTGACTGTGGCCTTTGTTGGCCTTACATAGTCTTTTCTCATATTTTGCAATAACTAAGTCTCTTTTGCAGGGAATCTAAGATGGACCCTATATTAAACAGAATTTTGTGTTCCTTTAAATAGAAGTTAATTGACTTAATCACAATAGTAAATAGTACAACATTAAACTTGGGGATCTTTTATTTTTAAAAGTCATTATTTCAAAGCACCAATGTTGGAGTTTAAAATTCTTATCGAATTTTCTCTCTTAAAGATGCATTTGAACTGTTTACTGTTTGTTCGTCGATTAGCAGAAGAGTCCAGGACAAATGCTTTTGAGAATAAGTGTGGAGTCATCAAAAAGGAGCATGTACAGGCTGCAGCAAAGGTAAAATCCTGCTTTCTTTTCTTGAGGTAGAATTAACTTAAAAAGTGTCACCTGGTTCACCAGCTCTGCCTGATTTAGATTCCTTGCTCAGCTTTGTTAACTGGGTTGATGTTTTTGTTTTCATGTTAGTGGATTTTAATTATGGAGTTAGATTTATTTTTATTTTTTATATATCTTATAGATTACTGATAGACTCATGGCCCCTGCTTTATCACAATTTAGGGGAAAATGAATGTTTGCTGTCTGATAGGTAGGTAGTAGGCTATAATGTATAGCAAAAGTTTAATCACCTTGAAATTTATCAAAACTTTATTCTTGATCATTACAGTTTTCCTAATCACCTAAGTACTTGTTTTTCTAACCTTGTCTTTGAGATTTGAGAGACTTATGAATCAAATCTCTTAAATAAGCAGAGGAGATGGCTTCTCGCTGGTATTTCTTTATGATGTAAGAATGTGATGCCTAGGGCAGAATTTTTCCCAAATACATTCTCCAAATTGTATGTTTCCACTTGATGTTATTAGATGTCCCATCACAAAAAGCTTTGGGGGTCCGATTAGTTTAGATACCATACTATTCTTCCTTGAATAGTCTCGATGTATTATATATAAAGAGCTTGTTTCTGTAAGAATATGGAAGAAATTGGCAACTGTGGTTTACTTGGGGATGATGTGGGAGAAACATTTTTACAGTCTATTTGTAGAGTTTTTACTATTTTTTTATTTTCAAATAATTATAGACATGCAGGAGGTGGAAAAATAGAGTTCCCATGTACCTTTATCCAGCTTCCCACAATCTGATATCTTTTTTATGTAACTATAATTATGTAAAGTTATGAAAGGTTATGAGAAGTATAGCAGTAAAGAAACATGTTGAACTTCGTTTAATTTAGCACTTAAAAGTTTTGAGTATATAAACCACCTATCATTTTGTAGAGCAGAGAAGTACTGACCTAGGGTATAGACCTATTTTTATGTTTGGTGGCCTTTGTGGAAGCCAGAAATGTGCATGACCTGGCATTTTTTTAGGGGTTATAAAATTTCTTGCATTAGTAAGCATCCTAACAAATTTCTAAGTCAATTTAAGTATTTTTCTCCAAGTAAAGCAAGGCTTAAGAGCTTGAAGGGTGTATGTGTATATTTTAAATTTAGAGTTTTTTTGTTTTTATTAATAAGTTATAAGTGTGTTTACCTAAAGGAAGATCAGTTTTTTAAAAACAATTTGGTTATGTTCTGGTCTAATGATTCCTGTCTTTTATAACTGAAGATCTTGTTTTATTTCTGTCATGGGCTGTATGTTTTGAAACTTGTCTACCTGACAAGTTTTCCAGTTTAAGATGACTAGTCTTGGTTTCTAAGGTAATGTAAGTCCAGCTAATACATGAGAAAGTTGGTGCTGGAGTGGATTTGTTTTGCTTTATGGTTGTTAAATACCTTGTTTATAATAGTACTTTAAGTTTTTGAACATTTTTAAACTTCTGGACTACTAAATTGTCTACAGACCTCAAGTCGGGAACCATTAATCTGGATACTTTTGGCTTAGAGTAGAAGAAATTAATAAGTGTTCATAAAACTAGATTTTGAGAATATAGGCATGTTTCACATTCTTTGAGAGAAGTAGATTGAGAAGTCAAGACCAAGTATAAGGCAAAAGATTCCCTAATCACCTTCCAAATTGATCTTACAAATTCAGTGTTGTGTATTATGCACATAGGACTATTTAACCTTTTGTTGAGGAATTATGTTTTATTTGCCATAGGTATAATATGAATCTTCATTTTTTTACCCCCTCACAGGTAATTCTAAAGAAGAGCAGAGGTTAGAAGTCAAAAAAAAAGAAGTCAAAGAACACAATTTTGAAAATTATATGGTGTATTATTTTAGGTGGTGACAGATTGTGAAAGCAGTTTTTATGTTATCAGCTAATATTGTGTATTATTAAACTTGGTTAGTAGAGGTATGTGTGTATTTGTATATTTTTTTACCAGTATTGAAATATCTCAAGCATGTAGGACCATGTAACTTTTTTTTTTTGAGGCATTATGTTTCATTCATTTCAAGTGGCCTCTAGTTCCTTTTATTTCTATTTTGTTGGTATTGTAAATGTTTTACATATCAAAATGAAATCTTACTGCATGAAGTAGCTTGAAGAGATATATTTCGTAGAATTTATAATGATTTAGATTTAGCCACAACTAACTATGGAATCAATTTAATCTGAAGAAAGACAAGTACAGTGAAATCTAGGTACAGTTTAAGTATTTAACTCTTTAATGCCTTTGCATAAGCGATATAATCTTCTTTTATGTTATGTAACTGGTCAACAGTAAACATCACCAAAAACTCATCTCCCTCCCCAAACCAAAAAAAATTTATGGAGTAAACTGACTTATTTTCCTCAAGGCACACATATTTAATAGATGGATATTTTATTTCCCTTAAGGAAGCCTTTAAAAATATATTGTATATCATCTAGTAGTTGTTATTTTTAATTTTTAATTTTGAAATAATTATAGATAGCAAAATAAATTTGCAAAGATAGTACAGAGAGATCCCCATGTACTCTACATCCCATTTTCCCCCAGTGGTTACATCTTAGAAATTATAGTACAATATCAAAACCAGGAATTTGAAATTAGTACAGTGTGTATGTAATTCTGTACCATTTTATCACGTGTAGATTTGTGTACCCAGCATCACAATCAAGAGGGAGAACTATTATTTCATTACCACAGAGTTCTCTTTCATGTTGTCCTTTTATAAATTACACTGAGACTCCTATGGCCTCTTCCCGCCTACCCTGCTCCCACTATACCTAAATCCTGCCAACCACTGATCTATTCTCCATCTCTATAATTTTGTCATTTTGATGTAATCATACGACTTCTGGGGATTTGTTGTTTTAACTCAGCATAACTTCCTTGAGATCCATGAAGTTGTTGCATGTAGCAGTTTGTTCCTTTTTATTACTGAGTCATATTTCATGGTATTTACCACAGTTTGTGTAACTATTCATCCATTGAGGGGCATTTCGATTATTTCCAGTTATGGCTGTTAAATAAAGCTGATACGAACAATTGTGTACAAGTTTTTATACAGATACAAGTTTTCATTTCACTGAGGTAAATTCCCAAGACTGATTGTTGGACCAAATGGTAAATACATGTTTAGTTTTAAAACTGTTTTCCAGACTGGCTTTACCATTTTACATTCCCATTAGTAGTTTGATTTGAGAAATCTTTCTTCACATTCTCACATTTTGTTACTTTTTTATTTTAGTTTCAATAGGAGTGTGTCTTATCATAGTTTATAATTTTAATTTGCATCATGTAATAATGTCTGTTTTCATATGTGCCATCATTTTTTTCTTTGCAATCCATTTTTTCTCCAGTTAAGTGTCATTTCTTTTTGCCTATTTTCTTTTTGGATATTTTCTTAATGCTGAATTTTAAGAGTTCTTTATTCTAGGTATGAGGGCATTTGTCATACATGGTTTGCGGATATTTTCTATTCTATTGCATACCTTTTATTCTATTAACAGGGTCTTTTTGAAGATCAGCTTTTTAATTTTAATGAAGTCCAATTTTTCTTTTCATTCTAGTGCTATAATGTTTAAGAACTGTTCACCAAGCCCTAGGTCCTGAATATTTTCTCTTATTTTTTAACACATTTTATAGTTTGTTTTACATTTAAATCTTGGATCTGTTTTCAGTTAACTTTTGCATAAGGTGTGAAGTTTAGGTCAAGATTCATTTTTCTGTGTGTGTGTTTATGAATAATTGTTTCAGCACCATTTTTTTTTTTTGCAAAGGCTCTTTTCCTCCTTTGAATTTCTGTTGCACTTGTGTCATTAATCCATTGTTCATAGTTGTGTGGACTGCTCCTGGGTCCTCTATATTCCATTGATGTAGTTCAGTCCTTCTCCCAATAACATACATAGCCTTTTTGACTGTGGCTGAATAATTGGTATTGAAATCAGGTAATTTCTCTTGGTTCTTCTTCAGAATTGATTTGGCTTTTGTAGTTTCTTTGCCTTTTCATGTACATTTTAGAATAATCTTATTTGTAGCTACAAAAAAATCTTGCTGGAATTTTGTTAGGAATTACATTAAATATGTTTATCAATATGGGGAGAATTGACATCTTTACTAAGTTGAATCTTCCAATCCAGGGATATGGAGTATTTCTACATTTATTTACATAGTTGATTTCTTCATCATTGTTTTGTAATTTTTATTTTTATCATTTACGTTCTATTTAGAGAACTTCCTTGTTATTCTTTTAGGGTAGGTCTGCTGGTGACAAAGTTCCTCAGTTTCCTTCATCTGAGAATGCCTTGATTTTCACTTAATTCTTGAAGCAAGTTTTTTTGCTGGCTGTAGAATTCTGGGTTAACAGTTCTTTTAGCGCTTTGAAAATGTATCAGTTCCTTCTAGCTTCCATGCTTTTTGATGAAACTGCTGAAATTCAAAATGTTTTTCTTACATAGGTAATGCATTATTTCTCTGGCTACTTTCAAGATTTTTTTGTCATTTTTTAGAAGTTTGGCTATGATGTGTCTTGGCACAAATTTCTTTGGGTGTATTGTGTTTGGTGGTCACTCTGAATCTTTGTGTTTATTGCCAGATTTGGGAAATTTTCAGCCATTGTGTTTTTGAATACTTTTGGCTGCATTTCCTTTCTCCTCTCCTGAGTCCACGAAGACACAAATGTAAGGTTTTTTTTTTAAATTCCATAAATTCCTGAGGCCTATTTTTTATTTTTGTTTTTTGGCCTATTTTCTCTTGTTTAAGTTGGGTAATTTCTGTGTTCTAATTCGCTGATTGCTTCCTCTGTTACCTCTGTCTTTCCCATTCTGTTGACCCACTGAGTTTTTGTTGGTTAGTTCTCTAAGTTCCATTTACCTTCTATATCTTTGCTGTGACTTTCTATTTTCTTTCATTTGTTTCAAATGGTTTATAATTACTCACACGTATTTTATGATGGCTGCTTTGAAATCCTTGTCTGATTATTCTAACATATGCCATCTTTGTGTTAACATTTGTTTTTTATTCAATTTGAGATCTTAATTGATTTTTGGTATGATGAGTGATTTTTTATTGAAACTTGGGCACTTTGGGTATTATGTTACAAGACGATCTTAATTATTGTGCTGGCATAGGACTTCTTTGATACCATTCTGATTGATGAAACATGGTATTCATTGTCTTGTTACTGCTTGTGTGGGTAGAAATCCAGGTTCTCTTAACCTCTGTCAACAACCAGTGATGGGGAAGGAGGGGGCTGTCTGCCCTTGTTACTGCTGGGCAGAGGTGAGAGTTCAGGTTTCCCACGAGGCCTTTGCTAATACCATCCTATTTGGGAGGGGGAGGGCACTTTGTTAGTGCTATCTGTTCCACTGATGTGGGAAGGTAGTCATGTTACCATTGAGCAGTAGGGAAGTCAGAAGTGTACTGGTCTCTGATATCACCCCATGGGGAATACGAAGGAGTTCACTGTTACCACAGCATGATGAAGGAACACCAGACTAATACATGGTCTTAACTGACACTATGAGGGCTTGCTCTCATTATTATTGAGTGGTGAAAGTCCTGCCTCTCCCATTGGTTCTGTGATGCCTCTCCAACAAGGAGAGGGTGAGGTTCATTGTTATGGATGAAATTCTGGACTCAGGATAAAATTCCCAGCTTCCCACTTGGTCTTCTCTGACACCACCTTGGTTAGGGCCATTTGGGATTACGGCCTGACAAGAGTAGAAGTTTAGACTGTCTACTTTTGCTGATGGGGGTATAAAGTGGCTGCAGTTTTTATCTGTGGTGTTTGGAATAGGTTGTTGCCTAAAAAGTTTTCAGGATTGCTCGGATGCCCCTTATCTTGGTTAGAGTAGGTTTTGGGGGAATTTTCTGTTTAACCTTGTCTATGCCCATTGGTGTTTCTGAGTTGCCAATTTGACTAGTATCCATTCTGGTATAAGGAAAAAAGAAACCCAGGGAACTCAGCATTGGTCCGAAGTTCCTAGCTAGTCTGCTGTGTTTTCTCGACTTTTCAGTCTCCTTATATTTGTTTTATATATATATATCTCCAAAGTTTATAGTTGAACTTGGCAAGAAGAACAGTACAGTTGCTCTACTTGAAAGTGGGAGTCCCAGTAGTTATTTAAGAAAAAGACGTAAAGGAAGTTGAGGAGCTAAGTGAAATATTTTATTTATTCAATTGACCCTTGAACCACACAGGGGTTAAGGAAGCCAATCCACCGTATAGTCGAAAATCTGGGTCTAACTTTTGACTCCTACATAACTTAATAGCTTGTTGCTGACAAGAAGCCTTGTTGATAATATAAGCAGTTGATAAGCACGTGCTCTGTATTTCTATGTATTATATACTATATTCTTAAGCTAGAGAAAATCATAATAGAAAATATATTTACTGTATTTATTCAAAAAATCTGCATGTAAGTAGACCTGCACAGTTCATAAACCATGTTAAGTTAAAGGGACAAATGTATTCTGAAAACAAGAGTTGGTTCTTAGTTTTATTTAATAATGGTATATTAATAAACTCAATTTTCTTTTTTTTTCTGAAGTTATGTAACTATGATTGTTCAGCACAATTTGGAAACAATGAGAGTTCAAGGATATTATAAGGAGATTGAGAATCTTGAAATTACTTAAAATAATTTATTTGTGAGATTAACTGAAACTTTTTGCTTGAAACTTTTGGCTTGCTCCTTTTAATGTTACTTACATTAGAAAATGCCTCAACCCTTCCCATCATTACTTATTTTCCCCTTTTGTACTTTCTGATGTGCATTGGCATATGGGGAACCTACCACATCTACCACTAGCTCGAAGTAAGAATTCCTTATGTTAGAAAAACTTAATGGCTCCTTGACATGCAGTAGTTTTCTCTTTATTTATATCAGCTACATTAAAATGAAATACTTCTCGTTAGATAGAGTGAGGGATAGAGTTTTGAGATACTTATATGTAAAAACCTAACAGTTTGCCTTATTTTCTTGACATATTTCTATGTGCAATTTCCTTTTGTGAGTCTTGCAGTTCCTTGTGTCTTAACTGTTGACATTTTTTGCTTAGTGTTTATGTGATGCATGTTTTTCAGCATGATACTTTCACACATTCTGTATTTAAAGTGTGTCTGTGGTAATCACCATAACTTGGCTTTTGTTCTTTTATCTAATATGCTATCCTTAATCAGTAAATGAGTTTGTAGCCCATTTACATTTAAAGTAAGTGCTGCTACATTTGGATTCATATTTACCATTTTACTATGTTTTCTATAGTACCCAGTTGCTTAAGTACCTTCCTCGTTTTTTTTTTTTCTTTTAACTTGTATGTTACCTTCTGTTAGCCTAGTAATATATTCTTACACTAGAGGTTATAATATAAATTACTGATGTTGTAACCTTTGTTAGTCTGCTAGTTATGTATGTAGTCTTTTATTAAAGATTATAATATGTGCCTTTTTTTAAGTTGAAATAGTGTTATACAATATTGGTTTCAGGTGTATAACAGTGATTCAGTAATTATGTGTATTACTAAATGCTCACCACAATATGTGTAGTTACCATCTGTCATACAAAGATAAGTATGTACATACAAATGAACATAACAAATAAGATAATTACAATAATATTGACTATATTAATACTTTATGCTGTACTTTCATCCCTGTGACTATTTTATAATTGGAAGTTTATACCTGTTTTTCCCCTTCACCTGTTTCACCTGCCCTTCCCAATGGCAACCACCAGTCTATTCTGTGTTTATGAGTATTTCTGTTTTCATTTTTTTTTTAAGTTTCCACATATAAGTGAAATACAGTATTTGTCTTTTACTGTCTGACTTACTTGCTTAGCATAATGCCCTCCAGGTTCATCCATGTTGGAAATGGTAAGATTGAATTCCTTTTTATGGCTGAGCGAATTAAATTACATGTACCACATCATCTTTATCCATTCATCTGTACAAGAACACTTATGTTACTTCCATATCTTGGCTATTGTAAATATTGCTGTGATAAACATAGGAGTGCATAAATCTTTTCTAATCAGTGATTTTGTTTTCTTCAGATAAATTCCCAGAAGTGGGATTACTAAGTTGTATGGTATTTGTTTTTTTAATTTATTTGAGGAACCTGCATACTGCTTTCCATAATAGCTGTACCAATTTACGTCCCCACTAATGGTGTATAAGGGTTCCCTTTTTTTAATTTTATTTATTTTGGTATCATTAATCTACAATTACATGAAGAGCATTATGATTACTAGGCGCCCCCTTCACCAGGTACCCCGCACAAACCCCATTACAGTCACTGTCCATCAGTGTAGTAAGATGCTGTAGAATCACTACTTGTCTTCTCTGTGTTGCACAGCTCTCCCCGTGACCCCCCCCACATTATACATGCTAATTGTAATGCCCCCTTTCTTTTTCCCCACCCTTATCCCTCTCTTCCCACCCATCCTAACCAGTCCCTTTCCCTTTGGTAACTGTTAGTCCCTTCTTGGGTTCTGTGATTCTGCTGCTGTTTTGTTCCTTCAGTTTTTCTTTGTTGTTATACTCCACATATGAGTGAAATCATTTGGTACTTGTCTTTCTTTGCCTGGCTTATTTCACTGAGCATAATACCCTCTAGCTCCATCCATGTTGTTGCAAATGGTAGGATTTGTTTTCTTCTTATGGCTGAATAATATTCCATTGTGTATATGTACCACATCTTCTTTATCCATTCATCTACTGATGGACACTTAGGTTGCTTCCATTTCTTGGCTATTGTAAATAGTGCTGCGATAAACATAGGGGTGCATCTGTTTTTTTCAGACTGGGCTGCTGCATTCTTAGGGTAAATTCCTAGGAGTGGAATTCCTGGGTCAAATGGTAAGTCTGTTTTGAGCATTTTGATGTACCTCCATACTGCTTTCCACAATGGTTGAACTAACTTACATTCCCACCAGCAGTGTAGGAGGTTCCCCTTTCTCCTCAACCTCGCCAACATTTGTTGTTGTTTGTCTTTTGGTTGGTGGCCATCCTTACTGGTGTGAGGTGACATCTCATTGTGGTTTTAATTTGCATTTCTCTGATGACTAGCAATGTGGAGCATCTTTTCATGTGTCTTTTGGCCATCTGAATTTCTTCTTTGGAGAACTGTTCAGCTCCTCTGCCCATTTTTAAATTGGATTGTTTGCTTTTTGTTTGTTGAGGTGCATGAGCTCTTTATGTATTATAGATGTTAAGCCTTTATTGGATCTGTCATTTATGAATATATTCTCACATGCTGTAGGGTACCTTTTTGTTCTGTTGGTGGTGTCCTTTGCTTTAAGGAAGTTTTTCAGCTTGATATAATCCCACTTGTTCATTTTTGCTTTTGTTTCCCTTGCCCAGGAGATACATTCATGAAGAAGTCGCTCATGTTTATGTCCAAGAGATTTTTGCCTATGTTTTCTTCTAAGAGTTTTATGGTTTCATGACTTAGATTCAGGTCTTTGATCCATTTTGAATTTACTTTTGTGTATGGAGTTAGACCGTGATCCAGTTTCATTCTCTTACATGTAGCTGTCCAGTTTTGCCGGCACCAACTGTTGAAGAGACTGTCATTTCCCCATTGTAGGTCCATGGCTCCTTTTTCATATATTAATTGACCATATATGTTTGGGTTAATGTCTGGAGTCTCTATTCTGTTACACTGTTCTGTGGCTCTGTTCTTGTGCCAGTACCAAATTGTCTTGATTACTGTGGCTTTGTAGTAGAGTTTAAAATTGGGAAACAAGATCCCCCCCACTTTATTCTTCCTTCTCAGGATTGCTTTGGCTATTCGGGGTCTTTGGTGGTTCCTATGAATTTTAGAACCATTTGTTCTAGTTCGTTGAAGAATGCTGTTGGTAATTTGATAGGGATTGGATCGAATCTGTATATTGCTTTGGACAGGATGGCCATTTTGACGATATTAATTCTTCCTAGGTAAGAGCATGGGATGAGTTTCCATTTGTTAGTGTCCTCTTTAATTTCTCTTACGAGTGTCTTATAGTTTTCAGGGTATAGTTCTTTCAGTTCCTAGGTTAGGTTTATTCCTAGGTATTTTATTCTTTTTGATGCAATTGTGAATGGAATTGTTTTCCTAATTTCTCTATTAGTTCATTGTTAGTGTATAGGAAAGTCACAGATTTCTGTGTGTTAATTTTGTATCCTGCAACTTTGCTGTATTCTGTTATTATTTCTAGTAGTTTTGCAGTGGAGTCTTTAGGGTTTTTTATGTACAATATCATGTCATCTGCAAATAGTGACAGTTTAACTTCTTTACCAATCTGGATTCCTCGTATTTCTTTGTCTAATTGCCATGGCTAGGAAAGGGTTCCCTTTTTTATGTGCACTTTTAATTATTTCTAGAATGTTGCAACACTTAAACTCCATTTATCTACTTCTGCCTTTTAACTGTTTTAATTTTACATATGTTAAACCACATAAGACACAAGGATTAGTCTTACTTGGAACTTCCAGTATTCAGCAAATATATCATTTTTCTAATTACCTAGAAAACATTCTTTAATATTTTAATGTTTACTGTCCATTTCTTAGTTTAAATTCTGTTTTTCTCTGAAAAAATATTTTGCCTTTAAATTTGGACGATATTTTCATTAGGTATAGAATTCTATGTATGGTTAAGTTTTACAGCACTTTAAAACTGGTATTCCATGCTCACTTTGGCAGTACATGTACCAGAATTGTAATGATACAAAGATGATTAGCATGTCCCCTGGGCAAGTATGGTGTTCAAATTCATGAAGCATTCTGTATTTTTGCAGGGTAAGTTAAATAGAAAAAATGCAAAAGTTGAATTCTTACCAAGAAAGGATACTCTTTCATGATACGAATCTTGAATATATTAAATATTTTCCTTTGAATGTTTCATTTGCTTATTGCTTATTAAAAGTTTTTCTATTTTACATTTAAAAAATGATATTCCATATCTTCAGGCTTCTGTCGTTTTTTGAGAAATCTGTAAGTCTTAAAGTAGCAATGCCTTTTTTTATTAGGAAAGGTTTTCCTTTCTAGTTTTCAGGAATTTTACTGATTAATTTCCCTATGTTTTGTTTTCACTTTTTCATTTGTCTTCCTTTTTATACTGTTTGATGTTCCTGAATTTACTGAAATGGTAGGATGGTATCTGTCATCGGTTTTGGAAGTTTCTTGGTTTTTTCCTTTTCAAATACTGGTTCTGCCATATTATCTCTTTCCTTTTCTGGGATTCCAAATATGTATTATTAGACTACTGACTATACCCTGTGTATGTATCCCTTACACTCTTCTATATTTTACATTAAACTACTGTTTCAGTTTGGGTAGTTCTGTTCATTTTTTGTCTTCTCTGTTTCATCTGCTTGGAAACCCACCTAACAGGTTCTAAATTTCAGATCATATTTTTTCCCCAGTGAATGCCTGCATTTGATTCATCTGAAATTCTTAATTAAAGAAAAAATCTATCTTGCTTATCCTGTCCTCTGTTCTCTTGGGCATACTATTTTTTACAAGCAATTGTCAATTCCAGTATTTGGGTTATCTGTTTTGTTACTTGTTTTTTTTGTTGTTGTTGTTTATTTTTATTTTGGTATTAATATACAATTACATGAGCAACATTGTGGTTACTTGATTCCCTCCATTATCAAGTCCCCACCACACACCCCATTACAGTCACTGTCCATCAGTGTAGTAAGATGCTATAGAGGCATTACTTGTCTTCTCTGTGCTATACTGTCTTCCCCGTGCCCCCCCCCCACATTATGTGTGCTAATCATAATGCCCCTTATTCCCCTCTCCCTCCTTTCCCATCCACTCTCCCCAGTCCCTTTCCCTTTGGCAACTATTAGTCCATTTTTGGATTCTGTGAGTCTGCTGCTGTTTTGTTCCTTCCGTTTTTGCTTTGTTCTTATATTCCACAGATGAGTGAAATCATTTGGTACTTGTCTTTTTCTGCCTGGTTTGCTTCACTGAGCATAATATCCTCTAACTCCATGTTGTTGCAAATGGTAGGGTTTGTTTTATTCTTATTGCTGAATATTCCATTGTGTATATGTACCACCTCTTCTTTATCCATTCATGTACTGATGGACACTTAGGTTGCTTCCATATCTTGGCTATTGTAAATAGTGCTGTGATAAACATAAGGGTGCATATGTCTTTTTGAAACGGGGCTCCTGCATTCTTAGGGTAAATTCGTAGGAGTGAATTCCTGGATCAAATGGTATTTCTATTTTTAGTTTTTTGAGGAACCTGCATACTGCTTTCCACAATGATTGAACTGGTTTACATTCCCACCAGCAGTGTAAAAGGGTTCCCCTTTCTCCTCATCCTTGCCAGCATTTGTTCCTATTCTCTTCTATGTTGGCTGTCCTAACTGGTGTGAGGTGATATTTCATTGTGGTTTTAATTTGCATTTCCCTGATAATTAGCAATGTGGAGCATCTTTTCATGTGCCTGTTGGCCATCTGAATTTCTTCTTTGGAGAAGTGTCTGTTCAGCTCCTCTTCCCATTTTTTAATAGGGTTATTTGCTTTTTGGGTGTTGAGGCATATGAGTTCTTTATATATTTTGGATATTAATCCCTTGTTGTATATCTCATTTACAAATATATTCTCCCATACTGTAGGATGCATTTTTGTTCTGCTGATGGTGTCCATTGCCGTACCAAAGCTTTTTAGCATGGTGTAGTTCCATGTGTTCATTTTTTATTTTGTTTCCCTTGCCTGAGGACATGCATTCAGGCAAAAGTTGCTCATATTTATATTCAAGAGATTTTTGCCTATGGTTTCTTATAAGAGTTTTATAGTTTTATGACTTACATTCAGGTCTTTCATCCATTTTGAATTTACTTTAGTGTATGGAGTTAAACAATAATCCAGATTCATTCTCTTGCATGTAGCTGTCCAGTTTTGCCAACACCAGTTGTTGAAGAGGCTGTCATTTCTCCATTGTATATCCATGGCTCCTTTATCATATATTAATTGACCATATGTGCCTGGGTTTATATCTGGGCTCTCTAGTCTCTTCCATTGGTCTATGGGTCTGTTCTTGTGCCAGTACCAAATTGTCTTGATTACTGTGGCCTTGTAGTAGAGCTTGAAGTTGGGGAGCATAATTTCCCCTGCTTTTTTCTTCCTTCTCAGGATAGCTTTGGCTATTTGGGGGTCTTTTGTGGTTCTTATTACTTGTTTTTACTTAGTTTTTGTTCATGTAGTCCTGTCTTTTGGCATGCCTATAAAATGTAGCTCAAATGCCAGATACTTCTTTTAAAAGAAGTTCTCCAAAGAGGGATCATTCTTTCCTCCATTATGCAGACAGAGTAATGGCTGATAACCCTAATGTGATCACTGCCTATGTTAATCTCCTTAGTTGTAGTTCCAAAGAAACTCAGTTCACCTCTTGTTTGCCCTTGGCCTCCAGGTGTTTTAACTGGGACGTTGATATGTTTTTTTGTGGCCCTTCTGGCCTGTGCTGAGTGCTAGTCTTTGACACATGAGAATGCCAAAGACTGTGCTTCACTTGTCAGTCTTTTCCATTGAGAAAAAAATTGTTTAAGTGTCCTGAAGGAAAAACTTACCTTGTAATTGAAAGTCCATGGTCTCCATCAAAAGCTCTGCTGCAACAGCCTGGAATCTCACCCTCCTTCCCTTATTTAGAATTAGCAAATGCCTCTGGTAAAATCAGCTGCAATACTGGCTCACCTCTTTAAGGTTCTTCCCTATGGAGTCGTAGTTCTTCCATTTCTTGGTTGCCTTAGCAGATTTCACTTGTCTTCACATAAATGATTTCTGTATATTATCTTGTTTTTTTTGTTCTTAGAACACTGGTTGGCCAAATTTACTCCCAACTAGGATGCTAGGTCAACCAGTGCTAGGTGAGAATCCTGGCCACAGGAACTCTCATTTTATCCACATGAAGTAATTCAAGCTGGCAGGGTATATTCTGTGTTAAGGCAATGACATCAGTGTTCTGGTGGATTCATAGTTAATGTGCACCATAGAAAAGAGGTTGAGGCACACTTTGTGCTCTTGGGGACAAAAAGTTGTACTTAAGAAGTAACTTGTTTCATTTGTAGACACCGTATCTTGATCTTGTGTTGTATTGGTATTTGTCCACTAACTCTTCAAAGGCAGATGTTTTTCTTTATTAATGGAGGTATAAATTTTTGAAAGACAAGATTATTAGTACATGATATACATGATACATTCTTTGGTCAATTATCTGCCTTGTGATAGCTCTTGGGCTGTCTTAAATTATACTGTTGACCCTTGAATATGTGGGGACTTGGGAGCACTGACATCTCACACAGTTGAAAATCTGTGTCTAACTTTTGACTCCCTTAAAACTTAACTACTAATATCCTGCTGTTGACTGGAAAGCTTACCGATAACAGTCGATTAATGTAAATGTTATATGTATTATGTACTGTATTTTTAAACTAGAGGGAAGAACATGATTTTACTAAAATCATAAAATACATTTGTAGTATCATTGAGTGATCTGTGCAGTTCCAATCTGTGTTCAAGGGTCAACTGTATTAGTATATATTTTTTATTTTAGTTGTATATTCATTATTTTGCCAAGTCAAGCATAAGCTCTTCTAGTACAAGAGCTTTTAATTCTTTAATTCCTTAAAGCCCAGTTACAAATTTTTATTTAACCTCCAGTACAACGACGGGATTTTCTTGATGGAGGTTTAGTTTCGATTTTTCTAGTTACACGTAGCCAATGGTAATGCGTCTTTATATACATTCATGATTTTACTAAACTCCAAGGTAATCCAGAGGAAAGAATGTTACTGCATATTTTAAGAAATCCGGATGACTGTTTCAATTCTGCCACTAACTACACTTAAGCAAAGTAGTTTCAATTTCTTCCTCTATAAAATAAAGGATTTGAAGGCAATAGGTTTTAACATCCCTTCTAAGTCCTCAAAAAATTTAAAAAAAAAAAGGCTACTGGTTTTTGAGAAAGCTAACCTGGAGAATGTTCTTCTATTTGGATATATTAGAGCTCATATTGTCTTAAATCCAAGAATTGTACATGATTATAAGATTTCTGAGCTCCCTGTATCTTTAATTTTGCTTGCATTAAGAGCCCAAAAGAGAGATAACTTTTCTTAAATTTGTTGCAGTTAGTTTTTTCTTATGTTCTCTTTGCATTTCTAATTCTTCCCCTATGATTTTCTTTGGAAAATCTTATACTGAAAGTAAGCTTTTTAGAGTTGAAATCGCTCTTGATTTATCTAAGGCTACATACAATAAGGAGAGGAAAACTGTGGGTGATAGATGTTTTAAAGATACATCTTGGTGAAGTTGGGATAGTTTTGTGTTGTATACTTAAATTTTATTTTAAAAATATTTCTAATTATCACAGAAATATATTTTAAAATAAAAATTGCCTACATCTGTAAAGCCTCATCTTGAGGATTCTTTTTGGACTCAAAGTCACCAAGATCTCTTCTTTTGTGTACAGCAGCATTGCATAGAGAGATATTATACTCCTAGGTGGAGAGTATCTGGGATTGGTATATTGAACTCATAACTAGGAAATCAGCTGAGGAAAGCGGTCTGTGTTCAGATTGGAGGGATTTCATCAGCAGGCCATCTATATAGGGTAGAATAACCAGACATCTTAAACTGGTGGCCCAGGTACTGTATTTGGCCTAAATAGAAGTTTTGTTTGACTCACATAGTTTTTTTAAATTAGATTTTAAAATTAAATTTCATATACAAAGGTTAATTTCTGGCTTTTTTTTTTAATTTTGAAAAACTAGACAGAATGGCAATAATATAGCCACAACAGTTCAACCTAAATAGCTTCTCCCTTCAGATGAAGAAATTTTCTGGTTCACTCTGCTTAGTCAGGACTGCTTTACTTATTTGTTAACTTCTACACCTCTCTGTAGGTATTTGAGTTACACTCTTTTGAAAACTTAGAAGTTGGTATTTTTCTTGACCGTGGCCAATTTTAGTGGCATGTATAGCCAGGACACAGTTATATTCTCTTTCTTAGCATGGCATTTTCCAGTATTTTTTCAAGTTTCTGGGAGCAGTTTGTACCTTTGGTTCCAAAGTTTGCTCAATTACAAATCCGATAGTGGCAGCCAGGTCATTAAAGAATCAGGTCTTGGGCAGTAGTGCAGGGCAGAGTAAACTTACCCAGGTGTGTCTCCTATTAATGCAATCTCCCATCTGAAAGGAGCTCAGATTTCTTAAGATTTCCTGTGTCTACTCAACTTGGATTAAAACATGTCTAATTTGCAATTTCCCAAGGAAGTGTTTTAGCCTTTCTGAATATAGTACATAGATAATAGTTATATATAAGATTTGCTTGTGTATATTCAGCTCCAAAGGGGCCTTCTCAAACTACTTATCTCAGTGTTTCTTTATCCTTTATGGTAGTGTATCAGGAACCATGAAAGCACAGAGTTATTTGTCTTGCACTCAATACATTGCATCCTGACTCCCAAGAGTTTGACAGGCATGGTGAAAGTGCACTCTAGACTTAGTTCTAGGGAGTCTCCTAGAGGCATCTGTTACTAAACCTGAGATTTGGCATTCTGGATGATAGCCCTGCAAACATACTACTGTGCCTTCACTCAATTACGTATTTGTGAATTGAATGAATGATAGAAGCTAAAAACTGATCCCTTTTGGCCTAATGTTGCCGTGTCACATTCAAAGAAACAGGAACCTGTCTTCAAAAGTTTTGAAGACTAATGCAGATGGTAATTAGTCTTTCTTAAAGGCACAGGATAGGGTTTACTCTAACATTTCACCCAGAAACTTCTAAAGTTTTTCTTCAGATTGATTTCCCTTTGGAGATTTGCTAAAGATTTCTGTTTTTACTCTCTAGATTACTGTTACCACCATTTTTCTCTCGTGTTTAATAGCTCTTCCTCTTCCCCTGCACAGAACCTTCAGATGTCCTAACTTATGAGCACAGGACCCTCCGTGTCTGCTGGTGCCCCCATCTCACATACTTTCTAAATGTAACATCCCTGTCAAGATTACTTTTATGAGTATCAGCTGTCTTGTGAATGAGTGAGTAAAACTGTTCACTTTATTACATGTTAAAGGAATCTTGAATGAAGGAAATTTGGTGTGTTTCTTGTTCCCCATCAAATCTCTTTCATCCATTCAACATGGCTTGAGAGGCATGAGGGATGAAATAGTGTGGGATATATAAGGTAAATTTGATACCCAGGCAAATCATGACAATAAAACTCAGAAGACACCCTTATTTGTCTGATAGTTGAGGAATTTAGTCCTTTCTGATGTTATTTATAATTATTCAATTAAATCACAAGTCAGGAAACAGATTCAGAGAGAAGTAACTCCTCATAATCATGCTCAAAATTGCCTATGGTGGATAATTTTCATATAGACAATAAGGCTGAAAATAAAGGTCTTGGTGAGTCTTGAGATCTGGGTGATGTGAAATGACTGGGATTTATTTTGATAGAACCACAGACTATTGGGATGGTAGTATTATAATGAAAGATCACCTAGCCTAATCCTTAAATTTGTAAACTTGTAAACTTGGGGGTCAATGATAATTGTAATGGAATTGTGACTTAGTCTTTACATTTTCAGAAATTTACATGAGGTTAAATCATAACTAGGATATAATGGTATAAAGAAAAATGTGTATAAAAATATATATTTATCATGAAAAGAAGCTATTCTAAAGCTACCGTTTGGTATTTCAGTAACTAGTAAAGCAAGAAAAACATGTCTATTTTTGTTTTCCCTAGCTATGATCCACCAAGCATTAAATGAAAATGAGCATTTTTATGTTTTGTGGCCATATGAGGTTTTTTAACCCATATTTTGTGGGTGAGGAAATTACTCAATTGTGAAGTCCAGATTTCTGATTAAGCAATTTGTTTTTAGTGGACTTTTAAATCAAATTTTATCTTTGTGCTTTCAGACTTAAGCCCGCCAAGATTTAAATGAGGAGGAAAACATTTCATTTTAATCACTACTGACATTAAGTTTTAAGACTTTGCAATTATAAAACAAATACTAAAAATGACTCAAATTTGAAAATAAAGTTGGAATTTAGTGTGGTATTCTTATATGTATATACTATGCAGGGAAAACAATGTAATCATATATATATATATATATATATATATAATATATATAAGATCAAGTTAGAGCCTTGAAAATAACTTTTTCCTTCATAAAAGTTCTTATTCTATATATTTTTAAAATTACCTTACTCTTTATATTATAAAATCCACAATATAAAAAATACTTATCTTTTTTAAAAAGCTTTTTATTGAGATACAGTTGATACACAATATTGGTTTCAGATGTATGATTAAAAAATGCTTGTCTTCATTAGTTTCCTTGTGTAAACATTTTGGTTAATGAAATAATGACAGTTTTTGAGACTATAAAATTTTTAATTTTAGAAAAAATTTTGAAATTTTAGTTGTAAGTTAAACCACAAATTCTGTCATTAAAATTGTCATTTTAAAATATACTAATATATTTAGCTACAAATACTGGCATAGGGCACTTGGGGGATGAAAGGAACAGGTTGGTAAGGCAATCAGATTGGTAAACTGATTAAATGCTCCTAACCCTGTAATTTTGTTCATAGAGCACCCTCTGCTATCATTTCCATTATAACTAGTTTGTTCAGGTTGCCCAGAAAGAGCATAACTAATTTCAATAAACTCTTACTTATTTTCAGTGATATATGTACATTTTTGGTTAATTTAGGTTTTAAGTGTATAAATATTAATGAACCATACCTGTATAGGTATGTTTGAGATCTACTCATGCCTTTATGAATGTTATTTTGTAAATAGTTGCTGAATTTGTAAGTGTATGCCATACACTTAATTTTAACTAGTTAGGAATAGACCTTGATAAATCATGTCGGGTTTGTTTATTTAGTACTTGATATGTGCTGAGCATTCACTGAAAGAATATTCCTGCATTCAAGAAGTTTACCGTCTGACTATTTATAGAGAGTATTTACTGTTGAATTTGCTTAAATAGTAGCAAATAAAATTTAAAAAAACTATGGTCACAGTAATCACCATGATAGAATTTGGATCAGAAAGGCTTTCTGATACAATGTTTTTTTGGGTGGGGGGCAACCAAATTCAGACTTGGAAAAGTATAATGTAGGGTTGAAAGTTGGCAGAAAATATATAGGAGATGGTACAGACAAGGAAGAAGGAATAAACCATAAGATGAACTCAAGATTAGAGTACAGGGGCATGTATGATGAGATGGAAGAGATTGGAAGACTTGCAAATGGAAATGGAGCGAGACTCGAACCAACAGAAATTTAGTTGGTGCAGGGGATAGAAGGTAGTCAGTGAGGTTCTTTGAGCTGGTTTGTAAGTTAAGTAAGTTGTTTTCTGAAGATTATTGTAGTAACTATGAGTTGGTTATGAGATAAACAATGAGATAAAAAATAAAAAAGCTGAGTTTTGAGATAGCAGATACTAGATGTTGGAAAACAAAAACATCTTCAGTGTCTAAGTCATTTCAGCTTTTAATTTTAACTAGTTAGGAGTAGGTATAAGTGATTTAAAGCATGATCTAAAGGACTTTCTGGGATGTTAAGATAGAGGTTATAGAAATCCCAAATATAACAGCTTAGACAAAAAGAGGGAGTGGGCAGTTTAAAACTATTGCAGTGGCTCAAATGTTTCATCAGGGACCTGGGCTCTGTCTTTCAGACTTTGGGGTGATGGTCTGTCTTCATCTTCATGAATATTCCCATAGTTTCAGTAGCTGCCATGCCTCTATATATCACCTACGTATTACAACTAGAAGAAAAAGAAGATGAAAGGGTGGTGTCTGTTACAAGAGAAAAAGCTTTTCATCTTGACTTGAACTTGTTATATCATTACCACTAGTATTCACAACTCTGCTAGTTGCAGTAAGTCTGGAGAAAATGATTTTTTAAGAACTTTATTGGGGAATAATTGTCAAATAATAATTTCTTTTTAAGATTACACATATAAGTGATACCACATAGTATTTGTCTCTGTATGGCTTATTTCACTTAGCATAATGCCTTCCAGATTTATCCATGTTGTCTTAAATGGCAGGATCTCATTCTTTTTATAGCTGAATAATATTCCACTGTGTGTGTAAATCATATTTTCTTTACCCATTCATCTATTGAAAGATATTTAGGTTGATTCCATATTTTGGCTTTTGTGAATAATGCTGCAGTAAGCATGGGTGTGCAGATATATCTTTGAGATACTGATTTCATTTCACTCGCTGAAGTATCTTTGAGATACATTTCCAGGAGATATCATTTCCTTCAGATATATACCCGGAGTGGAAATCCTGGGTCATAGGGTAATTTGTTTTGTGTTTTTTTGAGGAATCTTCTCCATAATGGCTGCACCAATTTACATTGCCACCATCAGTGAATAAAGGTTCCTTTTTTTCCAGATGTTCTCCAACATTTGTTATCTCGTATTTTGTTAATAGCCATGCATCCTAATAAATGTGAAGTAACATCTCCTTATGGTTTTGTTCTGTTATTCCCTGATGATTATTGATGTTGAGCACCTTTTCTTATACCTATTGGTAATTTGTGTGTCTTTGGAGAAATGTCTATTTAGATCTTTTGCCCATTTTTAAATTAGGTTATCTGCCTTTTTGCTATTAAGTTATATAGGTTCTTCATATATTTTGGATATTAACCTCTATTGGGTATATGGTTTACAAATGCTCATTTCTGTAGGTTGTCTTTTCAATTTATTGGTGGTTTCCTTTGTTGTGCAGAAATTCTTTAGTTTGATGTAGTCCTACTTGTTTATTTTAGCTTTTATTGCCTGTGTTTTTGGTGTCTCATCTAAGAAGTTACCAAGTTCAGCATCAAGGATCTTTTTCCCTATGTTCTTTTCTAGGGGTTTTATGGTATAAGATCTTACATTTAAGTGTTTTATCCATTTGGGGTTATTTTTTGTTTGTGCTATAAGACAGGGATCCAGTTTCATTCTTTTGCATGTGGGTGTCTAGTTTTCCCAATACCATTCATTGGAGACTTTCCTGATTGTGTTGTCTTGGTGCCCTAGTCAAAAATTAGTTGTTTATACACATGTAGGCTTTCTATTCTGTTCCATTGGTCTCTGTGCCTGCTTTTTATTCCAGTACCACCCTGTTTTGGTTAATATAGTTTGAAATCAGGAAGTGTGTTTCCTCCAGCTTTGCTCTTAGGTTTGCTTTGGCTATTCAGAGTCTTTTGTGGTTCAGTACAAATTTTAGGATAGTTTATTCTATTTCTGCAAAAAGTTCCATTGGGATTTTAATGGAGATTGCATTGAATCTATATATAGATCACTTTGGGTTATATGGACATTTTGACAATATTAACTCTTCCATTCAAGAACATGGGGCATCATTTATGTATGTCTTTAATTTCTTTCATCAACGTCTTACAGTTTTCAGTGTTGAGGTCTTTCACCTCCTTGGTTAAATTTATTTAAGTATTCTTTTTGACACTTTGTCTCACTGAGACAATGTTTCTCTGTTCTGTCATTTAAAGGACGGAGAAACATTTAGGTAGGTGTCTGGCAGAGGAGTTTTGCAGAGCCCACTGATTGTACAAAAAGATGTATTAAGCCATAATATTAAAACCTTAACATATTGGGCTGGAGTTCTTTCAGTTGTTTTCAATACTGAATGAGAACATTAGTTACTGTTTTTGCTTTCTCAGACTGTGTGGGCAGAAGAAAACAAGATTACACCAGCAAGAAAGTATAGAAAATACATGTATTCTGAGCACCACTTTATAAATATGAAAAATACTACATAAATGTGTGGTTTCGAATATTTTTGCATTTTAAATTTACATTCCATGTTTATAATGGTTTTAACATTTAACATCTTAAATTATATTTTCAAAATTGTTTATCATTTAATTCTCTTTTTAATACCACCTGTGATCCCAGGTGAAGGTAAGCCTTCAAGAATCAGTATACTTATAGCAATTTTATAATGGTAAATAAATGTAGTCAGATTATCAGGTATACATAGTACACTGTTCCCCAAATTAGATATGTGATGTAGGTGCAAAATTGTACAGCTGAAGGTACTTAGTCAATGAGATCACTGGCAAATATTCTTGAAGGTTTTAAGAATGGTACAGTCAGTGGGCTCTGAAGGTACATGGTTGTTTGAAATATGTTTTGGACAAGTCTCCAGTGATACAGAAGAAGTTAAAATGTCTAGCTAAAAGAATCATTGAAGTACAGAAAGAACCAGCAATGAAAGCAATGAACTTGCTAAGTGTCTTTTTGGAAATGCAATCATTTCATTGTTACATAAGTTTCCCAAAGTGCTTTGGGGTATTATCAGTAATATAGATTTTAGGCCCTTGAGTAATAAAATAAAATGTTACTCTTAGTCATTTGGAATTTTAAATGTTACTTAATTTCTAGGTGTAGCTGAGTCATTTTTCTTGGTTTCTAAGGAAGGCCTCAAAGCAATACTTATATTTTAGTATAGTTGAATCACTATGTAACAATGCTACACATGAAAAATAAGGGGTAAAATATAAGAGATATCAAAATGTTTGTCAAAATATTTTGGAATCTGAAATCTTATCAATGTAACCCTCAAAGATTGATGTTTTTTACAAAATTATTTATACAAAATTAATTTTATTCTAAAACTTCCAAGGGCCAAAATAAATTAGATGAACCTTTAAAGTACTTAATTTGTGGACAAGATAATAAACATTAATAAGTACCTACTATTTTTAGGGCAGTATGCTAGAGGGATGTAAAAACCACTAAAATACATTCTTTGCCCTTAAGAGTTCATAGTTTGAGCAGATAATACACAAAATGACTCATGATGCAGGACAGTTTTGGTATTTAAAGCCATTCCAGCCATAAAAATCTATGCTGCTAACACTAAACTATGTTTTCTACCTTTATCTTGTATCTACCTACCACTTCAGCATTTTATTAAAAATAATAATAATAAAGAGAGAAATGTGGTATCCACATATAAATCAAGTATAAAAATCAAATGAGTATTCATATTTGAACTGACTGTTTATAGTTCATAAAGCATGAGCAAAACCGAAAGCTTCTGTGATGACTGCCCTTGTACTGTTCACCATGTAACTTATTCACTATGTAAGAATTTGTTCTCCATGTAAGAACTTGTTTGTTATGCCTCAGAAGATTGGAGACTGATGAAAATTAGGCTTGGGGTGGATTAATGATTGTGCATTGAGCATTAACTCCCCTATACAGAATTTTATTGTTGTTAACAACCATTTGATCAATAAATATGAGAGATGCCCTCACAAAAAAAAAAAAAAAGTACACACTTCCAATTGTAAAATAAATAAGTAACCGGGATGTAATGTATAGCATAAGGAATATAGTCAAAATATTGTAACAACTTGGTATGGTGATAGCTGGTACCTAGAATTATCATGTATATAAATGTTGAATCACTGTGTTGTACACCTGAAACTAATGTAATACTGTGTGTCAACTACCCTTCAATAAAAAATAATTATCTAAAAAAAAAAAAAATCTATGCTGCTAACATGACTATGTATTTTGTTTATTGCTGCCTAACAAATTGCCTGAAAATTTAATGGTTTAAGACAGCAGCAATTTTATTATTTCTTATGATTCTATGGATTGCCTGAGGCTCAGCTGGACAGTTCTGTTTGTTTCACTTGAAATCTCATACAATTGCAGTCAGATGATAGCTGGACTGGTATGTCCAGGATCACTTTTACATTCATTGTGTGAGGCCCTCCGGTCTTCTGCAAGTGGATTCTTTATTCCCATCATGTCTCCTCCTCCAGCACAATTTAATGTTGGCTCTTTCTCCAATGTTTTGGAATCTGAATGCTTTACATCATGTATTAGGGCTACATTAGTGAGAAGGTGGATATTTTTAGCACTCTTAAGTCCTGGGATCAGAACATCTATTTTCACACTGTTCTATTGGTCAAGGCAGTCATAAGACTAGCCTGTGCTGGTGGGATGGGGTGGGGAAATAAGCTCCACCTCTTGATGTAGTCAGTGGAGGCTATTTTTGGAGATGAGCTAACGCACTGCCTGACTAGTGGTCTAGGCCTTAATTGCTGTGAGAGTTCTAAGAAATAGAGGGTTCTCTGAATTTGGGTGACTGAGAAAGTCTCTAAGGAATAGCTAAGTCTTTTTCCTGAGTTAAAAAGGCGGAGCATAGAGGAGAAAGCAGGGAAGGGGAGTGGGATTATGAGATCCTCTATAGGAAAAATAGCAAATGCAAGATACACAAATGATAAAGACATTAGAATAATAAGAGTTCTAGTAATAAACTTGATCCAAAGTAATAGTCGTCATAGCTAGCTAGCATTGTCTGTTTCAACTAATATAGAAAGGACTGGTGAAAATACTTTGGAAGTAAATGTTTTTAAAGGCTAATAGAATGCTAAATAGGGGGCATTTAACAGCAGCAAGTCCAGTGACTCTTTAAAATTGAACTGTTATGGGCTTAGAAATAAGATGGTGAAATTTGATTTGGAAGAAATCTTGGTTTCCATCAGATTTGAGATTTTATTCAGGTAGCTGGACAATGCGAGAAAAATGCTGTATGCTACTTGAATATAGGACAAGTAAGAAAGGATAGGTGCTACACCTGTGGTGTGCAGGTTCATGGTGGCTGAACTTACCATATTCATTAGTGTTGAGGTGAGATAGCTCAGCAAACAGTATGAGTCTCTTGAGAACAAGTAAGTCTTGACCTTAGAGCAGTTATGTATGCTGTGAAATAAGAGTCTAGTGTGAATTCTTAATAAAGCAAATCATTACAACTGCCCCCATTTTGGAATTTAAATAACAAAACCGATTCCAGCTATAAGCAATAATTCCATCCATCTACTTAACACTTTCATTGGTAATTTGTATGAATAGTTTAATACTGAAAAAATAAAATGTATAAACTTCCAATTTTAAAAAAGTTCTTTATTAGGCTGGAAACTGTGTTTTTGTTACATGCATTGGCAGTATTTCTGTGTCACAGATTATTGTTTTCTACAAGATATCCCTAAATCATCTGGAAAAACAAGCATTCCCACTGACCAAGTCTTTTGCGCCCAGTGTTCTTCAGTTATTAAAGTTATGATTAAATTTTCATAATCCTCATTTATTCACTCAGCAGACATTTATTGACCTCATCTATGAGTTAGACATGGTCAAAATGACTTTTGAACTGTACCTATGAGAAGGAGTCAGCCGTGGGCAGATCAGGGGGGAGAGAGTTCCAACACAGAACACAAAGTTCCTCAAGAGGAAAGAAACCTAATGCACTCAAGGAACAGAGAAAGCCTTGTTGAAGCATGCTGAAGAAGAGGTGAGGCCAGATAACGGGTGGCCTCTCAAGCTGTAATAAGGACTGAAATTTATTCTGAGTGGGAGGGGAAGATGTTGAATGTTCTGAGCAGGGAAGTGACATAACTGTAATTTACCTTTTATAAGGATCATTTCTGATTATGGATAGAGGAAAACCTATAGAGGAGCAACGGTCAGAAAGCTATTTCAGTAGTCTACAGTGGTGATGGCAACCTGGAGTAGGTAGAAGTGGTGGGATTGGTGAGAAGTTGGATGCTCTCTACCTCCCACCCGTTGTCCACCCCATCCTTTTTCCCCGCAGACTGCCCCTTACCACGTCAGTGCGACACTGGTGAGTGCCTGTCTTGGGCCACACAGCTCTTCACGTCTTTTGACTCAAGCTGTTTCTTTTCCTTTTCTTCCTCTATTGTTTCTTGCCCATTTTTCTCTCTCTTTATTACTTAGCTAATATGCTGGCCTTATAAAGACCATCTTATTCCCATTCACTGATAGTCTAATCCTGTACTTCTTTGAGGAAGCATATGAAATGGCCAATCTTTTCTAATTTACCCAGCCTAGGAAATTTAAAATATTCTGATCTGGTCTTTCTTTCCTATACAGGGGCCTATAGAACTGGTTCTTACTGTAGCCTTGCCTGGTACTGGAAAGGTCTCAAATTGTAGTGGCTCATCTAAGGAAACTATCAGTAAATGCAACACTCATGCCCTGAAGCTGGAACTGGCCTAGATAATTAACCCTGTTATTATTAGATAATTTGCTGTGTTAAGAGTCTTGCTTGGTACTGGGAATGAGTGAGTGAATAAATGAATGGATGAATGGAAATAAAAATGGTGCAGAAGAGGAAATTTTCACATCCTAGATCAGTGCTTGGGACCCAGGTGAACACATGCCAAGTAGCACACTCTTCCTGTGAAACTGGGTATCTTTCAAGGTCAAGATATTCCTGATTTGGAATTTCAACTATCTCTATAGTTTGGTGCATTGTTTCCATTAGTAATAATAGGGCTCGTTTGTCATCCTTGTCATCAGTGTTCTCAGGTAGAAGAAACTCAGGAGCCAGCCAGATTCCTCTAGTAACAGTACTAGAGTTGACAGAGCAGGGGTTCAGGATAGCTTAGAGAGTAGATACTGCAGCTGAGGTCCCGGAACTGGGTATTTCTTAGGACTGCCCACCGTCAGAATTTCTGTGGTTAATTCAGTCAAATGTTTTAGCTGTATTATTAAAATAATTAAATATTCATAAAGGCAAACTGAAAGGCACATAATACTTAATCATAGGGATGGCAGCATAGAAGTTCCCCATGGTGAGGAAAGTGGCATTGATTGGTGAGAAAAGTTAAGCCTGTGTGCGTGTATCTGGAGGTAAGGGTGATGTTTTGTTTCTGTAGGTGAAAGAGCTCAGCAGTACATCCATTAAATTCATTAATTAAATTATATTTTTGTTTTAGGTTCTAGGATTTTGCAGGGAGAGTGAGGATAAAAGAATGCAGGATCTTTACCCGAGCGGTATGGGGGGATATGTGCATTGAGGAGACAGAGCCCTTCTACCCAGACCTCAATTCACAAATATATCCCATTTGTATTGCTGTTTTTCAACTAAAGTTACGCAGATGGTTACAGAGATACAATTTAAGGAAAAGGATGTGTATGTTTATGGACATATGCATCCCCAGTTAACTGTTCACTACTTCACATATTCATCAATTAATTTTCTCCCCATCCTCCTACTATAAAGGTAAAATCCAGACTTGAGCTAGGTTAGAGTTGCTGCTATTCAAAAACTTTATTGGTAAAATGCAGTACCAGACAAGTGGTATCACCATCTACTTAATTTTAAAGAAGTGGTTCTTAAACTTTCCTTTTATGGTAAGTGGAGATGGGGAGGGACAGAGAAACCTGGTAACAGCTGTTGTGTTGCTAAACTCAGATTGCAGAAGGTGATAGTTAAGTACCTTGCCAGAATTTTTATCTAGTGTTAGTCTGTTGTTCCACAAAATTGGAACTGCTAGGAACTTTTCTCAAAAAACACTCATACTTCTAAGAAATGTACTTTAAATCCATCTTTTGAGTTGTTTTGCATAAGTAAACCACATGCTAACACACCACTCAGTGAAAGAGCACTAGCCAAACATCACAAAGTTCCAAAATCCTATTTCCAGCTCCTCTGTCAGAAAGTAAATAACAACAAAAGACTTCAAACATAAGTCAGCCAGAACCTTGGAGAAACTTCATGCTAACTTTCTTTGCACAACAACTTAAGGAAAATTTTGTGACTAACCCACAGTGGGGAGCACAACCCCATAATAATCAGAACATATTGCCCAAGTTACACATTATGATAAGGTAAACATTTGCTTAAGAAATCCATTAAAGGGAGGCGGAGCCAACATGGCGGCGTGAGTAGGACAGTGGGAATCTCCTCCCAAAAACATATATACTTTTGAAAATACAACAAACACAACTAGCCCTAAAAGAGAGACCAGAAGACGCAGGACAGTGGCCAGACTGCAGCTACACCAGCGAGAACCCAGCGACTGGTGAAAGGGGTAAGATACAAGCCCCGGCCCTGCGGGACCCGAGCGCCCCTCCCCCCAGCTCCCGGCGGGAGAAGAATAGGCAGAGCGGGAGGGAGACGGAGCCCAGGACTGCCGAACACCCAGCCCCAGCCATCCGGGCCAGAGCGCAGACACAGTATATGCCCAGGGGGCCCTGGATACTGGGAGAACAGGGGGTAGACCTCAGAGCGGGTGCTGAAGCTGATGCCCCTGTGACAAAGAAAAGCGGGGGCCTTTCTGAAAGTCTTAAAGGGACAGGGACTTAACAGCTTGACGGAAACAACCCAGGTCACAGTACAGCAGCTGGAAATTACAGGGAAAACCGGGTGCACTAACCCCCTGGGCAACAGCTCTGAGACCCCTCACGGAGGCAAACAGTCAAGCAGCCCCCCCATCCATCACCCCACCGGGCGCTGCGAAAGCAGAGAAGCAGCCTGAGACAAATTCCGCCCACAGAAAGGGAAATTTCTCCCTTCCGGCCAGGCAAGACACAAAGACCCACTCTACACGCAATTACCCAACACAAGCCACTAGGGGTCGCAGTTGCCCCAGTAAAGAAAGGCCAGTAGTAAGTGAAAATTTTGGCCCTCCCAGCTGACAGTCAATAGCACCTGTCAACATGAAAAGGCAAAAAAATATGATTCAGACAAGACTAACCCAGACAGATTCGGCATCTGCTACATCTTCCCCTGAGAAGGAATCTGGGGAGATAGATTTAGCCAGTCTACCTGAAAAAGAATTCAAAACAAAAGTCATAACCATGCTGATGGACTTGCAGAGAAATATGCAAGAACTAAGGAAGGAGAATTCAGAAATAAAACAAGCTCTGGAAGGACTTCAAAACAGAATGGACGAGATGCAAGAGACCATTAATGGACTAGAAAACAGAGAACAGGAACGCAGAGAAGCTGATGCAGAGAGAGATAAAAGGATCTCCAGGAATGAAAGAATTTTAAGAGAGCTGAGTGATCAATATAAAAGAAATAATTTAAGAATCATAGGCATTCCAGAAGAAGTAGAGAGAGAAAAGGGGATAGAAAATGTCTTTGAAGAAATAATTGCTGAAAATTTCCCCAAACTAGGGGAAGAAATGGCCTCTCAGACCACAGAGGTACACAGAACTCCCATGACAAGGGATCCAAGGAGGGCAACACCAAGACACATAATAATTAAAATGGCAAAGATCAAAGACAAGGACAAAGTATTACAAGCAGCCAGAGAGAAAAAAAAGGTTACCTACAAAGGAAAACCCATCAGGCTATCATCAGACTTCTCAACAGAAACCCTACAGGCCAGAAGAGAATGGCATGATATACTTAATGCAATGAAACAGAAGGGCCTCGAACCAAGACTACTGTATCCAGCACGAATATCATTTAAATATGAAGGAGGGATTAAACAATTCCCAGACAAGCAAAAGTTGAGGGAATTTGCCTCCCACAAACCACCTCTACAGGGCATCCTACAGGGACTGCTCTAGATGGGAGCACTCCTAAAAAGAGCACACAACAAAACACCCAACATATGAAGAAGGGAGGAGGAGGAATAAGAAGGGAGAGAAATAAAGAATCATCAGATTGTGTTTATAATAGCTCAACAAGCGAGTTAAGTTAGACAGTAAGACAGTAAAGAAGCTAACCCTAAACCTTTGGTAACCACAAACTTAAAGCCTGCAATGGCAATAAATTCATACCTTTCAATAATCACCCTAAATGTAAATGGACTGAATGCACCAATCAAAAGACACAGAGTAATAGAATGGATAAAAAAGCAAGATCCATCCATATGCTGCTTACAAGAGACTCACCTCAAACCCAAAGACGCGCACAGACTTAAAGTCAAGGGATGGAAAAAGATATTTCAAGCAAACAACAGAGAGAAGAAAGCAGGTGTTGCAATTCTGGTATCAGACAAAACAGACTTCAAAATAAAGAAAGTAAAAAAAGACAAAGAAGGACATTACATAATGATAAAGGGCTCAGTCCATCAAGAGGATATAACCATTATAAATATATATGCACCCAATACAGGAGCACCAACATACCTGAAACAAATATTAACAGAACTAAAGGAGGAAATAGAATGCAATGCATTCATTCTAGGAGACTTCAACACACCACTCACTCCAAAGGACAGATCCACCAGACAGAAAATAAGTAAGGACACAGAGGCACTGAACAACACACTAGAACAGATGGACCTAATAGACATCTACAGAACTCTACATCCAAAAGCAACAGGATACACGTTCTTCTCAAGTGCACATGGAACATTCTCCAGAATAGACCACATACTAGGACACAAAAAGAGCCTCAGTAAATTCCAAAAGATTGAAATCCTACCAACCAACTTTTCAGACCACAAAGGCATTAAACTAGAAATAAACTGTTCAAAGAAAGCAAAAAGGCTCACAAACACATGGAGGCTAAACAACACGCTCCTAAATAATCAATGGATCAATGACCAAATCAAAATGGAGATCCAGCAATATATGGAAACAAATGACAACAACAACACTAAGCCCCAACTTCTGTGGGACGCAGCAAAAGCAGTCTTAAGAGGAAAGTATATAGCACTCCAAGCATATTTAAAAAAGGAAGAGCAATCCCAAATGAACGGTCTAATGTCACAACTATCAAAATTGGAAAAAGAAGAACAAATGAGGCCTAAGGTCAGCAGAAGGAGGGACATAATAAAGATCAGAGAAGAAATAAATAAAATTGAGAAGAATAAAACAATAGCAAAAATCAATGAAACCAAGAGCTGGTTCTTCGAGAAAATAAACAAAATAGATAAGCCTCTAGCCAGACTTATTAAGAGGAAAAGAGAGTCAACACAAATCAACAGTATCAGAAATGAGAAAGGAAAAATCACAACAGATCCCGCAGAAATACAAAGAATTATTAGAGACTACTATGAAAACCTATATACTAACAAGCTGGGAAACCTAGGAGAAATGGACAACTTCCTAGAAAAATACAACCTTCCAAGACTGACCCAAAAAGAAACAGAAAATCTAAACAGACCAATTACCAGCAACGAAATTGAAGCGGTAATCAAAAAACTACCAAAGAACAAAACCCCCGGGCCAGATGGATTTACCTCGGAATTTTATCAGACATACAGGGAAGACATAATACCCATTCTCCTTAGAGTTTTCCAAGAAATAGAAGAGGAGGGGATACTCCCAAACTCATTCTATGAAGCTAACATCACCCTAATACCAAAACCAGGCAAAGACACCACCAAAAAAGAAAACTATAGACCAATATCCCTGATGAACGTAGACGCAAAAATACTCAACAAAATTTTAGCAAACCGAATTCAAAAATACATCAAAACCATCGTACACCATGACCAAGTGGGATTCATCCCAGGGATGCAAGGATGGCACAACATTCGAAAGTCCATCAATATCATCCACCACATCAACAAAAAGAAAGACAAAAACCACATGATCATCTCCATAGATGCTGAAAAAGCATTTGACAAAGTTCAACATCCATTCATGATAAAAACTCTCAGCAAAATGGGAATAGAGGGCAAGTACCTCAACATAATAAAGGCCATCTATGAAAAACCCACAGCCAACATTATATTGAATAGCGAGAAGCTGAAAGCATTTCCGCTGAGATCGGGAACTAGACAGGGATGCCCACTCTCCCCACTGTTATTTAACATTGTACTAGAGGTCCTAGCCACGGCAATCAGACAAAACAAAAAAATACAAGGAATCCAGATTGGCAAAGAAGAAGTCAAACTGTCACTATTTGCAGATGACATGATACTGTACATAAAAAACCCTAAAGACTCCACCCCAGAACTACTAGAACTGATATCGGAATACAGCAAAGTTGCAGGATACAAAATCAACACACAGAAATCTGTGGCTTTCCTATATACCAACAATGAACCAACAGAAAGAGAAATCAGGAAAACAACTCCATTCACAATTGCATCAAAAAAAATAAAATACCTAGGAATAAACCTAACCAAAGAAGTGAAAGACTTATATTCTGAAAACTACAAGTCACTCTTAAAAGAAATTAAAGGGGACACTAACAGATGGAAACGCATCCCATGCTCATGGCTAGGAAGAATTAATATCGTCAAAATGGCCATCCTGCCCAAAGCAATATACAGATTTGATGCAATCCCTATGAAACTACCAGCAACATTCTTCAATGAACTGGATCAAATAATTCAAAAATTCATATGGAACCACCAAAGACCCCGAATAGCCAAAGCAATCCTGAGAAAGAAGAATAAAGTAGGGGGGATCTCACTCCCCAACTTCAAGCTCTATTATAAAGCCATAGTAATCAAGACAGTTTGGTACTGGCACAAGAACAGAGCCACAGACCAATGGAACAGACTAGAGAATCCAGACATTAACTCAGACATATATGGTCAATTAATATTTGATAAAGGAGCCATGGACATACAATGGCGAAATGACAGTCTCTTCAACAGATGGTGCTGGCAAAACTGGACAGCTACATGTAGGAGAATGAAACTGGACCATCGTCTAACCCCATATACAAAAGTAAACTCAAAATGGATCAAAGACCTGAATGTAAGTCATGAAACCATTAAACTCTTGGAAGAAAACATAGGCACAAACCTCTTAGACATAAACATGAGTGACCTCTTCTTGAACATATCTCCCCGGGCAAGGAAAACAACAGCAAAAATGAACAAGTGGGACTATATTAAGCTGAAAAGCTTCTGTACAGCAAAAGACACCATCAATAGAACAAAAAGGAACCCTACAGTATGGGAGAATATCTTTGAAAATGACACATCCGATAAAGGCTTGACGTCCAGAATATATAAAGAGCTCACACGCCTCAACAAACAAAAAACAAATAACCCAATTAAAAAATGGGCAAAGGAACTGAACAGACGGTTCTCCAAAAAAGAAATACAGATGGCCAACAGACACATGAAAAGATGCTCCACATCGCTAATTATCAGAGAAATGCAAATTAAAACTACAATGAGGTATCACCTCACACCAGTAAGGATGGCTGCCATCCAAAAGACAAACAACAACAAATGTTGGCGAGGCTGTGGAGAAAGGGGAACCCTCCTACACTGCTGGTGGGAATGTAAACTTGTTCAACCATTGTGGAAAGCAGTATGGAGGTACATCAAAATGCTCAAAACAGACTTACCATTTGACCCAGGAATTGCACTCCTAGGAATTTACCCTAAGAATGCAGCAATCAAGTATGAGAAAGATCAGTGCACCCCTATGTTTATCGCAGCACTATTTACAATAGCCAAGAATTGGAAGCAACCTAAATGTCCATCGATAGATGAATGGATAAAGAAGAAGTGGTACATATACACAATGGAATACTACTCAGCCATAAGAAAAGGGCAAATCCAACCATTTGCAGCAACATGGATGGAGCTGGAGGGTATTTTGCTCAGTGAAACAAGCCAAGCAGAGAAAGAGAAATACCAAATGATTTCACTTATCTGTGGAATATAAGAACAAAGGAAAAACTGAAGGAACAAAACAGCAGCAGAATCACAGAACTCAAGAATGGACTAACAGGTACCAAAGGGAAAGGGACTGGGGAGGAAGGGTGGGTAGGGAGGGATAAGGGGGGGAGAAGTAGGGGGGTATTAAGATTAGCATCCATAGCGGGGTGGGAGAAAGGGGAGGGCTGTACAACACAGAGAAGACAAGTAGTGATTCTACAACAGGTTGCTACGCTGATGGACAGTGACTGTAAAGGAGTATATAGGGGGGACCTGGTATAGGGGAGAGCCTAGTAAACAAAGTATTCGTAAGTATTCGTCATGTAAGTGTAGATTAATGATTAAAAAAAAAAAAAAATGCAGTTCCTATGTGGTGACCTCTAATGAGTTCTACACAATAATATAAAGGACATATAAAAGTGTAGGCAAAGGGTCTGTTTGTGTTTATACAGAGGATCAAAGCCTAATTTGGCTACCCCGAAAATGAACTAAGAAACGATATGAAAGAGAACTTCCAACATCAGCACTCTCGGGAAGACTCATGCCAGAAGATGATCATCAAAAAACCCCAACAAAGATCCACGCACTGCTACAGCTGTAGATGCACTCATCCCACCAGCTCCTGGACTTGCCATGGGAATGAAGGAGATATCTAAGCTGGCCTGTGCATACAGTAAAACAACAAATTTGACTGGATCTATACTGTTGGAACTCAACCAAGAATTAGGAGAAGTGCAAATTGTAGCGCTCCAAAATCTTACAACTACAGACTATTTACTGTTAAAAGAACATATGGGATGTGAACAGTGCCCAGGAATGGGTTGTTTTAATTTGTCTGATTTTTCTCAAACTATTCAAATTCAGTTAGATAATAACCATCATATCATTGATAAGTTTTCACAAATGCCTAGGGTGCCTAACTGGTTTTCTTGGTTTCACTGGAGATGGCTGGTAATTACAGGTATGCTTTGGTTATGTAACTATACTCCTATTATGTTAATGTGTGTGCGCAATTTAAGTAGTAGCTTAAAATATATACATGCTGAAGTTACTCTACAAGAAGATATGTCAAAGAAATAATCAATCTTCCCATGTTTTCTCCCGCCTGCTACTTCTATAGCTTTTCTTCTTCCTTCCTAATTACAACGAATTCTTAAATAGAATTCGTGCCTCATATCAAATTTACCGAGTATCATAACTCCTCCAAGTGGTAAAGATACCTCAAGACAAATGCTGGGCATAGAAGCCACAGGGCATAAATATGCAAAGAAATAAAAAGCTAACCATTTCAAACAATAAGGCTTCTCTCTCACTTACCAACTTAACATTTCCCTGTGTGGCCCCGGAAGATGACTGGTTAGCCAGAGACGGGTAAGATTCCTCAAGGGAGGAACAACCTAAGACAGGCACAGTCGCTGGGGGGTCATCAGGTGAGAAATTGGGGATCAACAGAGGTGAGGCTTAGAACCTCACCCCCCCTGTTCTGAGAGAAATCTTCTGCATATGTGGATGTTTTATTGCCCTTGTCTAGCTTGGATTAACACATAGTCTACAGGCACACACCTGATCATATACATTTGCTCTCTTACAACACTAAACTATGTTTTCTACCTTTATGTTGTATCTACCTACCACTTCAGCATCTTATTAAAAATAATAATGAGAGAAATGTGGTATCCACATATAAATCAAGTATAAAAATCAAATGTGTATTCATATTTGAACTGACTGTTTATAGTTCATAATGCATGAGCAAAACCAAAAGTTTCTGTGATGACTGCCCTTGTACTGTTCACCATGTAACTTATTCACTATGTAAGAATTTGTTCTCCATGTAAGAACTTGTTCGTTATGCTTCAGAAGATTGGAGACTGACGAAAATTAGGCTTGGGGTGGATTAATGAATGTGCATTGAGCATTGACTCCCCTATACAGAATTTTATTGTTGTTAACAACCATTTGATCAATAAAAATGAGAGATGCCCTAACAACAACAACCAAGAAAAAGTACACACTTCCAATTGTAAAATAAATAAGCAACCGGGATGTAATGTATAGCATAAGGAATATAGTCAAAATATTGTAACAACTTGGTATGGTGATAGCTGGTACTTAGAATTATCATGTATATAAATGTTGAATCACTGTGTTGTACACCTGAAACTAATGTAATGTAATACTGTGTGTCAACTACCCTTCAATAAAAAATAATTATCAAAAAAAAAAAAAAAAAAAAAAGAAATCCATTAAAGCAGGAAGTGGTATGAAATAACCAGGGAATGCTCTCCCATCTTTGAGACCCCAAATTAGCTACAGCCTTGGCTATACCCAGCATCCTCAGGGTCTGAGTACTGCAAATTATCTCATCCTTTGGTTCAAGAAAAACAAATTAAACTTTTCCACCAAAATACTTTTAATTATTAATCTACTAGAATGAAGGTAGGAATAGGTATGCATGGATGCTATTATTTCTGACTCTCTTGTACTTCTTGCCATGTAAGTATTTATAAGCTGGCCATACATTGGTGCAATTATTTATATATTCACTTAGTACTTTTCTGCTAAAGACCACAATATGATTGATCACTTGTGAAGTTTCCCAGTATGGATGCAATTCCCAGGTAATTATTATAGTACCATAAAACCATGGTACACCAGCTTCATTATAGTAGTTTTACACTTTTAGCTATAACCCCACATACAAGGGCCATTAAAGTTAAAGTGTCCCTTGAGTTTCTAACATTAAGTTTGTTTCAACCACTACAGACAGAAGTAAAACAAAAAGTAATGTGCTGCCTTAAACACTCTATGCCTGAATAAGGCAAAGCTATAATGGTGAGATGGAGATGTTTTATCATAGTGCTTCAAGACTCAGTTCTTGCTGTGATGTATTGCCCAGTGTGCGTTGCCTACTTAGAACAGGGATTAGTAATTAATCTTATGTTGAAGGTATGAAACTGAAGTCCAGAAGAGGATCAGAGCCATGTGCACACAAGATTCATAGAATGCAGAATGTCAGACATATTTATGTGACAATTTGAAAATACTCCTGATATCTATAGTTACAGTCCTTGGAGGAAAAGGAACTCTATCTCAAATTCTTTATGGGAAAAGGTCATCTATGAGTAAGTCTGAGTAAAAAAGCAGCAGGAGAAGTTACTGACTAGCATTATAAATGGAAATACATTATATAAAGAAACTTAAAGAATTTGACCTATTAAATGTAGAAGAAATACTTCATTGCATTTTAAGTTATGTCTCAGCATTTTTTTTTTTTTTTGGCATATAAATAGTTGGCATTTTAGTATCTGGCCTTTTTATGCTGGTTACAAATCACATGTTACTCTTATTTACTAAGAATGAAAAAAAGTTAATGCTGGAATACAAGTAAGTTATAGTAACTAATAAATCTATTCAATAAGCGTAGAGTGCCAGCTTCGTACCAAGTTGTCTGTGTGTGGGATGTGGATTACAACCTAGGAAGGTAAGAGTCTCTGTCTCCAAGGAGCCCCACATTGCATGAAACTCGTGGTACAGGATCCCTTGATACCAGGAGAAATTCCTTTGTTGAAAGATTTTGAGGTTAAATCTTAAATTATGAGGTGGATACTTTACCTTTTTCTCCTTATAAGGTGTTTCTTCATGGAAAACGGGTAAGTTTATTGGAAGAACACTATAGGAGATTTTACTAATACTTGAGCCTGAGGCCTACATTATACAGGCCTTGAGAATAAAGGAAAGATACTGACCTCCAGTGCTGTCAGGTTGGCCTTTTAAGTGAATTTAATGTTCTTGAGTTTTATTATGCTGCTCTGCTTCTCCTGAAGCCTACACTGGTTTATTACAACCAATGTAGTCTGAATTCCATCCAACATTTTACTACCATTTATCAGTGCTAAACTCAGTATTGCTTGATAAGTCAAATTTGTTGCAAATCACTTCCAGTTGTACAAATACATTATTTACTCATAACTGGTAAAAACTTAATGCTGTCATTAAATTAGTTGACATGCTAATGTAATTACCTGGGCTGGGAGTCTGGGTAAGTGTGATTATTTTGGAGAAATATACTATTGAAAGAATAAAAGTATAATTCCATGAAAACTATAATCTTTGACAGTTATAAAGTGGGTACTTTCCAAAAATGTGTTTCATTTTATTCTAACAATTTTTATTTTTCTGACTTTTTTTAAAGTCCCTATAACTTGTCTGAAGTTTGGATGCATTTAAATATTTCTGTCAAGCTTGTCCTTACCAGTTCCAAATGATCTACCCTCTAGATCGAGTTCATGGGTTATGCCACCAATCCCTAAAGTCATGGGTGAAGTTATTCATTGCCAGGTGAAAAGCTATGGCATAACTCCAATTTGTACAGATACTAGTAGTTGATTTAAGCTTTGGAGCAGAAGCAAAGAAGGAGCTGGATTCCAAGATGAAGTGGGAATAAGGCTGTCATAGTACTAAAATTTCCCAGATCCAGTGGGCTGCTCTAAAATTGTGTATTGAGTTTGAAGTAATGAGACCTCAAATCTGGTGCTAATTTAATCCTGAAACCCACCTATAAGCTTAGTGATGAGCAATGTTCCTGCAGTTGTCTCTAATGCTTGTCAGGGCAGAAGGGGCTCTCTGCTTTAAGTTGAGTTGTCACAAAGCATGTGGAAAGGACTGATGAAGAGACTGATAAATTCTACTCTGGCATGTAAATCTCGTCTCAGGTGTCTCCTTGAGGTCATGGGTAGGGGGTACCCACTGTCTTAAGCTCATCACATAATGCAGAGTAGGCACAAAATATTTCATTAATTTATCTCATAAGTACTTACTAAGTTCCTATTATGTATCAAGTATGGTGCACCTAGTGTACAGGGTATATAGTAATGGCCTCCACAGACATACGTGCATGACATTGTGGTCCAGGGTTTGTTGTGTTTATTGATTTTTTTAAACTTTAATTTTGTTTGTTTAGTTTGTTCTGACATAATGATAATTAACACAGGAAACTTTGAGTCACTGTTGGTAGTGATATTCTTTCTCTGTACATTATCTTAGGACCTTTACTGGCATCTGAGTCACTTCTGTTGCTGGCAGTACCAACCAAGAGGGGCTCAGCCCTGGGCCTCACACTTCTTTAGAGATCTAGTCCATAACTAGATATCCCAAACACACACACACACACACACAATTTATTAAAGTACATATGGGCACCTTTGTTACTCATGATCCAGCCCTCATTAGAGCAACCAGGAACCTTAAACATCCCCAATATCCACTCTTAAGACTATCATTTTTCAGGCCTCTTTTCTACTATTTTTTCCATATGTTCTTGAAACAAAAATCAACTGCATCTGAATGTGGTGAGTTTGTAGATTGTGCTGCTGTTCTTTGGAAATGGACATGGCTTCAAGGTGTAGGGAAGACTTTTCCACAGCTTTATTGAGATAGAGATGTAATTGACATGCAGTATTATGTAAGGTGTACAGTGTGTTGATCTGATACACATATATTGCATTGTGATTATCACCTTAGTGTTAGCTAACACCTCCATCGCCCATTTGAGTGGAAGAAGCATTTAAGTAATTGGGTAAAATAACTTGTCAAATCTGTGTTAGCATGAACAAAATCAATTTTTGTTAACATGATTTCATTTTTTGGTAGTGCCTAACATCTTTTTTTTTCTTTTTGCTGCTTTTTCATTCCAATTTGATTCTGAAGGTACAAATTAGTATAGTACTTATATTTACATGTGGCAGCTAAGGAATACTGTGCAGTATTTAGCAATTCATATTTCCTTAAATTTCTATGTATGTAAGTACACATGTATTATGTGTAAAATGTGATGTCAGTTATAACTAGACTGACACTGTGTCAGTGTTAAAATGAAGAATTGCTAATAACTTCATTTTTATTAAAATATTTGATACATTTAATTTTCAAAAAATAAAATTTCAGCATTTAAATATTTTATTTAAATTTTTTATATGAATTATAATTTGTATGTTGCCCTTTGCATCCAATAGATAATTTTGACTACTTTAGAAGAAAGTGTTTTAAAAAATATGCATGTAAGATAATTTTAATATTTTGATTTTTGAAGTTAGCTTAATTTAAATTTTTATAATATGCTCATATTTTGTACATACTTATATTTTTTAATTCTTAAATTATTACTTTCAAAATAGCATGCTCGACTAACAGTGCAATAGTGATTTTGTTGAAGATAAGAAAAATGATTTTTAGAAAATAATTTATAAGTTGTATAGTTATTTTATTACTCAGTTCATCCACAGTCCACTTACACAACTATAATACTAATTTAATTCTTAATTATTTTACTGGCCTTTAGTCTTATAAAAACAGTTCTACACATTTTTCTGTTAAGAAATCATATTTGTCAAGGTAAGAGGATAGAATATACTTTACTTAAATGTTGCCTTGACTTACAATTTTAAATACATGGAATATAGTATGTTGATCTCCATTTGTATCCTTATCCCAGGGCTCTCCAATGTTAGGATTCACCAGGGTAGCTGTTTAACTGGTAATAGATTTCATGATTTTATCTTTCATGGATTATTGCAAAATTGAAGTGATTTAAGGAAGAATCTTTCAAGGGTTTACTTTAGTTTGCTGATTTTTCTAATGTACAGTTCTGATGACCACCATTTTCAGGGCACTATGTCTGCAGACCCCTCATGTGGCATAAGCTCTATAAGAGTTGCCAAGATATTACTGTGGGTATAGAAACTGCATCCATATCTGCCCCTGCTATCTTGCCTCTACTCTTTTCTCTTGACTGAGCTTCCCAGGATTCTGTTGATCTTGCTCCAGGATCTTTTCCTCTGATTTAGCCTTTGTATTGATGATGTTTTGGGGCAGTTGGCCAAGTTTTTAATTTGGCATCACCTCAAAGTGCTACATTTGGTACCATCTACTACATAGTTCACTCACACACTTCCTGCCCCATCTCCACAAGCCCCCAGTGATCATTCTACCCACTTCCCATTTGTGGGAGGAGATGAAAGAATTTTGAAAGTAAGCTAAACTTTTATATAATCAAAATTCAATTGATAATGTGTAAAAGTCATAAGTCAAGAAATTACAGTATAAATGCATTCTTTTGAAATATGAGATTTTTATTAAAGGTGGGAATGAGATTCAGGATTTGACAGAGCGACTTATCCATTTTAAACCACTCTGTACCATGTGAGTTTTTAAATTTGCCACTCACATGATCTACATTAAGTTCAATTAATCTTTGGCCTTCTGCCCTATAAGAATAAGAGCTCGAACACATACAGTCTATGTAGTTAGATAGGAAACAAAGGCTTTCTTCTTGGGTACTGTGACATCTGCTCAATCAGGTTGATTGATGAAACTCCCAAAGTGTATCAATGGAGGGAGAAAATCCCTTGAGGCAAATGTTGCCAATCTACTGCAACATTGTCCCAACCCCTCCTCAAACTAGCAGTGACTGAGTTAAAGTGGCAAAGTTCCTTGTTGCATAGGCCCTGTATTATTTGACCATGTTAGACCCTATTCTTAGAACATAATGGTCATCAGTTCCATTTGCCAATTTCCATTGTTCTTTGGATCCATTCCTGTACACTGTTCACCGAGTCAGTGTATGGATATTCCTGTACACTGTGTCTTCTATTTTAATGGGCATGTGCTTCACAGGTAGGCAAGATTTTTAAACAAATTAGTGTTTATATCTTTAAAAAGATGAAATAGTTGGACAGTGTACACTAGAGAAACCATCTACAAATTGACTGGTTTTCCTTTTGTTTTCAAATAACTTATTCTTTTATTCAATACTTTGTTTTCCCAATCAGCTTCTTTTAGGTAGATTCTAGGGTCACAAAGATGAATTGATATGACCTTGATACTAGAATAACTCATAGTCTAATAATAGTATTTACCGTTTCTCTTGGTAAGTAGTATGATTGGTATATAATAAAGTGTGGGAGCATAACAGTGGGAAACAAGATTAAAAATGACATTCTCCCCTTGAATGATGTAGATGTTTTTGGAATTTAGTCATCATAGTAATACCTTTGAACATGATCACTAATTTAAAATCAATTACTTATTTACTACAGATAAATTACATCTTTTTAAATGAGTTAAGTAATTTAGTGTCTAGTGAAAGACTATGGACTATGAATCCTTAATTGTAGTTGTTAATTCAATAACTAAGAAAATGATTTTCTAGTTTTTCTTCCTTATAAATCAATTCTGAGTCTTTCTACTTTCCACTAAGAACTAGTCTAACCCTATTTTTTTTTTTTGGTACTATCTCCTAGTGAACTCTACCATAGCCTTTTTTGGACATGAAATCTGTATCCCCAGACCAAGCCATATCCTGGCCACTCCAAATAAATGACAGTGAATAAAGTAAACTCTGATGTATGAAAAAGTAGTTAGAGGAATCAAATATATATGTAATTTTGTGTTTTCTATCCAGTGTATCTTCACTTTGGAAATTGTATGCAAATTACAAAGAGAGTTGCTTTTTTTTTTTTACTTTGGTTTTCTAACTAAAGAAAGAACCTATCATAATGACTTTGCTGTCTTCACCATATTAAAACAGTAAGTGCTTTCATAGATTTTAGTATACTTACTCTTTCCTGAATCAGCATCTAAAGTGAGAAAGAAAATACATCTCTACTTTTGGATTTTAAGACTAACAGCACTAGTGTATGGACAGAAGATGTGAAATTAGTTAATATAATTAATTTCTTTCAGGAAAGGTGGTAAGTGTCTTCCTAAACCAATAACTAAGTGGTTTCCAGCTGCTCCAAGGCTTAAATAAACTGCTTTGGGACTCCCAATTACTGACACGTATACTTGTCAAAATGCCTAGATGAGTTTCTAAGTCAGAGACTAGACTTGATCTGAAATGACAGTTGATATGTAATTCACAAGGGCTAGCAAAATTGCCCATGTCCACTTTCCAAGCCCAACTACATGTGTTTTTCCCTTACTACTCCAGTGTAAACTTGAATTCTAGACATTTTGAGACATATTAGACAGACCCCTACTGACTTGTATTAAGCAGAATTGAGTGTAAATAATATTTATGACCTTGTAGATTACTTGCCTGAATTCACCTTAAAAGACAGTTTCATTCTGCTTATTCAGCAATGTTTCACCATCTACAGTAGCGCACACACACACACACACACACACACACACACACACATATACAAAAGTACACCTGGACCAAGCCAAAAGGAAAGAAGAAAAGCATAATTCACCAAGGAAAGAAATGTATGAAGGAAGGTGACTAAACTGAGACTTCATATAACTGTTTATTTGTCATAAAACCATCCTTGAACTAAGATATAAGCACAAGCATTAAGTGAATGACAGTTGTTTTATTGTGTTTTCAACATTTTCAGTTGTATCTTAAAAAATACCAGATGCTGTCCACATGATGCCAAACATATGGCTTTTGGCTGTGCCTTGTGATCTGTAGTAGATTGCTGTAATGAATAGAGCAGAAAAAAAGCGATTTACAGATAGCCCTGGCCTGAGTGGCTTGCAGCTGGAGCTAATTTCAGTGAACTGATGGCCTCTTCCCTCCAGCACCTTCTATTTTATCAAATGCCACATAATGTTTTTTGAAGTGGTTCTTGTAGTGAATATCACAGATGGAGAGCATATAGGACATTTGATTGTCTGTTTTCTGACTAAGGTCAGGGCCTACTGTTGTTCATGTTTGGGTGGAGGATGTGTTTCATGGGACTGTTCAAGAAAAGTAATGAATTTCAGCTGTCTAAGAGATAATGTATAAGATGTTGCTCACTTGGTTGACATACTTAGAGGCCATTAGAGTCCTGTGGGCTCTTAGTCACTCATATGGTGCCTCCCAAGTGTGTCTTTGCACCACTTACTAACTGACGTATCACCTGAAAAGAAGATAAAAATGGTAAGGAGGAGAATGAATAAATGTTAATAATTACACAATGTAATTGTGATTGTGTATGTAATTTTCTTCCTCTTCTACTAGATTTTAAGCTTCTTGAGGGTATAAAATATGTCTTGTTCAACACTAAATAGCCATACATAGCCCAGAGGCTGGTACATAATGGGGACTTAAGTATCTGCTGTATGGGTGGAAAAGCAGGCATTCAAAGAGTTTCCATAGATTTGACAGTTATAGCAGGAGTCAATGACCAGTATATGAATAAGGTTGTAGATCTCTTCTGTCTCTTAATTTTTCCTAAAGTCATTTTGTTTTAAGGTCCATCTTTGTTGCTCTTTGTTCATATGATGTCTTTCTTCTAACTGCAGCATAACACTTATGTGTGCATTTGCTACATTTTATCTATCACTCCCTAACTGATGGATGCCAAGACTTGCTCCAACTCCCTCTATCACAGGATAATTTCCAGCAGTCTCTACTACTGCCATGACATTGTGATAAAGAAACATGTGGGAAGCAATTGCTATCCACACTTGCAGATGGGCTGGTTAAGTCATACTTTCTGTTTTTCCTTTTTTAATTGGAGACTGTTCCATGAGGTTTCTACCTCCTTAGGCGTCACTTAGGAAACCAGGCACAGATTTCCCCAAACCATTTCTAGGTATTCTGTTGTCCACAACTACCCCATCCAATTATGTACCAGAGATGAGGGTATATTTATTTTTCCTTTCTGATACAGCTTCATCCAACATACTCAAACTAGTTTACATTGTCAAGGCAATTAATATATATATATATATATATATATATTTTTTTTTATGCCAGTTATCTTGACTTAGCTTTTTGAATTCCATGATAATAAGCACTAGCAAATCAAAACCAGTATCCCACATCTGTTCTTGCCTTCTTATAATTCATTATATACAATGCAGCCAAATGTTCTTTTTTTTAAGGAACTTACTCAGTTTATTTTTATGGTGGCAAATATACATAACAAAATACCATCTTAATTTTTAATGTATAGTTCAGTGGTATTAAATACATTCATAATGTTGTGCAACCATCACCACCATCCATCTCCATAACTATTTTCATGTTGTAAAACTGAAACTCTATACTCATTAAACAATGTCTTCATTCTCCCTCCTCACAGCCCCACAAACACTGCTTTCTGTCTATGATGTTTCCTATTCTAAGTAACTCATATAAATGGAATCATTCAGTACTTATCTTTTTTAAAATTCTGCATATAAGTAATACCATACAGGATTTGTCTTTGGATTATTTTATAATTTATACAATTCAATAAGTTGTATAGTGTCCTCAAGTTTCATTCATATTACAGCATATGTCAGAATTTCCTTTTTTAAGGCTGGATAGTGCTCCATTTTTGTATTTACCACATTTTGCTTGTCCATTTGTCAATAGACACTTGAGTTGTTTCCAAGTTCTAGCTGAATAGTGCTACTATGGGTGTACAAATACCTCTTTGAGAACCTGCTTTCAGTTCTTTTGGGTACATATACAAAAGTAGAACTGCTTGATCATATGGTAATTCTATTTTAATTTTTTGAGAAACTGTCATGCTTTTTTCTATGTCAGCTGTATCATTTTACAATCCCTCCAACAATGCACAAGGATTTCAGTTTCTCTGTATTCTCGTCAACACCTGTTATTTTCTGATTTTTTTGATAGTAGCCATCCTAATGGGTATGAGGTGGTATCTTGTTACAGTTTTGATTTGCATTTCACTAATGATTAGTGATGTTGAGCATCTTTTCATGTGCTAATTGACCATTTGTATATCTTCTTTAGAGATGTTTATTCAAGACTTTACTCATTTTTTATGTTGAGTTTTAGTTCTCTACATAGTCTGCATATTAATCTCTTATTGGATATGTGATTTGCAAATATTTTTTTGCATTCTATGGTTTGCCTTTTACTCTGTTGTTACTGTCTTTTTTTTGTTTTTTGGATGTAAACTACAGTTTAATAAAGTTGACTTAAAAAGTAGAAATAAAAATTAGAGTTAATTTTTTTTTTGAGAGGGCATCTCTCATATTTATTGATCAAATGGTTGTTAACAACAATAGAATTCTGTATAGGGGAGTCAATGCTCAATGCACAATCATTAATCCACCCCAAGCCTAATTCTCGTCAGTCTCCAATCTTCTGAAGCATAATGAACAAGTTCTTACACGGTGAACAAATTCTTACATAGTGAATAAGTTCTTACATGGTGAACTTATGGTGAAAGGGCAGTCATCACAGAAACTTTCGGTTTTGATCACGCATTATGAACTATAAACAATCAGGTCAAATATGAATATTCATTTGATTTTTATACTTGGTTTATATGTGGATCCCACATTTCTCCCTTTATTATTATTATTATTATTATTATTTTTAATAAAATGCTGAAGTGGTAGGTAGATGTAAGATAAAGGTAGAAAACTTAGTTTAGTGTTGTAAGAGAGCAAATGTAGATGATCAGGTGTGTGCCTGTAGACTATGTGTTAATCCAAGCTAGACAAGGGCAATAAAACATCCACGGATGCAGAAGATTTCTCTCAGAATGGGGGGGTGAGGTTCTAAGCCTCACCTCTGTTGATCCCCAATTTCTCACCTGATGGCCCCCCTGCGACTGTGCCTGTCTTAGGTTGTTCCTCCCTTGAGGAATCTTACCCGTCTCTGGCTAACCAGTCATCTTCCGGGGCCATGTTACTGTCTTTTGATACATAAATTTAAAAATTTTTCATGAAGTCCAATTTGTCTATTTTACTCTTATTAACTGTGCCTTTAGTATCATATCCAAGTAAGCTTTGCCAAGTCTAATGTTGTAAAGTTTTGCCCTGTGTTTTATTCTAAGGGCTTAATAGATTAGGTCTTACATTTAGGTCTTCAATCCATTTTGAGTTAATTTTTATATAGTTATTAGGTAAGGGTCCAACTTCACTTTTTTACATGTGGATATTTAGCTTTCCCAGTGCCATTTGTTGAAAAGACTGTCCTTTACCCACTGAATGGTCTTAGTACTATTGTAAAATACCACTTGGCCATATGAGAAAGTTTATTTCTGGACTTTCTGTTCTATTCCATTAGTATCTATGTCTGTCTTTATGCCAGTACCAGACTGTTTTGATTACTCTAGCTTTTCATTAAGTTTAGAAATCAGGTTGTGAGTTATCCAGATTTATTCTTCTTTTTCAAAACTGTTTTGACTATTTGGGACCACTTGAGATTCCATGTGAATTTGGGGATGGATTTTTCTACTCCTGCAAAAATTCTCATAGGGATTTTGATAGCGATTTCATTCTATATATAGATTGCTTTGGATAGTTTTGGCATCTTAACAATATTAAATATTTCAATCCATGAACATGGGAAGTGTTTCTATTTGTTTGTATTTTCTTTAATTTATTTCAGCAGTGCTTTGTAGTTTTCATTACACAAGTCTTTCACCTACTTGGTTAAGTTCATTCCTAAGCATTTTATTTTTTGATGCTGTTGTAGATGGAATTGTTTTTGTAATTTCCTTCTCAGATTGTTCATTGTTGGTATATAGAAATGTAATTGATTTTTGTTTATTGACTTTGTATCCTGCTACTTTTCTGAATCACTTATTAGTTATAACAGGTTTTTGGTGGAATCTTTAGGGTCTTCTACATATAAGATCATATCATCTGTGAATGGAGATAATTTTACTTCTTCCTTTCCAATTTGTAAATCTTTTATTTCTTTTCCTTGACTAATTTTTTTCTGGCTAGAACTTTTAGTACCATGTTGAAGAGAAGTGAAAAAAGCAGGTGTCCTTGTCTTGTTCCTGATCTTAGAGGAAAATATTTTAGTCTCTCACCACTGAGTGTGATATTTACTGTGGGTTTTTCATTTATGGCTCCTATTATGTTGAAGTAGTTTTCTTCTGTTCTCAGTTTGTTGAGGGTTTTTATCATGAAAGTATGTTGAATTTTGCCAAATGCTTTTTCAGTGTCAACTAAGATCTTATGTTTTTTCTCTGTCTTTCTGTTAACATAATTATTACATTGATAGATATTCATTTGTGGAACCATCTGTTCATTCCAAGAACAAATCCTGCTTGGTATTCATGGTGAATAATTCTTTTTTTCATTGATGAATTTGGCTTCCTAATATTTTGTCAAGGATTTTTGCATAAATGTTCATATTGATCTGTATTTTTCTTATAGTATCTTAGGCATTGGTAGCAAGGTAATGCTGATCTCATAAAATGAGTTAGAAAGTGTTCCCTTTTCTTCAATATTTTGGAAAAGTTTGAGAATGATTGGTATTAGTACTTCTTTAAATGTTTGGTAGAATTCACCAGTGAAGCCATCAGGTACAGGAATTTTCTTTGTTGGGAGGTTTTTGATTACTAATTCAATCTCTTTATAAGTCCAGTTAGATTTTCTATTTCTTTGTGACATAATCTTAGAAGGTTTTGTGTTTCTAGGAATTTATCTGTTTCATCTGGGTTACCTGATTTTTTAGTGTTCAGTTGTTCTTAGTGCTGTCTTTTTTTTTTTTTTTTTGTAGATAATTATTTTTTATTGAAGGGTAGTTGACACACAGTATTACATTAGTTTCAGGTGTACAACACAGTGATTCAACATTTATATACATGATAATTCTAGGTAACAGCTATCACCATACCAAGTTGTTACAATATTTTGACTATATTCCTTATGCTATACATTACATCCCGGTTACTTATTTATTATTTATTTTACAATTGGAAGTGTGTATTTTTTTTTTTTGTGAGGGCATCTCTCATATTTATTGATCAAATGGTTGTTAACAACAATAAAATTCTGTATAGGGGGGTCAATGCTCAATGCACAATCATTAATCCACCCCAAGCCTAATTTTCGTCAGTCTCCAATCTTCTGAAGCATAACGAACAAGTTCTTACTTGGAGAACAAATTCTTACATAGTGAATAAGTTAGATGGTGAACATTACAAGGGCAGTCATCACAGAAACTTTTGGTTTTGCTCATGCATTATGAACTATAAACAGTCAGTTCAAATATGAATACTCATTTGATTTTTATACTTGATTTATATGTGGATACCATATTTCTCTCTTTATTATTATTATTTTTAATAAAATGCTGAAGTGGTAGGTAGATACAAGATAAAGGTAGAAAACATAGTTTAGTGTTGTAAGAGAGCAAGTGTAGATGATCAGGTGTGTGCCTGTAGACTATGTGTTAATCCAAGCTAGACAAGGGCAATAAAACATCCACGTATGCAGAAGATTTCTCTCAGAATGGGGGGGGGGAGGTTCTAAGCCTCACCTCTGTTGATCCCCAATTTCTCACCTGATGGCCCCCCTGTGACTGTGCCTGTCTTAGGTTGTTCCTCCCTTGAGGATTCTTACCCGTCTCTGGCTAACCAGTCATCTTCCGGGGCCATACAGGGAAATGTAAAGTTGGTAAGTGAGAGAGAAGCCTTATTGTTTGAAAAGGTTAGCTTTTTACTTCTTTGCATTTTTATGCCCTGTGGCTTCTATGCCCAGCATTTGTCTTGAGGTATCTTTACCACTTGGAAGAATTATGATACTCGGTAAATTTGATATGAGGCATGAATTCTATTTAAGGGTTGTAATTAGGAAGGAAGAAGAAAAGCTATAGAAGTAGCAGGCGGAAGAAAACATGGGAAGATTGATTATTTCTTTGACATATCTTCTTGTAGAGTAACTTCAGCATGTATAGGTTTTAAACTACTAATTAAATTGTGCACACACATTAACATAATAGGAGTACAGTTACGTAACCAAAGCATACCAACCATCTCCAGTGAAACCAAGAAAACCAGTTAGGCACCTTAGGCATTTGTGAAAACTTATCTATGATATGGTGGATATTGTCCAACTGTACTTGAACAGTCTGAGAGAAATCAGAAAAATTAAAACAACCCATTCCTGGGGACTGTTCACATCCCATATGTTATTTTAACAGTAAATAGTCTGTAGTTGTAAGATTTTGGAGTGCTACAATTTGCACTTCTCCTAATTCTTGGTTGAGTTCCAACAGTATAGATCCAGTCAAATTTGTTGTTTTACTGTATGCACAGGCCAACTTAGATATCTCCTTCATCATTCCCATGGCAAGTCCAGGAACTGGTGGGATGAGTGCATCTACACCTGTAGCAGTGCATGGATCTTTGTTGGGGTTTTTTGATGATCATCTTCTGGCTTCTCAGTCTTCCTGAGAAGACATCTCAGTCTTCCAGAGAGTGCTGATGTTGGTTCTTTTTCATATCGTATCTTTGTTCATTTTTGGGGTAGCCAAATTAGGCTTTGATCTTCTGTATAAACACAAACAGACCCTTTGCCTACACTTTTATATGCCCTTTATATCATTGTGTAGAACTCATTGGAGGTCACCACACAGGAACTGCTTTATTTATTTCTTTCTTATCATTAATCTACACTTACATGATGAATATTTTGTTTACTAGGGTCTCCCCTATACCAGGTCCCCCCTATATACCCCTTTACAGTCTCTGTCCATCAGTGTAGCAAAATTTTGTAGAATCACTACTTGTCTTCTCTGTGTTGTACAGCCCTCCCCTTTCTCCCACCCCCCCATGCATGCTAATCTTAATACCCCCCTTCTTCTCCCCCCCTTATCCCTCCCTACCCACCCATCCTCCCCAGTCCCTTTCCATTTGGTACCTGTTAGTCCGTTCTGGAGTTCTGTGATTCTGCTGCTGTTTTGTTCCTTCAGTTTTACCTTTGTTCTTATACTCCATAGATGAGTGAAATCATTTGGTATTCCTCTATCTCCGCTTGGCTTGTTTCACTGAGCATAATACCCTCCAGCTCCATCCATGTTGCTGCAAATGGTAGGATTTGCCCTTTTCTTACGGCTGAGTAGTATTCCATTGTGTATATGTACCACTTCTTCTTTATCCATTCATCTATTGATGGACATTTAGGTTGCTTCCAATTCTTGGCTATTGTAAATAGTGCTGCGATAAACATAGGGGTGCATTGGTCTTTCTCATACTTGATTGCTGCATTCTTAGGGTAAATTCCTAGGAGTGCAATTCCTGGATCAAATGGTATGTCTGTTTTGAGCATTTTGATGTACCTCCATACTGCTTTCCACAATGGTTGAACTAATTTACATTCCCACCAGCAGTGTAGGAGGGTTCTCCTTTCTCCACAGCCTCGCCAACATTTGTTGTTGTTTGTCTTTTGGATGGCAGCCATCCTTACTGGTGTGAGGTGATACCTCATTTTAGTTTTAATTTGCTTTTCTCTGATAATTAGCAATGTGGAGCATCTTTTCATGTGTCTGTTGGCCATCTGTATTTCCTTTTTGGAGAACTGTCTGTTCAGTTCCTCTGCCCATTTTTTAATTGGGTTATTTATTTTTTGTTTGTTGAGGCGTGTGAGCTCTTTATATATTCTGGATGTCAAGCCTTTATTGGATGTGTCATTTTCAAATATGTTCTCCATTACTGTAGGGTTCCTTTTTGTTCTATTGATGGTGTCTTTTGCTGTACAGAAGCTTTTCAGCTTAATATAGTCCCACTTGTTCATTTTTGCTGTTGTTTTCCTTGCCTGGGGAGATATGTTCAAGAAGAGGTCACTCATGTTTATGTCTAAGAGGGTTTTGCCTGTGTTTTTTCCAAGAGTTTAATGGTTTCATGACTTACATTCAGGTCTTTGATCCATTTTGAGTTTACTTTTGTATATGGGGTTAGACAATGGTCCAGTTTCATTCTCCTACATGTAGCTGTCCAGTTTTGCCAGCACCATCTGTTGAAGAGACTGTCATTTCGCCATTGTATGTCCATGGCTCCTTTATCAAATATTAATTGACCATATATGTCTGGGTTAATGTCTGGATTCTCTAGTCTGTTCCATTGGTCTGTGGCTCTGTTCTTGTAACAGTACCAAATTGTCTTGATTACGATGGCTTTATAGTAGAGCTTGAAGTTGGGGAGTGAGATCCCCCCTACTTTATTCTTCTTTCTCAGGATTGCTTTGGATATTCGGGGTCTTTGGTAGTTCCATATGAATTTTTGAATTATTTGTTTCAGTTCGTTGAAGAATGTTGCTGGTAGTTTCATAGGGATTGCATCAAATCTGTATATTGCTTTGGGCAGGATGACCATTTTGACGATATTAATTCTTCCTAGCCATGAGCATGGGATGAGTTTCCATCTGTTAGTGTCCCCTTTAATTTCTCTTAAGAGTGACTTGTAGTTTTCAGAGTATAAGTCTTTCACTTCTTTGGTTAGGTTTATTCCTAGGTATTTTATTTTTTCTGATGCAGTTGTGAATGGAGTTGTTTTCCTGATTTCTCTTTCTGTTGGTTCATTGTTAGTGTATAGGAAAGCCACAGATTTCTGTGTGTTGATTTTGTATCCTGCAACTTTGCTGTATTCCGATATCAGTTCTCGTAGTTTTGGGGTGGAGTCTTTAGGTTTTTTTATATATAGTATCATGTTATCTGCAAATAGTGACAGTTTAACTTCTTCTTTACCGATCTGGATTCCTTGTATTTTTTTGTTTTGCCTGATTTCCGTGGCTAGGACGTCCAGTACTATGTTAAAGAACAGTGGGGAGAGTGGGCATCCCTGTCTAGTTCCTGATCTCAGAGGAAAAGCTTTCAGCTTCTCGCTGTTCAATATAATGTTGGTTGTGGGTTTTTCATAGATGGCCTTTTTTATGTTGAGGTCCTTGCCCTCTATTCCCATTTTGCTCAGAGTTTTTATCATGAATGGATGTTGAACTTTGTCAAATGCTTTTTCAGCATCTATGGAGATGATCATGTGGTTTTTGTCTTTCTTTTTGTTGATGTGGTGGATGATGTTGATGGACTTTCAAATGTTGTGCCATCCTTGCATCCCTGGGATGAATCCCACCTGGTCATGGTGTACGATCCTTTTGATGTATTTTTGAATTCGGTTTGCTAATATTTTGTTGAGTATTTTTGCATCTACGTTCATCAGGGCTATTGGTCTGTAGTTTTCTTTTTTGGTGGGGTCTTTGCCTGGTTTTGGTATTAGGGTGATGTTAGCTTCATAGAATGAGTTTGGGAATATCCCCTCCTCTTCTATTTTTTGGAAAACTTTAAGGAGAATGGGTATTATGTCTGATAAAATTCCGAGGTAAATCCATCTGGCCCGGGGGTTTTGTTCTTTTGTAGTTTTTTGATTACCGCTTCAATTTTGTTGCTGGTAATTGGTCTGTTTAGATTTTCTGTTTCTGGGTCAGTCTTGGAAGGATGTATTTTTCTAGGAAGTTGTCCATTTCTCTTAGGTTTCCCAGCTTGTTAGCATATAGGTTTTCATAGTATTCTCTAATAATTCTTTGTATTTCTGTGGGGTCCGTTGTGGTTTTTCCTTTCTCGTTTCTGATACTGTTGATTTGTGTTGATTCTCTTTTCCTCTTAATAAGTCTGGCTAGATGCTTATCTATTTTGTTTATTTTCTCGAAGAACCAGCTCTTGGTTTCATTGAGTTTTGCTGTTGTTTTATTCTTCTCAATTTTATTTATTTCTTCTCTGATCTTTTATTATGTCCCTCCTTCTGCTGACCTTAGGCCTCATTTGTTCTTCTTTTTCCAATTTTGATAATTGTGACATTAGACCATTCATTTGAGATTCGTCTTCCTTTTTTAAATATGCTTGGATTGCTATATACTTTCCTCTTAAGACTGCTTTTGCTGTGCCTCACAGAAGTTGGGGCTTTGTGTTGTTGTTGTCATTTGTTTCCATATATTGCTGGATCTCCATTTTGATTTGATCATTGATCCATTGATTATTTAGGAGTGTGTTGTTAAGCCTCCATGTGTTTGTGAGCCTTTTTGCTTTCTTTGTACAGTTTATTTCTAGTTTTATGTCTTTGTGGTCTGAAAAGTTGGTTGGTAGGATTTCAATCTTTTGGAATTTCCTGAGGCCCTTTTTGTGGCCTAGTATATGGTCTATTCTGGAGAATGTTCCATGTGCACTTACTTGAGAAGAATGTGTATACTATTGCTTTTGGATGTATAGTTCTGTAGATGTCTATTAGGTCCATCTGTTCTAGTGTGTTGTTCAGTGCCTCTGTGTCCTTACTTATTTTCTTTCTGGTGGATCTGTCCTTTGGAGTGAGTGGTGTGTTGAATTCTCCCAGAATGAACGCATTGCATTCTATTTCCTCCTTTAGTTCTGTTAGTATTTGTTTCAGGTATGTTGGTACTCCTGTATTGGGAGCATATATATTTATAATGGTTATAGCCTCTTGTTGGACTGGGCCCTTTATCATTATGTAATGTCCTTCTTTATCTTTTTTTACTTTATTTTGAAGTCTGTTTTGTCTGATACTAGTTTTGCAACACCTGCTTTTTTCTCTCTGTTGTTTGCATGAAATATCTTTTTCCAATCCTTGACTTTAAGTCTGTGCTTGTCTTTGGGTTTAAGGTGAGTCTCTTGTAAGCAGCATATGGATGGATCTTGCTTTTTTATCCATTCTATTACTCTGTGTCTTTTGATTGGTGCATTCAGTCCATTTACATTTAGGGTGATTATTGAAAGGTATGAACTTATTGCCATTGCAGGCTTTAAGTTTGTGGTTACCAAAGGTTCAGGGTTAGCTTCTTTACTATCTTACTGTCTGACTTAACTCACTTGTTGAGCTATTATAAACGTGGTCTGATGATTTTTTATTTCTCTCCCTTCTTATTCCTCCTCCTCCCTTCTTCATATGTTGGGTGTTTTGTTCTGTGCTCTTTTTAGGAGTGCTCCCATCTAGAGCAGTCCCTGTAAGATGCCCTGTAGAGGTGGTTTGTGGGAGGCAAATTCCCTCAACTTTTGCTTGTCTGGGAATTGTTTTATCCCTCCTTCATGTTTAAATGATATTCGTGCTGGATACAGTAGTCTTGGTTCGAGGGCCTTCTGTTTCATTGCATTAAGTATATCATGCCATTCTCTTCTGGCCTGTAGGGTTTCTGTTGAGAAGTCTGATAATAGCCTAATGGGTTTTCCTTTGTTGGTAAGCTTTTTTTTCTCTCTGGCTGCCTTTAATACTTTGTTCTTGTCTTTGATCTTTGCCATTTTAATTATTATGTGTCTTGGTGTTGCCCTCCTTGGATCCCTTGTCATGGGAGTTCTGTGTACTTCTGTGGTCTGAGAGGCCATTTCTTCCCCTAGTTTGTGGAAGTTTTCGGCAATTATTTCTTCAAGTCACTTTCTATCCCTTTTTCTCTCTCTTCTTCTTCTGGTATCCCTACAATGCATATATTGTTCCATTTAGATTGGTGACTCAGCTCTCTTAAAATTCTTTCATTCCTGGAGATCCTTTTATCTCTCTCTGCATCAGTTTCTCTGCGTTCCTGTTCTCTGTTTTCTAGTCCATTAATGGTCTCTTGCATCTCGTTCATTCTGTTTTGAAGTCCTTCCAGAGCTTCTTTTATTTCTGTATTCTCCTTCCTTAGTTCTTGCATATTTCTCTGCAAGTCCATCAGCATGGTTATGACTTTTGTTTTGAATTCTTTTTCAGGAAGACTGGCTAAATCTATCTCCCCAGGTTCCTTCTCAGGGGAAGATGTAGCAGATGCCGAAGCTGTATGGGTTAGTCTTGTCTGGATCATATTTTTTTCCTTTTCATGTTGATAGGTGCTATTGACTGTCAGCTGGGAGGGCCAAACTTTTCACTTGCTACTGGCCTTTCTTTACTGGGACAACTGCGACCCCTAGTGGTTCATGTTGGGTAATTGCGTGTAGGCTGGGTCTTTGTGTCTTGCCCGGCCGAAGTGTAAGAATTTTCCTTTCTGTGGGCGTGTTTTGCCTTAGGCTGTTTCTCTGCTTTCGCAGCAGCGCCCGGAGGGGTAATGGATGGGGGTGGGAGGGCTGTTTGGCTGTTTACCTCCGTGAGGGGTCTCAGAGATGTTGCCCAGGGGGTTAGTGCACCCGGTTTTCCCTGTAATTTCCAGCCACTGGGCTGTGACCTGTGTTGTTTCCGTCTAGCTGTTAAATCCCTGTCCCTTTAAGACTTTCAAAAAGCACTTGCTTTTCTTTGTCACAGGGGCATCAGCTTCGGCACCCGGTCGGAGGTCTTGCTGCCCTATTTCCCTAGTTTCCAGTCCTCCACGCATGCACTGTGTCTGCGCTCTGGTCTGGATGGCTGGGGCTGGGTGTTCAGCAGTCCTGGGCTCCCTCTCCCTCCCCGCTCTGACTCCTCTCCTCCCGCCAGGAGCTGGGGGGAGGGGCGCTCGGCTCCCGCCGGGCCGGGGGTTGTATCTTACCCCTTTCACCAGGCGCTGGGTTCTCACATGTGTGGATGTAGTCAGGCTGTTGTCTTGTGTCTTCTGTTCTCTCTTTTAGGATTAGTTGTATTTGTTGTATTTTCAAAAATATATATGTTTTGGGGAGGAGATTCCCTCTGTCCTACTCACGCCGCCATGTTGGCTCCCTGTCTTTTAATCTTTTTATTTCTTTATAGTTGCTAACAATGTCCCAACTTTGATTTTTGATTTTAGTAATTTGAATCTTTTTTGTTTAGTCCATTTAGTTAAAGATTTGCTGATTTTGTTGATCTCTCCAAAGAACCAACTTTCTATTTCAATTGATTTCCTCTATTGTTTTCCAACTCTCTGTTTTGTTTCCTTCCATGTGCTAGCTTTGGACTTAGTTTTGCTCTTTTTTCCCCCTAGTTTCTTAAGATGTAAAGTTAGGTGTTGATTTCAGGTCTTTCTTATTTTTTAACGTAGGCATGTATAGCTAGAAATTTTACTCTGAACATACTTTCACAACTTATAAAACTTATATCTCAAAGGTTTTAGAATATTGTGCTTTTGTTTTTATTCATCCCTCAGAATTTTCTAATTTCTCTTCTGATTTCTTCTTGACTGATTCTTCAAGTGTATGTTCCTTAATTTTCACATTTTTGTAAATTTTTGTTTTTCTTACTGATTTCTAGATTCATCCCTTTGTGGGTAAAGAAAATACTTTGTGTGATACCTGTCTTTAAAATTGATTGATACTTGTTTTTTTGGCCTAACATACAGTTTTTCTAAGAAAATGTGCCATGTACACTTGAGAAGAATGTGTGTTCTGTGGTTGTTGGGTAGAGTGTTCTATATATGTATGTTTTGTTTTGGCTTTTTGTTTTCCAAGCTCTCTAGTTCCTTTCTGCCTCTGGATCTATCCATTATTGAAAATGAAGTATTGAAGTCTTTGACTATTTTTGTGGAATTATTTCTCCCTTTAATTTTGTCAATTTTTCATAATTTGTTGATCTGTTATTAGGTGTTTAACTGTTTGTAATTGTTATATCTTCTTGTATTGAAATTTATTAAAATATAATGCTCTTTTTCTCTTGTAAACTCTTTTTGGATTTAATGTCTACCTTCTCTAATATTAGTTTAGTCACTCTTTGCATGGAATATATATTCCATTCTTTCACCCTTAACCTATTAATGTCTTTGGATTTAAAGTGAGTTTTTTGTAGAGAGCAAATACTTGAATCATATATTTTTAATCCATTCTGCCAATCTCTGTCTTTTGGCTGAGGAGTTTAACAAATTTACATTTAAAGAGATTATTAATAAGAACGGATTTACTTCTGCCATTTTTCTGTATTTTATATGCCATATAGCTTTTATCACCCCTCATTTCTTTCATTATTAACTTCTTTTCTTTATTTGATTTTTTTTGTACTGAAATATTTTGCTCCCCTTCTTATTTCCTTTTGTATATTGTTGGGGACGGCCTTTGTCTTCTCACATGTTTGTAGGCAGAATGGGAAAGCACCTTCCCCCAGGTCTGAATACAGCACGGGAAAGCACAAGCTTGAGAACAACCAGTGCAGTCCTTGGAAGTTATCTGCCCACAAAAACATTTCTTGTCCTCAAAGACAAGCCAGGACTCCTCACTCTGAAAATAGGGAGACCTTGAGGATGTGTGAAAACACCGTCCCTGCTTACCAGGCAGCTTCTAAGAAAATCAACAAGGTGCTCTGGCCTGTCCCCTGCTGAAATGGGAAAGATGAGTATAGCATTTGGCTGAGGTCCGAGAAAGGCAGTATAAAAATAAAGGTGCTGTGCCACTTCGGGGCTGTAGCCATTGTCTGTCTGTCTGTGTTGTCTGTGTTTTTTGTTCTCTCATTTCACCCAAAGAAGATGAGTGGCATGTTACATCTGGCGCCTAACGTGGGGCGTCCTCTCAGAGTGAGTTGTACATTTATTCAGCTCCATGCCTCCCCTTCAGACTGTTTGACTTCGACGGCAGGCACCATCAGTACATATTCTACAGATAATTTCTTTGTTTTTATCATAAGGATTACATTTAACATCCTGATGTTATAACAATCTAATCTGAATTTTTATCCATTTAACTTTAATGGCATATAAGAACTCAGTTCCTACACAGTTCCATGTTTCTCCTTTTTGTTATTGATGTTACAGATTCTATCTTTATATATCATGTGCCCCAAAACATAGACTCATAATTGTTTTTTGATGAATTTATCTTTTAACTCATGTAGGAAAATAAAAGTGGAGCTACAAAAAAAATTACAATGATACTATCTTTTATTGTTGCCCATGTGTTTGCCTTTACTGGAAGTCTTTATTTATACATCTGTGAGTTGTAGACTCCTTTCATTTCAGTCTGAAATTTTTATTTTTATTTTTTATCATATGTTTCAGGGCAGATCCAGTGGTAACAAACTCCCTCAGCTTTTGGTTATCTGAGAATGTCTTAGTTTCTTCCTCATTTTTAAGGACAGTTTTTCTGGATATAGAATTCTCAGCTGACAGTATTTTTCTTTCAACACTTTGAATATATCAACCCCCTGCCCGCTGGCCTTCAAGGTTTCTGATAGGCTGATAATCTCATTGAGAATCCCTTATATGTGTTGAGTCACTTCTCTCTTGCAATTTTCAAAATATTTGTTTTTTATTTTGACAGTTTGATTAAAATGTGTCAATGTGAGTCAAGTATTTGGCCTGTAATTTAGCTGCTTGTTCTCATGAAGTTATCAGTTTCTTCTTAACTGCTTATCACCAAAATCTCCACTGTTTTTAGGAGCACCAATAGGCTTGAACTTCCCAGACCATGTTTCAAATAAAATTAATCCTTTGGGCAGATTTTTAGATCTCTCATTCTTATGGACTGCCTCTCTGTCTAGGAAAAAAACTACTGCTTTGAAACTAGAGTTCCTACAGTAACACCCCAGCTTTAGGAGCAGGCTATTGGTTATGAGTGAGAGCTTCTGGTATTCTGGGCTTGCCTGTGCTGGCATGGAACATCCACCCACTGAGTGATCTGGATGAAAGCTATTGAAGATCATTTTCTTAGTCTGTTTGCCTAGAGTGGAATCTTCATCCTATGAGTTGGGGTTAGGTGGAAGAAGGGAATCCTGATCCTTTTGGCTGCATTTGCTTGGCTTTTAGCCTCTGCACTGTGAAGGTGGGCTATTGAGAAATGCAGGTGGCCTTCTTTTCCTGGGAGATAATGTAGAATGGGAGGGAAGAAAGAGAGTCCTGTTTTCTTGGCTGCACCTGCCTGTAGGAAGCTTCTATCACATGCAGCTGGAGTTTAGGAAAAAAGGGAGTAAGTTATGACTCAAATACCACAGATTCTCACTGTTCATACTGAGATTTAGATTTTCTTGAATAAATATTTCTTCATTTGCTGTATGCCCTAAAAACAATTTCTAATTTAATTGTTTTAAAATAATTTCAACAGATATGCTTTTCTGGGGAGAAGTCTGTAGAGCTCCTCATGCCTCCTTTCTAGAAGTAATATCACCTACATGTCTCTTGATAAGAACAAGAATAGTAAATATTGGTAATATTTGTTGGCTATTAATTGTGTCCAGGAATTGAGATGTTTATTTCACTTAATTATCTCCTTGGATCTTCATTTGCTTTTTATATATTTTTTGGTTTATTGTTTATTGCCTGTATCCACTTCCTACAATAAAACTTAACAAAAGTATGCTGCTTTATATGTCCTCAGTTTCCTGAAAGTGTTATATGCTTGATACATGGTGTGTTCATACATATTGGTTGAATAAATTAATGAAAGACTAAATATATTATTAACTGAAGTAGAGTCTATTATTAGTTCCATATTTAGAAGAGAAAATTGAGGCTTATGGAAGTTAAGCAATATGCCCAAATTCATAGATCTTATAAGTGAAGTGCCTGAAATTGAAAAGTAGGTTTATCTAACTTCACATTTTGGGCTTTTAACTGCCATTATATTTGGTCAATATTAATATGACAGATGATGTATGCTTGATACTTTCTTTTTTCTGCTCAAAACAAGAAGCATTTTTCTTCTTTCATTATTAATTTATTAAAAACACTTTGTTGATCTACACTTGGCACTAATAGAAGACTCTAGAGATCATACTGATAGAACAAGATGGAAACAGGGCACAATGAGTGGTTAAAAGAAGCAAAGGACCTCAGATATGAACACTGTCATCCCATCTTTTTAAAAAAACCCTAGTAAGTACTATTTTGTATCTTTTTAGGTCAGTTTATAGCAACCTCCTTCAGCATGGTGAATTGGAGATAATTGTATAAGTGTAAGGGAAAGGAAAAGTTTGTTGTATGATAGACTAGAATATTTTCTTTTAGGGGCAGGGATAATTACTGATAACCTTATTATGCACCTTTCAGTGTGTCCCTGACTATTGGAAATTTCACTGTAGAAGACAGTGCACTACAAGATTTTATTTCCATTGTTTATAATCCTCTAAATCCTGAGTATGCTAAAATATTACTGGAAAAAATTTACTATAAGAATCTAGTCATCTTTTTTTAAAGGATGATGAAAGCCAAGCAGAAATGACATTTCTGAGATGGGAAAGAGATATATAAGAACATTAGGATTATTCATCTAAAGAGAAAAAAAATTGTCATTCAACAATTACCTAAATGTTTTAGAAAAAATATTTTGTGTTTGAATTTTAATTAATAAAATTCTTCTAAACATTGTGCAAATGAAGACAGATTATGGCTTTGCCCAGTAATGATCATCTTAAATATCTGTGAACACAAAAACCTGCTAACAGCCCAACAAAGACTCAGTGGCTTTAAATGTGTATGCTATTTCTTTGGATAATTATGCAGCCAAAATAATCATCTATTTAATTAGTGTCAGATAACAGATTGTTCATCTTCATTTGGATAAAACAGTAATGCTATGAAGTCATGCTCTAGAGATCTTTCTGGTGTTTAACTCCAAACACTGAGTTCACCTCCAAGTTCTAAAATTAAAATGTGCTGAATCTGCAAAATCTAACACTTTTTGAGGTTTTTCCATGGCCTCTGTAACTAAACACATTAGACACAGGAGAAATTGATGTACTAAAAATATTTTTGGAATCCTAACAAATATATAACAAAAAATACCATTCTTACCTATTTTCCAGAGAAGACTATTTTTTTTTTTTTGAGAGGGCATCTCTCATATTTATTGATCAAGTGGTTGTTAACAACAATAAAGTTCTGTATAGGGGACTCAATGCACAATCATTAATCAACCCCAAGCCTAATTCTCAACAGTCTGCAATCTTCTGAAGCATAATGAACAGGTTCTTACATGGTGAACAAGTTCTTACATAGTGAATAAGTTCTTACATGGTGAACAGTGCAAGGGCAGTCATATCACAGAAACTTCGGTATTGATTATGCATCATGAACTATAAACAATCAGGTCAAATATGATTCGTTTGATTTTTATACTTGATTTATATGTGAATCCCATATTTCTCCCTTATTATTATTATTATTTTTTTTAAATAAAATTCTGAAGTGGTAGGTAGATGCAAGATAAAGATAGAAAACGTAATTTAGTGCTGTAAGAGGACAAATGTAGATGATCAGGTGTGTGCCTATAGACTAAGTATTAATCCAAGCTAGACAAGGGCAACAACATATCCATGGATGCAGATTTCTCTCAAAACAGGGGGGGGTTGAGGTTCTAAGCCTCACCAGAGAAGACTATTTTTTATAAGTACATGGAATACATAATGTGGAAAATAAAATGCCATGTATATAGGCTTTTGTATGTGTAATTACTTTATTTTTTACATGGTCATAACAACTCTGGTCACGGAATTTTGGGTTACTATTGTACTTTAAAAATATGACCACTATTTGAAAGTTCACTGAGTATAGTGCAGATGAATTGGAGAAACAGAATGGAAAAAGGTGCCAGAGCCATCTTGCTTAAACATTATCACCAATACCTAAGACACCTATGGAACAGCTAATAGATGATATTTCTTTACTATGGTATCCCAATTCTCCCTAAATAATAATAAAAAACTTTTACATCATTTGTTTCTAATTTCTAATCATTTTGTAGTCAATGCATACTCATATACCTAAAATAACTTTTTCCCTGAAATACATTTTTCTTGTTCTTTTCTCTCAATGAAGATGAAACATAGGTTATCCTGTGTTTAATATGTGAAGAAAATTATATAAACACTTCTGAGTCATTTCAAGGCTAAAAAGTCATAATTTCTTTAGTATTTCTTCTTAGATGAACTTTATTATCTGAATTTTAAATTCTTTATCTCCTACTCTTCCTTTCTATACTATACTTTTTAGTTTCTTTTTAGTTTCTCTCTTTCATCTCTCATAAAAAGGATGTAATGACTCTTTAAAGCAACATGAGGCTAATGTATGTAAAGGTATTTGCGTTTGGAAACTTCACTTGTTATTTCATCCTAGCAAATCCTGAGTTTTTCAATGAAAATTTGCCAGTGCTCAAATGATTTTGGCTTAGCTTCAAATATAAGTCTCATTTTTATGTGTAGTCACTTATTTACCATTTTGTACTGGATAACACAGAATACTTGGAAAGTTATATAAAAAGCAGTTTATCCAACTCTTAATTATTTAGGGGTTTGTGAACCGGTTTAGTGGTTAGTTAAAAGAAAAGATAGTGTATTTATAAAGGAAAAAATATAAAAATTTTAACAAATTGCCATGAACATTTCCTTATTGGGAAGAATTATTCTTTGGGTTATACACTTCAAAAGATATAACAAATTATTCATCCACTCATGGAAGTACTCTGCACCACTGCCAGGGCCAACGACAGAACTATCAATACAGGGAGAGTGGAGATATGATGTGTACAAGGGACACAAAAGGAGGGAGCACAAGGGGGAATTATAATGTGGGAAGAAAGAAAAAACTATATTTAGAGTAACATCTGAAAGGATAATAGATTTAGGAATAAGTTAACAAAACTATAAAACTTATACTCTGGCAACTACAAAGCATTGTTGAATGAAATTTAAGCAGGCCTAAGGAAATGGAATTCTATCCCATGTTCATGGAATAAGACACTTAATATTGTTAAGGATGTAATCCTGCTCAAACTGGTCTATAGTCTCAATATAATCCTCACCCAAATCCTAGCTAGTTTGTTTGGAAAATAGACTCGTTGATTCTAAAATTCTTATGGAAATTCAAGGGACCTCGAATATCCCAAACAGTCTTAAACAAGGAAAATGAAGGTATGCAAAAGAATTAAGTTGTATGCCTTTAGTCACATACAAAAGTTAACATGCATCAAAGATCAAAGTATGAGCTAAACTATTAAACTCTTGGAAGAAAACATAAGTGTAAGTCTTTGTGACCTTTGATTATGCAATAAGTTCTTATATAACACCAAAAGCACAACCAGCAAAAGAAAAATAGATGAATTGGACATCATCAAAATGAAAACATTTGTGCCTTAAGGGGCACTGTCAAGAAAGTGAAATGACAAATCAAATAATGGGAAAAAATGTTTGCAAATCATATATCTGGTAAGAACTTTTATCCAAATATATAAAGAACACTTACAATTCAATGATGTAAAGATGAATAACCAAAATTAAAAATGGGCAAAGGATCTCAATAGACATTTATCAAAAAAAAGATAAACAAATAGCCATATGCTTGTCCATGACTAGTCATAGCAACATTATTCATAAGAGCTAAAAAGTGAAAAAGTAAATATCCATTCAGCAACTCATGAATTGATTTAAAAAATTCAATATTTCATGCCTTTGGAAGATATACATCATACAGTAGAATATTTTCAGCAAAATATTTTTATACTTTTCTAGAAAAAGTATAACTATGGAAACAAAAAGATCAGTGGTTGTCATGGGTTTGGGAAAGGAAGGAAGGAGTGAACGAATGTAATTCTAGGAATTTTTAAGGCAATGAAACTATATGATACTGTAGTTGTAGATATATATATGCTATATTATATGTTTCTTAAAACCTAGAGTGTACAACACAAAGAGTGAACCCTTATGTAAATTGTGTACTTACTTAATAAAAAAATGTATCAGTAATGAATCATCAATTTTAACAAATATACCATACTAATGCAAAATGTTAGTAATAGCGAAAACTGTGTGGAGAGTGAGAGGCATTATCTGGGAACTCACTGTACTTTCCACTCACATTTTCCATAGAACTAAATTACTCTGAAAACGTAAAGTCTATTGTAAGAAGAGGAATGAAGTACTGATTCATGCTGTAACCTGAATGAGCCTTGGAAACATTATTATTAGTTAAAAGAGCCAGTTGTATGAATTTCATCTGTATGAAATGTCTAGAATAAGCCAATATAGGACAGAAACTAGACTGGTGGCAGGGGTGGAGGAGTGGGTGGTTAGTTGAGAGGAAATAGGAAGTTGCTAATGGCCACCGAGTTTCTTTTTGGATTGTTGAAAATGTTCTAAAATTGATGGTTGTGTAATTGTATATACTAAAAAACATTGAATGGTACATTTAAGTGGGTGAATTTTATGGTATGTAAATTACATCTTAATAAATTCACTTTTTAAAAGTAATAGCAATTAAGCAGTTAATTGCCTGCAGTAATTCCTTTGCCTGTATTCTGCATAGCAAAGCTAAAGACTTCTGCTAGGTACTTCTAGTCCTTCTCACTATAGTTGAAAACAGAATAAATTCTAGTAAAGTCTGTGCATGCTCTTGTTTTTCCCTTTATTATCTTTTAAAATCAATCCAATTAATTACATCAACCTATGCAGTGACAAGTCCCTCTAGGTGATTTGAAAGCATTTGGAATGTAAAGATTTTCAAAAGGTGTGCCAGGAAGTTTGTGAACCATAAAAGAGTGAATATGATAATTTAAGTCATTAGTATGTTTTTTTTTTTAATGAAATAGGCCAACTTCTCAGTGAAAATGTATTAAGACTTGAAGAAACATCTTTTGGGATCATCCAGACATACAAACTGTAGCTTTAGCCTTCTGAATTCTTGAGATTGGGATCCTGGGAAGAAAACAACCATCTGTACACTGGTGTTGTGTTTTTGTTTGGATTTGGTAACAGCTTTATTGAACTGAAACTACAGTTGACCTTTGAACAATATGGGTTTTAAAGTACATGGGTCCACATATACATGGATTTTTTTTCAATAAATATATTGGAAACATTTTTGGAGATGTATGACAATTTGAAAAAACATTTTCTTTTCTCTAGCTTTATTGTAAGAACACGGTGTATAATACATTATAATATACAAAATATGTGTTAATTAACTGTTTATGTTATCAGTAAGACTTTTGGTCAACAGTAGGCTATTAGTAGTTATGTTTCTCTGAGTCAAAAGTTATACACAGATTTTTGACTGCACTGTGGCTGGTGCCCCTAACCTCTACATCATTCAAGGGTGAACTGTAGTATTAATTAAATAAAAGGAGAGAGAGAAGCCAGGCAGAGTTGATAAGTTCATAGTGGCTAGAAAGGGAATAAGTCCTAGTGTGAAGCCAAAGTGATGAATATTGGAGAGATCATGAGAGAGTAAATGTTAGGAGAGTGTGGGTGGCAGGTGCAGTTTGAGGTACTCTGAGTCAACAAGAGGAAAAAGAGTTGCTATGTGGGATTTTTATAGGATTCTTATGGCTCTGGGCTTAAGGGGAGTAATTAAAAGCACTACCCTGGGATATATTGGAGTTCGTGAATTAGACTTTGTAGCAAATCTGGTGCAAAATATCTTCTCTGTATTTTATTCAAGATTTTTATTCTTCAGATGACCTATGAGAAATAGGGAATAAAAGGAAAAATAACTGGATCCTGGCTTTAGAAGAGTTTACAAAATTTGAAATAAAGACTGAGATGATAAATATGAGAGAAGTAGATAATCATTGACTGAAATTTGTGTTGCATAATCTTTTTTCTTTAAAAAAATCCTGCCAGTGTAACATAGGTGGTTTCCTCTTTGAAGGGCTCAATATGTCTTTCTTATTGATTCTTATGTGTAAGCCCTAAATCTACTAAAGTTATTGGCTATACTTAGGCTTTTGAAACAGAATAAAGTTTCTAATATTTTTTTTCTAAGTTTGCAAATAGCTTTCTGTAATGTTCTATTTTGAGTGTCTCACAATCTAATAAAGTTAATTTTTCCTTTCTTAATCATCTTTACTTGACAAGAATTGGGAAGGTTATAAATACTGTACGTGGACAAGACTGGGATCAATTGCTGACAATAAGATTTTGATTAGAAATAATAAGAATCTATGAGAGCACAAATGCGAAAATCTTCTGGTGGAAAAAAAGATAACTTATAAACCTAGGGTGTTCACTCCATCTCAGTCTTTTCAACCCTGTAACCCACCAAACCAACTTTGGAGAAGTTATGTCAGTGGTTAAGAAAACTTGGAATGTTGTTTTTGACATGGTCTAATGAATCCATCTCATGCAAGTTCATAAATAGTGTGTTAGTTGTAAGTCTATTAGTTTGTAAGTCTATTACTATAAAAAATAGAAGCAAAATTTTTTGTCTTATATACCAAAACTTACACATGTTGAAATATATTTTAAAATCAGTATTTCCAGGAAATTTTCACATATATATTCCTAGAAAAATAACCTACGATGAAATAATTTTTCAATAACAGGTTAATTCCAGATAAGGTGATGGCAGCTCCACTATCATTAATAGCTCTTAAAATAATTATGTCAACTCTGGTTAATTGAATCCCTGGAGATCTAAAGGCTCAAATTAACACCCAGCAGCTTGTGCCTTGGCAAGGGATTGCCAGTATCAAGGCAGAGCAAGTCCTTTTATAAGAGAGCTGAATAGGAATGAGAAGGAGCATATTCTTAGTGTAGGAAATTCTAAATATGACAGTCCTCTGATATTGAGATTAAAATGGTTGATGCACTTTTATCTCTACCAAACATTTCTTTTTCCTTTCACAGAAAGCACACATGCATACAAAAAAAGCAATTATTTACTCAATCCAGTTTTATTGCATGCTTACAGTGTTCCAGGCCACTTCTCTAAGAACAGGAATGAATATGAAAAATAATACTCTTGACATTATACAGTTTACATTCTAGTAAGGGGAGATAGATGATAAACAAATAATTGAATAAAACAAGAAAAATGTCAGATAGGATATCAGATAGGGTACAGTTTTCTATTGATGCTATAACAAGTTACCATAGACCTAGTGACTTTAAACAACACAAATTTATTATCTTGTAGCTGTGAAAATCAGAAGTCTGAAATAGATTTCACTGGGCTGAAATCAAGACATCAACTGGGCTGTGTTAATTCTGGGGTATCTAGGTAAGTATCCATTACTTTGCCTTTCCAGCTTCTGCAGGCCTCCTGCATTCTTTGGCTTGAGGCACCTTTCTCCAACTTCAAAGTGCAGTACTCCAACTTTTATTCCCATCATTTTATCTCCTTTCTCTGACTCTAAACCTCCTGCTTCTCTCTTATAGGATCCTTGTGATTATATTGGGTCTACCTCTTTAGTCCAGGCTTATCTCCCCATCTCAAGGTTTTTAACTTAATCACATGTAAAGTCTTTTTCATATTCTTAGGGGGTTGAGGATTTGGAATATCTTTGTAGGGTCATTATCCAGTTTACCTTAGTGGTAAATGAGATGCAGAGAAGTAACGTAGATGGTTCTATAAAAAGATTCTGATTTGCTCTTTTAGGTGGTCAAGAAAGTCTATGTAAACAGGGATATTTAAGTTGAGATCCTTATGATAAGAAGGAACCCAAACTTGGAAGATCAGGTGGTAGAGCACTCCAGGTAGAAGACAGAACTAGAAACAAGGAAAATAAAGAAGGTCAGTATGCTGGACCTTAGTTACCTACTAGGAAAGCAGTATGAGTAGAGACAGGAAATTGGTATGAGTAGAGATAGGAAAGGTAAGTTGAAGCCAAATTATGTAGGATTTAGTAAATGGGGGTAAGCAAACAGATAAGTATATTTGCATCTGGTACCTTCTCTAGGCCACAATTCAAGAGAGAAACGATAGGTGCTGAAACTTTACGTAACTACATAAGAGGTATATTAGGTAACCTGATAGAGAATAGCAACTGAAAATCAAAGCTGTGAGTTGTATAGATTTAACAAAAATAAGCTTAAAGTTTTGGCAAGAATATGTGGTATGTCTATTGACTTCTTGAAGTTGTCGAGTCTGCAGAATCTATACCAAATCATCTGCAAAGATTCACTAGAGGGTCAATTGAAAAAGAGGAGATTGACTTTAGAAATGGACACTGTGGCAATTTACGCACTCATCAGGAAGAAGCTTCGAAGTGAAGTTTCATTTCAAGACCAAACTGGGAAGCATAGGTTTTTCCATGAAGGATAAGACTCCCAGTCAAATGGATCCTTCAATGGGAAAGATGTTTGACAAGTGAAAGTTGCATTAAAATAGGGACATATCACCATGGCTGAACTGCAGGTCCACTTTTCAAATTCTTAAGTCTTTCTATAATGGCATCCTGTTTTCTTTCTTAGGAAAATGGGAAAATAATTTAGGAACCTACCATTCATTCCTTCCTGATATTTAGAGGGTTTCTGTGTGGGAGACTGAATACAGTTGGGATTGAAAACATAATCACCCTTTATTCTTTTTTTTATTAGAGTATCATTAATATACAATTTTATGTTGGTTTCAAATGTACATCACAGTGGTTCAACAGTTCCTGTGGTCGACTTATATTGTGATTTTGAATTATTGTGCCCTTTTATCCCCCTTCCCCCCACACCCACCCCAACCCCTCCCCTGGTAACCACTAGTCACTTCTTGGAGTCTGTGAGTCTAATACTGTTTTGTTCCTTCTGTTTTGCTTTGCTCTTATATTCCACACATAATTGAAATCATATAGTATTTTTCTTTCTCCTTCTGGCTTATTTCACTGAGAATAATACCCACTAGATCCATCCATGTTGTTGCAAATGGCAGGATTTCTTTTCTTTCTATGGCTGAATAATATTCCATTGTGTATATGTACCACCTCTTCTTCATTCATCTATTGATGTACACTTAGGTTGCTTCCATATCTTGGCTTTTACAAATAGTGTGATAAACATAGGGGTGCATATATCTTCTCGAATCAGGGATTTTGTTTTCAGGTAAATTCCAGTAGTGGAATTACTGGGTCAAATGGTATTTCTACTTTTAGTTTTTTGAGATACCTTCATACTGCTTTTCACAGGGGTTTCACCAATTTGCATACCCACCAACAGTATAGGAGGGTTCTTTCTTCTCCACATCATCGCCAGCATTTGTTGTTTTGTGTCTTTTGGATAGTGGCTTTTCTAACTGGTGTGAGGTGATATCTCATTATGGTTTTAATTTGCATTTCCCTGATAATTAGTGATATGGAGCATCTTTTCATGTGCCTGTTGGCCATCTGAATTTCTTCTTCGGAGAAGTGTCTGTTCAGGTCCTCCACCCATTTTTGAATTGGGTTATTTGTTTTTTGGCTGTTGAGGTATATGAGTGCTTTATATATTTTAGACGTTAACCCCTTATCAGATTAGTCATTTATTAATATATTCTCTGATACTTTAGGATCTTTTTTTTGTTCTACTGATGGTGTCCTTTGCTGTACAGAAGATTTTTAGTTTGATGTAGCCCCACTTGTTCAGTTTTGATTTTGTTTCCCTTGTCCAAGGAGACATGTCCAGGAAAAAATTGTGAGGCAATATCTCATTGTGGCTTTGATTTGCGTTTCCCTGATAGTGAGTGATGTGGAACAGCTTTCAATGTGTCTGTTGGCCATCTGTATTTTTTCTTTAGAAAAATGCCTCTTTGGGTCCTCTGCCCATTTTTTAATTGGGTTAAACCAATTATTTACTAAACAAATATGAAGTTATAAAAAACAAAAGTAGTAAAATCAATTATACAGCTAGTCAAGGGATACACAAAATATGTAAATTATGACACATACATAAAATTGGGAAGAGGAAGAATAAAAAAGTGTACTTTTAGATTGTGTCTGAAATAGAGTGACCATCAACTTAATAGAGACTGTTACATACACAGGAAACAATCTATGAGACTTATGGTAACCACAAACCTAAAGACTATAGTAGATACATGAAAAATTTAAAAAAAGAAAATCTAAGCATAACACTAAAGAAAACCCTCAAATAACAAGAGTATAAGAGAAGAAAAAGGGAACAGAGAGGAACCACAAAATAACCAGAAAACAATACAATGGCAATAAGTACATACCTATCAATAATTACCTTAAATATAATTGGAGTAAGTCCACCAATTAAAAGACATAGAGTGGCAGAGTGGATAAAAAAACATTTCCATCTATATGCTATCAGTAAGAGACTCATTTCAAATCTAAAGACATACACAGATGAAAGTGAAGGGATGGAAAGATATATCATGCAAATAAAAGAGAGAAAGAAGAAGAAGTAGCACTACTTATATCAGACAAAATAGACTTCAAAAAAAAAAGTAATAAGAGACAAAGACATCACATAATGATAAAGGGATCAGTCCAACAGGAGAACATAACAATTGTAGATATCGATGCATCCAGCATAGGAGCACCTAAATATATATATATATATATATAATACTAAAGGACCTAAGGGTAAAATAGCAACACTATCATATCATATTAGGGTATTTTAATATCCTACTTACACCAATGGACAGATCATATAGACAGAAAATAAATAAGAAAAGTTATTGAATGACACATTAGACCATATGAACTTACCAGATATATACAGAATGTTCTACCCAAAAGCAACAGGGTACATATTTCCCTCAAGTGCACATGGAACATTCCCCAGAATAGATCACATATGAGGACACAAAAAGAGCCTCAATAATTAAAAAATATTGGTATTTCAAGCATCTTTTCAGATCACAATGGTATGAACCTAGAAATCAATTATATGTACAATGCAGCAAAAGAGGTTCTAAGAGGGAAGTACATAGCAATACAGGCCAACCTCAAGAAACAAGAACAACACCAAATAAACAGTCTAAACTCACAACTAAATAAGCTAGAAAGAGAAGAAAAAATGAAACCCAAAATTAGTAGAAGGAGAGATATAATAAAGATCAGTATAGAAAAAATAGGGAATAATAAAATAGAAAAACATCAATGAAACCAAGAGCTGATTCTTTGAGAAGGTAAACAAAATAGACAAACCCCTAGCTGAACTTACCAAGAAAAAAAGAGAGGACACAAAATCAGAAATGAAAAAAGGATAAATTAAAATTGATACCACAAAAAGACAAAGAGTTATTGGAAGATTCTATTAAAAATTATATGCCAATAAATTGGACAACCTAGAAGAAATGGGCACATTTCTAGAAAAATACAACCTTCAAGACCTAACTCAGGAAGAAACAGAAAATTTGAATCAACCAATTACCAGTAACAAAATTAAATAGTTTATCAAAAAACTAACAAAATTCCAGGACCATATAACTTCAGAGCTGAATTCTATCAAACATTTAAAGAAGAGCTAATACCCATCCTTAAAGTATTCCAAAAAATAGAAGGAGGAATACTTCCAAACTCATTTTATGAGGCCAGCATCACTCTAATACTAAAACTAGACAAAGACACCACAAAAAAAGAAAAAGAACAAGATCTCTGATGAACATAGATGCAAAAATCCTCAACAAAATATTAGCAAAAAAATTCAAAAATACATCCAAATGATCACCCATCAAGACCAAGTAGGGCTTATTCTAGGGATGCAAGGTTGGTACAATATTCTTAAATCAGTGTGATAGAGGACATTAACAAATGGAAATGTTAAAACCATATGACCATCTCAATAGATGCTGAAAAAGCATTTGACAATATTCAGGATCAATTCATGAAAAACTTACAAGAAAATGGATATATAGGGAACATAACTCAAATAAAAAAGGCCATATAAGACAAACCCACAGCAAACATCATACTCAATGGTGAAAAGCTGACAGCTTTTCCTGCAAGATCAAGAACAAGACAAGGATATTCACCCTCACCACTTTTATTCAAGTTAGTACTGGGAGTCTTAGCCATAGCAATCAAACAAGATAAAGAGAAAAAAATGTCCAAATTGGTAAGGAAGAAGTAAAACTCACTTTTTGCAGATAACATGATACTGTATATAGAAAACTCTAAAGACTCCATCAGAAATCTGTTAGAACTAAACTGGATTCATGAAAGTGGCAGGGTACAAAACCAATATACAGAAATCTGTTGAATTCCTATATAATAACAATGAACTATTGGAAAGAGAAATAAGGAAAACAATTCCATTTATAATTAAATCAAAAAGAACAAAATACCTAGGAATAAACTGAACAAAGGAGGTGAAAGACCTGACTGTGAAAACTATAAGACACTGATGAAAGAAACTGAAGGAGATACAAATGAATGGAAATCTCTCCCATGCTCATGGATAGGAAGAATTAATATTATCAAAATGGCCATCCTGTCCAAAGCAATTTACAGATTCAATGCAATCTCTATCAAAATTTTACCAATGATATTTTTCAATGAACTAGAGCAAATAATCCTAAAAGTCATATGCAACCACAAAAGACCCTGGATAGCCAAAGCAATTCTGAGAAAGAAGAACAAAACTGGAGGCATTATGCAACCTGTCCTCTATCTATACTACTAAGATACTGTAACCAAAAAAGTATGGTATTGGGACAAGAACAGGACCATAGATCAATGGAACAGAGTAGAGAGCTCAGAAATATACCCACACATATATATTCAATTAATATATGATAAAGGAGCCATGAATATACAGTGGGGAAAGACACTATCTTCAATAAATTATTTTGGGAAAACTGGACAGGTACATACAGGAGAATGAAACTGGGTTATTGTCTAACTCCATGCACAAAAGTAAAAGCAGAATGGATTAAAGATCTGAATGTAAGACATGAAACCATAAAATTCTTATTTTGAAAAAACATAGGCAAAAATCTCTTGAACATAAGCATCAGCTTTTTTTTCTGGACACATCTCCTCGGGCAAGGGAAACAAAAGTAAGAATGAACAAGTGAAACTATTTCAACTGAAATCCTTCTGTACAGCAAAGGACACCATCAATGAAACAAAAAGGCAACCTACAGTATGGGAGAATATATTCATAAATGATTTATCTGGTAAAAGGTTAACATCCAAAATATATAAAGACCTCATAAGACTCAACACCAAACAAACAAACAACCTGATTTAAAATGGGTTGAGGATCTGAACAGACATTTTTCCATTTCACAAAAAATACAGTTGGCCAACAGGCAAATGAAAAGATGGCTACATTGCTCATCCTCAGGGAAATGCAAATCAAAACAATGAGATATAACCTCACACAAGTTAGAATGGCCACTATCCAAAAACAAGAAATAATAAGTGTTGGCAAAGATGCAGAGAAAAGGGAACCCTGCTGCGCTATTCTTGGAAATGTAAATTGGTGCAGCCATGTGGAAAACAGTAGGGAGGTCGCTCATAAAACTAAAAATAGAAATACCATATAACCAAGGAATTCCACTTCTAGAAATTTACCCAAAGAAAATAAATCCCTGATTTGAAAAGATATATGCACCCCTATGTTTATTGCTGCATTATCACAGTAGCCAAGATATGGAAGCAACCAAAGTGTCAATCAATAGATGAATGGATAAAGAAGAAGAGGTTCATATACACAATGAAATATTATTCAGCCATAAAAAATAAAGAAATCCTGACATTTGTGACAACATGAATGGACCTAGAGGCTATTCTGCTAAGTGAAATAAGCCGGGTGGAGAAAGACAAATACCGTATGATTTCACTGACTGGTGGTTAATCATGGGGGAGCTATTGAGGTGAGTGGGGGTGGAGGGTGAGGGGATAAAAGGGCACAAAAATTCTCAATCTTAATTTAAATTGGTCACAGAGGTAGTATTAAGCATGTAGAATATACCTAATGATTCTGTAAAATCTTCCTATGTTGACATATAATAACTGCTCTAGTGGGGTGAGAATTTAATAATATGGGTAACTGTTGAACCACTGTGTTGTGTACTTGAAAAAGTATAAGATTGTGTATGAATTATACTTCAATAAAAAAACTGTCTCAGCTGACTTCTTTGTTAATCAGCTAGAACCACCAGTTCTAGCTTTGTGACTGAATCACATTTTACTAATAAGAAAGCGGAGGAGAACAAATATTGTTAACTCTGCAGGTAATCCTGTGTTTAACAACTGTATACCATTTTGTATCAGATTACTGGGGCTGCTGTAATAAAATACCACAGGGACAACAGAAATTTATTTTCTAATAGTTCTTCAGGCTTGAAATCCATGATCAATGTACGGCAGATTTGATTTCTCCTGTGGCCTGGCCTCTCCTTGGCTTGATATTGGCCATCTCACTGTGTCCTCATATGGACTTTTGTCTGAGCATACATGTCTTTGGGGTCTCTTCCTCTTCTTATAAGTACACTTGTCATGTTGGATTAGGCCCCCACCCTTATTTATCCTTATTTACCTCTTCAAAGGCCTTTTATCTCCCAAATGCACTCCCATGTGGTACGTAAGGCTTCAATTTATGAATTTAAGGGGAGGATCCATAACACTTAACAGTCCAAAATACTCTTCCATTGCCTGCAAAAGATATGCCAAACCTTCACTTTTCTTCATCAATCAGTTACCCATCATTTCTTCCTGTGCTATAAAAATATATACCCTTGAGTTCACTCTAACTCACAGAGAAATAGGGATTACCACATATGAATCTCTTTTTTTTCTCCCCTTTTTTCTTCATTTGAAATTTTACCTTCAATTGCTTTCACTCATTTACTGTTCCCTCTTACTAAAAGTTGAGTACTAACAACAGTAGCAGCTGAAAATTTCAGATTTAAAACATGTAGAATGAATAGCATCTTCTGAAGTAGAAAAGCTAGAACAATGTCAAATAACCACCATTAATTATTTTCCCAAGGTTTTCAGAATGCTTTTCAGCACAGTAGGAACTTTAGCCTTTCCCTGATGAAGGTAGTATTTTGTTACTATATTCAAGGTAATGACAGCTTTTCATGTTTTTCCTTCAGAAATAAATACATAAATCTTTTTAATTTTATCAGGTATGTAGTTTTCCATCAATATTTGAATGACATCACAATGACATCTAGTGGCTATAGAAATTTCTTTCATCTCTAAAAAATTTATCTTTAAGAAGATGATATTTTTAAGCTGGAAATAAGAAAGGAGAATGAGTCATTATAATATAGTCATATTTACAATATGTTTTGTTTAGAACCTGCCTCTTTCCCTACCTCTCCTACATCTGTTCCATTCTAACCAGACACAAAGGATGAAGAAAAATTTGACACCTGACTTAAAGTGTCATATTGATGGCTGGTGTGATACTTCTTGGAAACCCTCTAGAGTGTGCAGAAATGAGTAGCTTGATACAAGTGTTGATAACTATCCTATAGAGTGACTTTCAGGTAAGAAACTGAGATCCACATCCATATGCTCTAGATAATTTTAATAAGAGAACCATATCAAAGTAATCTTTTATGTATTTGCTTTACATAAAATACAAACAACAGGAAAATGTCTTCAGTTTTGGAGCATGGGGTGGGTGGTGGGTGGTGGCAATGGGTAACATAAGATATTACCTTTTAGGAATATAGCATTTTCCAAATAAGAAAACATGGGATGAATTAGTAGAACATTGCAATCAGTAGCAGGTAAAATGTATTTTTTATCACCCCAAGGAAATATGTATTTTAAGTTAATCTTAAATAGCAAATTTAGATTCTATAAAAGGATTACATTAAAGTTTTTATTTAACTCTTGGAAGAAATTACATATTATGAAAATTCCTTTGGGTTCTTTATGTCCTTTTACTTTTTACAGCATGGTAAATATTATATATACAAGTTAGATTCTTAGCCTACCAACATCTGTTCAATCTAAAAAATTTTGACCAAAATGTCTGAAAAAATATTCTCCAAATTTTGATGTCATGTCAAAATAAACACTTCATTTTGTGAGGTTCATCCAGAAGACCCCACAGAGATAGACTGAATTCCATTTAATTTATAATTTTTGAAGGGCAAGGGGGCTGGGTCAATCATGACATATTTGAATATGTGGTTGTACAAAGTCTAGATGATGTTTTAGACCACTTACACATGTTATTCAGCTAGGAATTATCCTAGATTACTACTTATTTTTTCCAGTTGAATTTAGGGATTTAGAGTTTCATAAAGCAAGTATTGAGTTATTTCCCACAATCCCAAAACATAGTTGAAGGAATGACTAGGACATGTGAGTGTATATACCTCTGTGAACATAAGATGATTTGTGGGGAAGGGAATTAAAACGACATGGGTAGACTCAATTCTCAGTTCCTCACTTTATGATAATCTTTCCACTTGAGCTGGAGGATAGACCACTGTCATCAGGAGATATGATCAATCCAGATCTGCACCGCTATTGGAGGTGCTGTGCTTTTGTATTGAATTTTCAGAGGGGGTCATTTTCCTGTTCTTTTGTTGGATGATAATTTGCTGAATCATTTGACTGGATGGATTGTGCAACAATCTTTATGACTCTGAAGGTCATGCATCTGAGCTGTGCAACAAAAGCAAATACTAAGGGAAGGACCATCATCAGAGTTTGTAGCCCTCTTCTAAGCCAGGATCGTAGAACCCTAATTACATCAAAAGAATAGATCTCTTTCTCAATCCCTAGTGCCTACAGCAGCTGATATAGGGGCATAACCAAATTACATAAATTCTTATTTTCCTTGTTTATTTCCTGAATCTGTATAGTAATATTAAAAATTCCAGAGAGGTTTGTAGGAGTATGACAATAGATATTCACCCTAGAGAGGTCAGTGTTATATCTAATGTGAACTATAGTTTGAAATACTTCTTGTTCAAATTTTTTTCTATCTTGGTATCATTAATATAAAATAACATGAGCAACATTATGGGTACTAGATTCCCCCCATTATCAAGTCCCTACCACATACCCAATTACAGATAGTCCATTAGCATAGTAAGATGCTATAGAGTCACCTCTTGTCTTATCTACTATACTGCCTTCCCTGTGCCCCAGGCTACATTATGAGTGCTAATTGTAATGCCCTGTTTTCCCCCTTATCCCTCCCTTCCCACCCACCCTCCCCAGTCCCTTTCCCTTTGGTAACTGTTAGTCCATTCTTGGGTTCTGTGATTCTGCTGCTTTTTTGTTCCTTCAATTTTTGCTTTGTTCCTATACTCCACAGATGAGTGAAATCATTTGATACTTGTCTTTCTCAACCTGGCTTATTTCACTGAGCATAATACCCTCTAGCTCCATCCATGTTGTTGCAAATGGTAGGATTTGTTTTCTTCTTATGACTGAATAATATGCCATTGTGTATATGTACCACCTCTTCTTTATCCATTCATCTACTGATGGACACTTAGGTTGCTTCCATTTCTTGACTATTGTAAACAGTGCTGTGATAAACATAGGGGTGCATCTGTCTTTTTCAAACTGGGCTCCTGCATTCTTAGGGTAAATTCCTAGGAGTGGAATTCCTGGGTCAAATGGTATTTCTATTTAGAGTTTTTTGAGGAACCTCCATACTGCTTTCCACAATGGTTGAACTATTTTACATCCCCACAGGCAGTGTAGGAGGGTTTCCCTTTCTCCTCATCCTCACAGCATTTGTTGTTCCTACTCTTTTCTATGTTGGCCATCCTAACTGGTGTGAGGTGATATCTCACTGTGGTTTTAATTTGCATTTCCCTGATGATTATCTATGTGAAGCATCTTTTCATGTGCAGAACATCTTTTCATGTTCCTGTTGGCCATCTTAATTTCTTCTTTGGAGAAGTGTCTGTTCATATACTCCACCCATTTTTTAAAAGGGTTATTTGCTTTTTGGGTGTTGAGGCATGTGAGTTCTTTATGTTTTGGATGTTAACCCCTTGTTGGATATGTCATTTACAAATATATTCTCCCATACTGTAGGATGTCTTTTTGTTCTGCTCATGGTGCTCTTTGCTGTACAGAAGTTCTTTAGCATGATGTAGTCCCATTTGTTCATTTTTTATTTTGCTCCTTGCCCAAGGAGATGTATTCATGAAAAAGTTGCTCATGTTTATATTCAATAGATTTTTGACTGTTTTCTTCCAAGAGTTTTATGGTTTCGTGACTTACATGCAGGTCTTTGATCCATTTTGAGTTTACTTTTATGTATGGGGTTAGACAATAACCCAGTTTCATTCTCTTGCATGTAGCTGTCCAGTTTTGCCAACACCAGCGTTGAAGAGGCTGTCATTTCTCCACTGTATATCCATGGCTTCTTTTTTGTATATTAATTGACCATATATGCTTGAGTTTATATCTGGGCTCTGTAGTCTGTTCCATTGATCTATGGTCTGTTCTTGTGCCAGTACCAAATTGTCTTGATTACTGTGGCTTTGTAGTAGAGCTTGAAGTCAGAGAGCATAATCCCCCCTGCTTTATTCTTTATTCTCAGGATTGCTTTGGCTATTCAGGGTCTTTTGTGGTTCCATATAAATTTTAGAACTATTTGCTCTAGTTCATTGAAGAATGCTGTTGGTATTTTCATAGGGATTGTATTGAATCTTTAGATTGCTTTAGGCAGAATGGCCATTTTGACAATATTAATTCTTCCTATCCATGAGCACGGGATGTGTTTCAATTTATTAGTATCTTCTTTAATTTCTCTCATGAGAGTGTTGTAGTTTTCAAAGTATAGGCCTTTTGCTCCCTTGGTAAGGTTTATTCCTAGATATTTTATTCTTTTTGATGCAATAGTGAATGGAATTATTTCCCTGATTTCTTCTTCTACTAATTCATCTTTAGTGTATAGGAATGCAACAGATTTCTGTGTATTCATTTTGTATCCTGCAACTTTGCTGAATTCAGATATTAGATGTAGTAGTTTTGGAGTGGATTCTTTATGTTTTTTTTTGTGTACAATATCATGTCATCTGCAAACTGGGACAGTTTAACTTCTTCCTTTCCAATATGGATGCCTTTTATTTCTTTGCGTTGTCTGATTGCTGTGGCTACCACCTCCAGATATATGTTGAATATAAGTGGGGAGAGTGGGCATCCTTGTCTTGTTCCCGATCTTGAAGGAAAAGCTTTCAGCTTCTCACTGTTAAGTATAATGTTGGCTGTGGGTTTGTCACATAGGGCCTTTATTATGTTGAAGTACTTGCCCTCTATACCCGTTTTGTTGAGAGTTTTTATCGTGAGTTGATGTTGAATTTTGTCAAATGCTTTTTCAGCATCTATGGAGATGATCGTGTGGTTTTTGTCCTTTTTGTTGATGTGGTGGATGATGTTGATGGATTTTTTAATATTGTTCCACTTGCATCCCTGAGATGAATCCCACTTGATCATGATGGATGATCTTTTTGATGTATTTTTGAGTTTTGTTTGCTAATATTTTGTTGAGTATTTTTGCATCTATGTTCATCAGGGATATTGGTCTGTAATTTTCTTTTTTTGTGGTGTTTTTGCCTGGTTTTGGTATTAGAGAGATGCTGGCCTCTTAGAATGAGTTTGGGAGTATTCCTTCCTCTTCTACTTTTTGGAAAACTTTAAGGACGATGGGTATTAGGTCTTCACTAAATGTTTGATAAAATTCAGCAGTGAAACCATCTGTTTCAGGCATTTTATTCTTAGGTAGTTTTTTGATTACCAGTTCAATATCCTTGCTGGTAATTGGTCTATTCAAATTTTCTGTTTCTTCTTGGTTCAGCCTTGGAAGGTTATATTTTTCTAGAAAGTTTTCCACTTCTTCTAGGTTATCCAGTTTATTAACATATAATTTTTAATAGTATGAAAAGATCATAATTCTTTGTGTTTCTGTGGTGTCAGTAGTGATTTTTCCTTTCTCATTTCTGATTCTGTTTTTGTGTGTAGACTCTCTTTTTTTCTTGATAAGTCTGGCTAGGGGTTTCTCTATTTTGTTTATTTTCTTGAAAGACTAGCTCCTGCTCTCACTGATTCTTTCTATTGTTTTATTCTTCTTGATTTTATTTATTTCTGCTCTAATCTTTGTTATGTCCCTCCTTCTATTGATTTTGGGAGTCATTTGTTCTTCTTTTCCTAGTTTCATTAATTGTGAGTTTAGACTGTTCATTTGGGACTGTTCTTCTTTCCTGAGGTTTGCCTGTATTGCAATACAATTCCCTCTTAGCACGGCCTCTGCTGTGTCCCACAGATTTTACGGTGTTGGATTATTGTTGTCATTTGTTTCCATATATTGCTTGATGTGTGGTTTTATTTGGTCATTGATTCATTGATTATTTAGGAGCATGTTATTAAGACTTTGTGTGTTTGTGGGCTTTTTGTTTTCTTTGCATAATTTATTTCTAGTTTCATACCTTTGTGATCTGAGAAGCTTGTTGGTACAATTTCAATCTTTTGAATTTACTGAGGCTCTTTTTGTGGCCTAGTATATGATCTATTCTTGAATATGTTCCATGTGTACTTGAGAAGAATGTGTATTCTGTTGCTTTTGGGTGGAGTGTTCTGTAAATGTCCATTAGGTCCATCTGTTCTAATACGTTGTTCAGTGCCTCTGTCCCCTTACTTATTTTGGTCTGGTTGACCTGTCCTTTGGAGTGAGTGGTGTGTTGAATTCTCCTAAAATGAATGCATTACTTTCTATTTCCCCCTTTAATTCTGTTAGTATTTGTTTGACATATGTAGGTGATCCTGTGTTGGGTGCATAGATATTTATAATAGTTATGTCCTCTTGTTGGACGGACCTCTTTATCATTATGTAATGTCCTTCTTTGTCTCTTGTTACTTTCTTTGTTTTAAAGTCTATTTTGTCTGGTACAAGTACTGCAACTACTGCTTTTTTCTCCCTATTAATTACATGAAATATCTTTTTCCTTCCCTTTGCTTTCAGTCTGTGTATGTCTTTGGGTTTGAAGTGAATCTCTTTTATGCAGCATATAGATTTGTCTTGTTTTTTAATCCATTCAGTGACTCTATGTCTTTTGATTGGTGCATTCTGACCATTTACATTTAGTGTGATTATCAATATGTATGTAGTTATTGCCATGGCAGACTTTAGATTTGTGGTTACCAAGGGTTCAGGTGTAATTCCCTTACTATCTAGTAGTCTAATTTAACTCACTTCACATGCTTTTACAAACACAACCTAAAGGTTCTTTTTTCTTTCTTCCTTTTTCTTTCTCCTCCATTCTTTATATATTAGGTATCATATTCTGTACTCTTAGTTTATCCCTTGAATCACTTTTGGGATAGTTGATTTGATTTTGTATCTGCTTTGTAATTAATTGTTCTACTTTCTTTACTGTGGTTTTATTTCCTCTGGTAACAGCGTTTTAGCCTTAAGATTACTTCCATCTACAGCAGTCCCTTCAAAATTCACTGTAGAGGTGGTTTGTGGGAGGTAAATTCTCTCATCTTTTGCTTATCTGGAAATTGTTTAATCCCTCCTTCAAATTTAAATGATAATCTTGCCAGGTAGAGTATTCTTGCTTTGAGGTCCTTCTGCTTCATTGCATTACATATATAATGCCACTTGCTTCTGGCCTGTAAGGTTTCTGCTTAGAAGTCTGATTATAGCCTGATGGGTTTTCTTTTGTAGGTGATCTTTTCTCTCTCTCTAGCTGCTTTTATCAGTCTGTCCTTATCCTTGATCTTTGCCATTTTAATTATTATATGTCTTGGTGTTGTCTTCCTTGAGTCCTTTGTGTTGGGAGATCTGTGCACCTCCATGGCCTGAGCTATATCTCCTTCCCCAGATTGGGGAAGTTTTCAACAATTACCTCCTCAGAGACACTTTCTGTCTCTTTTCTGGGTACCCCTATAATGTTCATATTGTTCTGTTTGGACTGGTCACACAGTTCTCTCAATATTCTCTCATTCTTAAACATCTTTTTTTCTCTCTGTGCCTCAGATTGTTTGTATTTCTCTTCTCTAATTTCTATTCCATTTACCATCTCTTCTACTGCATCTAATCTGCTTTTAAGTCCCTACATTTTATGTTTCATTTCAGATATGGGATTTCTTAATGATTGAATCTCCATCCTAAATTCATCCTTGAGTTCTTGAATATTTTTCTGTACCTCCATGAGCCTGTTTATGACTTTTATTTTGAACTCTCTTTCAGGAATATTGGTGAGTTCAGTTTCATTTGGACCTTTTTCTATTGCTTTTGAGATTTTTGTTTGAATCAGTTTCCTTTGACATTTCATATTTGTATGTGGCGCCCTCTAGTGCCCAGAAGCTCTAGTCTCTGGAGCTGCTCAGCCCCTGGAGCGATATTGGGTTTGCAGGACGGCAGTGCTGGAGCTTGGGGGTATGAAAGAGCTGTTTCCTGCTTCCCGGCTGCTTTGCCAGTCTCCACTGCCAGAACCCATCGGGCAAGCACACAGGTGTAAGCCTCTGAGCTTTCCATCTGTAGCTGCTATAGGCAGGGCCTCCCTCTGGCTGGCCTGATGCCAGGGCAGGGTCTGCCTGTTTGTGAGCTGGTGCCAGCAGGCCAGGAGGAAGGTGCAGCAGACTGTGTATCACACTGGACCTTGAAGCTCAGTAGCTTGCCAGAGGGATGGAGCACCTGAAGTTCCTGAAAATTCCCAACCTGTTGGGCAGAGCGCACCCAGACAACCTTGTCCACCTATCCCTTCTCCTGCACAGCAGAAAACCCCACCCTTTCAGCCGCCCTCTTGCTGCTAGGAAGCTTCTCAGACCGCCTGCCTTTCCTTTGTCCCAGAGTGGCTGAATGTGGATACCTGTCTTCTACAAATGGCTGGAATCTCAGTCTCTCCAAGTATTCTGCCTGTCTTAGTTTTCCAACCCCACCAATCTCCAGAACACCATGCAATGTAGGTTTGTGCTCCCAAAGCAAATCTCGAGGGCTGGTGTTCAACCTTTCTAGGCTTTCACACCCTCCCCACTCTGTCTGTTTCTCTTCCTCCTGACAGTGAGCTGGGGTGCAGGAAGGGTTTGGGTCTTGGTGGATCAAGGCTTTGGTATATTACCCTGTTTCATGGGGTCTGCTCTGTTCTCGAGGTGTATGCAGTCTTGTGCAACCTTCTTTCTTGTTGTTCTTCTAGAATTAGTTGTATTAACTATATTTTCATATTATATTTGGTTTTGGGAGGAGGTCTGTCTCACCTCTCAGGCCGCCGTCTTGAATCCGTCTCCTTCTTGCTCAATTTATGAACATCTTGGGCAAGGGGTTTAAATGGCTTATAGATACTGTATAGTTCTGCTATTCTCACAGCATGTAGGATTCACCTCAGTCTTGGAGTCTTCCATAGAGAGTAAAAAACAGTTCTGTTAACAACTCAGAAACGTAAACTAGCAAATAGGAAAGGAAAAACAACAAGCTAGGAAAATGGAGTGGGAAAAAACAAGCAAATTAAAGTGTGACAATCTGTAGTTATGGTCACTTGAATCTTAATCTGTGGGTCTTGTTTGGAAGCTGCTCCTTCCTGTGGTTGTCCACTTGTTCCTAGGCCTTTGATAGATACTACCACCTCCTGAAAACTTTTTTGGGGGATTCCAAAGAATTCTCATATTTTAACTCCCAATGGGAGAGCACAGCAGATATCAGATGGTAAAGTAATGGTGTATTTTTTAGCAGGGAGACATGGATCAAAATCTATGCCCCAGAGTTTGCAAGGGCTTGCAAGAATCTTTCAAGGTCCTTTCAAATGTAATTTTAAAGCATTTTTCTCTTCCAAGAAATGAAGATTCCAGGTTTTAGGTCATTTAGATGTGGTTTGGGAGAATCTCAAAGGCAGCTTAACTCTTTTGGAAATAAGGCTGAGTGTATTACACGAGTTCTTTGTAGTACTTTGACATGTTGAATTGAAGTAAGATAGTGTACAAAATTAGGGGAGAAACACTCAAATGCATAAATTGAGATGTAACAACTTTATATGGACAGAATCAGTAATTTCTGCCTTCTTGGCAACACTGTGGGTGTGACCATCAAGATTATGAGAATCAGAACATGAATCCTTGGCCAAAGAATCCCAGGAGTGCCAGCTAGTTTGGCTAGTTTGGTATTTTAAGAATCGACTTTAATGATGTATAATTTGCATACAATTAATGGCATACATTTTAAATGTACAGCTTGATGATTTTTGACTAGGATGCAATCATGTAACCTCCACCAAATCAAAATATAGACCATTTACATTAACCAAAAAATGTTTCCCTTGCCCCTTTTTAGCCAATATTCCCCTCTTCTCCAAGCCCCAGGCAAGCTATGATCTGCTTCAACCCAGAAATGAGATTGTATTATCTAGAATTTCATGTAAGTGGGCTAATATAGTATGAACTGTTTTATTTCTGAGTTCTTTTACTCAGGATCATTCCTTTTAATTGCTGAGTCTTCTTCCACTATGTAGATACATTATTGTTTGTTTATCTGTTTACCTGTTGATGGATGTTTGGTTTGTTTCTAGGTTTGACTACTTTGTATAAAGCTTACATGAACATTCATGTACAAGTCACATAATTTGTGGCCAGAATTATTTCAGTATTTATTTTCTGACTATAAAGCCAATCATCAGCATTCTGTACTATTGTCTGTGCACATTCCCAGTGATTTGGCCTGTTGTGATATCATGGGACATAAGGATTTTAGTGAGGGCTTCTGTTTGGCATAATCATTAACTGGGACATTGTGGTCACCTTCCAAGTGTTTATATCATTTAGTTAGACTGTCTCATTGCTTGTATGCCATCGATAAGAACTGTGTCACATGGCTACCTCTAGCTTCAAGAGCATTTAAAATGTCTCATCCTTTATGATGTAGGTAATCAAAAATAGGGGGTTGGAATCATATAGTAGTTGAACCAAATTTTTGTTCATCACACAACTTTACTAGACATAAACAAATCTCTTTGTTTTGAGAGTATGATGTTGTTTTAAAATAATTAGTATACTAGGGAATAATTTGAACATAGTGTGACTTTCACATTTGCTAATGCATGATTTTTCTGCAAAAAAAATGTGTGAATGCAGAAAACTGCATGCAATCAAACAAAGCCATATAGAAATACAGAAAATGCACATGTGTAGACACTTCAAACATCTACCAACTACCTCAGTTGACTTTGTGTGTTATGAACCACATCTACCTGCAAATAGTGTTATAATTTTCAGTCTAATTCCAGGTAACTTTCATTACACTACCTCACAACAACTCATGAGCTGCAACCATTCAGATTCCTACTCCCACAAAAAAGCATAGGTCTTTTTTCAAAGTAAAGAGCCATACATATTGTAACCACTTAACAAATGTTGCCATTTTTGTTAGGTTTCTATCTTTTTTAAGGACTCTTTTTTCTTAAAGCAATTTTATTTACAATAAAGTTGAGAGGGCAGTATGGGGATTTCCCATATACCCCCTTTCCCACACATGAAAAGCCTCTCTCATTATCAACATCACTCACTGGAATGGTGGGTTTTTTTTTGGTATCATTAATCTACAATTACATGAAGAACATTATGTTTACTAGACTCCCCCCCTCACCAAGTCCCCCCCACATACCCCATTACAGTCACTGTCTATCAGCATAGTAAGATTCTGTAAAATCACTACTTGTCTTCTCTGTGTTGCACAGCCCTCCCCATGCCCCCCACACACACACTATACATGCTAATTGTAATGCCCCCTTTCTTTTTCCCCACCCTTGTCCCTCCCTTCCCACCCATCCTCCCCAATCCCTTTCCCTTTGGTAACTATTAGTCCATTCTTGGGTTCTGTGATTCTGCTGCTGTTTTGTTCCTTCGGTTTTTCTTTGTTCCTATACTCCACATATGAGTGAAATCATTTGGTACTTGTCTTTCCCTGCCTGGCTTATTTCACTGAGCATAACACCCTCTAGCTCCATCCATGTTGTTGCAAATGGTAGGATCTGTTTTTTTCTTATGGGTGAGTAATATTCCATTGTGTATATGTGATGGAATGGTGTATTTTTTTTTTTACCAAGGATGAACCTACATTGACACATCATAATTACCCAAAGCCCGTAATTTATCACCTCTCGGTGGTGTACATTCAATGGGTTTGGATAAAATGTATTCATCATTATAATGTTTTACTATTTTCACTCCCCTAAAATCCTGTATGCTCTGTCTGTTCAACTCTCCCTTCCCTACCCCTAAACATTGATTTTTAAAAAATTGTATCCATAGTTTTGCCCTTTCCAGAATACTATGTAGTTGGACTTACACAGTATTTAGGCTTCTCAGATTCACTTCTTTCACTTAGTAATGTGCATTTAAAATTCCTCCATGTTTTTTCATGGCTTGATAGCTCATTTCTTTTTAGTGTTGAATAATTTCCATTGTCTGGATATTCCACAGTTTATTTATCCTTTTTCCTTCTGAAGGACATCTTAGTTGCTTCCAAATTTTGGTGGCTATGAATGAGTGCTGCTATAAATTTCCATGTGCAGTTTTTTCAGTCCTTTAGGTAAATACCAAGGAGTGTGACCTCTGAATTGTATGGTTAAGAGTATGTTTAATTTTGCAAGAAACCACCAAACTCTTCCAAAGTGGCTGTCCCATTTTGCATTCCTACTAGCAATGAATGAGATTTTCCATTGCTCCACATCACTGACAGCATTTAGTATTTTTGTATTCTGGATTTTGACCATTTGAATAGGTTTATAATAGTATCTTATTGTTTAATTTGCATTTGCCCGATAACATATGATGTGGAGCATCTTTTCATATGCTTAATTGTCATCTGTATATCTTATTTGGAGAGGTGTCTGTGAAAATCTCTGGCCTATTTTTTAATTGAGATGCTTTTTTTTCTTTTTGTTGAGTTTTAAGAATTCTTTGTATATATTGGATAACAGTCCTTTATCAGATGTGTCTTTTGCAAATATTTTCTCCCAGTCTGTGGTGTGTCTCCTAATCTTGATAATGTCTTTCATAGAGCAGAAGTTTTTAACTTTAGTGAAGTCTGGCTTATCAGTTATTTCTTTCATGGATGGTTTTTGGTTTTGTATCTAAAAAGTCTTTGCCATACTTAAGGTCATCTAGGTTTTCCCCTGTGTTATTTCTAGTAATTTTATAGTTTTGCATTTTACATTCAGGTTTATGATCCATTTTGAGTTAATTTTTGTGTAGGGTCTAAGGTCTGTGGTTAGATGCATTTTTTTGCATGTGGATGTCCAGTTGTTCCAGTACCATTTGTTGAAGAGACTATCATTGCTCCAATGTATGGCCTTTACTCCTTTTATCAAAAATTGGTTGACTATACTTATTGGGATGTATTTCTGGGCTCTCTATTCTTTTCCTTTAATTGATTTGTCTATTCTTTCATCAACACCACACTACCTTGATTACTGTTGCTTTATGGTAAGTTTTGAATTTTCCAGACCTCCAACTTTGTTCTTCTATATTGTGTTGGCTATTATGAGTCTTTGATTTTTCCATATACAATGTAGAATCAGTTTGTTGATAGCCACAAAAAAAATACTTGCTGGGATTTTGATTGGGATTACATAGAATCCATATAACTGCCTTCTATCTTTTAAAAATGTGTAACTAATGAAGTTTTTGAGTAATGTGCCACAGACCCCATTTTCTCTGTAAGCCTTGTGTTTTTGTTGAACAATTTTGCATAGTGAGGATTTTTAAGAATACAGATATGTGTTGTATCAGAACTCACTGTATGCATAATGGGTGGACTTTGTTGAAATCTATAAGCTTGTTTTACATGAAACTATATTTTTTCACTATTGAAAGTCAAAAATATAACTGCTTTTTAATTTGTATTCCTCTGTCGTTTTAAGGGAAGGAAGAACACAGACCTTTTAGAAGAAACCATGCTGGCAGTATCTCACCTTTGTCCTAACAAAGTTTCCAAAAACTCTGAACTATCCTAGAAGAATATTCTTACTTTTTGGGAAGCTAATATTCCTTAGGAAAACCATGTTTTCTCCAAACTATAAAGCTAGGCATTATTTTAATATTATTTGCTACAAGACTTTGATTATCAGAGTTAAGCTCACTTTCCCACATGCCCACATAATGGCACATATGTATCATGAGATTTTATTTCATAGTCAGGTGCTAAACTGATTGGAAAAGCCCGTGCCTCCTCTGTACTCAATAAACTACTACAGGGCTTGTTAGATGCTGAGGAAAAATGCAGAGAACTTGAATGTATTTGAAAATAATATCATAGAATTTGGTTATTTGGTTGAACATGACTCTGTAGTTTGCAATGGTGTACTATCAATGTATTCTAGCAACTTCAAAGAGTTAGTATGTTACTTTAGATCCTTAACAGAATGGTTAGGTGGAGGGGACTATCATAGAAAGGAGAACTCCCTGGAAGTTATCTTTTTAATTCTGTGTGTGAGGCCACATAATCACATGGGAGCATTCAGCCTTGCTGAATGGAGCAACTGGGAAAATGAAGGAGGACAGCAACTTTGCGCTATAGTGAGTGATTATTATTTATGAAAAGAGAGTCTAAAGTCCTCTTCCTCTTCCAGTATTTCCATTTACTGACAAGGAAAATTGCTCTCACTACTAGAAAGTACCTTGCTCTTGTCCCAATATAGGAACTGACAACTGTGCATCTGCTTTTTGTAAAGTTGGGTAAATAATTTTTCTTGTTATAAAATCATTGCATACTCACTTTAGAAGCTCAGAAAGTGCTTATGAACAGAAAAAGAAAATAAAAGCCACCATTAAATCTACCACCAATATAATAACTTCTGTCATTATTTTGTTTGTGTTCTAATGATTCTGTGTATATATACAGACATAACATTTTTTTCAGTTAACATAAAGAGTACACATAAATCTCTCTCATTAACTATTCTTCTTCAATATGTTTAATGAATACATAATATTTTACTTTTTGTTTGTACAGTAATTAATTTAACCTGTTACTTATTGTTGGACATGTAATTTTTTCTTTTTTTTCTTTTTGCTTCTAAATAATGCCTCAATAAATCTCTTTATTAGTATCTCTTACTGCAGGGCAGTGATTATTTCCTTAGGCTGTATCTCAGAAAATATACAAAAATGCCCATTTTCTGCACATTCTTGCTGAACTAGAGTATCACTATTATTTATTTTCTAATTTGATCAGTGAAAATATTTTGATTATTGTTTCTTTGCTATCCAGTTAGGTTGAATTTTTATAGTCATTTTATATTTCATTAGTCATTTATATTTCTCCCTCTGCAGGTTTTTTGTGTGTGAAACAATTTCTGTTGGAAATTTCTTCAGTTTCTAAGAACTCTGCTGAGTATATGGAGAATAAACAATCCAGAAAATATCTCTCAACTGATCCCCCAAACTTGTTTCCTCTCTTGTTAAAGAAAACAAAAGTATTTGATTTTCACATATATTCTTCATGCCTCCATGCCTGTCCATGCTTGTCCTTCTGCCTGCAATATTCTTCCTTACTTGAGGAAAACTTATCCTCAGACTCTAAGGACAGCTCATGTTTGTTCTCTCACAGTATTCTGTGGCCTCTGTTGTCTCACTTATCGTGGAATGCCTGACTTTAGGATTAGTGAACTTGTGTCTGTATCTGGAATAGATTGTGAGCTTTTTCATGCAAAGACATCTTATTCCTCCTGTGCCTCCTCCTATCCTTGATTTATTAGCACAGTGTCTTCAACATATCAGGTGTACGGTACATATTAAATTTATATTTACAAATAAGCGATGAAGGGAAATATAAGTGAAGCTCTATTTGTCATTTTATAACTCTCTTAAATGAGTTGAGCCTGTGCTCAATATAGACAAGGAAGATATTTAAACTTTAATTCATTATAAGATTGTTTATGTGTGACCCAGTCAAATAAAATATAAAAAAACACATGTCAGAGTGATTTACATATTTACACTGTTCATTGCCTCTATCTTGGCTAGACATTGGACACATGGAGCAAGGAGCATGCTATTTTGCAGATGGATCTAATATTTCCTCACTGTGGGTCCTGGTGAGGCAGCGATGTTCACTGCTTCAGGAAGAGTTTGAACTCTCTTCAAAGCAGTGGGTGCTGGGAGAAACTAGATGTTGCCATCTGTGTAGCTGATGTCTTCAATTCATCTAGTGAGTGTTCTACAAAACAAGAAAGACCATCATTTTATTATCTTCCTTGCCCCTGTCCTATACACTCGCACACAGACATGGTCAAGCCAGCTGAAATCATTACCTCAGGGGCAGGAGAGGTTTTCCCCCTATTTTATCCTAAGTATTCTTAAGGAAGCCAAGGCCAAGGAGACTGTTCAGTAGTATAATATTTGGATTTTTATGAGATAAACACCTGTTGACTCAAAAGTATATCATCTTCTAACCCACTGGATAATTAGGAGGACCTTCTCTGGGGCCTGAGTTTGGCATATTGAACACTGACTTTCTCTTTTACCTCCCAAGTGTTCTGACCCCAGTGTTTTTTTTTTCTCTGAGTATACTCATGTTAGATCACATTTTAAAAAGATGTACAACTGAACCAGTGAAATAAAACAGAGCAATGGCTGAGATTCCCTCATCCTTCAGGGATTTTTTTTTCCTGGCTAAACAAAATGTCTGAAATTTGGGGATTGCTTCTCCAAACAAATGCTAAGCCTGGTTATATTGTTGAAAAGACTACAAATGGTTCTCCTTTGTTAACATTGTTAACAATTTCAAGTAAAGTATCTCTTGAGTAGTCCAGTTACTTGAAAGGTATTATGGAGGCTGTGTTATAAATACTCTTTTTTCCTATCTAAGCTTTCTTCTACTTTTACTTCTACTCACCAAATCCCTTCTCTCTTTTTTTTCTCCGAAATTTGAAAACTTAATGATTTGTTTCTTAACTATGTCAACTATGTAGCAGTGTTGTCAACATGTAAGTCATAAGTGAAACTTTACTGGGGATGAGATCCCCGAGGGAAAATGTGTGTAGAAAGGTCTGAGGATACAAGATAATGCTTTGGAGCACAGGACCCTTAAGGGGTGAACAGAAGGAGAAATTAAGAAGCCTAAGATGGAGTAGCTGGAAAGTTAAGACAAAAGTCAGGCTTATACAAACCAAAGGAAGAATTTTATTAAGAAAGAAGTAGTGATTAATGCTAAGAGCACTTGACATTTTAGTGAATTTTCTGATTTCAAAATGAAGCTGGAGAGCTTACCAAACAATATACTTTTATGAGAGTCTTAACAAACTGCTCTGCTTGGAACTGCAGATTTGTCCTGAGTTCCTATAATCTAAAATACTTATAATCCTGGCTGATTTGTATGATAAATATGCAATGTTTTTCCAGGCCAGAGCAACCTGGAGGAAGGTATATGGAGATGAATTTTAGAAATGAGCAATACTTCCTTGGCTCTCATTTTTATTTTTTGTTTTGAGACTTGACTCTATTCAGTCTTTCTTACTTATTTTGGGGAATTATGCCGGGAAACGTACATGTGCTCTCTATCAAGCTCTCAAACATCATATGTAGTCATGACCTCTAGCCTGTGCACCCCAGTAGCACTGTTCTTGGGAAATACTGCCAGTGCTGGCACTGTTAGCTGTGCACGGCATCCCACTCTCTGTGGATCTGGGGTATGGCTGATACCTGGTACCTGACAGTGGTGCAAGGCCATGGTGGAGTATTTTGTTTTCTCAGTATTTTTTTTTCCTTAATGGGTACATCCTCAAGGATTGGCTTGAGCTTCAACATCTTAGAACTTTTTTTTAAAAAACAACTTTTTTAGTTTTGTTTTCTTTTCTAATTTGCAGTTCCTGTCTCCCTAAAACAGATACATCAGGTTGAATCAGAAGACAAATCTGATTAGTAGCAGACTACTTGTACTCACTGTTGCATTCAGTATCAACCCCCTTGACCAACTCAGTTGTTTTTTATTGAGTCAAGACTATGAACTTGGGTCTCTCCTCCATTGGGATGAACCCCAAGAAGGTCCTTTGCCCCTCACTCAAATAAACAGCTCTCTGCATTGTCCAAGTCTGCCATAATTGGACACATCTGTCTGAATCTGAGCTGTGCACACCACACAGGCTCTGCTTGGGACCTTCCACATGTTGACAGTCTCTCTCTCTCCATTAACAGTATCATTGCCACATACATGGTTCAAACCTCCTATCTAAAATAACAGTTTTTCCTGCTACTTCAGATCAGGAGGCATTTTATCAGATAGTTGTCTTTGAGTAAAACACATTTAAAAAATCTTTGGGGATTGTAGGGGTAAGAGAAAACAGTGTATTTGTGCCAACTGTCCTAGATTCATGTAAATTTGCCTAGCTTGCTGAACAGAGACCTGTTAGTCTCATTTCTTTGCTTTGTGATTCATTTCTATCAGTGTCAGTCCTAAATGCTAGTCTGTTGTCTTCAAAAATACATTTATGTTTGTAGATTATGCATGACATCAAATTCTGGAAAATACCTGATCTGTATATGATCCAACTTTTTAACAATTTTTATTCTGAGAACTATTTTCCTACTGTATTTAGTTGTTACTCAGATTATAGAATAGGTTTTTCCATATTTAACTTCTTTCCTCCCTTCTTCCTACTATGTATTAGGCTATTCACTAGAATCTATTTGTCATGATCATTTAAAAAGCCCAGGTTACCTGAGTGTCTGAGTAACTCTAGATTGGAAAATACTCTGCATCCATAAGAAGCATTATTAATTGCGGAGAGTAGACTAAGAATTTTGCAAATTATCCTGACTTACTGAACTATTGGTATGACACATCAGAACGTGGCTGAGTTATCTCCTTAATTCTGTCATTTCTTTCCAGGTGCCTGAAATATGAAGAGTGGAAAACATGCTCAGGTAGGGAACAAGAGAATTCTTCAGGAATAAGGGGTTGAAGGTGGTGGGAAATGAATAAATAGAAAGACTTTTTAAAATATATGGAAACCAGTATTTCAGTCAGGAAGTTTAAGAAAATGCAGTGTAAAACAGCTTTTAACAAAACCTCTTATTGGGCAAAAGCCCAAAATAGCAGATTTGAGTCTTAAGACTCAACCTGTCCTGATTATGGGCAGGTGGGGAGGGAAGCTGAATTTAGGGAAATTTGCATAGAAGATAATGATCACGATTGTCAATGTCACTCTAATCTTTTGCCGTTTTGGGAGAGTGCCCTCATATATAACACAACAAACATTTATATTTATTCAGCTTTATATGGATGTTAGGATAGAAAACTTTGAAGCTGACTTGCAAAGGGACCGTTTTAGTTTCAATATTTTCTCTCTGAACCCATTGGAAAAGATTTTAATAGATTTTCTTCCAAGATAGGCAAGCACTTGTAGAGGCAAAGTAAAGTGCTGGTATGCAGTTTCAGAAATCTGTTGACTACATGTTCCAGGAAATTCACACTTGGATTTCAGTACAACTCAGAGTTATGGTAGTGCTATCCAACACTTTTTTGGAAGGGAGTTTGCTCGATACCAACATAAGGCTTGCCAAAACTTAGCAGGCCAAATCCTCGTTCTGGAGTATATGGGAACCAAGAGATCAGCAGTTAAATGATGAGGGCTGTATCATTTTCAGTTCTCTAAGGAAACAAATTCTACCTAATGGTTTAGAAAGTCATTTTAAATATAACCAATAATTTTTTTTAATGAAATGTTTCTTTTGTGGCATTTCATAGGGCATGTAATATTTAATAATGAAACATACTATTACATTTCTGAATACTGGCTAAAATGTTTCAGCTTTTCAGACTTAATTACACCTGGCCAGACATGTGCAATTATGCTTACCTTTAGAAATGAAAACCTACTAGTATTCACTGTGCGTATTAAAACTAAGAAATTCAAACATTTTGTACTAATCTGTGTCAAAACTGCAGGGTTTAAAGTGATGAGATTGGCATTGAACTCATTTGTTGAATACAGAGCTTCTCTTCTTTCTAAAAAATGTTTCTATTAACTGGGCAAAAAGTGGTGTGCTAAAATTACAATAAGTGTAATAAAATAAGAAATTGTAAACCACAGTCAATTGCAGAGCACCCATTTCTCTTTCTGAGAATAAAATCCAAGAGCTAGAAGTGATCCTAGAGGTCATGGTCAAGTACTCAGGCTTTAACAAAGGTAAGGGCAAGCGATTCAAGATGAATTGTTATCTTTTCTATTCTTAAAGACCCTGATTACATGCCCTTTCTTAACAGTCAGTTTCAATGCCTGTCCACATAATGAAACATTCTGCAATAATCCAAATTATGGCCTATCCTGCTAAGTTTTACAAGCATTTCTGCTAATGTTAAAACTCTTTCATCTTGTCATAGTATAGAACAATTGGTTAATATCCTCTTCATAACGGCTTTTCACACTAAGAAAGTTAGGTAAAGTGTTCTCTTCTTCATCTTAAGCTCTCCCAACTTCTTTAACTATGTGTAGTAAGAATTACTTTCTGTCTTTTTAATAGTTTTATCTTGGCCTCTGGAAATTTTTGCTTCTTTCAGAAAGGGGAAAACTAAAATTTGACAAAGCATTTTAATGAAAGTGTAAAAAAATGACAAGTACATTATTTTTCTTATCTTCATATTTATAAATTTTTTTTCTTATCTTTATATTTATAAAAAAAGATTTTGTAAATCTTTATATTTCCATATTAAGCTTGCTTTTTGTACTAACAGCATGTTTGACTTCTCAGCCATTGTGATTGTGTTATCTTTTGTTTTTCTGCCTTTCCGGTGCTCTACTAGACTTCATCCATCTTATATCTGTTCATTTGGAGCAAGAAAGCTTTAGTAAAACTCTGTGACTTGTCAGTATACCAGTATATCTGTTGTGAAAATTAGATAGTTAATTTAAGCCCTGTGTTCTGCTATTAAGTAAAAATGTAGACTTGACATTTTTATGACTCCTACAACCCATATTACATAATTAATTTTCTCGGATAACCATTATTATTCCAATTTTAATGTTTAAAAATATTAAGCAAGAGGCTAAGTTGCTTGCCTACAGTATTATGGCTTCTTATTCAGAATCACCTGGATACCTTTGGACCACTATGTTCCCACAAGGCCACAATGCTAATATTCGATTTATTTGTAGAGATTAATCTTTATACTCTAAGTGCTTCATTTTCTGTTCTTGAAAAAATGTACCAACAAATGCAGTGGAAATTTTGGGGAAATAAATACTATATTTTTCTGACATAACAATAATCTTTCAATATTACTGTGCTATCATTAAAAGGTATTTAAATGGCCTATAAATTATTGGGTATAATCAATTGAAATTATTCCAGGTACGACCAATCTTATTGTTCAAAGTTTAGTGTTCTGTAGTTAATATAGGTAAGAAGGCTCATAATGATAAATAGAAAGTAATTTCCTGACAATGAAATTTCTGGGATTAGAAGTGATCAAAACTGATTTGATGTATTTTCTGTATTTTTTTTTCCCCACCAACTACATTTACTAAATAACCTAGGCGTAACCCTGCCTAGAATCAGGTAGGTGTACTAATCACTTTTGAAATATTTTTTCATCTATGGTTCTGTAACACTAAGCAAGGAAATGGTAATTTTAACAAGATGCTTTTCAAAGTTAAATTTTGTTTCCAAGGGCGGAGCCAAGATGGTGGCGTGAGTAGAGCAGCGGAAATCTCCTCCCAAAACCACATATATCTATGAAAATATAACAAAGACAACTCTTCCTAGAATAGAGACCAGAGGACACAGGACAATATCCAGACCACATCCGCACCTGAGAGAACCCAGCGCCTCGCGAAGGGGGTAAGATACAAGCCCCGGCCCCGCGGGAGCCGAGCGCCCCTCCCCCCAGCTCCCGGCAGGAGAAGAGCAGGCAGAGCGGGAGGGAGACGGACCCCAGGACTGCCGAACACCCAGCCCCAGCCATCCGGGCCAGAGTGCAGACACAGTACGTGCCCAGGGGGCCCTGGATGCTAGGTGAACAGGGCAGCAAGAACAGTGAGTGGGTACCGGAGGCTTGGCGCCGGAGGACATAAGAAAAGCGAGCAGCCATTTTTTTTTTTTTTTTTTTTTTTTGCTGTTTTGTTTTGGCAAGTGCTTTTTGGAAGTCTTAAAGGGCTAGGGACCCCAATACTAGGGAAACAGGGCAGAAAGACTGGTGAGCAGATGCCTGAGGCTGGCGCTGGAGAATAAAGAAAAACGAGTGGCCATTTTTTATTTTTATTTTTATTTTTTTAATTATAAATTTTTTTTTTCTTTTTTATGGTCGTTGTTTTGCTTTGGCGGGTGCTTTTTGGAAGTCTTAAAGGGGCAGGGCGGGACACTTAATCCAGAGGTAGAGAATCCGGGGATCTCTGGGCACCGTAATCCCCTGGGCTGCAGGGAGCTCGGAGGCCCCTTACGGTGATAAATAGCCTCCAGGCTGTTCCCCCTCCAATGCGACTCCACCATTTTGGAGGAGCGGCCCGAGCCAGGCCACGCCCACAGCAACAGCGGAGATTAACTCCATAGCAGCTGGACAGGAAGCAGAAACCCTGTCTGTACGCAGCTGCCCAGCACAAGCCACTAGAGGCCGCTGTTCTCCCAGGAGAGGAGGGCCACAAACCAACAAGAAAGGAAGTCCTTCCAGCCGTCACTCGTCCGAGCTCTGCAAACTATTCCTATCACCATGAAAAGGCAAAGCTACAGGCAGACAAAGATCACAGAGACAACACCAGAGAAGGAGACAAACCTAACCAGTCTTCCTGACAAAGAATTCAAAATAAGAATCATAAACATGCTGACAGAGATGCAGAGAAATACGCAAGAGAAATGGGATGAAGTCCGGAGGGACATCACAGATGCCAGAAAGGAGATTACAGAAATGAAACAAACTCTGGAAGGGTTTATAAGCAGAATGGATAAGATGCAAGAGGCCAATGATGGAATTGAAACCAGAGAACAGGAACGCATAGAAGCTGACATAGAGAGAGATAAAAGGATCTACAGAAATGAAACAATATTAAGAGAACTCTGTGACCAACCTAAAAGGAACAATATCTGTATTATAGGGGTACCAGAAGAAGAAGAGAGAGGAAAAGGGACGGAAAGAATCTTGGAAGAAATAATTGCTGAAAACTTCCCCAAACTGGGGGAGGAAATAATCGAACAGACCACGGAAATACACAGAACCCCCAACAGAAAGGATCCAAGAAGGACAACACCAAGACACATAATAATTAAAATGGCAAAGATCAAGGACAAGGAAAGAGTTTCAAAGGCAGCTAAAGAGAAAAAGGTCACCTATAAAGGAAAACCCATCAGGCTAATGTCAGACTTCTCGACAGAAACCCCACAGGCCAGAAGAGAATGGCATGATATATTAAATGCAATGAAACAGAAGGGCCTTGAACCAAGGATACTATATCCAGCACGACTATCATTCAAATATGACGGTGGGATTAAACAATTCCCAGACAAACAAAAGCTGAGGGTATTTGCTTCCCACAAACCACCTCTACAGGACATCTTACAGGGACTGCTCTAGATGGGAGCACTCCTAGAAAGAGCAAAGCACAAAACACTCAACATATGAAGAATCGAGGAGGAGGAAAAAGAAGGGAAAGAAATAATCATCAGACTCTGTTTATAACAGCTCAATAAGCGAGTGAGCTCAGACAGTAAGGTAGTAAACAAGCTAACCTTGAACCTTTGGTAACCACGAATTTAAAGCCTGCAATGGCAATAAGTACATATCTTTCAATAGTCACCCTAAATGTAAATGGACTGAATGCATCAAACAAAAGACACAGAGTAATAAAATGGATACAAAAGCAAGACCCATCTATATGCTGCTTACAAGAAACTCACCTCAAACCCAAAGACATGTACAGACTAAAAGTCAAGGAATGGAAAAACGTATTTCAGGCAAACAACAGCGAGAAGAAAGCAGGGGTTGCAGTACTAATATCAGACAAAATAGACTTCAAAACAAAGAAAGTAACAAGAGATAAAGAAGGACACTACATAATGATAAAGGGCTCAGTCCAACAAGAGGATATAACCATTCTAAATATATATGCACCCAACACAGGAGCACCAGCATATGTGAAACAAATACTAACAGAACTAAAGGGGGAAATAGACTGCAATGCATTTATTCTAGGAGACTTCAACACACCACTCACCCCAAAGGATAGATCCACCAGGCAGAAAATAAGTAAGGAACAACACAGTAGAGCAGATGGACCTAATAGACATCTATAGAACTCTACATCCAAAAGCAACAGAATATACATTCTTCTCAAGTGCACATGGAACATTCTCCAGAATAGACCACATACTAGGCCACAAAAAGAGCCTCAGAAAATTCCAAAAGCTAGAAATCCTACCAACCAACTTTTCAGATCACAAAGGAATAAAACTAGAAATAAACTGTACAAAGAAAGCAAAAAGGCTCACAAACACATGGAGGCTTAACAACACGCTCCTAAATAATCAATGGATCAATGACCAAATCAAAATGGAGATCCAGTAATATATGGAAACAAATGACAACAACAACACTAAGCCCCAACTTCTGTGGGACACAGCAAAAGCAGTCTTAAGAGGAAAGTATATAGCAATCCAAGCATATTTAAAAAAGGAAGAACAATCCCAAATGAATGGTCTAATGTCACAATTATCGAAATTGGAAAAAGAAGAACAAATGAGGCCCAAGGTCAGCAGAAGGAGGGACATAATAAAGATCAGAGAAGAAATAAATAAAATCGAGAAGAATAAAACAATAGCAAAAATCAATGAAACCAAGAGCTGGTTCTTCGAGAAAATCAACAAAATAGATAAGCCTCTAGCCAGACTTATTAAGAGGAAAGCAGTATGGAGGTACATCAAAATGTTCAAAACAGACTTACCATTTGACCCAGGAATTGCATTCCTAGGAATTTACCCTAAGAATGCAGCAATCAAGTATGAGAAAGACCAGTGCACCCCTATGTTTATCGCAGCACTATTTACAATAGCCAAGAATTGGAAGCAACCTAAATGTCCATCGATAGATGAATGGATAAAGAAGATGTGGTACATATACACAATGGAATACTACTCAGCCATAAGAAAAGGGCAAATCCTACCATTTGCAGCAACATGGATGGAGCTGGAGGGTATTATGCTCAGTGAAACAAGCCAAGCGGAGAAAGAGAAATACCAAATGATTTCACTCATCTGTGGAATATAAGAACAAAGGAAAAACTGAAGGAACAAAACAGCAGCAGAATCACAGAACTCAAGAATGGACTAACAGGTACCAAAGGGAAAGGGACTGGGGAGGATGGGTGGGTAGGGAGGGATAAGGGTGGGGGAGAAGAAGAGGGTATTAAGATTAGCATGCATGGGGGGGTGGGAGAAAGGGGAGGGCTGTACAACACAGAGAAGACAAGTAGTGATTCTATAACATTTGCTATGCTGATAGACAGTGACTGTAAAGGGGTTTATAGGGGGGACCTGGTATAGGGGAGAGCCTAGTAAACATAATATTCGTCATGTAAGTGTAGATTAATGATACCAAAAAAAAAAAAAGGCAGTTCCTGTGTGGAGACCTCCAATGAGTCCTACACAAGGGTATAAATGGCATATAAAAGTGTAGGCAAAGGGTCTGTTTGTGTTTATACAGAGGATCAAAGCCTAATTGGGCTACCCCGAAAATGAACTAAGATACGATATGAAAAAGAACTTCCAACATCAGCACTCTCTGGAAGACTCATGCCAGAAGATGATCATCAAAAATCCCCAACAAAGATCCACGTACTGCTACAGCTGTAGATGCACTCATCCCACCAGTTCCTGGACTTGCCATGGGAATGATGAAGGAGATATCTAAGCTGGCCTGTGCATACAGTAAAACAACAAATTTGACTGGATCTATACAGTTGGAACTCAATCAAGAATTAGGAGAAGTGCAAATTGTAGCGCTCCAAAATCTTACAACTACAGACTACTGTTAAAAGAACATATGGGATATGAACAGTCCCCAGGAATGGGTTGTTTTAATTTGTCTGATTTCTCTCAGACTGTTCAAGCTCAGTTGGACAATATCCACCATATCATAGATAAGTTTTCACAAATGCCTAAGGTGCCTAACTGGTTTTCTTGGTTTCACTGGAGATGGCTAGTATGCTTTGGTTACATAACTGTACTCCTATTATGTTAATGTGTGTGCACAATTTTATTAGTAGTTTAAAACCTATACATGCTGAAGTTACTCTACAAGAAGATATGTCAAAGAAATAATCAATCTTCCCATGTTTTCTTCCACCTGCTACTTCTATAGCTTTTCTTCTTCCTTCCTAACTACAACCCTTAAATAGAATTCGTGCATCATATCAAATTTACCGAGTATCATAATTCTTCCAAGTGGTAAAGATACCTCAAGACAAATGCTGGGCATAGAAGCCACAGGACATAAATATGCAAAGAAGTAAAAAGCTAACCTTTTCAAACAATAAGGCTTCTCTCTCACTTACCAACTTTACATTTCCCTGTATGGTCCCGGAAGATGACTGGTTAGCCAGAGACGGGTAAGATTCCTCAAGGGAGGATTAGAACCTCCCCCGCCCTCGTTCTGAGAGAAATCTTCTGCATATGTGGATGTTTTATTGCCCTTGTCTAGCTTGGATTAACACATAGTCTACAGGCACACACCTGATCATCTTCACTTGCTCTCTTACAACACTAAACTATGTTTTCTACCTTTATCTTGTATCTACCTACCACTTCAGCATTTTATTTAAAAAAATAATAATAATAAAGATAGAAATGTGGTATCCAAGTATAAAAATCAAATGAGTATTCATATTTAAATTGACTGTTTATAGTTCATAATGCATGAGCAAAACCAAAAGTTTCTGTGATGACTGTCCTTGCACTGTTCACCATGTAACTTATTCACTATGTAAGAATTTGTTTTCCATGTAAGAACTTGTTCGTTATGCTTCAGAAGATTGGAGACTGACGAAAATTAGGCTTGGGGGGGATTAATGATTGTGCTTTGAGCACTGACTCCCCTATACAGAATTTTATTGTTGTTAACAACCATTTGATCAATAAATATGAGAGATGCCCTCACAACAACAACAACAACAACAACAACAAAGTACACACTTCCAATTGTAAAATAAATAAGTAACCGGGATGTAATGTATAGCATAAGGAATATAGTCAAAATATTGTAACAACTTGGTATGGTGATAGCTGTTACCTAGAATTATCATGTATATAAATGTTGAATCACTGTGTTGTACATCTGAAACTAATGTAATGTAATACTGTGTGTCAACTACCCTTCAATAAAAAATAATTATCTAAAAAAAAAAAAATTTTGTTTCCAGATTTTTACTGCCTTATAAAGATAACAAGCAATCATGATTCTGTTGTTGAACTATAATTTATATGAAATCTATATTATAGTGTCTTTTAGGGGCCCATCTTTAGTGAAGACTGTAACACAAGCATTACATTTCCCAGATATGGTATTTCTTCCCAAATTTTAGAGATTTTACATTGTAAGGAAATTAATATTTCAAGTACTTTCATATGCTTGGATACAAATTGGGGTTCAGTTCCTGAAGTGTGAATCCCAATAACAAAGATTACAACTTTGGTAGATATTTTAAAAGATCAACGGTCTCATAAAAATTTCACTTTCCTTTAAAATGTTTAAAAAGACCTCTCTTGTTTGCTAATATCTAAGCATAACGTCCTTTTTTCCATATGCCACTTGGCTAAATGAAAAAAAACATGCCCCTATTGATTTTTATTCCTTTTAAGTATATTAGTTTATTCATAGGGTAAAAGAGAAAAAGAACTTGAGGATATATAATTTAGTTTCTTTTAGACATGTGGTCTGCTTTCTTTCTGGTCCCCGATTAATGGATTAATTCACATAATTCTTATTAAGAAGTGATAATTTAAAGTTGGAGATTTATTGTTCTAATGTTACATGATGCAGAGGTCTATAATGGATATTGAATTTTTTTTGTTCATAGTCTTTGGCCTGTTATTTACTTAACCACATTACTTAACGCGCATATGAGTCACTGAAATGTTTTCATTGATGAGACACACCGGAGGTAAATCTACAGATATGACTTTTTACTTTAATACCAAAGTTTTCTCTGGGACAAAATGGCTCATTTACCTTAAGCAAAGTTCCATGAACAAATGTATTGAAAATTGCTTGCTGTGGAAAAATCAAGCTAAGTTTGTTAGAAAATTAAAAAATAATATACAGCCAGTTTATATTGAACTATCTCTTAAAATAAATCTTTTCATACCATAAATTCTTGCATAATACAATCAGATGTATCAGTATTATTCTGAAATTTTGAACCTGACCCAGTTGAAATTGGTTCCCCACCAACTCTGCTGAAGGCAACAGCGTGTTCCCTGTTTCTTGAGCCAAATCAGACAATGAGCAGCCTCTTTGGCTCCTTGGTTGGTGGAAGACTTTGTAGTTATCACTTCAGTTTGGGCAAAAATACAGTTTTAAATTATAGCAACTCCTAGATTTCTTCACCTAGTTTTGTCTACAAATAGAAATAAATGTATGTATCTGCTGAGTAACTGAGACATACTTTAATAAAGTATTTTTCATTGTTTCCAAGAATCCAAAAAAAAAAATTGATAGTTACCATAATTTTAAGCTCATTGACTGTTTTTTCCAAATAATCCATTTTGGTTTTGTTCCAATGTCATTTTATTCCTGTGAGAATGCTATAGACTGAAATACAATTTTTCCAGTAGTTCATTATGCTAATGTTTCTAGAAGATTCAGAATGGTGTGAAGTCAGTTTACAATGGGAAGTTAGCATTAGAAAACACTGTAGGAATAGTCTCTATGTAAACAGCTATATTGCTCTGGTATATGGACTCAGAAATATATTTCAAATTAAAATTAAAAAAATTTACATAGTGAACATTTATTGATCCATTGACAACCTATGAGATAGACAGTTTTTTTTTTTCATCCAGCACAATGACTTTCAAAATCCTCATAGTTAATTGAGGGTTTTGTATTGCTCTTCTATTATCAATAACCCACTCTAGAGGAAAACATGAGATGTTAACATCCAGCAAAATATAAATGTAGTCTTGATTTTTTTCTTTCCAGACATTCTCTTTGAGCTTAGATTCAACATTTCATTTTATAAATTGCAAATAAATATATTTCTTCAGAGGTTCTCTTCTTGTGGAAACCTAGATTAGACTGTGCTTAACAAAATAGATAAAATTAATGAAGTTAATTCATTGGATATAAAAAAAAACTACATGAGAGTGTAGGTGGATGATATGTAACTGATTGAAAACTAAATAAAGTAAGGGCTCCAAATGACAAAGTTAAAGTGTAGGAAGAATCTTATCTGATCTCAACATGACACAGAAAGAAATCTATTTGCTGATAGAAAAAAACTGATCACACATTAACATCTGGACTTCATGTGTATATTTGCTCAATAATTAGCAACAGCCCCTGTTTAGCTACATTCCTACATCTGGGAACAAAACATCATAGACACTAAAAATAAAGGCAAGGAGTAAAGTAAAAAATTGTCTGCTGTTAAATACCATGATTGCTTTACATTGTAAATTAAAGGGATCTTGTCACCCTCTTTGGGTGCCAAAACATATTTTCTCTAATAGAAGACTAAGATACTACCTAGACATACCTTAATGCTATAATAAAACTAACATTTTATTAATTCAGATGAAAATATTATAATTTTTAGTCATGATTTAGTCATTTAGGACTTAAAAGACTGATTGAAATATTATTAAAGGCATTTGTGTCCTGATATACTTATAACTAAACAGAATAAATCAACATCATTTGACAGAATATTATCTCATATATTTCTTCAGAGCATAATAGACAAAAACTGTTTAAACTGCATCACAGGTGGCTTATGTAGGTACAAAAGGCGTACATTGATTAGTATATTATGGCTAGCAAAAGAATATATTTTTTGTTAGTCTTAAAAGGAGAAAAAAAGGAATATATCTACTTGTGCCTAAGAACAATCTGATACTGGCAAGTTTTGTGTGACTGCAATGCAATTTTTTAATTTTCTGTTAAATTGTAGTTTCTATGGAAGATAGATTGTCTGGTTTCTCTAAAGTATTGTGGAATATGTACCACATGTTTTCTGAGGCTGCTTATCTTTTAATTGACCCATGTGTAAATACAAGCTGGGGCTGTAGTTTATTTTAAGGATGGAAATATTCTCCAGAGATTTGAACTTTGCTTGCCAGACCCTTCTGGGCAAAATTGAAAGCGATTGGTCACTGTCAACGGGCATTGGCCCAATTATCTTGGAGCAAGAAGGAAGCCTGAAAACTGCCAGTCTTTTCTCTGGCCTATCAAACTTGGTTACTAGCTGTGAGGGTGGCTCTGGGAGTTCTCAGGGGCAAAGACTGTACTTTATATAGTTTTCTTCTCTCCCTGTCTTTTATTATTATTTCTTTATTATGTTGGTTAAAAAGTTTCAGCCTATCAACCAACTGCCACTGTTCTGAACCAACTGATCACTAATATTTATACATGAATATTTGTACCAAATTGGTTATTTGGCAATTTGAAAACAGCCTGCAGTTTATCAAACTGGGAAGCTTTTGAAATATTTCTGTTTTAGGCCAGTGATCCCAAAATTTCTAACCTGTCTTTCATCCTTCTTACACTCCAGGCCATTTCAAAATTGTGTAGCTAAGATCATGGTGTCCCCTTGCCTTCATCAAACCAATTGGTCTGCATTACCTTCTGTATCATTTTCAAACCATTCATCCTTGCTGTCAAGCAGTCCCTTCATCCCTACCTTCATCTCTTTCCACACTACCCCATTCTTCAATTCGTGGTGGTCCTTAACACATTTTATTTGTCCATTTGTTTCCTTTCCCATTTTGATTGCAAAGAAAACTATGAAATGTCTAAGTCAAATCACATCTGGTAGGCAAGGTTAGATGAGCTGATGCATTTCTTAACCCATTTTCTCTAGAAGACAAAAGTCCTTCACCCATTATTGAGTTTATTTATAGCGAAATGATTTCATGTGTTTACATGTGGCTGTCAGAAAAAAGGGAAAAGAGCTTTAATGAAGCAATTCTAGATAGACAGAGGTGAGAACATAAATAAATATAGTTTGTATAATTTATTAAATTCCAAAAGTAGCCATAAACAATGAACAATGAGCTGAGAAGAGGAGGGACAGTGGACCCCCCCATTTTCAAGAATATGAATTTTGGAATTTGGCCCTGTTTTATAACAAAAGCATCATTTAGGGATTATTATTTTTGAAAATGTAATTTGGTAATACATATGCTGTTTTATACTTTTTAAAAGTAGCATCTAACATATCTTAAATACTTTTCAAGAGAGAATTATCTTTCTTAATGACCTGAAAAGATCTTCTAAACCAAACTATAAATTTAATTAAATAAATACATGCTAATATGTTGTACATACAATATATTATAGAAGGCTACATAAGAAAAATGGATCTTATCAAACAAGTTTAGCATTTATCTGCAAAGTCCTTTTTTTCATCAAAGTCAAATACAGTGGAATATTTTAACAGACGTATGCCTTTTGAAGAAGTCATCCTTCTGCTCTATTTAGCGTTAACTAGCTAGACACATTAAATAAAGGGGCAAGCTTAATAACATTTTATGAGAAGATCTGAAAAGACTAGAGAAGCCTAGTAAGGATGAAGGTACTCAGAAAGGATGGTCCCTTTGGGGAGGATTAAAAGAGTCAGCAGGGCTGACTATTAAAAAAGGAAAACATAGAGTGAATTTAAGTGTTTCAGCAAACAATGGAAGGCACTTCTTTTAGTTCACCTAGCAAGCGTTTGACTCCCTTCCAGCATAACTTTTTTATAAAGGAGTCCACAGGGCTAAAGCTGTATTTCTCAGAATCCTCTGCAGCAAAGCTTCTACTTGGAACCTGGGTTCCACGAGCAGACACACCCACTGGAGACCTGGAGGCACAATTGAGCAATAGTGGTTATGTGGAGGTCAGATCAGTGGCAATTTCGGTAGTGGAGGCACTTGCTTCTTTTATGACAAACTTGGTTCTTTTAAGCTTCTGGGGTTTCTGGAAGCCGGTCCCTGATGTCTTAGTTGTCCAACAGCAAGATGATATTTGGCTGGCTGTTGTGTGCACACTAGAATAACCCTTGAGGTTTGGGCATTTTTCTTTGATGCTCTATTCCTGTGTCTGCAGTATTCAAACCCAATTTTGATTCTCTCAGAGGCTCTGTAAACTGCCTTACTTAATTTTTTCAATAATCCCCTCTTTCTAAAATTAACTATAAGTGGATTATGTTTTCTGTGAGTAAGGGCCCTATATAATACAACTACTAATAAGATTTTTATGTGGTAATAATAACTAATGACTACTTTTCACACGTCAGATACTATCTCACTTAATATTACATCTACTCCCTCAGGTTCCTTCTCAAAACCAAGTGGTCACTGACAAAAAGATAGTCAAATCCAGGTCTGTCTTGATATGCACATTTCTACAAATAAAGGAAATGGGTTCAAATGTAAGCCAAACAGAGCTTATTTTAGACATAAAAATATTTTACTAGAAGACTAATTATGTCTATGGAATAGATTCATTAGTGAGCTCAGTTTCATTCTTGAAGTGACAGGTTTTGGGCCAAACAATTATTTATTTAGACTGGGTCTCATTTGATGTACTTTCTAGCATTTCTATTCTTTATTTTTAATTATGGGATTTCTAAATTTCTATTTAATCAATGTCATATACCATTGCCACAGTGCTATAATATTAATTTCATGCTAGCATATTGGTATTCTAAATAATGTAGTTAGATAATAAAGATAAGGTTTTTACAGTCAGTGTGTATTCTTTTCTAAGAAACAGAACAATATATTTAAAAATCCCCCAATAATCCCTTAGCATATTTTTAAAAAGGTCAAATTTCCTCCATTGCTTCATAATTAATCTTCAAGATTGTTCATTCAAATCAGGATTTAAACAAAGTTTATACATTACCATTGTATGACATATATCTTAATTTTCTTTTGATTTATAAGCCCACTTCACTCCTTTCCTCCCTGGTAATTTATTTGTAGAAGCGACTGAGTAATTTGCCTGGAGAATTTTCCACAGTCTGGGTTTTGCTCAGTGTATCCTTGTAGGATTATTTGACATGCTCTTCTTTCCCCTGTATTTTCTGTAAACTAGCAGGATTTAGAGACTTTCAAATGAAGGTTTTGTTTTGTCTTTTCCAGATAACAGAAATAATGTGTAATAATGGTAATGTGTACTTTTAACAGGATGGAAATATTGTCTGGTTCTTTTTTATGATTTTAATTGCCATTGATAATTACTGTCTGTGCACATTATTTCATTAAGGGTTGGTGATATTCTAACTCTATTAGAACTTTATGTATTTTTAGCAATGGCTTTAAGGTAATTAGCAAGTTTATTCTGTTTTCTATATTCCTTCTTCTCCCTGTACTTCTTAATAATTGTGCTGTGTATATGTCATCTGAACACATAGCCATTGTGTACTAAAATGTTTTCCTTATATCCATTATTTAATCTTAGTTCTATAGTAAATGTGTAACAGTGCTCCCCACCCGTCCTTAGCCTTATGCCATTTTGGTTATCCACCATTCGTTCTCTAGAAAACTATTCAGGAAGGGCTCCATGGAGTCAGTATCTTCTGAATTCTTTATGTTCATAAAAAGCTCAACATTTTTATTTGAAGGTCATTTTGCATATAAAAGCCTTGGCTCATGCTTTCTTTCCTTGAATATCTCAAATATGTTAAGATATTTCATTGTCTTCTGTCATAAAGTGTTTCTTTTAGAAAGCATGATGACAATCAGGTTTTCTTCCCCTTATAAGTAACTTTGTCTTTTTGTCTTGAGACTCGAGATTTTTTTTTTTTTCCTTAAAAGTTTTACTATAATAGTATGTGGTCTCTTTTGGTTAAATTTTTCTAGGTATGCGGTTTGCCCTTTCAATACGTACATAGCTTAAAGTTTTTGTTTATTTCAGGAAAGTTTTCTTGAATATACATTTTGTTATTAAATCTATTCTATTGCTTTAGGTGTCTTTGGGTACTTCTACTATATAGGTGGCGGATTTTGTTTGCCTTTTTCCATCTTTCATTTTCTTTAAATTGTTTCATTTCTTTTCTTAAAAACTTTTAGATAGTTTTAAAATTTTGTCTTTCTCGTCTATTTTCAATAAGGCATTATCCATGTATCCAAAGGCATTATTCATTATCCATGTCCATTTATTCGTTCCTGTATTCCTTCTAGCTTAATTGTCATTTCTGAAATGATTTTTACTTTTCATTATATGTCTATCCTGAGATCTGTCCTCTTCTCTTCCAATATTCTCTTTGCCCCCATCAGCTAATTTCTGAGTGTTTCTAATTCTTTTGGTATTCTTTCATAGTTTCTATTATTTTTTAAATTCTTTTAGCTTGTTTTGAGGTATTAGGGAATATTGTTTATCTATTTTGTAGGACAGTTTTTGGCATGCCTCTGTTGTCTATGTGAAGATTATTCTGCTCATTATTCTTTTTCTTTATGAAAACTTCACATGGTATCTGTCCACAACGCCTTCCTCTTGCTGATTTTAAGTGAGACGTGCTTTCCTGTGTGCAAAGAAAAGAAGGGTCAAGTAAGCTCTTTTAGCTTCTGGGTTCTGGCCTTCCATCCCGTGCTTTTATTCTGGAGTTTCTCCTTTGCCTTAGTGTTTCCATCTGGCCCTTCTCCTAGCTGTTCTCCTTAGGCTGGACATTTATTTTGAAAGGGGCCTTAGGTTGGTCAATGGAGATTTCTTGGCGTCAAGACTGCCCTGTGTGGTGTCTACTCTGTGATTTCTTTGACTCACTCATAAATTACATAATTTGAAGGCCCTTCCCAGCTGTGTCTGCTGTTTTCAAATAGACTGAGTTTTTGCACACATATAGGGACATCTCATCTTGGGGGAAATATCTTTTAGGAATTTGTTTTCTGGATCTCACCCTCATCAGAAGGGCTTTTGTCTTCCCTCCACTTTCTCCCATACTGTTGCTGATACCATGTATGCCTGATGTCAGGTCAAAGTGTGGGGGTTACAGGAGTACCCTTTCTCTGAATTTTGCTGTAGATGTTTGTCATGGAATTTTGTTTTGTTATTTTAGCTTCTCTGTGTTCTTATTGGAGGTTTGGAAAGATTAAAAAACTAAGTCAGTGTTGCCTATGGCGTCTTGGTGGAAACCAATAATCAGTTATTCTTGATCTTATCTCGTGACTACAAGAAGATTTGACACTCTTTTTCCTTGAAGAGTTGAAAAAGTAGATTAATTAACAATCATTTTGTATATTTGGAACACTGACCTACTAGAAGTCCATGAATTCAACCATATGCTCTTTTAGATCATTTGCCATTATTATAACCTACATAACACAATTTAGTTACTTCAGAAAAGCTATAGCTAAATAAATTCTTAACTAGTAAAAAATTTTATAAACATATTTATAACTTTATAATGTATCTGTTTATGTATGTATACATGATTTTACTGTATGTAATTTGTGTTTATTCACTGTACATAATAAAAAATATCAGAAATAAATTAGGCTTACAAATTCTTTAAAGATTTTTTTTAGTTAGAAAAAATGTGTAGATTTATTTTTGTGTATAAGAGACAAAAGCAATGCATTCCCCACTTTAATCATTTTTGGTTTTATCCTGAATGTTTTCTTCTCACCTTATAAAGAAAGGAAGGAATGTCTTGCTGAGCTCAATACCCATTTGGACCTGTGGTTTCTAAATGTCAAGCCCCAGTCTAACACTCTGGAGTCTAACATTGTTTGCTTTTGGCTAAAGTGACTTCCTATTTCTAAGAAAGGGGAGAAAAAGGATTCTGAAAGTTATTAAAAAGATCACAAGGTTTTTCCAAAACCCAGTGGCTCACATGACAAAACACTTTGGTGGATTAGGTACAAATGAAAAATTAAATTTACCTGTAAAATACAGTTGTTTTATAAATTCAGAAAGGGAGAAGTAGACTGGGACCAAATGTCCCTGGGAAAAAGGCTGCAAGGATTTGGCCAAACCCAAGTATTTGGAAAACACTGCTGTTGGAGATGCATAATGAACCCCCCAATTTTTGCAGTTTTGGTGTTTTTCATTCTTATAATTTTGTTGTACTTATTCTCACAGCCAACTTTCAAATGACCCTCTATCCCCTCAACCAGTAAAAAAAACCAGGGCAGCTGAAAAGTTTGCTTAAACTTCTTAATACTTTTAATCCTTACTTGTTATAATTTGATTACTGAGACAGATTTTCTCCATAGGCCTTCTATTAAATCACTTTCAAGTTGAAACAAACCAGAAATCCTTTTAAATAACAGAACTAGTGTTCACTTTAAGCTGCTGAGAATTTATACAGAAACTGTAGACTGTCTCCTCTAAAATGCTGTAAATGTGCTCAGAGGCTACTGTGATGGGCTTCTCCTTGCAAAACCTAACCAAAAATAAATAAATAAATGAACATGATGTTCTGGGCTTTAAAGTCTACGGCAACATCACTCGGCCTTATAACTGATTTTATTTATTTTCCATTTTTTTAGATATTAGCGCTGATAGGTTTACCTCAAATTAACACAGGAGGTAGTTTTTCACTTTATGTACCCAAGAGTACAATTCTGTTTGGTTTGATATTATGAGGATATGGTCTAAAACAATCTTTACATTGCATACTTTACCATGGAAAAAACTGTTAATTGTGCTTAGATGTTTTTTAATGTTTTTCCCCCACTATTTTTGAGTAATTTCAGGACATCTAGGAGTGATATAGCTCTTGAGTCTTTAAGAAACTATTTTGAATCATTCACCTGGAAGGAGTAACCCAAGTTACTAAATTTATAACAGCTGAGGCCTCCCCAGAGAGGTGAGAGAGTGGAAAGAGCAATAATGACAGTCATTCTCAACCTTCTGTGTACACAGAAATCTCTAGGGAAAGCCCTTAAAAAGGCATATTCAAGAGGCTCAGCCCTAGAGATTCAGAGTGAGGGGGTGATGTCCAAGAATCTGCATTTTAAATGTGTGACACCGCAGGTTGTCTTCAGACCTTAGTTAGGAAAATAACTTCATTAGAATTTTAGCCAGGTAAAAAAAATCTAAGAACAATCTGGGAGCTCTGTCCAGGATAAAACTGATTTTTGAAAAAGATAATTAGCAACTGTGCTCTAAACAGTGGCAGAGAAATAGTTGAGAAATAGGAACAAAAATTATGAAAATAACAGGTAGCTTGATGGTTGAAGAAGACTGTTTAAACAGAGAATGGAAATATATTCTGTAAACTATAAGGAGCTCATACTGTTTTTGAGTGAAAGCAGAAAGAGGGGTTTATAGGTATTAGTGTCTAAATAAATAGATATGATGTTTTGAATGCCCATGCCAGCTTCTCTCAGCTTTTCCAGATAAGGTACCAAGCCCAGTCAGGACAACTTAAAATTGGGCCTGTATCCTCAGCAGTTTTCTCTGGACTACTTTATGCTTTTGTGTCCTGACCTGTTGCTGATTTCCTAGCTGGTCACTCCCTGACTCATTTTCCTGCCAGTAAGTCCTCAGAACTGGCTTTGATCTTTGGCTTCCCTTCTTTAACCACAGTTTTGATAGCTCTGGCTACCTGACTGTCACTTCCATGGTCAGATCCTGCATCCTCTACCTACTGCTGCTGAGCCAGGTCATGCCTTGAAGTGCTAGGACTCTGTAACTGGAGCCAAGGTAGGGCTGGCACCCTTGTGCTCACACCCACCTGCCATCTCCACTCACTGTTCTGCTTCTTGGGTGGGTCCTTCTGGCACTGACTGAAGTAACACTTGGCTCTTGGGGATAGCTACTGTTTGCTGCCTATTCCAGGGTCAACCTCCCATAACCTGGTCAGTCTCTATTAGCTTTATGATTCTCAAAATTTTACGTTCACTATAATTATCATGGAAGTATGTTAAAAATAAGAATTGTCAGACCCCAGTAGTTGGGAAGAGCAAAACAGACCAGTGTTACCCACAGTTATCCTCAGACAGGCAGCATCAGAGATCACAGAGGAGCTTGTTCGGAGTACAAAGTCATGGGTTCTACCCTAGATCTATTCAGTCAGGCTTTTGGAGAGTAGAGCCTAGCAATCTGTGTTTTAACATGGAAGGCTTTCCCCTGACTTACTGATTTTGGGTGATGCTAGTGCTAGCTTTTGGTACTGAAGGTATGGTCTGATTCCAGACCTGCTGAAACAGAATCTGTAATTTAAAAATATACCCAGGTTTTAGAAGTACTGGTTCTTCAACTGTGCATTTAACAAATTACATCAGTGGTTTTTAGGCACAACAAAGCTAGAGAACATCTGCACTAACACATGCTCTGTCTCAAGGGAGAGGCAGTGCTGTGCTGTCTCAGCTTGGTGTTTCTCCAAGGGTTTGCTGTTTAAATACATTTTTCCTAGTGCCTCTATGGTTCATAACACCAACTTTGTGTTTCATCCATGTTTCAGAGCTGATTTGAGGCTTGACTACTTAATGCCTGTAAAACCTGTTGAGATCCTCTGGTAAATCCCAGGGTCAAAGAAGCATCCATATATTTGAGGCTTTGCCGTTACTGGTACTATCATAGATTTTAACATGACGTTCATATAATTCCCTGCAAGTGATGACTCCATTCTCAAACCAGGTGCTAAGACAAAAAGAAATAAACCAAGTAACGTAAGTAAAACAACACTAAGTCTATAACCATCCTCTCCCCAAAATGTAGAATAATAAGATGCAACAGAATATCCATATATATTCTTTCATTATTCATTCAAATTGAATTTTCAAACCGAATACTTAGTCAAACCAATCTTGCTGGTAACCAGAAGCTCTGCTGAGAGAGTTTGTGATGCCTTGTTTGTCATTACAATAAGTTCCCAAACATGAAATCCAGTTTTTGAATGAGTCAAACAGATGCAATGGTACCTTTAGAGAAAAATTGCAAATATTTACCTCAAAAATATGTGTAAAAGGAAAAACTGCTTTGATTTCTTTTTAAAGATATCACAACTCTTTGTTGAGTTTTTTTAAAAAGAGAAATGAGAACAAACATACTCCAATTTCACTGGAGGCCTTTTGAGTGTGTAGACATATTTATCTCATTAGAGATGCTGCTAAAATTAAAACCTGTATCACACAATCTACCTTGTAATGTAATTACTTGTGCATGTGTCTGTTTTCCCACTAAATTGTTAGCCCCTAGAGAACATAGACTGGATCTTACTTATGTTTGAAATCCCTATAGTGACTAGTGGTGCCCTGCAAAACCTCAATAAATATTTATAGAGTGAAAAAATTGATGATTTCCTTGCTCCTTCCAAATAGTGGAACTTTGTTCATCCTGTCTCTCTTTAGTGTATTGCCAATGAACTTCTGGCTAACCAGTAAGATTACTCAAAGCCCAAACTCTTAAAAAGCTACTTGACTGATATGGTAAGGACAAATTAATCCCTGAAGATCTATCCGTTTTTCTCTGCTCTGTCAGAAGGGACTGTGGATTAAGTAAAACTAGTAAATAACTTCACAAAGAAAATAACTAAAATTGATCTTACCCCCAGTAAAAGCATACCTTTCTCAACTCTTGAAATTAATGACCTGAAAACCTCAGAATAATTTCCTATCCATCAAGCCTTCTTATAAATAAATAGCATTGCTCACTAATGTGGGGAAAAGGAAAGAAATACTGAAAAGAATTATGCTTGCTAAATTATGGGAAATTACAAGCTAGAAGAAAATGACCTAAGCCTAATAGTAGGAAATTGCTATTTTTGTATGTGAGAAATGATCGAATATTAACTATTTTCTATGATTCAACCTAATACCTTTTTGCAATTCCCATGCACGTTATATTTGAAATCCCCATAATGGCCAGTGGTGTCTTTCAAGTAAAAGACTGTAAACCGTATGATAATTTCTATCAACTCTAAAGGTTGAGTTCAGAAGGTTCATGAGTTTTATAAACCAAGGTTCCAAGGACATTGAAACTCTGTGGATTTTTTTTTTAAATTTGAGCTCTGCTTTTATTTATGTTTTAATAAAAAGGTTCAAGAAAAGTCAGAAGGAAATTGGAATATTTGACTGTATTTTCTAAATTGTAGTTGCTAGATAAAATAGATTACTTTGGGTATTTCTTAAAACACAGTTTCATAGGCCTGATTTACTGAATCAGAATCTTAGGGTGAAGCCCCTGAAGTCAGCATTTAAATATTTAAGATGAATCTTATACAAGATCTGGGGAAATCCCACTTTCTATGGATAACTGAAATATAGAGACACCGAAGTGATGTCATACAAGTAAGCGGTAGAGTTGATTCTCTAATTCAGTAAGGTAGGATAAACTTCCTTTCCACTCTCCTCTCCTAATTATGTTTTCCCCTCTCTGTCTTCTTGCCACGTAGCTCTAGATGTGAGTGTAGTCGCAGAAATATGTGGCAGGATGGAGTACCTAAAATCCCAGCTTTCTGGTAGGAAGTGTGAAAAGGGCAGTCCAGGATAATGTGTATATACCCCAGAACAGAGTAAAAACTGACAGACTAAAGGATGAAGTAGAAAAATCTACAATTATAGTTGGAGACTTCAATGTTCCTCTCTTAAAAATTAATAGAAATAGAAAAATCAGCAAGGATATAGATAACTGAACAATACCACCAACCAGTGGCTCTAATTGATATTTCAGGATGCTCCATCCAGCAACAACAGAAGGCACATTCTTTTCAAGTACACATGGGAACATGGGACATTCACAAATATACACCACATTCTGCGTCATAAAACCATAACAAATTTAAAAAAATGAAAGCATACAAAGTATTTTTCTCAGACCACAGTGGAATTAAAGCAGAAATCAATAACAGATTATAGGTGTAAATAAAGAAAAGTTGACCACCATACTAGGGATCACCAAAAAGCTTTCTAAGGCCTAAGTACTGAAAGTTT